>NC_090814.1:47748015-48407454 GCF_000390325.3 Nicotiana tomentosiformis | reverse complement strand
ACTGAAGTAGGAGCGTTCGCACAAATCCGATAAATCGCATGCGATAATGGATCATAGTTTGTCGGGGTCAAAATAACCAAATTCTTCGAAGAATGGCAGACCAAAAGGATCACTTCTACCTCGTACCACCCAGGAGCAAACGGATAGGCCGAATCCTCAAATAAGGTCTTGCTCAACAGCTTAAAGAAAAAATCTAGAAGAAGCTAAGAGAAGATGGCCAGAAGATCTGCATGGAGTAATATGGGCCTGTCGTACGACAATAAAGTCGAGCACAGGGGAGAACCCCTTTCTTTTTAGTGTACGTGTCTGAGGCCCTTATTCCAGTCGAGATAGGAGAATTAAGCTTAAGATTCACCCACGCTTCCGAAGAGTCAAACAACGAAGTTTTATGCGCAGCCTTGGACCTACTAGGAGGACAAAGAGAAATGGCTCTGATTCAAATAGCAACACAAAAAGCAAAGAATCGAGAAATATTACGACAAGAGGGCGGACCTTCTACATTTCAAAGTGGAGGATTATGTGCTGCGAAATTGTGTTCTCAGCATCCCATAAACCAAACATGGGAAAGCTTGGACCCAATTAGGAAGGACCTATCATATCGTCGAGATAAAAGGCAAAGGGTCATACAAACTCGAGAAAATGGATTATTGGCCCGTCAAGGCGATCTGGAATATGGCATATCTCAAAAGATTCTACTTCTGCAGACTACAACGGTTCTACTTCCTTCCCTATTCACACATTACAAATTCATTTTATTTTATTTTTACTAATAGGTTTATATGATAGGCAATAAGCACCGCTTCGAGTGATGACTATATTAACCCTTGGCAAAATTCTAGAACCATCATAGTTCCTAGCCAAGGTCGAAACATCTAACTAAAAGGGCTCTTGTTCATTCTTCATCTAAAAATTCTTCTACATCCTTTTACTTCCCTTGCACGAAAAGGACCATTGGTAGAGCAAGCCACGACAGGACCAAATACTTAGCTATATGCTGTAAAGAGGCAATACCAGTGCCTGAGCCTTTATTCTTCAAACTCGAACACTGGGGGAGACTACACCATATGGAACTACAGAAACGTAGAAGTACCTGGAAGACTGGAGTATAAATTGGAAGATCGGCGGATTTTAAAATCTCATAAGATCTTTAGATAAAGCCTCTCAAAAAAGCGTAATGGTCCATTCGATCCAGTAGAGGAAAATTTAGTTGTTTACTCAAAACTCATCTGATACGTTAAGTCAAAGAATGACTCAATAATATAATCAGGTTCACTACCCTATTCAAATGAATGAAAGTTAATTTCTTTTTAGAACTTATGTTCCGTTTCTACTTTACAAACATGCTTTTAGAACTTTATTTGAGACAAGATCTATCACTTCTCTGTGCCTAGAGAAATCACCTTCACTCACGCCAAACATACATAAATATATGGCCACTTTTATGCACAAACTGCTAAGTTACGACTAGCAATGATCGATTCAAAAAGCAATGAATCATAGAAAATTCTAAGTCTACGAGACAAAAAAAGTGAGAGGAAACACAAATAGAATATTTATATATGCAATCAGCATTAGACGAAAATATGGAAGGTACAACGAGGTTCATAAACACTATTTCATTCATATATTAAGGGGCCCGATATCGTGAAGTACATAAGAATGCCTAAGAGGAACTTTGGGACCCAAACTAGGGTCTAATACCAGGCCTCGAGGAGAGAAGTAGAAGGGGCATCCAAGATAAGCACCGGCCACAATAGGAAGAGCTGAAGACTCGGGGAGAAAGGCGACTTCCTCTTCCTCACCATCTTTATCCTCGAGATCATCTTCGTCCAAGTCAGTGCCGACTCCTTGCTTACCGGGGGAAGGAAGGCCAAATCGTCTCTGAATCTCCCTTGCCTCGCCCTCGAGTTGAGAAACCTTGCGAGATTTGTCCAATACCCTCGTATGTTCTTCGTGGAGGGCCAGCAAATGAGTCTCCAAAATTGCCTAGGCCCCGTCTAACATTATCCTTCTCTGCAAGGTTTCGAAGGCTTCTTGAAGAGTCACCTGATCGTTGTTGTTGGCCTGAGCCCTGGCCTCAACCGCCTCCAAATCGGACCTTATTCCCTGAACCTCAGCCTCCAATTAGGAACAATCTTCCCTCGGTCGTATCAATGCTCATTTTCAAGGCCGACTCATCTTGAAGAATCGAAAGTCTTTAAGTGCCACTGCTAAGCTCAACTCTAAGAGTCGCCTCGCTAGCAAGAAACTCTTGCATTCTATGCTCGAAGCTCCTCTCTTCCACTTCGGTCCTTGGCAGGAGGGATTTCTTCTCAGCCTTGAGGCTCTCGATCTCCTTCTTAAGATCATCACTTTCGGCCCTCAGCATTTGCTAGTGCCTCATCACTTCCTTGGTTAAATCCATATCCCCTCGGACTTTTTTCATGGCCCCTAAAGTGAGAAAGCAAGATGCATAGAAAAATAACATAGACAAATAAGAAGAGGACAAAATTGAAGAGTACTCCATCAAACAACATAAACAGAATTATGGAACATACTCTAGTAGTTGTGTAAGCCATTTGAGTCACTAGCACTTTTGTGTTCATGGACTCTCATATTCTTCTACTCCCGGCCCGCCAACTTGGGAAGATGGATGGCAACGTGCTTGGGGTGAAGAGATCGATCCTGCTAGGCTCCAAAAAATTAACAACCCACTGCTCGATAGTAGCGTCCATGGGAGTGGAATCATCAGGAATTTGAACAGTAGCTCCAATAACATATCCTGACAGGACCCTCTCCTCCGCAGATGGATCAGCTTGAGAGGGCTAAACTTCTGGGTCCTGGGAAAACATTAGTCTTTTTTCCTAGATTGGAAGTGTTGCCTAAGTGCCAATCCTTCTTTTGGGATAAGACATGTTTCTTCCTCCGCAAGTATATCAACGGGACGAGGATTTTTATATCAAAGTCAATCATGATAGGGCCAGGAGATGCCGACCTCACAACTAAACTATGTCGAATGGGCAGGAGACTGGCCTGAGAGATATTTCCATCGGACCCGTTGCGTGAGGCTTTCTTTTCAATGAGTTCTGTTTCTATTAGCCACCACTGAAGGAGGTGGTACTATAAGGATCTCGGCAGCGTCTCTATGTGGCGCTTCGACAAATAGTTACCGGATTATCTGAGAAGCGTCTGCCACAAACGAGAGCAGGGCAGGATCCTGAGCTCGAGACTGGGGTCTCTTGTCGATACCCACACTTTCAAAAATTTACCTTTTTTTGAAGAAACGAAAAGGGATAAAATAAGTAGAGGAACACCCGAAGCAGAACATGCTTGAATGCTTGGATACACCGAGTTTGTCGGCAATAGCCTTCAAGGTCCTTAGACAGTTGGTTGAAACTCATAGGACCTTAGCCACCCATTCTTCAATACCGGGTGCTCCTCGCGAGCCATCACAATAGCTGCAAGAAAAATAATATGTATAATTTAACGAGCAACGCCAAAAATACACTAAGAGGGAATGAAAAAAGCACTCATGATTAAGGTTCAACTTCTCAGGGAACTGGATGTTCTCGCTCGAATAAAGAAACTTGGTATGCACCACCAAGTACCTCTCGAACCATCTTTGATCAGGGTCCTTGCTACAATCGGATATCAGGGCCATCAGACCTCGATTAGTCATGTTGATTATTCCCCCGCGATAATTTTTTGGGAAGTAAAAATGATAAAGTTGTCGAAAAGTAAAATTGACATCAGCCTTCGTAGCCAGATGACGAAGGCATAAAACTAATATCCAAATTGGGGGCCGACTTGAGCTAGGCACAACTTGTACCGAACGTAGAGCTCGGCAATAACTTCATCCACTGGGATTTCGAATCCTATGGTAAAATGATATGTAGGGATAAAAAGTGGCATAGATGGTGACTAGTAAGCCTTTTATCCTCTCGGGGAATCCCGATAACGATATCTATTCTATTGGTCGATCTACAGTCCTCCCAAACTCGTCGAATGATATCATTAGTAATAAGAGAAGGATAAATAAACAATGGGGAGTTTTGATCCCCCTATGTATTTTTCAGTCTTTTCCCTTACATGGAAGTCATTATCTTTCTTTAACTCCTTTGGCACGATATCCGAGACCATTCGCTCAGGCGGGGATGCTAGGTCTACCTTCTTGGAGGTCTTTCTCTTCTTTTCTGGAGGTGAAACTTTACAGACCACCGTCCTCTAGATACCAGCATCGACAAGAACATCCTCCGTAGCACCGGAAGTAAGAACGGGGGAGGATTGCTCTTCTCAAAGGTGTCGGTCCTAAGAATCCATTGATGAAAATTGAAAAAAACTTTAATAGAAGAAGCAGAAAGCTTTTTGTTTTAAAAAAAAAAAAAACAAAGCACGCAAAGTCTTTTGTTGCTAGAGAGAGAGTTTAAATGAGTGAAGGTATGAAGTGAGACAAAGGCTAGTCCTTTTATAAGAAAAAGTCATAATTAACGGAATTCGTTGAAGGCACCAATTACAGTCAGACTAGTCACCTGTCACATGACCTCAAAAGACCTCTTTACTCCTAAGATACTTAAGAACCACCAGGAGAGAGATCTGGTCAATCTACACATCACACCAAAGCGCCAAATGACACCATATATTTGAGTCAAGAAAGCTTTGGGATATTCGAGCACCACACCCATCCCCTAAAACCATATTCCTAGGGACTGTAGGAAGATCCTCCAAGGCAAGGAATCCAAAACAAGTTAAAGGTGTTCTCAATATATGGGAAACATTTAAAATTTATAAACACCAAAGCAAAATATGTCAAAGGAGCAAAAAATATAGAAAATGATGCTTTTCATTCATTATAAACCCTACGTCCCTATCGATTAAAAATAAGGCGTAGCCATAAATGCCCACAACTACCCACAAAAAAACAAAAAACAAAAGACTAAAGCTTTTAGCAAACACAAGATTCTGGCCACTACAATTGTACTGGAGCCACTGTGATCCCCTAACGAGAGAGAATGAGATTGCGGGTTACAGCCAGAAGAAGACGGATAAACTTGAGGAATCAAATGGTCATAATGCAACTTAGCAGTCCCCTCTTCGACATCCTATTTCGGGAAGTCTAGAAACTTTTCGCCTTCCAAAAATCCCTCTTCAAGAGAAGACGAGTTCAAGGCTTCACATTTTTGATCTCTTCCTCCAAGTTAAAGATGCCTGCATGGATGCCCTCCAATGTTGACAATTTAGATTCGAGGAAGATGACATTCTGAGCAAGCTCCGACTGCACCTTTTTTTTATCAATGTCCTGGATTACTTTGTCCCTTTTCCTCCGCTGCATATCTACCTTAGACTGGTGAGCTTTAGTAGAATCCTTCCATGAGATGAGGGCCTTCTCAAGGTATGTCACATGCACTTTGGCCTAGACAAGCTCATACGTAAGCTTCGCATGATCATCAGCCAGTTGAGTTGCATACGCCTCCTTATGAGCAAGAAACGCCTAAAGATGGTCGACCCTTTCTGTGTGTGTGGCATGTTGCATCATAAGTTCCTATTTCACCCCCTTCAGCTCTTCCTTAGCCAATCTAGCCGAGAGTTGGTAGTCTCCTTATCCACGTGCACTTCCTCAAACCGGGACTCTGCGGCCTTAGCTCCTCCACTTTTTGCTCATAGAGAGAGAACCTCCTCTTTATATGAGTCAAAACCAAGTTGGCCTGCAAAAAAGACACAATGCAACCTCATCCACAAAACTATGATGAAATTATAACAAAAAATGATTAAAATATTACAAGCATACTCGAAGGTTGTAGTGAAATAAGTCAATCACAAGGTCCGTGCTGGATTGGCAATCCATCTTCTCCCTCTCTAAGGGTATGACCAACTCCTTCAACCACATCATATGTTCCGCAAACAGTCAAATATACTTACCCCTTTTGACACCTTAATCACAAATGCCGAGCACCAACGCTTGTCGGAGATTTGACTGAGGAAAATTCAAGGTTGGGGGCTTCAATAGGAATATGAAA
Source organism: Nicotiana tomentosiformis (assembly GCF_000390325.3). NCBI lineage: Eukaryota > Viridiplantae > Streptophyta > Magnoliopsida > Solanales > Solanaceae > Nicotiana > Nicotiana tomentosiformis. The sequence continues at coordinate 48,401,461 of NC_090814.1, read as the reverse complement.
ACGGGTTGGAAAATTTTGGGTGAAGATAATCTAGAAGGCTCATCTCCAACAATACCCCCCTCCCCCCCCCCCCGAAAAAAAGAGAAAATCCTCTCTCACCGGCTCTATACCTGGGACTCTATCTTCTCTTCGTCAATCACTATGGACACACTATCATTAGGATGTACGATCTGAATTTCAATTCAGGGACTGCCCTGAACACCATCAGGCCCTATCTAGAAACTGGGCCTTGTCCTCTTCCTTTTGCCCACGGAAAAACCCACCAAAGTAGGTACCAGTTAACTTACCTTCCTTTTCAGGGCGGACAATTACTTGATCCTTTCTTGAATGGAGTCGATGAAAGTGGGGGAGACTAATTAGCATTTGGGGGAGGTTTTCCTTGGGGCAATGCCTATGAAAAGAGAAAGAGACATTAAAGAATCAAACACTAAAGCAAGGGAACAACTGGCATAAGAGCTTACCATGATCCCTAGCTCTCAATCTAAAAACCTCCAAGATGTGCCTTCAAGACTCTTGGCTATCAAGGAAAAAGATAATATCTTTTCATTCTATTCCTCAATGCATGGAACTTCCCCTAGGTGCCACCAAAACCGCAGTGATACAAAAGAAACAAAGTTAGAAAATAAACTCTAAGTATCGACCCAAGTTAAAGGCGACATTCTTCGCTTGTCATTCCACCTCTCTGTGACAAGCCTGTCCTCTGGAGAAATCAGCTCTCGGGTAGAGACTGCAACCAATCAATCGAATCAACCCCTATCATGGTCATCTTCTACATTTATGAGTGCTCGTGTGTCACGGCTGATGGCAATAACTATATTGTCCCTCAATGGCTTCAAGATGTAGAGGTGAAGAAGATTCTGAAGAGAGAAATTAATAATTACCAAATTGGCCAAGAATCGGAGACATGCCACTAATTCCTCCAAAATCTCGGCCTAACTTAGCCTAGAAAGATGTTACAATACCGGCAAAAATCCAGAATTATGGGATCAATTGGGGCCTTGAACCCAATAGTAAAGGGGTAAGTGTACATGAAGGAGAAACTAGCCTGATGACTGGTAAACCTCTCATTTTCAAGGGGAACAGAACATCAGCATGGTCACCCAAGTGGCATTCCCCCAGATAAGGGAAATATGATATTTATAAGTAAGAAAATCAATATTGTTCACATGCATACCTATAGATTGCTCTGATGCTTTACTTCATGACTTCATAGTCGCCTTAAAGTCTATGTTTATAGAAAGGTTGTCAGAAACTAAGGGCTCAGAACTATGCTTCTCTTTCTGACCTTTATGAAACTTTTAAACTTTCTTCCCCTTCTTGTGAGAAGCTGAAGGGAACTCTTCTGTAGGTATAGCAGAAGGAACCTCTATAGAAAGGGCTTCTCCCAGAGATACAGAAGAAGGATGGATTTCTTGCAAACGATTAGAAGTGTCACCTGGTAGGGGAGATAAATGAGATCTATATCTATTGTGAAGTTAAAATTCTGTGAATCCATGAGAATGGTATAGAGAGAGGTAAAAGAACAGAGAGAGATTTAGCAAAGGGCCGAGAAAATTGAAGAAGTAATTAAAAGGAGTAATAGCAGAAGGGTATTCAGCAAATGAAAGGGTCTCGTATCTATATATATATATAGGCAATAAGCCCACTTTTTCATAACCATAAAACTTGGGAAACTCTTCTATCATGAAAAGTTATCTTGACCTTGGGGACTATAATTAAAAGAAGAGCCAACTAAGAGATGCCATGTGTCCCCAAATGCAGGTTTTGTCGCTGTTAATAGCATGATACTGCTGAGATTCCTTCCTTATTAAGTTAGAATTCTTAGCGAGATTGACTCTTGTTAAAGGATTACCACTTATCGGGCACTTCTCGAACAATTACCCGGGAACTATCTTATTGGTGAAATTCAATCTCATCACATGGCATAGCAAATAATGACAAGTGGTGGAAAAAGTTCTGGAGCCAAGATCTAAGAGTAGAGAAGTTGTGACTGGAACCTTATTTTATTCCGAAGCAGGAGCAGCCGAAGGTTTAGGCCCCGTCTGACATTATCCTTCTCTGCAAGGTTTCGAAGGCTTCTTGAAGTGTCACCCGATCGTCATTGTTGGCCTGAGCCCTGACCTCAACCGCCTCCAAATTGGACCTTAGTCCCTGAACCTCAGCCTCCAATCGGGAACAATCTTCCCTCGGTCGTATCGATGCTCGTTTTCAAGGCCAACTCATCTTGAAGAATCGAAAGTCTTTTAAGTGCCACTGCTCCGCTCAACTCTAAGAGTCGCCTCGCTAGCAACAAACTCTTGCATTCTATGCTCGGAGCTCCTCTCTTACACTTTGGTCCTTGGCAGGAGGGATTTCTTCTCAGCCTTGAGGATCTCGATCTCCTTCTCAAGATAATCACTTTTGGCCCTCAGCATTTGCTAGTGCCTCATCACTTCCTTGGCTAAATCCATATCCCCTCAGACTTTTTTCATGGCCCCTAAATTGAGAAAGCAAGATGCATAGAAAAATAACATAGACAAATAAGAAGAGGACAAAATTGAAGAGTACTCCATCAAACAACATAAACAGAATTATGGAACATACTCTAGTAGTTGTGTAAGCCATTTGAGTCACTAGCACCTTTGTGTTCATGGACTCTCATCTTCTTCTACTCCCGACCCGCCAACTTGGGAAGATGGATGGTAGCATGCTTGGGGTGAAGAGATCGACCCTTCTAGGCTTTAAAGAATTAAGAACCCACTGCTCGATAGTAGCGACCATGTGAGTGGAATGCTCAAGAATTTGAACAGTAGCTCCAATAACATCTCCTGACGGGACCCTCTCCTCCGCAGATGGCTCAGCTTGAGAGGGCTAAACCTTTGGGTCCTGAGAAAATATTAGTCTTTCCCCTAGTTTGGAAGTGTTGCCCAAGTGCCAATCCTTCTTTTGGTATAAGGCATGTTTCTTCCTCCGCAAGTATATCAACGGGACGGGGATCTTCTTCATCAAACTCAATCACGATAGGCCCAGGATGTGCCGACCTCACAATTAAACTATGTCGAATGGGCTGGAGACTGGCCTGAGAGATATTTCCATTGGACCCGTTGCGTGCGGCTTTATTTTCAATGAGTTCGCTTTCTATTAGCCACCACTGAAGGAGGTGGTACTATAAGGATCTCGGCAGCGTCTCTGTGTGGCGCTTTGACAAGTAATTCCCGGATTATCTAAGAAGCATCTGCCACAAATGAGAGCAGGGCAGGATCCTGAGCTTGAGACTGGGGTCTCTTGTCGAGACCCACAATTGCAAAAATTTACCTTTTTTCGAAGAAACAAAAATGGGTAAAATAAGTAGAGGAACACTCGAAGCAGAACATGCTTGAATGCTTTGATACCCCTAGTTTGTCGGCAATAGCCTTCAAGGTCCTCAGACAGTTGGTTGAAACTCATAGGACCTTAGCCACCCATTCTTCAATATCGGGTGCTCCTCGTGAGCCACCACAATAGCTGCAAGAAAAATAATATGTATAATCTAACGAGCAGTGCTAAAAATACACTAAGAGGGAATGAAAAAAGCACTCATGATTAAGGTTCCACTTCTCAAGGAACTGGATGTTCTCGCTCGAATAAAGAAACTTGGTATGCACCACCAAGTACCTCTCAAACCATCTTTGATCACGGTCATTGCCACAATCGGATATCAGGGCCATCAGACCTCGATTAGTCATGTTGATTATTCCTCCGCGATAATTGTTTTGGGAAGTAAAAATGAAAAAGTTGTCAAAAAGTAAAATTGACAGCAACCTTCGTCGCCAGATGACGAAGGCATAAAACTAATCTCCAAATTGGGGGCCGACTTGAGCTAGGCACAACTTGTACCGAACGCAGAGCTCGGCGATAACTTCATCCACTAGGATTTCGAATCCTATGGTAAAATGATATGTAGGGATGAAAATGTGGCATAGATGGTGAATAGTAAGCCTTTTATCCTCTTGGGGAATCTCGATGACGATATCTATTCTATTGGTCGTTCTACAGTCCTCCTAAACTCGTCAAATGATATCATTAGTAATAAGAGAAGGATAATTAAACAATGGAGAGTTTTGACCCCCTATGTATTTTTTAGTCTTTCCCCTTATATTGAAGTCATTATATTTCTTTCACTTCTTTGGCACGATATCTGAGACCATTCGCTCAGGCAGGGATGCTAGGTCTACCTTCTTGGAGGTCCTCCTCTTCTTTTCCGGAGGTGACACTTTACAGACCATCGTCCCCTCGATACCAGCAGCGACAAGGACATCCTCTGTAGCACCGGAAGTAGGAACGGGGGATGATTGCTCTTCTCAAAGGTGTCGGTCCTAAGAATCCATTGATGAAAATTGAAAAACCTTTAATAAAAGAAGCAGAAAGCTTTTTTTTTTTAAAAAAAGAAGCAAAGCAAGCAAAGTTTTTTGTTGCTAGAGAGAGAGTTTAAATGAGTGAAGGTATAAAGTGAGACAAAGGCTAGTCCTTTTATAAAAAGAAGTCATAATTAACGGAATTCATTCAAGGCGCCAATTACAGTCAGACGAGTCACGTGTCACATGAATTAAATGGTAGAGGCATTAAACATCAGGAATTTGAAAGGACTTTTGACAAAAGAGACACAATTTCCCGCTCAAAAGACCTCTTTACTCCTAAGATAGTTAAGAACCACCAGGAGAGAGATCTGACCCATCTACACATCACACCAAAGTTCCAAATGACACCACATATTTGAGTCAAGAAAGCTTTGGGATATTCGAGCACCACACCCTTACCCTAAAATCATATTCCTAGGGACTGTAGGAAGATCCTCCAAGACAAGGAATCCAAAACAAGTTAAAGGTATTCTCAATATATGGGAAGCATTTAAAATTTATAAACACCAAAGCAATATATGTCAAAGGAGCAAAACATATAGGAAATGATGCTTTTCATTCATTATAAACCCTACGTCCCTACCGATTTAAAACAAGGCGTAACCATAAATTCCCACAACTACTCACAAAAAAATAAAAAACAAAAGACTAAAGATTTTAGAAAATACCAGATTATGGTCACTACAATTGTGCTGGAGCCACAGTGATCCCCTAACGAGAGAGAATGAGATTGCGGATCCTGAGGTATCAGGTTACAGCTAGAAGAATATGGATAAACTTGAGGAATCAAAGGGTGAGAATGAAACTTAGCAGTGCCCTCTTCGACATCCTCTTTCGGAAAGTCTAGAAACCTTTTGCCTTCCGAAAATCCCTCTTCAAGAGAAGACGAGTTCAAGGCTTGTCGGGCTGTCTCCACTACTTTCTTCACATTTTTGATCTCTTCCTCCAAGTTAAGGATGCTTGCATGGATGCCCTCCAATGTTGACAATTTAGATTCGAGGAAGATGACATTCTGAGCAAGCTCTTACTGCACCTTTTATTTATTAATGTCTTGGATTGCTTTGTTTATTTTCCTCCGCTGCATATCTACCTTAGCCTGGTGAGCTCCAGTAGAATCCTTCCATGAGATGAGGGCCTGCTCAAGGTATGTCACCTGCACTTTGGCCTAGACAAGCTCATACGTAAGCTTTGCATGATCGTCAGCCAGTTGAGTTGCATACGCCTCCTTCTGAGCAAGAAACGCCTAAATATGGTCGACCCTATGTGTGTGTGTGGCATGTTGAATCATAAGCTCCTATTTCACACTCTTCAGCTCTTCCTTAGCCAATCTAGCCAAGAGGTGGTAGTCTCCTTATCCACATGCACTTCCTCAAACCAGGACTCTGAGGCCTTAGCTCATCCACTTTTTACTCATAGAGAGAAAACCTCCTCTTTATATGAGTCAAAACCAAGTTGGCCTGCAAAAAAGACACAATGCAACCTCATCCACAAAACTATGATGAAATTATAATAAAAAAATGATTAAAAATTCACAAGCATACCCGAAGGTTATAGTGAAATAAGTCAATCAAAACGTATGTGCTGGATTGGCTATCCATCTTCTCCCTCTCTAAGGGTATGACCAACTCCTTCAACCACATCATATGTTCCGCAAACAGTCAAATATACTTATCCTTTTTGACACCTTAATCACAACATGCCGAGCACCAGCGCTTGTCAGAGATCCGACTGAAGAAGATTCAAGGTCGGGGGCTTCGATAGGAATATGGAAACGGGTTGGGAAATTTTGGGTCTAGATAATCTAAAAGACTCATCTCCAACAATACCTTCCCCCCTCCAAAAGAGGAGTTCCACCTCTCACCTGCTCTATACCTGGGACTCCATCTTTTCTTCCTCAATCACTATGGACACTATCTTGAGGATGTACGATCTGAAGTTTAATTTAGGGACTGCCCCGAACACCATCAGGCCCTATCCAGAAGATGGACCTTGTCCTCTCCCTTTTTCCCACGGAACATCCCACCAAAGTAGGTGCCAGTGAACTTACCTTCATTTTCAGGGCGGACAATTACTTGATCCTTTCTTGAACAGAGTCGATGAAAGTGGGGGAGACTAATTAGCATTTTGGGGAGGTCTTCCTTGGGGCAATGCCTATGAAACGAGAAAGACACATTAAAGCATGAAACACTAAAGCAAGGGAACAACTGGCATAAGAGCTTACCATGATCCCTGACTCTCTATCTCGAAAGCTCCAAGATGTGCCTTCAAGACTCTCGGCTATTAGGGAAAAAGATAATATATTTTCATTCTATTCCTCAATGCCTGGAACTTCCCCTAGGTGCCGCCAAAACCGTAGTGATGCAAAAGAAACAAAGTTAGAAAATAAACTCTAAGTATTGACCCAAGTTAAAGACGACATTCTTTCGCTTGTCATTCCACCTCTCTGGGACAAGCCTGTCCTCTGGAGAAATCATCTCTCGGGTAGAGACTGCAACCAATCAATCGAATCAACCCCTATCATGGTCATCTTCTACATTTATGAGTGCACGCGTGCCACGGCTGATGGCAATAACTATACTGCCCCTAAATGGCTTCAAGACGTAGAGGTGAAGAAGATTCTGAAGAGAGAAAAATTAATAATTATCAAATTGGCCAAGAATCGGAGACATGCCACCAATTCCCCCAAAATCTCGGCCTAACTTAGCCTAGGAAGACGTTACAATACCGGCAAAAATCCAAAATTATGGGATCAATTGGGGCCTTGAACCCAATAGTAAAGGGGTAAGTGTACATGAAGGAGAAACCAGCCTGATGACTGGTAAACCTCTCATTTTCAAGGGGAACAAAACATTAGCATGGTCACCCAAATGGCATTCCCCCCAGATAAGGGAAATATGATATTTACAAATAAGAAAATCAATATTGTTCACATGCATACATACAGATTGCTCTGATGCTTTGCTTCATGACTTCATAGTCGCCTTAAAGTCTATGTTTATAGGAAGGTTGTCAGAAACTAAGGGCTTAGAACTATGCTTCTCTTTCTGACCTTTATGAAACTTTTAAACTTTCTTCCCCTTCTTGTGAGAAGCTGAAGGGATCTCTTCTGCAGGTATAGCAGAAGGAACCTCTACAGAAAGGGCTTCTCCGAGAGATATAAAAGAAGGATGGGTTTTTTGCAAACGATTAGAAGTGTCACCTAGTAGGGGCGATAAATGAGATCTATATCTACTGTGAAGTTAAAATTCTATGAATCCATGAGAATGGTATAGAGAGAGGTAGAAGAACAGAGAGAGATTTAGCAAAGGGCCGAGAAAATTGAAGAAGTATTTGAAGGGAGTAATAACAGAAGGGTATTCGGCAAATGAAAGGGTCTCGTATCTATATATATAGGCAATAAGCCCACTTTTCCATAACCATAAAACTTGGGAAAGTCTTCTATTATAAAAAGTCATCTTGGCCTTGGGGACTGTAATTAAAGGAAGAGCCAACTAAGAGATTCCATGTGTCCCCAAATGCAGGTTTTGTCGCTCTTAATAGCATGATACTACTGAGATTCCTTCCTTATTAAGTTAGAATTCTTAATGAGATTGATTCTTGTTAAAGGATTACCACTTATCGGGCACTTCTTGAAGAATTACCCGACAAGTGGGGACTATCTTATTGGTGAAATTCAATCTCGCCACATGACATAACAAATAATGACACGTGGTGGAAAAAGTTCCGGAGCCAAGATCTAAGAGTAGAGAAGTTGTGACCGGAACCTTATTTTTTTCCGAAGCAGGAGCAGCCGAAGGAGCAAGCGCTCGAAGTAGGTCAAACATTCTCAAAATCGTATTCAACTATACACAAATCTCTCCTGAGATCATGGCCTCCGCCCGTTACCCTAAAACAATTCCCACTAGCTGAGATTTCGCTCATACACTAATCATATTCCTAATATGCAGGCTTGGAGATCGGAACAGTCATGCTTCACCTCAACTATAACTACCCTTTTAATATTATTTGTAAAGATCTAAAATAAGTAACATTCACTAGTTGTTTCATTGAGTGTATATTTTGTTCATCAACAACATCATCATTATTTATCAAGATTGTACTTTGTTCCATCACTGCAACCCTTAGAGCCCAACAATCAACAACATCCCATTTATCTTGATTGCAATTTTATATTGTTTGTATACGGTCGAAATAGATTTCGGCCTTCTCACGTCCGATCGAGTTCAAATGATAATCGATTGAAGTGCGACTTCGAGATGGGTTCCGAAGATGGAACAAGAAAGCTTCGAACCCAAGGGGTCGATCAATGTCGAGTTCGATATTGTTATTGAGCTCGAATCCAAATCGAACTATGATGTAGCGTAAAGCTATCAAGCTCATGACACAGAGACCAACCAACATTGATCTCGAATCAATTTAAGGGTCCGAGTCAGAATCGAGTTTAAGCTAAAGATCGAGAGCTCGAGTTAGAATTGGACTCAAGCCGATATCAAGAGCCCGAGTCAGATCGGACTCACAGACAAAAGTCGTTGCAATCCCACTAAGATGAGAGAATCTTGGCAGGAATTGTGAAAAAGTTGATTTATCATGGATCTCCCACTGAGTATTTTTTTAATTATATTTAAAGTAAGACCCCTCTACTATAAAGAGGAGTTTTTATCATTTTTGGCATGACAGGTTTTGGAGCTCACATTGTAATTGAAGCACCATATTCTTTTATATTCGAGAGTTATTCTTTTAAGCACCATTTTTTGTTTATCATCTTGCTTAATCCCAAAAAATCGCTTTCGTTACAACTGTGTTTATTTTGTTTTCTCTGCGATCCATATTTGATATTTTCTTTTATCCTTACAGTTTGTATTGAGCTATATCACATATCCTTAGAACTACGAATAAATTCAACTCTATCCGTTTTTCGGGTAAATAGTTTGGCGCCCACCGTGGGGCTAAGGATAATATTGGTTATTTGGTGCGCATCTGAAAAAACACGCCATTGTGGTTTGCGCTTGTTTCCGAAAATATCTTGAATTTCGGATTAGCTACGACTAACTATCAATCAAATGGCTTCACTGATCGATAACGGGGCCGGTCTTCAAGACGAAAACAACAACCTGACACCCAATACTGAAAGACCACTTGTGAACACCGTTGCAGCTCGAATCGGAGCGCCAATTGATATCAATTCGCATGTAGCCATCGAGGCAAACCTACATGCTGAACCCGAGAATAACATCTATGGTGGCACTCGGTCTGCAGCTCGAGATACCCATAACGTCGAGGAAAACGGCGTTAGCTTGTGTATGATTTTCGAAATGTTGCAAGCCCAACAGGCAGCAATAGCTCAGTTGCAGAGCCAAACTCAGCTACAAAGCAGGCCGGAGCCCAATCCACTACTCCCGAAATTGCTAAATTGCTCGAGGAACTCACAAAGTGAGTTGAAGCCAACGATAAAAAAAGTATAAACTTATAACTCTAGGATCGATCAGATCCCGGGAGCTCCACCAATGATGAAAGGGTTGGATTCGAAAAATTTCGTGCAAAAACCTTTTCCCTCGAGCGCAGCCCCGAAACCAATCCCAAAAAATTTTTGTATGCCCGAAATTCCCAAATATAACGGAACGACCGATCCCAACGAGCACGTCACTTCTTACACATGTTCCATCAAGGGCAATGATCTAGAAGATGATGAAATCGAATCTGTGTTGCTAAAAAAACTCGGAGAGACCCTCTCGAATGGGGCAATGATTTGGTATCACAACCTACCGCCAAATTCCATCGACTCGTTTGCCATGCTAGCAGATTCTTTTGTGAAAACACATGCCGGCGCCATAAAAGTCGCAACAAGGAAATCGGACCTCTTCAAGGTAAGACAAAAGGATAACGAGATGCTGAGGGAGTTCGTATCTCATTTTCAAATGGAACGAATTGACTTGCCACCAGTCACAGACGATTGGGTTGTTCAGGCTTTCACTCAAGGTTTGAACGAGCAAAGTTCGACGACTTCATGGCGATTAAAGCATAACCTGATCGAATACCCAGCCATCACATGGGCCGATGTGCACAATTGGTACCAATCAAAAATTAGGGTCGAAGATGATCAATTGGGGTCTGAACCCGCTGTTTAAAAGGATACTAATCGGGAACGAGGTACGATTGGGGATCAATACCAACCGTACAATGGAAGCCACAGAGTTAGTGAATCGAGACATAACCTCAGGCAAAATAACAAAAGAAGTGATCGAGGTCAAGGGTCCCGGGGGCTGATAAACAGAAGTAGTTTTGATAGGCCTGCCGGATCTAAGGAAGTACCTCGGTTATCGGAATATAACTTCAGCGTTGATGCATCCGCCATCGTATCGGCTATCGGACGCATCAAAGACGCTGAATGGCCTCTACCCATGCAGACCGATTCTGCCCAGAGGAATACCAATCAAATGTGCGAATATCATGGAACCCATGGCCACAGAACGGAATATTGCAGGCAACTAAGAGAGAAAGTAGCCCAGTTATTTAACAAAGGTTATCTTTGGAAATTTTCGAGCGATAGGGCGAAGAACCATTTTAAAAACAGTGATTTCGTCAAGCAAAACGAACAAGAAGAACCACAGCACATCATTCACTTGATCATCGGCGGCGCCGATACCCCTCATGGACTAGTGCTTAAATGCACTAAAACATCGATTGTGAGAGAAAAGAGATCTCGAACTCAAGATCACACACCCATAGGAACTTTGTACTTCAATGATGAAGATGCAGAAGGGGTCTTACAACCTCATAACGATGCACTGGTAATATCCGTACTCATGAATAAAACTAAAGTTAAGCATGTGTTGATTGATCCAAGTAGCTCAGCCAACATCATCAGATCGAAGGTCGTAGAACAGCTCGGCCTGCAGGACCAGATCGTACCTGCAACCCTGGTTCTAAACGGATTCAATATGGCATGTGAAACCACCAAGGGCGAGATAATTCTATCAATAAACGTGGCCGGAACCATCCAGGAAATGAAGTTTCATGTGATCGAAGGCGACATGAGATACAACGCCCTTTTCGGAAGGCCATGGATCCATAACATGAGAGTTGTACCTTCGACCCTGCACCAGGTCCTCAAATTCCCAACATCGAGAGGAGTCAAAACAATGTACGGAGATTAACCTGCCGCAAAAGAAATGTTCGCCGTCGAGGAAAGGAAACCAATATCCTCGCCTTCGCCAATAAAGGGATCGGGCTCAGAAGGAGAACGAGATACCAAATAGAAATCACAGACATAGGCTTCGACCCAACCAGATAACCAGAAGATCGAAGAAGATGATGATCAGAGGATCTCTCGATCCTTCGTGATTCCTGATGACTCCGACGCCACCAAATCAACAATTGAGGAACTGGAGCAAGTCATAATAATCGAGCACTAGCCCGAACGAAAGGTATACCTGGGAACGGTGTTGAGCCCTGAACTCAGGAAGAAACTTATTCAATTTTTTATCGATAACATTGATTGCTTTGCCTGGTCCCATTTAGATATAACAGGGATCCCACCGGACAGAATGACTCATCGGCTAAGCTTGGACCCTAAGTTCAGCCCGGTGAAGCAAAAGAGAAGACCCCAGTCCGAGGTAAAACACGCATTCATAAAAGACGAGGTAACCAAGCTTCTCAAGATAGGGTCCATTCGGGAGGTAAAATATCCCGAATGGTTAGCCAATATAGTTGTAGTGCCTAAAAAGGGAACAAACTCAGAATGTGTGTGGACTATAAGGATTTGAACAAAACATGCCCCAAAGATTCTTTCCGCTGCCCAACATCGATTGCATGATCGATGCCACGGCCGGTCACGAGATCCTCACTTTTCTCGATGCCTATTCCGGGTATAATCAAATCCAGATGAAGCCAGAGGACCAGGAAAAGACTTTATTTGTCACCAAATATGGAACATATTGTTATAATGTGATGCCCTTCGGGCTTAAAAATACAGGGGCTACTAACCAACGCTTAGTAAATAAAATGTTCGAAGAACAAATAGGTAATTCAATGGAAGTTTAGATTGATGACATGCTAGTTAAGTCCCTGCGCGCAGAGGACCATATGACCCATTTGCAGGAAACGTTCGAGATTTTGAGGAAATACAACATGAAGCTCAACCCCAAAAAATGTACCTTCGGGGTCGGATCGGGCAAGTTCCTCGACTTCATGGTGTCAAATCGGGGAATAGAGATTAACTCCGATAAAATCAAGGCCATCAAAGACATCGCTATCGTGGACAGCGTGAAAGTTGTACAAAGGTTAACGGGACGGATTGCGGCCTTAGGCCGATTCATTTCGAGATCATCAGATTGAAGTCACAAATCTTTCTCCCTACTCAAAAAGAAGAACGATTTCGCTTGGACCCCAGAATGCCAACAGGCATTAGAGGAACTAAAACAATATCTGTTGAGCCCACCACTACTTCACACTCCAAAAACAGACGAAAAACTTTGCATATACTTGGCAGTATCGAAAATCGCAGTAAGCGGTGTCCTAGTTCGGGAAGAGCAAGGTACGTAATTTCCCGTTTATTATATAAGTCGAACCTTAGGGGAAGTAGAAACTAGATATCCGCACCTTGAAAAATTGGCGCTTGCACTGATAAGCGCCTCTAGTAAGTTACGACCGTACTTTCAATGTCACCCCATATGCGTATTAATGACTTACCCACTTCGTAATATTTTGCACAATCCTGAACTATCAGGACGATTGGCCAAATAGGTTGTCGAACTCAGTGGGTACGATATCGAATATCAACCCCGCACAGCCATAAAGTCTCAAATTTTAGCAGACTTCGTGGCCAATTTCACGCCAACCCTCGTACCCAAAGTCAAAAAAGAACTCCTGTTGAAATCGGGTACGTCATCCAGGGTATGGACCCTTTTTACGGACGACGCTTCGAACGTGAAGGGGTCCGGGCTAGGCATAGTTTTAAAGCCACGCACAGGTAACACTATTAGGCAATCTATTAAAACTACCAGGTTGACTAACAACGAGGTCGAGTATGAGGCCATGATTGCAGGTCTCGAGCTAGCTAAAAACTTGGGAGAATAAGTCATTGAAGCCAAATGTGACTCTTTGTTGGTGGTAAATCAAGTAAACAAAACCTTCGAAGTTCGAGAAGATAGAATGCAAAGGTATTTGGACAAACTACATGTCACTTTGCACCATTTTAAACAATGGACTTTACAGCATTTTCCACGAGAGCAAAACAGTGAAGCTGATGCACTTGCGAATTTGGGATCATCGGTCGAGGAAGGTGACTTGAGCTCGGGGATTGTCGTTCAACTCTCGAGATCCGTGATCGAAGAAGGTCACACCGAGATAAATTCTATGAGCTTAACCTAGAATTGGAGAAATAAGTATATTGAATACTTGAAGAACGGAAAGCTCCCATCGGACCCTAAAGATTCAATAGCCCTACGGACTAAAGCTGCTCGATTCACGTTGGCTTCAGATGGAACGCTATACCGAAGGACATTTGATGGACCATTGGCAGTATGCTTGGGTCTGGGAGATACCGATTACATCTTACATGAGGTGCACGAGGGCACTTGTGGGAATCACTCCGGTGCCGATCCATTAGTCCTAAAAAATAATCAGGGCAGGGTATTATTGGATCGATATGGGCAAAGATGTGAAGGAATTTGTTCGAAAATGTGACAAATGTCAAAGGTTTGCACCAATGATCCATCAACCCGGAGAGAAACTTCACTCAGTCCTATCCCCATGGACATTCATGAAATGTGGAATGGATATCGTCGGCCCTCTGCCATCGACCCCAGGTAAAGCTAAATTTATTTTATTTATGACTGACTATTTCTCTAAATGGGTTGAAGCACAGGCTTTCGTGAAAGTAAGAGAGAGAGAGAAGTTATATACTTTATTTGGGATCATATCGTATGCCGATTCGGGATACCCGCCGAAATAGTATGTGATAATGGGAAATAATTTATGGGCAGCAACGTGACGAAATTCTTCCAAGATCACAAAATAAGAAGGATATTATCAACACCGTATCATCCCAGTGGGAACGGACAGGCCGAATCAACGAACAAAACTATCATTCAAAACCTAAAGAAGAGGTTGAACGACGCTAAAGGAAAATGGAGAGAAATTCTACCCGAAGTCCTTTGGGCATATCGAACGACGTCAAAATCCAGTATGGGGGAAACCCCGTTCTCTTTAGTATATGGGTCCAAAGAATTGATACCAGTCAAAGTCGGTGAACCCAGTACCAGATTTCGAAACACAACATAAGAATCAAATAACGAGGCTATGAACACTAGCCTCGAATTATCGGACAAAAAATGAGAAGCTGCTCCCGTCCAATTGGCCGCCCAAAAGCAACGAATCGAAAGATATTATAATCGAAGAACCAAGCTCTGCCATTTCAATCTCGGGGACTTAGTGCTAAGGAAAGTCACCCTCAATACCCGAAATCCGAACGAAGAAAAACTAGGACCGAACTGGGAAGGACCATATCAGGTTCTCGAGAACGTCGGAAAGGGATCATACAAGCTCGGCATTATAAACGGCAAACAATTATCAAGAAATTGGAATGTTTCACATCTAAAATGATACTACTACTAAGGTCTGACCCTCCCATATTCATTTACATTTCAAAACTAACCCTTGCAGAAGTCCTATCAGGAGCTAAATAAATCCTTCAATACGAAGCCTTAAGATCTATGCGTTGCACTCTTTTTCCCTTAGACCTGTTTTATCCCAAATGGGTTTTTTCGGCAAGGTTTTTAATGAGGCAACCAATGATCGTGATGTGCTTACAACAGTATCCGAGGTCTCTTTACAATCGACCTCGAATACTGGGAGGGGCATTAGCCCTCAAATATATCAAGTTCTGATGCAAGAAAGTTATTTCGCAACAACGGGTCTCCAATAGGAAACGTTGTAAGAGCCAAATGGTCAAAACAAACCATGCTCATGTAGTTGGCCCGAACCCAGGCGCGAAACATAAACACATGTATAGTGACTTGCAAAGAAAGTTCTCCTCTTTGCCAACATCTTATATCCAAGAAAAATTCCTCTATTTGGAGATTTATTATGCGAACATAATTAAGATAAACTCGACCACTAAGCCTACGGGCTACTTTTATTTCAAGTTCGAGCAAGCACTCACTCGACCATTACGCCTATGGGCTACATTACTTCAAGTTCGAATCATTCACTCGACTACTAAGCCTACGAGCTACTTTTATTTCGAGTTCGAGCAAGCACTCACTCGACCATTATGCCTACGGGCTACATTACTTCGAGTTCGAATCATTCACTCGACTACTAAGCCTACGGGCTACTTTTATTTCGAGTTCGAGCAAGCACTCACTCGACCATTACGCCTACGGGCTACATTACTTCGAATTCGAATCATTCACTCAACTACTAAGCCTACGGGCTACTTTTATTTCGAGTTCGAATCATTCACTCGACTAATAAGCCTATGGGATACTTTTATTTCGTGATCGAGCAATCACTCACTCGACCATTACGCCTACAGGCTACATTACTTCAAGTTCGAATCATTCACTCGACTACTAAGCCTACGGGCTACTTTTATTTCGAGTTCGAGCAAGCACTCACTCGACCATTACGCCTACGGGCTACATTATTTCGAGTTCGAATCATTCACTTGACCATTACGCCTACGGGCTATATTTATTCGAGCTCAAATCATTGACTCAACTAATAAGCCTAAGGGCTACATCACTTCAAGTTTGAATAAGCACTCGCTCGATTATAGAGGCTACGAAGTCCAAATTTAATTAATTTGTTTAAATCCTTGTGAAAACATTCATAAGGCATGAATAAAGTCTTTACAAAATAGAAGCAAGTCGGCAAAATTGTCTATATACAAAAATTGTCTACATGATTGATTACAACATAAAAATTAAGGGCTAAACTTCCTGGTCATCCTCAGGAGTGGTCTCTTCTCTATCGGTCTCCCCCCCCCCCCGCCCCCGTTCTCGGATCCCCTCTTTCTCCCATTATCATCATCATTGTCATCATCATCGTCATCGAAAACCAGGGCTTCAGCATCGGCCCGATAGACGGCCACGAGTGCATCCGCATTGGCCTTTGCCTTTTTGGCATCAGATTCGGCCTTGGCAAGTACATAGGCCAACCGAGCCTCGAGCTCCTCTATTCTTCTTGCTTGAACCAGGCCTTTTTCCTTCATTCTCTGAAGTTGGGTTTCGGCCGATGATAACTGGGCTCGAGCAGTTTCTTTCTCTACAGTAAAGCGGTCCATACCTTCTTTCCACTGCAAAGACTCCGCTTTTATCACGTCGACCTCCTCACAAAGCTTCCCAATCATCTCAATTTTTTGCTGCAACTGTGAGACCGAAAAATTAGCCATCGTTCCGGTATCAAGCCCATAGGCTTGTAAAAGTATCATTACTTGCTCAGACAAATCGGTCTGATCTCGATAAGCCTTGGCCAACTCAGCTCGGAGGTCTTTTATTTCCTCTTCTCTCTGCCCTAAGAGAAGTGTTAGGGAGTTCCTCTCATCAGTAACCCGTTGAAGGTCGGCCTCATATCGACGCAGCTCGTTTTGGGACCGAGAACATGCTTCTCGATGAACTGCCGCTGCCTACAAAGAAACAGGAAACGAAGTTAACAAAAAAGTAAACATAAAGGTAGTACCGACAAAATAATTTTAAGGCTTACCTAATTCAAAGCCTGCCACACCCCGTGAAAAAGATCTGATTCATCACCAGTACCGATAATGTCCTCGATACCGGTAAACAGGTCACGAAAGGGATACTCTTCATCATGAGGCTTTTCTAGATCGAGGGCCCCTAGAGCTTGGGCTTCCCGAATCACCCCTGCGGAAAAAGCGGGAAAGGTGGGCGAATCTTCGTTTGTTGTTGCCCCAAATGAATCACTTGGAGCATTTTCTTTGATTCAAAGGGATTCAAGGTCCCTTTCAGACATATCCCCCATTCGTTGGCTCCGATGAGATGTGTCTTCGATCTCCGATAATTCAGGGATTCCACCCGAATCTTTCTCCGGTATATCCTCAATTCGAGGCGGAGCCTCATGAAGCATCATCGATCCAGCTGCCGATGGGGCATCGGTGGTTCTCTTCGTTTGGGCCGCGAATGTGGACCCATCGTTTTCTTCTTCTTCTTCTTCATCTTCATCCCTTAGACGCAAAACTGATTCCACGATCAAAGGAATGACATTCTTGATCGGCTTACGAGCCGTCCTCTTCTTCGATTTTGGATCTTCGGGAACGGAGGCTCTTTTCCTATTATTTCCCTTCACCAGCTTTGGGACAGAGGCCAAAATTTCTTCCTCGTTAGGCAAGGGCCTCAAAACCGCATCTTTGCCCAAACCTGCATTTAAAATTTTATTAAAATATTTGGAAACCACCTCGTTCGAATTATCAAATAGTACGAGAAAGGGGCTTACGATAATTTTTGGCCTCCCACCGACCCTTTGACAAATCGCGCCATGAGCGCTCGGCGTATGTGGAGGTCGAAACAAGAGCTCGTGCCCAGTTCTTGAGATCGGGAACTGCTCCGGGCATCCAGGGAACCGCTACATCACAAAAAGAAGAGTGCCGATGAGAAAGGGAATGGAATAATACAATAGAAGTAACAGCAGGATCGCACTTACGTTTCATATTCCACTCCTCGGGAAAGGGCATCTTTTCGGTCGGAATCAGGTCCGAAGTCCTCACTCAAACGAACCTGCTCATCCAGCCCCGATCCTTGTCCTCGTCAATGCTCGAGAATAGAGCCTTGGTATCCCGACGGTGAACTTTCATTAACCCTCCTCGAAAAGGTCGAGGACGGTATAATCGGATAAGATGGTCGAGGGTGAACGGCATCCCTTTGATTTTGCTCACAAAGTATCGGATCAGGATAACGATCCGCCAAAATGAAGGATGGACCTGGCCTAGGGTTATTTGGTATTGACAACAGAAGTCAATAATAATGGAATCGAGGGGACCTAACGTGAAAGGGTAAGTATACACATTCAAAAACCATTTCACGTAAGAAGTGATGTCTTCGTCAGAAGTAGGAATTATTATTTCTTTTTTTATCCCAATTGTAATCTTTCTTTAGCTGATTGAGGTGCTTCTTGGTTATCGAACATATGTACCTCGATACTGGCTCACATCAGCCAGGGACCGATGAGCCTTTATCGACCTTAAAATAGGAAGTAAGAACACACGCCCCGGGAACGCACTCCTCAGGCCGTGGTTCTGCTGGTGTCTCATTGGCAGCACACTGTGAAAATGAAGCTTTCTCTTTCTGAGGAATGGTTTGTGATGTTTTTGCCATTTTCGAATTCAAAGGTGAGGGATAGAAGAAAGTGACGAAGATTTGGTAGAATTGAAGAGGGTCTTCTGCAAAGAGAAATCACAGATTTGCGGATAAGTCAGAGAATACGAAAAGGGACTTGGGAAATTTGGAAGATTGAAGATGTAAAAGTGGTAAATGATAAAAGGAAGGGTTATTTATAGGTTTAAGCGATGGCGATTCAGTTTCAGCGGTGGTCGACCACCGTTTGACATGTATTAAATGCCTCGAAAGACTAAACCGATAGAATAGCTATCACGTGCGTCATGATCGAGCCCGATGGAAACGTCAGGTTATAATCTGATCGAGCCATTGAAAAATCATATCGTTTCTCACCGCATTCTTCCTGAGAAACGAGGGGACTATCTGTATACGGTCGAAATAGATTTCGGCCTTCGCACATCCGATCGAGTTCGAATGATAATCGATCGAAGTGCGACTTCGAGATGGGTTCCGAAGATGGAACAAGCAAGCTTCGAAACCAAGGGGTCGATCAATGTCGAGTTCGATATTATTATTGAGCTCGAATCCAAATCGAACTATGATGCAGAGTAAAGCTATCAAGCTCATGACCTAGAGACCAACCAATATTGACCCCGAATCAATTCAAGGGTCTGAGTCAGAATCGAGCTTAAGCCAAAGATCGAGAGCTCGAGTTAGAATTGGACTCAAGCCGAGATCAAGACCCCGAGTCAGATCGGACTCACAGACAAAAGTCGTTGCAATCCCACTAAGATGAGAGAATCTTGGAAGGAATTGTGAAAAAGTTAGTTTATCATGAATCTCCCACTGAGTATTTTTTAATTATATTTAAAGTAAGACTCCTCTACTATAAAGAGGAGTTTTTATCATTTCTGACAGGACAGTTTTTGGAGCTCACATTGTAAATGAAACACCATATTCTCTTATATTCGAGAGTTATTCTTTTAAGCACAATTTCTTGTTTATCATCTTGCTTAATCCCAAAAAATCGCTTTCGTTACAACTGTTTTTATTTTGTCTTCTCTGCGATCCATATTTGATATTTCCTTTTATCCTTACAGTTTGTATTGAGCTATATCACATATCCTTAGAACTACGAATAAATTCAACTCTATCGGTTTTTCGGGTAAACAATGTTCATATTCGTTGTTATTTATTTTCTTATACTCACCGTGGATTGATATGAGTGCTAGAGGCCTTAAAATATATATTGAAATATTTATTCTAAAATTAAATTTTGGGTTAAACAGTTTGATCGAAATTAAAATTATAATTTTGAAGAACACTTTGAATACAGATATATTATGTCAATCAAGTAGATTTGATGAATATTTAATAGATAGGTCGATTGAAGAGAACACAAAGTCGTATCAATCTGGTTGGGTTTAGTAAACAATTAAACAAACACGGAATCATTCCAAATGGGTAGAGTTTGTGAACAATTAGATCGAATATAGATAACAGTAAGCAGAGGCAGATCCTGGGTTTTAGGAAGATAGGTGCACTACTACAAAGAGGTGGATCCAGGTTATAAAGTTTACGGGTTCAACCTTTAGCGATTACGATTGCATCCATTACAATAGAATTATAAGTTCAAAATTAATCTTTGTTTAAGTAGTGATTTTCTTACATCTAAATCTATACTCTGTGTCTAAAATACTGGGATCAGTTGAATCGATTGACTATATGCTATATTATCCAATGCTACTGGTTTTAATGTACACATTTCATTTAATCATTTAAGATCTTATGGTGACAAAAGATGCATAGGAATTTCAATGTAAAAATTTTAAAAGGATAAACCAAAACAAGGAAAGAGAGAAAAAGAAAAAGTATTAAATTAATACGCAAAAAGTGACACTAGACGTACCCATTTTCCGTGGGCACTAGTTCTAAGGAAAAAAAAAGGAAAAAACTATAAGACTGACTAATATTTGAATTGACAATCTCACTTAGAGAAATTCACCCAATAATCATCACATCATATGATACTTTGAGCTTTGATGTATGCACATATATTTAAGTATTTCTAAAAAATATAACATTACGATCTAGGGAGGGGAGCATGAGTATTTCTACATAAGGAGTTGATGCGTTTTATAAAAACTGCTGATAAGCTACTCTTTTATTAAAATGACTAAAATACCCTTAATTGTTTTTCAAAAAATTATAAATTAAAAAAGTTCTTTGTCAAGAAAAGAATTAACAATGAATATGGCAAGAGTTTAACCGGCTTAGAAGCTTAACCAAAGTCATGCTAATATGGCAAGAGTTAGGTGAACAATTAAGGAATCACAATATCATGCCAACAAAGTAGAATTTATAAACAATTAATAATATAAGTACAAAATATAACATAAAATCTACCAATCTAATAGAGAAATCTCTAACAAGCAATAAGCATTCCTTTTCCACCTTTATAGGGCAATTCTTGTCAATCACCCAATTTTCTTAAGATTCTTTTGGAGATTTTATTCAACTTGTAACAAGAGCATATTTATCTTTTATGGAAAAGAGTTTGCCTAAAGGGTTTTTTTCCAATAAAGATTTAAAGGTAGATCATTTACATCAAAGAATTTAGAGTTCAAACTTGCGCTTTCAATATGTTGAATCACCAAATTCATTACGTTGAATTATGGATTTTGAAATTTAATATATTAAAAGTAAAATATATAAGTTACCGTCTAAACTTGTCCGTAAAACTCTATTGCACACTCAAAGTTTAGAGTGTTCATATTTCTCCCTAAACACCTTTGAAGTGAATTATTTTACCCCTCATATGACAATTCCAATTTTATATTTGCAGTGTTATAGACGCACTTGGCATAACACCACTTAATTTACTTTTTTAGTCATTTTTCTCTTCTTCTACCTTCTTTCTTCCTCAATCACACGGACAAAAATATCACCTTCTCCTATTTGCAGGGTTTCGCCTTGAAGTTGCATTCTGACTTTAATTAAATCAAGTGGATGAGTACTGCACCCAGCAATATAGAAGCAATTTGTCCTCCAACAAATCCTTTAACATCCATGTTTATTTCAAAAAACAAAATAATTTTTTTTAATATTTCAATTGAATGAGATGTAAAAGCTAAATAAAATTAAGAATCTGTATGAACACTAAAAAAAAAATGAATAGAATATGGATCAATTTAAGAGGATCTATTGGAACTAGAGGTCATCTCTCTGATAATTAGGAGATGAGAATAAAGACCAAAAGCTTGGAGACATATACCGTAACAGACGTAAAATAAGAGTTTGGTGTGTTGGAAAGGAAGTAAAAGAAAGGAAAAATAAATAATAGTCCTTTTTAATATTATTAATTGGCTAGTGGCTAATTAGAAAGTGACACATGCACAATTTAATCACTTTTCAGCAATTCTTTTCCTATACATGCGCCATTGAGGAAGTGTAAATATTTTCTCTGCCAACTTATTAGTCAAGGAGGTATCAAGTGGAAACCTTCAATGAGGGTTGCAAAACAAAAAGTGACCGCGCCGACAACTTCAACAAAATCCAACAAGTCCAATCGATCAAAGAAAAAATGATGAACTTTGAATACTTTTTAAAGAGGGTATATAAAGAAAACAAGATTCTAGAAGTCGAAGAGTTCACAAAGTTAGAGTATACAGGGCAAGACATTAATTACTACATGATTTTACATTACCTTTTTTAAGCATAATTATATGTAATATCATTACAGAGTATGTTATAGACTCTATGATGATCATACAGTACTTAGTTCATTCTACTTCATATTTTTTACATTCTGGTTATTAGCTGAGGTTATTAATGCCTCAGTAGGAATTGTGAGGTAAGATTTAGCGCAGTATGTGCTTGCTCATCGCCTACGCCTTTGGAATAAATCCATATAGCTATGAGATCATTCGCCTTCGTGAGACTACGCCAGCAGCCTATAGAGGCTGCGTCAAAGGACATTGGAGGCGCAGATGGATGATTATATAGCAAAGACATAGCGGCAAGACAACTGTTGCTTTTGTCCCCCTTATTTATATTCTTCCTTTGTGGTGTTTTTTTTATTTTATTATTAATATAAAAACTACTAGGCAGCATGTTTGATGGTCCATTTGCTAAAAAAAAGGGAGGTATTAATTTCACTATGAATAATAAAAAGAGAAAACTTAAATGCCCGTAAAATTTCAATGTGCAACCAAAATTTTCAGGTGAAACTTATATAATTTGTAGCTTTATTTTGATACTTATATCATAATTGGTGGCCAGCATACCTCAAGGGTAAAAGTCCAAAAATCTTCTTTTTAAACTCCCTTGGCATATTTTTCTTACTGTTCACCCAAAAAACGGATAGAGTTAAATTATATGTGGTTCTAAGGATACGTGGTATAATTTGGTACAAATTGAAAAAATAAGTAGAGATATATCGAATATTGACTGTAAAAAGGAATGAATACAAACCCAAATTGAATAGAGAATGATTTATAAATGAACAAGATAAATCAATATCAAAAGCCCAAAAAAGAATAATATTTGCTAGATGTTATGTAAATCTCAACAATTTCTGAATATGAGAGTGTATGAATATATGAATGAATCTGTGAAAATGAATGAATTCAGTCCCATGAATCAATGATAACCTACTCTTAATATATTAGAGGAATCCTACTTTGGATATAATTAAAAATACATAGTGGGGATCCCATGATAGATTAATTAATTAGTTTTTCCTTGATTTTCGCTGAGATTCTCTCCCCAAATGCGGCTATAATGGCCCTTTTGTCCCTTGGCTCTCGATCGTGATCGGCCTCTATTCGCTTGACCTTTATCTGGGCTCGATCTCGGTCTCAGTCGATTTCGGTCTCGATCGGTCTCTATTTGCTCGACCTCTATCTGGGCTCGATATCGATCTTGGCTGATCCCGACCTTGGTCGGTTTCTAGGGCTTGAACTCAGCAGCCCGACTTCACATCATAGCTCGATATTACAATGACGAACCCCGGTCCATCATGCCCCAATCTCGATTAGTCATACGAAGGGCAAACTCGATTTTGACCGTATACAGATAGTCCCCTCGTTTCTCGGAAAGAATGTGGCGAGAAACGATATGATTTTTCAACATCTGACTAGATACACACTGACGTCTGCGTCGAGCCTGATTGTGACGTATATGACAAATGTTCGTCGGTTCAGTTACCAAGGCATTAAATGCGCGTCAGTCGATGGCCGGCCACTGCCAATTTTGAACCGTCATTGTGAAATCTATAAATAGCCCCATTTCTTCATTATTTTAAACATTTACCTTCAACTCTTCTCACTCCAACTTTCACAGTTCTTCGCCTTCTCCAAAGTTCTCTATTTCCAGGTTTAAAAATTTCTTTTCTTGTTTTTCACCAAACACCAAAATATTTCAATTTCCCATCTTCTTTGTTCTTGAAAATTTAGATGGCTAAGATATCTAAAATCGTTCCTCAGAAAGAGGCTTGTCACAACCCAAAATCCAACTAGTCGTTATGGCACCTAACCCAACCCGCTAGGTAAGCTAACTTTTAACTATCCAATTCCAATAACAATTATTAAAGAAATTTAAGTAAATAATTATCTTAACCTTATACATTCCCCAAGAACTGGTAGTACAAATCATGAGCTTCTAAGAATAGAGTATACAAAGCGAAAATGAAATAAATTCATAGTCTGTTTGAATAGTACATAAACAGAGCTTTTATAAATCTAAGGCTACCATGAACATTAGGCAGCTACAACAGGAACACAGGTACATCTTCAAATCCGGCAACCATCGAACACAACAACAACGACAGCCAATAGCTGCACGCAATGTGCAGAAGTGTAGTATCAGTACAACCGAGCCCATTTACTGAGTAAGTAACAAACCTAGCCTTAGGTTGAAAGTAGTGACGAGCTTGTACCAAGGTTAAAGTCCAACTTCCATAACCAACAATAGTTCATAACAATATTAAACAAGTAATACCAGAAGTAACTCAAAGAATAAATGTTCAGCTAAATCATGACTTCTGAAAATAGTTATGCCTTTCAAGTACATCAATGAAAACCCAAATTGTTTACCGAAGTTATAAAAAATATGAATAAGTTTGAAAACAGTAAGTTTTCCAAAATCCCTTCAATAATAAATAAAATATCTCATTTTCTTTCCAGATAACCAGTGTAAAACAAATGCATCACTATGTCCATCTGTCAACATGTGTGAGAAATCATGAATAATGTGATACCGTACAGCATGAAAACACATCTCTATGCATATATGTCATGTGTGCATGTCAATGCAATGTATCTCAGAGATTGTACTCATGTACTCACACTCTCAGAGTACTCAATCTCACTATCTCGCATTCTCTCTCACCATGCTCAGCACACTCAATCACTCAACGCTATATAATACCTGCTGCGACGAGCAGCCCGATCCCTGTTTATAGTCGACTGCGCTCACTAGGGGTGTGTATAGACTCATGAGGGGCTCCTACAGCCCAATCGCTATAAGCACGGACAACTCACGTGCTATAATATCATATCTGGATCCGCACGGACAACTCACATGCTGCACGGATAACTCACGTGCTATAATAATATCTGGAACTCACGTGCTACACGGCCAACTCACGTGCAATAGTATAATATATAGATCCGCATGGCCAACTCACGTGCTGCACGACCAACTCACGTGCAATAGTATAATATATAGATCTGCACGGCCAACTCACGTGCAATAGTATAATATATATAAAGCCAACATGGCATGTTGCGGCGTGCAGCTCGATCCCAAAATATCCTCACACTCAGGCCATCGGGCTCCCTCAGTCATCAATCTCTCTAGTCTCTCTCTCATGGGCTCACAATGTCATGAGAAAGACCAAAGTGATGATATGATGTATCAATAAATAATAGTAGAGACTGAGATATGATATGTAATGACATGAATATGACTGAGTAAAATTTTCAATTTAAAACAAATAATTTACAGCAATATGACCTATGTGGGTCCCAATAATACTGACACATAGCCTCAACATGATTTTTAATATATTTTTTAGCTCAATTTCTTTAACACATAAAACCGCATGGAAAATGCCAAGATTATTTAACTACAAAATTTCACATAAACAATTATGTCATAATTTCTATAGTGCACGCCCACACGCCCGTCACCTAGCATGTGCATCACCTTCCAACAATTCACATAATACATATATTCAGGGTTCATACCATCAGCTCCAAGATTAGAAGAGTTACTTACCTCGAACAAGCCAAATCCAATGTCGAGCAAGTTAAGCAATGCTCCAGCAATTCCACTCTGCGTGTATCAACTTCCAAACGGCTCGAATCTAGTCACAATTAATTTGATTCTGCCCACAAAATTTATAGGAATTAATTCTATATCAAAATACTAATATTTCCACAAAATCCGAAATTACGCCCCAAAAATTACCCGTGGGGCCCACGTCTTGGAATCCGACGAAAGTTACAAAATATTAACGCCCATCTAACCATGAGTCCAACCATACAAATGTCACTCAAATCTGACTCCAAATTGGTATTCAAACTTGAAAAATTCATTTTGTGACATTATAGAAATTTTCTATTTCTCTTGAAGATTCAATAATCTTACACCAAAAATGAAGATTAATTCATGAAATATAATCACAAGAGAGTTAAGAACACTTACCCCAAGTTGTGTGAAAAATTTCCTCTCCAAAATCGCCCAACCCGAGCTCCAAAATCCTAAAAATGGGTGAAAATGCCGAACCCTTGAATTTAAGGTTCTGCCCCAGCGATTTCCGCATCTGTGGACAAGATTTGCGCACCTGCGCATCTGCTTGTGCGAGCAAAACGTCGCATTTGCGGACTCTACTCGCCTGCCCAGTTTTCGCTTCTGCGCTCACGTAGATGCAAAATTTTCCCTCGCACCTGTGACCAATGCCTCACAGCCCTCTGCCCGCATCTGCGCTCCTTCTCGCGCAGGTGCGATTCCGCACCTACGAAGCACCTTCCGCACCTGCGCATCTCGCTTCAGTGGACCCTTGCTCGCACCCGCGACAACTTTTCCGCATATGCGATTACACCAGAAGGCTTCAGTTCCAGTAGTCTTCCAAATTCAAAAAATCAATCCGTTAACCATCCGAAACTCACCTGAGGCCTTCGGGTCCCCGTCCGAACATACCAACAAGTTCCATAACATAACTCGAACTACACATAGATTCAAGCCTAATAAATTTCTAAATTTCCAAATTCTACAAACGACGCTGAAACCTATCAAATCACGTCTTATTGACCTCAAATTTTGCACACCAGTCACATTTCACTTTACATACCTATTCAAATTTCTGGAATGGTATTCCGACCCCGATATCAAAAAGTCAAACCCCCGGTCAAACTTCCTAAAATTTTAACTTTCGGTAATTCAAGCCAAATTCCACTACGGACCTCCAAATAAATTTTTCGGACACGCTCCTAAATCCAAAATCATCATACGAAGCTATTGGACTCAGCAGAATTAAATTCCGAGGTCGTTTACATATAAGTCGACATCCGGTCACTATTTTAACTTAAGCTTTAAACCTTGGAACTAAGTGTTCTAATTCATTCCAAAACCTTACTGGACCCGAACCATTTGCCCCGGCAAGTCACACAACCACTGTAAAGCCCAATTTAAGCAGTAAATGGAGAAACGGGGTTGTAATACTTAAAACGACCGGTCGGATCGTTACAAGGCTGCTTTCTCATCTCGGTCGGCCGGTGAGAAACCGGTGGTGGAGCCACGCCTTGAAGGACTCGTTCCCGGGGGATGTGTTATCGATTCCGACTTTAAGATCGAGAAACCCTCATCGGTTGCTGGTCTATGTGAGCCGATATCGAGATATATATGCTCGATACCCAAAAGCCTTCTTGATTTGGTGAAGAAAGATTGTGGTTGGTAAAACAAAGAGGTTGTGATACCGGCACCGGAGGAAGCGATCACTACCCGCGTGTAAGAGTACTTGAGTGTTTACACTTATCCTTTCACGATGGGCCCCCTCGATCCGGTCATCATCGACTTCTGCAAGAAGTACTAAGTGACCCTCGGCCAAATACATTCTTCTTTCTGGAGGATTGTAATACTGCTCCGTTACTTTGTGAGAAAAATCGACGGGCTTCCCTTCACTCTCGACCACCTCGTGAGATTATATAGCCCTCATCTTTACCAAGGTGGGTTGATAAAGCTTCAACGTCGGGCCACCAAGGCGTTCACCTCGAGCATAGATTAATACAAAGATTGGGGTTGGATGAGCCGATTTGTTCGAGTGAAGACCTCGGACCTTATCCCAGCTGAGAGTATGCCATTTCCCTAGAAATGGAATATGAACCGTAAGTGTGATTCCGTTTTTAGTTTTTGTTGTTTTTACTTCTTCATATTTTCTTATCAGTGTTTTTCTTGACACAGTCATTGCTTGGATGCCGGGTGCAGTTCCCCATTTCGAGAACTGGGTTAGGAGCCTGGTTTCGACGTCAACATACGTCGAGCGCGCATGGCGCGATTTGTGAAAGGGCCGGTGGGAGGCTCGTACTCATGGTAAACCTTCCTCTTGCCTCACCGATCCGTTCAAGTCTTTTTTCAGGCATAAGTTTTACTTACTTTTCTTTCTTTGTAGGTCTCGAAAAAGATGCGGTTATAAGACCCCCATCAGGTGATGAAGAAGTTTTACCGCCTATCTCAAAACCGGAGAAGGTGATTAAGAGAAAAAGGGCCTCGGACTCTGAGGGTCAAAAACCCAAAAAGAGAGCGGCTCGTAAACCCAAGGTGAACATAATCCCTTTGACTATGGAGTCGGTCCTGAGTCTAAGGGATGAAGAAGAAGAAGAAGAAAGTGATTCCGGGTTGTTGGCCCGTGCACGGGCTAGCACCGATACTCAGAATACTTCGGTATCGGTAGGAGTTTATAATGCTCCGACCAGGTTTGATGAGGTCGAGGAGGGGACTTCGACCCAAGTTCCCGAGCCGAGGGAGACCGAGGATGTTTTACCTCGGGGCGAAAAGACCATCGAAGAAGCTGCGGATGGCGGTGTGCAAACCGAGCTTGAGGCTCCCCAAGTCGGAGGCGACACCCAAAAAGACCTACTCGGGAAATAGAGATCGAGGATTCCCCTCTTTCCATTCTTTCTCCCAATTGATGATATGTGACGCTCAAGTTGTGGAGACTTGTGACAGAGAAGGAGCCCATGGAGGGGAGGATCCTTTCCGTGGTTATTTTATCGGGGTGGAAGATGTCACCGGTCCGAGTGACTTGGAGGCTCCGAAGAAGAGCTCGAGCGAGGTGGGAGCACCTTGCCTTTTTAACGAAGCTCAACAGGCCCTGAATCGGGTAAGTTCATACTTTCTTTGCCAATTTTCATACTTGTATTTTTCTTTCTTTGTATAATCCCTTCTTATTTTTGTAGGCTTCTATGCTTCATCACGAGGCATTTTTCCAATCCCGAGGGGAGATAAGCCGGTACGAAGCCGAAGTTCGAAGGCTTACTAAGGAGAGAGATGCCTTAAAGCTTCTCAGTGAGCAGAGAGAAGGAGAAGTAAAAGGACTTCGGGCTGAGTTGGAAGCATCTCGGAAAGAACAAGTTGAGCTAGTCGAGTAGGTAAAACAAATCTTTGAATTTAATGATATTGACTCGGGAGTGATGGCTAACAGTTCAGTCTCGCAGGTCGAGCAAAAGTTTGATGTGATCAAGAAACTTCGTGTTGAAGTGGACGTAGTGAAATCGAGGCCGAGGAATGGAAGAAGAACATTGACCGCCTCGCCTTAGAAAAAAGAGACTGCCTGAACTCAACTGGCTTCGGCTGAGACCCAAATCCTAAGCTTGAAAGAGAAAGTCTTGGTGCAAGCCAAGAAATTGAGGAGTTCCATTCTCGGTTGGGTTCAACAATTTCTGATCGAGGGGCTAGCCACAAAACTTATAGCGGCCAAATCGGAGGTCGAGAAGACCATGGCCAATGCTGGTGCAATGGTGGCCATTTATCGATGTGATGCCGAAGCTGCTCAGATTTGAGCAAAGAAGGTCGCCGAGGCTGCTCAGGCTCGAGCAAACTAGGTTGCCGAGCATGTTAAATGTCAGTCTCGAAGGGAGACTCTCAAATAGATACATGCTCGTGGCTTCGAGCTTACAACCGAGATCGAGAAGGCTAAGGAGCTTGAAGCCGAAGCCAGAGTGTTGGCCTTTCCTGATGATGATGATACCGGGAGTGTGATCGGATCTGAAAGTGAAGAGGGCCTCGAGGTCGAAGACGCTGCTCTCGGAGCGGACTAAGTCTTTTAGTATTTTTTGTGTTTCTTATAAGACCGTTTTGGTCTTTTGTAAAGAAATTTGATTGGGCCATGATGCCCTTGTAAATGGTTTTTGACATGCATAAAACACTTTCTTCCTTTCTGCCTTATAGAATTGTGAAGTTGTTTTCTAAGGCCGGGGTTCAGATAATTTGATCAAAACTGAACTAGTGTAGCCCTTAGGCCTTTTGATCGAGTGAGTGTTTGCTCGAACTCGAAGTAAAAAACAACCCTTAGGCTTTATGGTCAAGTGAGTGCTTGCTCGAACTCGAAGTAAAAAATAGCCCTTAGGCTTTATGGTCGAGTGAGTGTTTGCTCAAACTCGAAGTAAAGTAACAACCCTTAGGATTTATGCTCGAGTTAGTGTTTGCTCGAACTCGAAGTAAATAACAACTCTTAGGCTTTATGATCGAGTGAGTGTTTGCTTGAACTCAAATTAAGGTAGCCCTTAGGCTTTGTAGTCAGATGAGGGTGATTTAACTCGAATTAAGGTAGCCTTTAGGCTTTGTAGTTGAGTGAGTGTTTGCTCGAACTCGAATTAAGGTAGCCTTTAGGCTTTGTAGTTGAGTGAGTGTTTGCTCGAACTCGAATTAAGGTAGCCCTTAGGCTTTGTAGTCGAGTGAGGGATTGCCCCGAACTCGAAGTAAAGTAACAACCCTTAGGCTTTATGGTCGAGTGAGTGTTTGCTCGAACTCAAAGTAAAAAATAGCCCTTAGGCTTTATGGTCGAGTGAGAATGATTTCTCGAACTCGAAGTAAAGTAGCCCTTAGGCTTTGTAGTCGAGTGAGGATGATTTCTCGAACTCGAATTAAGGTAGCCCTTAGGCTTTGTAGTCGAGTGAGGGTGATTTCTCGAACTCGAATTAAGGTAGCCCTTAGGCTTTGTAGTCCAGTGAGGATGATTTCTCGAACTCGAATTAAGGCAGCCCTTAGGCTTTGTAGTCGAGTGAGGGTTTGCTAGAACTCGAAGCAATGTAGCCCTTAGGCTTTATGGTCGAGTGAGTGTTTGCTCGAACTCGAAGTAAAAAATAGCCCTTAGGCTTTTTGATCAAGTGAATGTTTGCTCGAACTCGAATTAAGGTAGCCCTTAGGCTTTGTAGTCGAGTGAGGGTGATTTCTCGAACTCGAATTAAGGTAGCCTTTAGGTTTTGTAGTCGAGTGAGTGTTTGCTCGAACTCGAAGTGCGAAACAGCCCTTAGGCTTTATGGTCGAGTGAGAATGATTTCTCGAACTCGAAGTAAAGTAGCCCTTAGGCTTTGTAGTCGAGTGAGGATTATTTCTCGAACTCGAATTAAGGTATCCCTTAGGCTTTGTATAGCTTGATCTCGTTGATTTTTCGAATGGCAGTCCCCGATTTATGGGGTAATCATTCGAACTCCGGTCATGGTCGGCCTTTAAGCCCGTTTACATAATAGATCAAGAACATAAAGTAGAAGAAACTTTCTGAGATATGAGATATCGGTAAATAAGAAATTTCACTTTATAAGTCATTATACACGCGTTCATGTTTTGTGCCAAGGCTCAAGCAAACTACGCAGGCATGGTTCATTTGACCATTTGGCCCTTACAAATTTTTCCTATCGAGACCCTGTTGCCATCAAGTAATTTCCTTGCATCGAACATGATATATTCAAGGGAAGTGCCTCCCAGTATTCGAGGTTGATTGTAAAGAGGCCTCGGATACTATTGAATTGTTCTAAGTTAGCACGATCAATGGTTGCCTCATTAAAACTCTCGCCGAAAAACCCATTTGGGACAAAACCGGTCTAAGGAAAAAAGAGTGCAACGTGTGCTTTCAGACCTAAAGGCTTCGAGTTGAAGAATCCATCCATGTTTCTGGTCAAATACCTGCAAGGGTTAATTTCGAAATACAAATGAACATGGGAGGATCGTACCTTAGCAGTAGCATCGTTTTAGGTACGATACGTTCCAATTGCTCGTTAGTTGTTTGCCGTTTATCACACCGAGCTTGTAGGATCCTTTTCTGACGATTTTGAGAACCTGATACGGTCCTTCCTAGTTCGAACCCAGTTTTCCTTCATTCAGATTTCAGGTGTTGAGGGTGACTTTCCTTAGCACCAAGTCCCCGATTTTAAAATGTCGAAGATTGGTTCTTCGATTATAGTACCTTTTGATCCGCTATTTTTGGGCGGCCAATCGAACGAGAGCGGCTTCTCGTCTTTCGTCCAACAATGTAGGCTTGTATTCGTGGTCTCGTTATTCGACTCATTTGTTGCATATCGAATCATGATGCTAGGTTCTCCGACCTCAACCGGGATCAGAGCTTATGCACCAAAACCAACGAGAATGGCATTGCTCCGGTACTAGATTTCGATGTTGTGCGGTATGCCCATAGGACCTCGGGTAGTATTTCTCTCCATTTTCCTTTGGCGTCGGTCAATCTCTTCTTAAGATTTTGGATGATGGTTTTGTTGGTCGATTCGGTTTTTCTGTTCCCGCTGGGATGATACAGTGTTGATAGGATCCTTTTGATGTTATGATCCTCGAGAAATTTAGTTACTTTGCTGCCGATAAATTATTTTCCATTATCACATACAATCTCGGATGGTATCCCGAATCGACATATGATGTGGTCCCAAATGAAGTATATCACTTTTTTTTCTCTGACTAAAGCATGTGCTTCAACCCATTTAGAGAAATAATCAGTCATAAATAAAATAAACTAAGCTTTACCTGGGGCCGATGGGAGGGGGCCGACAATGTCCATTCCCCATTTCATGAAAGGCCATGGAGATAAGACCGAGTGGAGTAGCTCCCCAGGTTGATGAATCATGGGCGCATGTCTTTGGCATTTGTCGCATTTTTGAACGAACTTCCTACTCTTATTACTTTGTGGAACAGCGAATCGGCACTGAAATAATTTCCGCAACTGCCTTCGTGAATTTCCCGTAGGATGTAATCGGTATCTCCCGGTCATAAACATATTGCCAATGGTCCATCGAACGTCCTTCTAAACAGCGTTCCATCTTTGGACAGGGTGAACCGTGCTGCCTTTATGCGCAGAACTCTCGATTCCTTTGGATGTGATGGAAGCTTCCCGTTCTTGAAGTACTCTATATATTTGTTTCTTCAATCCCAGGTTAGACTCGTGGAGTTTATCTCGGCCTGACCTTCTTCGATCACTGATCTTATGAGTTGTACGACAGTCACCGAGTTGAGTTCGTCATCTTTGACCGATGAACCTAAGTTTGCAAGGGCGTCGGCCTCGTTTTTCTGTTCTCGGGATACATGTTGCAAAGTCCATTCCTTAAATCGATGTAGAGTCACCTGTAATTTATCCAAGTACCTCTGCATTCGATCTTCTCGAACTTCGAAAATCCCGTTAACTTGGTTTACCACGAGGAGGGAATCACACTTAGCCTCTACGACCTCCGCTCCCAAGCTTCTAGCTAGTTCGAGACCTGCAATCATGGCCTCATACTCGGCCTCATTATTAGTCAATTTTGTAATTTTGATAGACTGTCTAACTACATTACCTGTGGGCGATATTAGTACGATGCCTAGTCCGGACCCCTTTACGTTCGAGGCACCGTCCGTAAAGAGGGTCCAGAATCTCGGATAGGTACCCGATTTTATCAGTAGTTCTTTTTCAATCTCGGGTACGAAGGCCGGCGTAAAGTCAGCCAAGATTTGAGATTTGATAGCGGTTCGGGGTCGATACTCAATATTGTACCCGACGATTTCTATGGCCCATTTGGCCAATCGACCCAAAAGCTCGGGTTTGTGCAAAATACTTCGAAGAGGATAAGTTGTTGCAACATGTATCGGATGACATTGGAAATATGATTTTAGTTTCCTAGAGGCACTTATTAAAGCAAGCGCTAATTTTTCTAAGTGTGGATACCTAGTTTCAGCCTCGCCTAAGGTCCGACTGACATAATAAATAGGGAATTGCATACCTCGTTCTTCTCGAACCAGGACTCCACTTACCGCTATCTCCGAGACAGCTAAGTACAAGTAAAGATGTTCGTCCACTTTCGGGGTATGAAGCAGAGGCGAGCTCGATAAATACCGCTTCAGTTCCTTCAAAGCCTACTGCATTTCGGAGTCCATGAAAAGTTGTTTTTCTTCTTATGTAGTGAGAAAAATCGGTGGCTCCTATCTGAGGATCTCGAAATGAATCGTCCTAGGGCGACTATCCGTCCCGTTAGCCTCTGCACGACCTTTACATTATCTACTATCGTGATGTCCTCGATAGCTTTGATTTTATCGGGGTTGATCTCGATTGGATACCATGAAACCAAGAAACTTGCCCGAGCCAACCCCGAATGCACATTTTTCGGGGTTGAGCTTCATATTGTACTCCCTTAGTATGTCGAAAGTTTCCTACAAATGCTTTAAATGGTCCTCTGCTCACAGGGACTTAACTAACATATCATCAATATAAACTTCCATTGATTTTCCTATTTGTTTTTTGAACATTCGGTTTACTAGGCGTTGATAAGTTGCACCAGCATTTTTTAGACCGAATGGCATTACGTTATAACAGTAGGTACCGTACTTAGTGATAAACGAGGTCTTTTCCTGATCCTCCTGGTTCATCTATATCTGGTTGTACCCGGAGTAGGCATCGAGAAAACTGAGAGTCTCGTGGCCGGTCGTGGCATCGATCATACGATCGATATTAGGCAAAGGAAAAGAATCATTAGGGCATGCTTTATTCAGGTCTTTATAATCTATACACAATCTAAGTTTGTTTCCTTTCTTAGGGACTACCACCATATATTTTACTTCTCGAATGGATCCTATTTTAAGAAGTTTGGTTACCTCGTCGTTGATGAAGTCATGTTTGACCTCGGACTGGGCCCTTCTTTTTCGCTTTACCGGATGGAATTTCGGATCCAAGCTTAGTCTATGAGTGGTTATTTCCGGTAGGACCCCTGTCATGTCAAGATGGGATCAAGCGAAATAGTTCATGTTAGCTATAAGAAATTGAATAAGCTTTTTCCTGAGCTCGGTATCTAACCCCGTGCCCAGGTATACCTTTCGCTCGGGCATATGTTCGATTAGCTTGATTTGCTCCAGTTCTTCGACCATCGATTGGGTAGCGTCGGAATCATCGGGGACCACGAAGGATCGAGGGACCTCATAGTCATCATCTTCGCCAGTCTTCTGATTCTCTAGTTGGGTCGAGGCTGATGTTTG
Organism: Nicotiana tomentosiformis; assembly: GCF_000390325.3. Classification (NCBI taxonomy): domain Eukaryota; kingdom Viridiplantae; phylum Streptophyta; class Magnoliopsida; order Solanales; family Solanaceae; genus Nicotiana; species Nicotiana tomentosiformis. The sequence continues at coordinate 48,366,291 of NC_090814.1, read as the reverse complement.
TGATTGCTATTTGGTATTCTGTTCTTCTTTCGAATCTGATCCCTTTGTCGAAGATAATGATGATATCAGAATCACTTCATCGACGGCAAACATTTCTTTTACGGCCGGTTGCTCCCCGTAGACCGTTTTGATTCCCTCCGATGTTGGGAATTTCAGAACCCGGTGACGGGTCGAGGGCACTGCTCTCATGTTGTGGATCCCAGCCACGTTTACTGGCAAGATTATCTCGTCCTTAGTAGTTTCACACGCCATATTAAATTTGTTCAGTACCAGGGTTGCGGGAACGACCTGGTCCTGTAGATCGAGTTGCTCTACGACCCTTGATCGAATGATGTTGGCCGAACTACCTGGATCAATTAACACACGCTTTACTTGAGTCTTATTCATAAGTACAGATATTACCAGTTCATTGTTATGGGGTTGCATGATTCCTTCCACGTCTTCGTCACTAAAGGACAAGGTTCCTTTAGGTGTGTAATCCTGAGCCCGAGATCGCTTCTCTCTTACAATAGACATCTTAGTGCGTTTAAGCACCTGCCCTTGGGGAACATCGATCCCTCCGATGATCATGTTGATGATGTGTTATGGCTCTTCTTGTTCGTTTTGTCTATTGAAATCTCTATTTTTGAAATAGTTTTTGGCCCGGTCACTTAAAAATTCTCGAAGGTGCCCTCATTGAATAACCGGGCTACCTCTTCTCTCAACTGTCTGCAGTCTTCGGTTCTGTGGCCATGATACTTGCACATTTAATTGGGATTTCTCTGGGCTGGATCAGACTGCAAAGGTCGAGGCCACTTAGTATCTTTGATGCGTCCGATAGTCGACACGATGGCGGATGCATCGATGTTGAAGTTATATTCTGATAACCGTAGTGCTTCCTTAGGTCTGGTATGCATGTCGAACCCATTCTTGTTCATCAGCTCCCGAGACTCTTGGCCTCGATCACTTCTCCTTTCGCCTCGTACGGAGTTGCGTGCAGGTTCGCTACCCCTACGATCTTCGTTATACGGCCAATATCGATCCTTGTTCGACCTTGGTTCTCGGTCGATGTCCCTTTTAATAACGGACCCAGAACCCAACTGGTCATCTTCGACTCTAATCTTCGATTGATATCGATTATGTACATCGGCCCAAGTAACAGCCGGGCACTCGATCAAATTCTGCTTCAACTACCGTAAAGCCATCAATCTTCGTTCGTTCAGTCTTTGAGTGAAAGCTTGAACAGCCCAATCGTCTGTGGCCGGTGGTAGATCCATTCGTTCCGACTGGTCTAGACTTTTTTAGCATCTCGTTATCTTTTTGCCTTACCTTGAAAAGGTCCGACTTCCTGGTCTCGACTTTTATGGCTCCGGCATGCGCTTTTACGAAAGAATCTACAAGCATAGCAAAAGAATCGATAGAGTTAGGCGGTAAATTATTATACCATATCATTGCCCTCTTTGATAGGATTTCCCCAAACTTCCTCAATAATACGGATTCGATCTCGTCGTCTTCTAGATCGTTCCCCTTAATGGCACATGCGTAAGAGGTAACATGTTCGTTGGGGTCGGTCGTCCCATTATATTTAGGAATTTCGGGCATGCGAAACTTTTGGGGATCAGTTTGGGAGCCGAGCTCGGGGGGAAGGCTTTTGTACGAATTGTTTGGAATCCAAGCCCTTCAATACCGGTGGTGCCCCAGGATCTGATCAACCCTAAAGTTATAAGTTTCTACTTTTTTGTCATTTGCTTCAATCCTCTTTTCTCCTGACTTAATTCATTTTGTCAGTTCCTCGAACATCTTAATAATTTCCTGATTAATCCCCGATTCTTGTTCATTTGATCTTACTACAGCTGGCCCTGTTTCGTGGGTGACTTCTCAAGGTAGACCGAGCTCGGCACATTTCGAAAATCATACGCATGTTTATCCCGTCTTCTCCAACATTTTGGGTATTTCGAACTGCAAATCGAGTTCCACCATGAATGCTGTTTTCGAGGTCAAAGCATTGGTTCACCTCATTGGCCACATGTGAATTAACGTTAATTGAATCTACGGCCCGAGCTCCAACGGGATCGGCGAGTGGCCTTTCATCCCCGGTCGCCAGGTTGTTGTTCTCGTCTTGAAGGCCAACTTCGTTGTCAATAGGTAGGGCCATTAATTGAGAGTTCACCGTTTTTAATCTAAAATCAAAGATACTTCCAAGAGCAAGTGTAAAATGGTGTGTTTTGCAAAAATTCGTACCAAATAATCACTATTATCCTTAGCCCACGAAGGGCACCAAACTGCTTACCCGAAAAACGGATAAAGTTGAATTTATACGTAGTTCTAAGGATACATGATATTACTTGGTACAAATCGGAAAAGTAAGTAGAGATAAATCAAATATTGACCGTAAAAAGGAATGAATACAAACCCAAATTGAATAGAGAATGATTTATAAATAAAAAAGATATCAATATCAAAAATCCCAAAAAGGATAATATTTGCTAGATGTTACAAATCTCAATAATTTTTGAATATGAGTGTGTATGAATATATGAATGAATCCAGTCTCCTAAATCAATGATAACCTACTCTTAATATATTAGAGAAATCATACTTTAGATATAATTAAAAACATAGTTAGAATTCCATGATATATTAATTAATTGTTTTTCCTTGATTTCCGTCAAGATTCTTTCCCCAAATGCGGCTACTATAACGGCTCTTTTGTCCCTTGGCTCGAGCCCGAACTCGGTGCTCTCAATCGTGATCGCCCTCTATTCGCTCGACCTCAATCTGGGCTCAATCTCGGTCTCGATCGGTCACTATTTGCTCGACCTCTATCTGGCTCGATATCGATCTTGGCTGATCCCGACCTTGATAAATTTCTAGGGCTCGAACTCAACAGCCCAACTTCACATCATAGCTCGATATTACAATGACGAACCTCGATCCATCATGCATCAATCTTGATTAGTCACACAAAGGGCAAACTCGATTTTGACCATATACACTGACAAACAAGTTTAAAAAAGAATACTTTTTTTACATTCCGTTTTGTTTGAGACTAAATCATAATTGTAGTGATCAACTTAAAGTTTAAAGACAGATTCAACTTGAAGAACATAGACAAACCTAGTTGGAGAATACAGGTCTGCCTCAGTTTCAACAACTGTAAACAATCTTCTGGTCTCCAGTTACAGTTACAAGAACGATCGTTCAAGAATAATTTTTAGTAGAATGTTTAACTTGGCAACTGCGATTGCTTTACTATTCAGCAATATGATTCTATAAAGCAAAAGAAAAAATAAAAGCTAATGGGGTGGCATCAGTTTTAAAAAGCTCGAATTTGGAGCATCATGGTGTAATCAGCCCAAATAATATGAATCATCATCTGCCTCCCATTAAAATTGCAAGAATTAGAATGTATCAGATCTTGACAAAAGAGAGGTCAGTGGCAAAAAGCCCCCCTTGGTCAGATGATCGACTACAATCATTTCATCATTGATCGATCTTCTCTCTAAATGCCGCTAAACTAGCAATTAAAATTAAAGAGTTGATACATTTTTATTCATAAAATATAGTATAAATGTTTGAAATTACCTATACGAAAGGGAAGGAAATCGTTCCTATCCCTCAAACTAATTCAAGAAAGAACAACTCTGAGACTTTCATCTCATCATTTGTTAGTTCTTACTATCTGCCCATGTCTGAACCAAATGGAATTTTCCGCCAGGAATTCTTGAGGCAATTTAATTAGCAATTCACAATACACTTTAGGATGTCAAAAATACCAATTGATCTAAAATTGAACAATCTAATTGGCAATCCACAAACACTTACATTCTCAAAAGTGACACTTCCAAAGGAATACATATATACAAATCTAGTCAGCAATTCATTTAAGTACTATCTAAGACTACAAAAGTCCCATTTCATAAAGTAAGTTTTACGTGCGTATAAATTAGCATAAATCTCGAGAAAAGAATTAGAGTTGAAGACTTGAAGGGGTAAAGAAAATGTCCAAAGCTGCTTGAAGGACAATTGATGAAAAATACCAAAAGAGTCCACTCAAAAGACCTTGGTATAAGTGAGTTCCAAAAGACCCAATCTTTTGGGTTCACATAGTTTAATTTCTGCCTCCTAACTAAGCCAGATATGAAATAGAAACAAAACGTGTTCATATGGCTACTCAAAGAGGCATTACTATTTCAGTATTGAGTTCACAAAACAAACTGTAAATTATGTAATCGATTACAGAGACACTCACAAGAAGAACGAGGAGAGCGAAGGGGGTTGGTTAGTGTCCGAGAAGATTTGGTGAGATTCAGCTGCTGAGTTCTGGGTCCATCGTGAAGATACAAGGAGAGGGTTTTAGGGCTTTTTCATCGAAGGTTCTAGTAACATTTCGTTTTTGGTACCTACAGTTCTCTCTTTATTTAAATTGGGTTCTTAAACTTAGTTTAGTTTCACTTGTTACTATTTGTTTGGACGAATAAGCAAATAGACATCCAACTTGCACAGTTTTGTAAAGTCTGCCTTCTCACTTAAAGCCTGTTTGGCCAAGCTTCTGAAAAGTCAAAAGTATTTTTTTTTTATTAAAAAAAATATTATTTAAAATTTTTAAGGTATTTGGCCAAAATAAAAAAAATATTTTTAAACAGCAGCAGAAGTAGTTTTTCTGCTTTTGAGGAGAAACTATAAATTCTAGCCAATTCCAAGAAGCGGAAGTAGAAAATTATTTTGTTAAGAAAAAAATAATAACCTTATAATAAATTTATATTTTTTAAATTATCCCTCATTAATTTAATATTTTACTTATTTTTATTTCTACTATACATTTCTTCTCTTTTTTATTTTAATCATATTTTTATTCTCATCTCTAATTCCTAAGAGTAGATTTTAAATTTATATTGAATGACGTACTTTGACATATTTAAATTATCATATAAAAAATTTGTAATACCAAACACTCAATGTTATTGCTTTGTAATAATTATATTTTTACTTTACGTTTTATTTTTTAATTGAATTCTTTTATAATAAATATTTAAATTTATTTTTTCCTAAATAATACTAATCGCAAAGTGAACATTTACTGTCCTTTTTTGTAATTTGATACTTAAACGTACTTTTTTAAAAGTTTGGCCAAACACAATGAGTTTGCAAAAAGCACTACTCAAAAGGATTGACCAAACACAAATTGTTATTTTACGAAAATACTTTTATAAAAAGCACTTTTGAACAAAAGAATTTTTCAATAAGTAATTTTTGGCAACTTGGCCAAACGGGCTATTAAACTAAAAACATATACTTGTGACAGAAAAGTTTTTTGGTGCGGCTCACACAACTGACATTAGTTGTATGAGACCTCTTTTAATCTCACAAATTTGTGGATTCATATCTTACACTTTTAGATCCATAAAATTTGGGATCCAAAAAATTGTGAGACAAAAAAAAGGTCTTATACAATTAGTATCAATTGTGTGAGGCACAAAATAATTTTTTTTTCTTTTTGACACTGCCGGTGGAAATAAACACATCTCCCTTGGGTATAACACGTTATTCTCATTTAGCCTCGAGTTGATTGTCCCACAATTTTTTTTCTAGCTAATACCAAAGCCAATCAAATATAATCTTTTTTCTCTTTTGTAAATTTAAAAGAAAATCAAGCCAAATTATACATCGAGTTATTGGTTGGTTTCACTTGATTTTTTGGTTAGATTTAGATTTTTCCAAATTTTCTTGTACAATTTTAGCGATAGGAACCATGTGTCTAACCAAGAAATTAGTGGAACCTAAGTGGGTGTATATTTCTTCTTATTACTCCTTTCGGTCATTTTTACTTGTCCATAATGGACTTTGCATTCCACTTAAGGAATAATAAATAAAGTACATATTTTACCTTAATACTCATTATAATGATAGTATTTCAAAAATCTTGAAAAATAATTAGAAAAATGAGTAGTCAATAATAGGGTAAAACAGAAAAAAAATTATCTTTCTCTTGATTTGTTAAAATGGACAAGTAAAAATGAAGATGTATTTTAGTATAGTGCACAAATAAAAGTGAACGAAAAGGAAGGGTATTATAGAAAGCACGAAGTCAATTTGGTCCGGTTCAATATCGAACAAAAATATAACAACCCGACTGGTCGTTTTGTGTATTTGAGCCTCATTTTTTCTTTGAAACTATCTGTATGTGTATTTGAGGTTTTATGACGTGCGGGGATAATTAGTTTCGTTTCGGGAAGATTTTTGGTTGAATGGATCAATTGGTTCTTAGTTTGGAAGCTTGACTTGGAAATGTTGACTGAGGTATGACTTTTGTGAAAACGACCCCGGAACGGTATTTTGATGGACCCAATAGATTCTTATGGTTGAAGTCAGTGCCACATTTGTGACAATCCATGTGTTTAGCAGGTATCGCATTTGCGTTGGACTTGTCGCATTTTCGGGGTTCGCATTTGCAAACCCCAAGTCACCTTTGCGACATTTGCAACTGAATAAAAAGGTTGGAATTTCGGGACTTAGTCTTATTTTATCACATTTTGGAGCCTTAGACTCGGTGTGAGGTAATTTTAGAAGGAGATTTTCATATAAAGTTTAATGACCCGGCTGATCATTTTGTGTATTGTAGGTCTGTTCCCCTATTTATTGCTTATTCTATATTCGCTTGTGGTTACGTAACTTGCCGGAGTGGTTGGTTTGGTTTTGGAGATGTTTCGAAGTGAATTAGGACACTTAGTCCCAAGGTTGAAAGCTTAAGTTGAAAGAGTTGACTAAAGCTTGACTATTGGGTAAACGATTCCGGAATAGAGTTTTGATGGTTCCGATAGCTTCGTATGATGTTCTGGACTTAGACTTTTGTTCGGATTTGGATTTGGAGGTCCATAGATTGATTTGGTGCATTATTGGCAAAAGTTGGAAAGTTAAAAGTTTTGAAGGTTGAGGGGTTTGACCGAGAGTTTACTTTGTTGATATTAGGTTCGGATTTTTGTTCCGAGAGTTGGAATAGGTCTGTTGTGTCATTTGGTACTAGTGTGCAAAATTTGATTTTATTTGGAGTTGATTTGATATAGTTCGGCAATGGTTTTAGAAGTTGGAAGTTCATTAGTTTCATTAGGCTTGATTTGGGGCGCGATTCGTGATTTTGATGTTGTTTGATGTGATTTGAGGCTTCGACTAAGTTCGTGCAATATTTTAGGACATGTTGGTACATTTGGATGGGGTCCCGGGGCCTCGGGTGTGATGCGGCCATGTTGGTACGTTTAGGACAGCTTCAGGCTTCTGGTGCGCTCGCACCTGCGGTGGGTATGGCCGTAGATGTGGCACCGCAAGTGCAGTGCGATGGACGCAGATGCGAAGAGAAGCGAAGACTGGGAGTATCATAGATGTGCGTGCATTTTCGCAGAAGCGGATGCGCTTCAACGATGAGAGGTCCGCAAATGCGGAGCATGATTAGTTTGGCCTTGGTCGCAAATACGATAGGTGATCTGCAGGTGCGGATGCGCAGGAGCGGATGAGAGACCGAATAAGCGATCTGCAGGTGCGGAACTTTGACTACAGGTGTGCTTGGTCGGGAAGTTAATGAAATTTTGCACCTGCGATGGTTGAGCCCGTAGGTGCGGCATCACATGTGCGACTCTGAGGGCCGTAGATGCGAGATCGATGGGTGAGATCTTTTAAGACGAGGGTTTGGTCTTTTTTTCTCATTTTTTGGGATTTTGGAGTTCGGACTAAGGCGATATTTGGAGAGTTTTGCACCTAGATTGAAGAGGTAAGTGACTTTTAATCTCTTTTGTCCATAAATATTGAATACCCATTGATTATTACACCTAATGTTCATGATACTAAGTTAGCATTTGTGATTTTTTGGACTATGATATTGGAGAGTAAAATATGAGGATTTGAGGGTCGATTTGTAATTGGAATTGGATGATTTTGGTATGGTTGGACTCGTAAATAAATGGGTGTTCAAAATTTATAAATTTTGTCGGGTTTCAAGGTACAAGCTCGTGGTTGACTCTTTGTGTTGACTTTTCGATTTGAGTTAAAGATCTTAGCTTTATCTTTTGGAAGCACTTCCTATGGATTTTATTGATGGTGTTGCGTTACTTTGGCTATATTCGGATCGTCCGGAGGTCGATACCCACAGGAAAGGCTTGTTAGCGGAGTGATTTGGTTTGCTCGTGGTAAGTATCTTATCTAAACCTTATTGAGACACTAGTTTTCTAAATTATTTGTGATAGGTACGTGTTATGAGTGGCACATATGTGTGGGGTTGAGCCATATGCGTGCACCGGGATACTATTCATATGCTCGGGGTAGTGCTTAGCTTATGACATGCCTTGAATTGATTGTTAAGCTTCAAGCTGAGATGTTTCTCCTATTTGTACCCCTCTGTGAGCTATTTGTACCACATTTGAGATTTCATTGAGGTTATTTTCTCGGTTGAAACTGATAAACTGCTATTCCATGATGAAATCGTCTATTTTAGTTGTGATAGCACATATTGCACATGCCTACACTATATCATGTTAGTTATACCAGTCTAGGAGTATGAAACTTGATAATCATTGATCATGTATATGTATTCTCGTATATTTGCTTTCTTTGTGTTGTGAGCTGGACGGGTAGCCTGTGACCCCACCGGGCGGATTATGATTGATGGCACATGAGTTGTCATGTGGTTGATATTATTGGAACGTGAGTTGTCCGTGCGGATTAAGATATTGATATTATTAGCACTTGAGTTGTCTGTGCATCACGTTGTCCGTGCAGCGTGTAGATATGCATCCATCCCCCTAGGGTCACCCTCTTATGTTTCTCTCTTAATGGTGTACATGCAGTTACTGAGAAAAACTGATCAGTGGTTTGGTACAGATATGGAAAGGTTGAGGAAAGTCCTAACATTGTTGTTGGGAATTGCATTGCATCTTTACTTGCAATTTCCATGGATTATTATCTGATTTATCTGCATATCATCTTATATGCCGTACTAGGGGCTGAACAAAGATTTTGAGTAATTGTACACACACACAGAGATAGTCCTTTCAGTACCTTATACATGATCACATTATTGTTATGTACTTGTTGGATTTATGTAACTGTACAAGTTATAGTAGGCATCATTTATAATTCTTGCTTCTTTTACCTTGCCGAGGTTAGTTATGGTACTTATTGAGTACATTGGCTCGATTGTACTCGTACTACACTTTGCATTTAATTGTGCAAATCCAGATGTGGGGACCAATTATCAGCAGTAGATTTGCTCGTTGGACTGAGTTTCGAGAGGCGAGGTAGTGCTGCATTCTTAGCCGCAGTTTGACTTGTCTTTTCTTATGTATTGTTGTTTCAGTTCAGGCGGTATTGATATTTAGCTTTTAGACTGTATTCTGATGTAGAGGTTACATCTCCGTATATACCAATTTCTGGGGGATTTACATTGTATTAGCAGTATTTCGCTAAATTGAGATTTCAGACTTATGTTATTTACTATAAATTTTATTGTTCTAGTTCATTATTGTTATGTTTTGGCTTGCCTAGACGGTGGGTTAGGCGCCATCATGATGTGTTGTGATTTTGGATCGTGACAAGTTGGTATCAGAGCACTAGGTTCATAGGTATTACGAGTCGTGAGCAAGTTTAGTAGAGTCTTGCGGATCAGTATGGAGATATTTATACTTACCGTCGAGAGGCTACCAGACAGTTAGGAAACTTCACTTTCTTATATTCTTGTCGTGCAGATTTGATATTTCTGAAATTTGAACTTGACTCTTCTATTCTCTCACAGATGGTGAAGACACGTGCGATCGAATTAGGCGTGCGGCCACCAGTAGCATCGGATAGGGCCGCGAGAAGCCGGGGTCGCGGTAGAGGCTGAGGTATGGCTCTTACTACATCCAAAGCAAGACTTATGGAGCCACCAATTACTCTAACTCAGGAGCAAGTACCAGATATGATTGGGCCAGTGGGACCAGATCAGGCACCAGCAATGCCCATTGTGATTCCTGGCCTTCATGAGGCCTTAGCCTAGATTTTGATTGTGTGCACGAGCCTGGCTAAGGCGGTCTCAGTTCCAACTATACCAGCCACTTCACAGGTCGGGGAAGGTGCCCAGACTCCTGCCACATGTACTCCAAAGCAGCTAGCTCAGGGTCACCAGACACCGGGTATACTGCTAGTTCAGCCGGTTGCTACCGTTCGAGCCGAGGTTGGTCCCCATATAAGTGAGGAGGAGTAGAAGAGATTGGAGCATTTTGGGAGGCTTAAGCCCCCAGAGTTCAGTGGAGTAGAGTCAGGGGATGCTCAGGATTTTATAGATCAGTGTCAGTGGATTCTTCGTACAACGGGTATTTTGGACACGAGTGGGGTTTCATTCACTACTTTTCAGCTGGCAGGGGCAGCTTACCGATGGTGGGAGACTTATGAGTTGAGCAGGCCAGTTGATGCAGCGCCACTTACATGGCATGAGTTATCAATTCTCTTCTTAGAGAAGTTTGTCCTACAGACTCGTAGAGAGGAGTTGCGCAAGTAGTTTGAGCAGCTACGCTATGAAGGTATGACTATGACTCAGTATGAGATGAGGTTTTCATAGTTGGATCACCACGTGGTATGTTTGGTTGCCATTGAGAGGGAGAAGATTAGGAGGTTCATTGATAGCCTCAATTATGGATTATACTTCATTATGGCTTGGGAGGTTGCGACTGGTGCGAGGTTTGACGAGGTGGTCGATATTGCTAGACGGTTAGAGCTAGTTCGCAGGTAGGAGCGTGAGGAGCGGGAGGCCAAGAGGCCTTATAGTTCAGGTGGTTTCAGTAGTGCCTCATCTGGAGGCTAGTCCCATTACAACAGGGGTCGTTCTTCTAGATCCGTTCAGATAGCTCGCCATGTTCCTTGTGGTTCTTCAGTTAGCCATGGTTCCTACAGTGCACGCCCAATTCAGTCATCATTTAGTGTGTTGCCAGCATAGAGTTCTTACCATGCTTCATCTACATATGGTTCCTAGGGAAGCTATTCAAATCATCGGGGGCAGCAGCTCTGCCAGATGAGGGGTTGTTTTGAGTGCGGGGACTTAAGTCATCTCAAGAGGGATTGCCCCAGACTATTATGTAGGGTTCCATAGCAGAGTTCTCAGCCTATGACTCCAACACCAGCAACAACAACACCAGCTCAACTAACTCGGGGTGGGGCCCAGTCAGCTCGAGGCTGCCCTAGAGGGGGAGGTCGATCAAGTGGTGGTCAGGCCCGTTGCTATGCATTTCCAACTAGAATAGAGGCAGTTACTTCCGATGCTATGATCACATGTATTGTTTCAGTATTCCACAGGGAGGCTTAGGTATTATTTGATCATGGTTCCACTTATTCATATGTATCATCATACTTTGCTTATTATTTGGATATGCCCCGTGATTCTTTAGTTATGCTTGTTCATGTATATATATCGGTGGGTGATTCTATTATTGTAGGTCGTGTGTATCATTTGTGTGCGGTGAGTATCGGGGGATTAGAGATGAGAGTTGATCTTTTACTTCTCAGCATGGTTGATTTCAATGTGATTTTAGGCATGGATTGGTTGTCACCATGTCACGCTATTCTGGATTGTCACGCTAAGACCGTGACGTTGGCGATGCCAGGATTGCCTAGGGTTGAGTGGAAAGGTTCTCTGGATTATGTGCCATGTAGAGTGATTTCATATTTGAAGGCCCAACGTATAGTTGGGAAGGGACATCTGGCATATTTGGCCTTTGTGAGGGATGTTAGTACTGATGCTCCTACCATTGAGTCAGTTCCGGTAGTGAGAGACTTTCTAGATATGTTTCCTATAGACTTGCCGGGTATGCCACCCGACAGGAACATTGATTTTGGTATTGATCTGGTGCCGGGCACTCAGCCTATATCTATTCCTCCATATCGTATGGCACTAGTAGAGTTGAAAGAATTGAAGAAACAACTTTAGGAGCTACTTGATAATGGATTCATTAGGCCTAGTGTGTCGCCTTGGGGTGCACCAGTTCTATTTGTGAAGAAGAAGGATGGTACTATACGTATGTGCATTGATTACAAGCAGTTGAACAAAGTTACAATTAATAACAAGTACTCACTACCGTGCATTTGATGACTTATTTGACCAGCTTCAGGGTGTTGGAGTGTTCTCTAAGATTGATTTGAGGTTTGAGTATCATCAGTTGAAGATTCGGGAGTCTGATATTTTGAAGACAGCATTCAGGACCAGCTATGGTCACTACGAGTTTCTTGTGATATCTTTTGGGCCGACCAACGCCTCAACAACCTTCATGCACCTGATGAACAATGTATTCCAGCTATATCTTAATTCTTTTGTCATAGTATTCATTTATGATATACTGGTGTACTCATGCAACCAAGAGGATCATGATCAGCATTTGAGGATTGTACTCCAGACGTTGAGGGAGAAGAAGCTATATGCTAAATTCTCCAAGGGTGAGTTTTGGCTTGATTTTGTGGCATTCTTGGGGAACGTGGTGTTCAATGAGGGGATAAAGGTGGATTCGAAGAAGATTAAGGCAGTTCAGAGTTAGCCAAAACTATCTTCAACTACTAAAATTTGGAGTTTTCTTGGTTTGGCCGGATATTATTGCCATTTTATGAAGGGTTTCTCATCCATTGCTGCACCTTTGACCAGATTGTCTCGGAAGGGTGCTCCATTCAGGTGGTCCGATGAGTGTGAGGAGAGCTTTTAGAATCTCAAGACTGCCTTGACCATAACTCTAGTTCTAGTTTTGCATTCAGTATCAGATTCATATATGGTTTATTATGATACTTCTCAGATTGGTATTGGGTATGTATTGATGTAGGAGGATAGGGTGATTGCTTATGCTTCGCTCCAGTTGAAGCCCCATGAGAAGAACTACAATGTTCATGGTCTAGAGTTAACATCTATTGTTCACGCATTCAAGACTACGGCGTGTCTTGTGAGGTATTTACAGATCATCGGAGTCTACAACACTTGTTTGAGCAGAAGGATCTAAACTTGAGGAAACAAAGGTGGTTAGAGCTATTAAAAGACTATGATATCATTTTTATCATCCCAAGAAGGCCAATATGGTGGCTGATGCCTTAAGTAGAAAGGCTGAGAGTATGGGTAGCCTTGCATATATTCCAGTTGGTGAGAGGACGCTAGCATTGTATGTTTAGGATTTGGCCAATCGATTCGTGAGGTTAGATATTTCGGATCCTAGCCGAGTTCTTCCTTGCGTGGTTTCTCGGTCTTTTTTGTATGAGCACATCAAAGCGCATCAATATGACGACCTCTATTTGCTTGTCCTTAAGGACACGATGCAGTATGATGATGCCAAGGAGGTTTCTATTAGAGATTGCGAAGTTTTGCGGATGTATGTCAAATTTATGTGCCCAATGTGGATGGGTTACGTTAGTTGATTCTTGAGGAGGCCCATAACTCGTGGTATTCCATTCATTCGGGTGCCTCTAAGAAGTATCAGGATTTGAGACAACACTATTGGTGGAGAATAATGAAGAAAGATATAGTAGAGTATGTGGTTCAGTGCTTGAACTGTCAGCAGGTGAAGTACGAGCATCAGAGGTCGGACGGTTTGCTTCAGAGACTTGAGATTCCCGAGTGGAAGTGGGAGCGGGTTACCGTGGATTTCGTTGTTGGACTCCCACAGACTTGGAAGATATTCGACGTAGTGTGGATTATTGTGATAGACTGACCAAGTCTGCCCACTTCATTCCGGTTATGACTACCTATTCTTTATAGCAGCTGGCTCAAATCTATATCGGTGAGATTTTTCATCTTCATGGTGTGCTGGTGTCCATTATCTCTGATTGAGGCATGCAATTTACATCGCATTTCTGGAAAGCTGTATAGTGCGAGTTGGGTACACGGGTTGATTTGAGTACCACATTCCACCCTCAAATTGACTGGTAGTCCGAACGCACCATTCAGATCTTGGAGGATATGCTACGTGCTTGTATTATGGATTTCGGGGGTTCATGGGACCAATACCGCTTTTAGAGTTTTCCTACAACAGTAGCTACCAATCGATTATTCAGATGGATCCTTATGAGGCCTTATATGGGAGGAAGTGTCGTTCTCCAGTGGGTTGGTTTGAGCCAGGGGAGGCTATATTGTTGGGCACTGATCTGGTTTGGGATGTCTTGGAGAAAGTCAAGTTGGTTCGGGATTGGCTTCGTACAACAAAGTCTAGACAAAAGAGTTATATTGATATGAAGGTTTGTGATATTGCTTATATGGTGGGTGAGAAGGTGTTATTCAGAGTTTCGCCCATGAAGGGTGTGATGAGGTCCGGAAGGAAGGTGTTACAACCCAAATTCGCATATCATAGATCATGCCGTAAGGTAGTCGACGTAAATCCAAGAAGAGATTATCTTTGAGATGATAATAAGTTAATCCTATTGGTCTTAAACGATACAAGGGTGTATAAGAGTGGTTAACAAGTATTTGAAGTTAAGCTAATCAAGGATGTTGTAACCCGTATTTTCGGGTAACACTAGAGGTGATTAATTGTCCCAAGAGGTAATGTTTTAATGTATTTAAATCATATAATATCCGCATCATAAGTCTTGAAGTCAAGCGAGTTATGAAACAAAAGTTGATAAAAGTTGTCGCAACTTAGGTTTATAATTTTACTTAAACTTTAGGTCAAATGTTACTGCATTTTTCTCCCAATGTGCTTGGAATTATGGGGTGATCTACCTATCAAATTGAAGATCTATGAGTCTAGTTTCCAACGCATTAAACCGTTCGTTGATACGATCTCGGAATAGAGAGATATTTGCATTTTCGCGAGAGTGCGCCAATCTGCTCTCTATGGGGCCCACAAAGGCGGTTTAAGACATTTGGACATATATAAGATAACTCAACCCCGTTTTAAGTCATTATTTTTCAGTATATTCAGACCTTAGAACCCTAAAAACACTCTCTCAAGGTTCTCTCATGATCCAAGACCCAAACAAAGGGCAAACAACACAAATCAAGTGTCGGGAATCCCGTGGCGCTAGTAAGTTTCTTGTTCTTCTTGTTGTTGCTGATTTTTGTGTTGTTCCAGCTCGTGTGGGAGGTTGTTTTAAGTGTTTTATGTTCTGTAAATACTCCTTCAAGTTTTTAATATCAACCCTAGGTGATTTCAAGTCTTCTAAAGTAATTCTAGTGCCGAAAAACCCGAATTGATAGCTAGTTTCGCTTCCTTGTTCTTGTGGCAGAATTGGAGAGATATTTCGTGGAAAATTAAGGTCAAATTGGAGTTTTTATTTCTGTTTAAAGGTAAGGAACCTCTTACTCTATATATATATTTAAGATTATCCAAGTTGCGGCTAAGTCGTTGAAGCTAGAACTTGTGAAATATATATCGAAAGGCTTGGTAGTAATGTTGTTGGTTGGTAGACTGTTTTGGGAGGCTCTATATGATTATTAATGATGTTGTTTGGGCTGTTTGGTGATTGTATTGACTTGTGTGAAGTCATATAAATAGGGGAGGTGCTGTCCGTTTCATCGTAAAATAGGTTGCGGTCGATACATAATAGTTACGACGCTTAAACGATAATGATAGTGTCATTTCTTTTATTGTAGACTAAGGAGTCGTGACATTTGCATAGCTTGAGGTTGGGCAGTATATACAAGGTATGTGAGGCTATCCCCTTCATTCTTTTGCACGACTCCGATTGTACATAATGTAATGAACGAGCTCCCAAAGATACTCTACTCTTAGAAGCTAGCAGTACTTACATTGCTGCCCTTCTTATGAAACGATTGGTATTGATGTTACTTCTCTTATTCTTATATTATCAATGTTGTTGGTAGTTCCTGATTCTTATAAGTTTCTTGATGAAGAGTTAATCCTAATAACGTGTACGAAGGATACCGACCTTACGTCACTCCGAAAGGTTCAAAATGTGATTCCAATGAGTCCAGCATGCATCATATATATGTATCTATTTTACTCTACCGAGCCGCGCTATAGTTGGCCGGGTATGGCACCTATTGTGCAACCACTGATCAGTTGGGTTTTACCGAGCTCCACGTGGCCGGGTACGATTCTACCGAGCCCTATGATGGCCGGGTACGTTTTACCGAGCCTATTATGGCCGGGTACGATATGATGATGATGATGCCCACAAAGGCATATGTTTTAAACGTTTATGTATATATATATGTATGTATCATGTATTTCATGTCAGTAGCCCTCAGAGGTACCCAGATGTCACAGGTTGTATATTCCCTATCACTGTTTACATTATTGTTCTTACTTATGCTATTCTGCCTTACATACTCAGTACTTTATTCGTACTGACGTCCTTTTTATTTGTGGACGCTGCATGTCGTGCTGCAGGTCCTGATAGACGGGTAGACGCAGCTCCCCCATCACAGTAGGCTATCCGGTTCAGCGTTATTGGCAAGATCCTTTCTCCGGACTTGCCGTGGTCTTGGTATGCATTTTTGTTATAGACCTTATGGGTATGTCGGGGCCCTGTTCCGGCAATGTTGTAGCACTTATGTTCTTTTAGAGGATCATAGACAGGTGTCGACTCATGTATGGTTTGGAATGCCTTGTCGGCTTGTTGTATAGTCTTTCATGGCACCATGGTAGCTCGTACCTTATATATAGTTTCTTGACAGTCTTGTCGTCCCATGTTACGTATGTTCATGACATTATCTTTCATTGTTGGATGTTCATGATCCATGTCTTTTATTTATATTGGTCTTGTCGGCCCTTAAAGATAATAAGGAAGGTTAGATAAAATGTACGTTGGTGCTCGGCAAGTATGGCCCGGGTGCTAGTCATGACCCTCCAGTTGGGTCGTGACAAACTTGGTATCAGAGCAAGTCTGTCCTAGGGGTTGTCTATGAGCCATGTCTAGTAGAGTTTTGATTATGGATGTGTAGCGCGCCACATTTATAATCAGGAGCCTACATGACATCTAGGGTTGTTACCTTCTTCCTAAATCTAGATCGTGCGTAGAGTTGAGTTGTAAGTGTTCATATCTAATATTCACATTGTTTTCTTTCAGCGATGCCTTCGACTAGGAAGCAAGCGATTAGTAAACGGCTTGATACAGCTGTGGGCGAGGGTAACATTCAGGTGCCTCCAGCCATAGCAGGCCAAAGTGAGCCTCAGAGTGAGATGCCGTCTCATACCTCTCTGTCTCCTCCAGAGGATATTAGGAGGCACCCAGTACATCCAGTTCCTCCGTCTGGCACTACAGACCACGATATGCGCAGTGCAGTGCAGTTGTTGAGTAGCTTAGTAGCTGCTCAGGCTCAGAGGCAGAATACCGGTGCTGCTGATAAACCGGTTAGTGCAGGAGTTCGTGATTTTATTAATCTAGACCCTCCAGTGTTTACCGGATCAAGCCCCAAGGAGGACCCGCAAACATTTATTGATCAGGTTCATTGTACATTGCGTGTTATGCATGCTAGTGATACAGAGGCAGTAGAGTTGGCTTCTTATCGGTTATGGGATTTAGCGATTTTATGGTATGATAGTTGGGAGAGATCTAGGGGTCCGAACGCTCCTCCAGCCGTGTGGAAGGAATTTTCTGAGGCCTTTCTTCATCACTACTTACCAGCTGAGATACGATGAGCTAGAGCTGATAAGTTCTTGAACCTTCGACAGGGTAATATGAGTGCATGAGAGTATAGTATATAGTTTGATTCTTTATCAAGGTATACTCCCCATATGGTGGCCGAGATGAGTGATAGGGTGACCACATCTGATAAATGAGTGCACAACAGCCTCCTTGGTAGAGGGCATGGATATTTCCCGTATTCAGGCTTATGCCCAGACCCTTCAGGATCATAAGTTATATGCTAAGCTCTCTAAATGTGAATTCTTGCTGAACTCAGTAGCATTCCTTGGCCATGTGATATCTGATGCGGGTATTAGTGTCGACACTCAGAAGATCGATGCAGTGAAGAATTGGCCGAGACCTACAACACCGTCAGAAGTCCGCAGCTTCCTGGGGCTAGCAGGATATTATAGGCGGTTTGTAGAAGGGTTTTCCTCTATATCAGCACCATTGACTAAGTTAACACAGAAAGCTACCAAGTTCCAGTGGTCTGATTCTTGTGAACATAGTTTTCAGGAGCTAAAGAATCGATTGACATCTGCGCCAGTGCTCACTCTCCCAGAAGGAACAGAAGGTTATGTGGTATATTGTGATGCCTCAGGTATAGGTTTGGGGTGCGTATTGATGCAACGTGGGAAGGTGATTGCTTATGCATCACGACAATTGAAGAAGCATGAAAAGAATTACCCGACTCATGATTTGGAATTGGCTGCAGTAATATATGCTTTGAAGATATGGCGGCACTACTTATACGGCGTCCATGTTGACATCTACACAGATCACAAAAGTTTACAATACATCTTCAAGCAGAAGGAGTTGAATTTGAGGCAGCGTAGGTGGCTTGAATTACTGAAAGACTACGACATCGAGATATTGCACCATCCTGGTAAAGCCAATGTTGTGGCAGACGCTCTCAGCCGTAAGTGAATGGGAAGCTTAATACATATTGAGGCAGGTAGACAAGGGTTGACCAAAGAGCTTCACCTGCTGGCCAATATGAGAATCAGATTGTTGGACTCTGATGACGGAGGTGTTACTGTACAGAATACAGCAGAATCATCTTTGGTAGCCGAGGTAAAAGCACGGCAATATGAAGATCCTACCTTAGTAAGATTGAGAGAGGGAATTCAGCAGTGTAAGATTACAGCTTTCAAGATCGGAGGAGATGGGACACTGAGATACCAGGGCCGATTATGTGTACCTAGTGTGGCAGGGTTGCGAGAGAAGATTATGATTGAGATTCACCAGTCCCGATATTCTATCCATCCTGGCTCGACAAAGATGTATCATGACGTTAAGGAGCAGTATTGGTGGGACAACATGAAGAAGTCTATTGCAGAATTTGTAGCCCAGTGTCCTAATTGTCAACAAGTAAAGATCGAGCATCAGAAACCCAGTGGATTGATTCAGAATATAGAGATTCCGACCTGGAAATGGGAGGTGATTAATATGGACTTCATTATTGGATTACCTCGCTCTTATCATAAGTTTGACTCCATTTGGGTGATAGTTGATCGACTTACAAAATCTGCCCATTTTCTACCAGTTAAGACAACTTACACGGCTGAAGATTATGCGAAGTTGTATATCAAGGAGATTGTTAGGCTTCATGGTGTGCCGGTATCTATTATATCAGACCGAGGAGCTCAATTTACGGCTAACTTTTGGAGGTCTTTTCAAAAGGGTTTAGGCACACAAGTAAATCTCAGCACTGCATTCCATCCGCAGACTGACGGACAGGCTGAACGTACCATCCAGACGCTGGAAGATATGCTACGAGCATGTGTTCTAGATTTTAAGGGGAATTGGGATGACCATCTGGCACTTATAGAATTTGCCTACAATAATAGCTACCATTCCAGTATTAAAATGGCCCCGTATGAGGCACTGTACGGGAGGAGATGTAGATCACCAGTTGGATGGTTCGAAGTCGGTGAGACAGAATTATATGGGCCAGATTTGATTCACCAAGCCATTGAGAAGGTGAAAGTGATACAAGAGCGACTGAGGACGGCACAAAGCAGGCAAAAAGTCTTATTCCGACGTCCGACGTCGTGATCTGGAATTTGAGGTTGGTGATTGGGTTTTCCTGAAGATCTCGCCGATGAAGGGTGTTATGCGTTTTGGGAAGAAGGGTAAGTTGAGTCCACGGTATATTGGGCCGTACAAAATTCTTCGACGAATTGGACAGGTTGCTTACGAGTTAGAATTGCCATCTGAATTGGAATTTGTCCACCCGGTATTCCATGTATCTATGTTGAGGAAATGTATTGGAGACCCTTCTCGGGTCGTCCCTATCAAAGATGTACAAGTTACAAAGGATCTATCATATGATGAACTGCCAGTGGCTATATTAGATCGACAAGTCCGCAAGCTGAGAACAAAGGATGTAGCTTCCGTGAAAGTATTATGGAGGAACAAGAATATAGAAGAAATGACATGGGAAGCAGAAGAGGAGATGAAGTCTAAATACCCTTACCTATTCCAGAGTGAAGATAACGAGGATGCCGGGGGAAAGAAGGACGCATTATAAGGTGAAACGGCTCTATGAGGTAAGCAATAGCTTGTGAATACTCTTTTTTTAATACAAAATGGTGATATGCAGATAATGTACATATCCATAATGCTTTGTATAGTCTTGTATGGCCATAGGTTGGGTTTAACTGCTTGCAAGTTTGGCTAGTGTCCATTTTATAAGGGAAACTCAGCCGGAAATCTCCGTCGGAATCCACGATGAGTTAGACACCCCATAAACCCTTACATTCGAGGACGAATGTTCCTAAGGGGGAGAGGATGTTACAACCCAAATTCGCATATCATAGATCACGCCGTAAGGTAGTCGACGTAAATCCAAGAAGAGATTATCTTTGAGATGATAATAAGTTAATCCTATTGGTCTTAAACGATACAAGGGTGTATAAGAGTGGTTAACAAGTATTTGAAGTTAAGCTAATCAAGGATGTTGTAACCCGTATTTTCGGGTAACACTAGAGGTGATTAATTGTCCCAAGAGGTAATGTTTTAATGTATTTAAATCATATAATATCCGCATCATAAGTCTTGAAGTCAAGCGAGTTATGAAACAAAAGTTGATAAAAGTTGTCGCAACTTAGGTTTATAATTTTACTTAAACTTTAGGTCAAATGTTACTGCATTTTTCTCCCAATGTGCTTGGAATTATGGGGTGATCTACCTATCAAATTGAAGATCTATGAGTCTAGTTTCCAACGCATTAAACCGTTCATTGATACGATCTCGGAATAGAGAGATATTCGCATTTTTGCGAGAGTGCGCCAAGCTGCTCTCTATGGGGCCCACAAAGGCGGTTTAAGACATTTGGACATATATAAGATAACTCAACCCCGTTTTAAGTCATTATTTTTCAGTATATTCAGACCTTATAACCCTAAAACCATTCTCTCAAGGTTCTCTCATGATCCAAGACCCAAACAAAGGGCAAACAACACAAATCAAGTGTCGGGAATCCCGTGGCGCTAGTAAGTTTCTTGTTCTTCTTGTTGTTGCTGATTTTTGTGTTGTTCCAGCTCGTGTGGGAGGTTGTTTTAAGTGTTTTATGTTCTGTAAATACTCCTTCAAGTTTTTAATATCAACCCTAGGTGATTTCAAGTCTTCTAAAGTAATTCTAGTGCCGAAAAACCCGAATTGATAGCTAGTTTCGCTTCCTTGTTCTTGTGGCAGAATTGGAGAGATATTTCATGGAAAATTAAGGTCAAATTGGAGTTTTTATTTCTGTTTAAAGGTAAGGAACCTCTTACTCTATATATATATTTAAGATTATCCAAGTTGCGGCTAAGTCGTTGAAGCTAGAACTTGTGAAATATATATCGAAAGGCTTGGTAGTAATGTTGTTGGTTGGTGGACTGTTTTGGGAGGCTCAATATGATTATTAATGATGTTGTTTGGGCTGTTTGGTGATTGTATTGACTTGTGTGAAGTCATATAAATAGGGGAGGTGCTGTCCGTTTCATCGTAAAATAGGTTGCGGTCGATACATAATAGTTACGACGCTTAAACGATAATGATAGTGTCATTTCTTTTATTGTAGACTAAGGAGTCGTGACATTTGCATAGCTTGAGGTTGGGCAGTATATACAAGGTATGTGAGGCTATCCCCTTCATTCTTTTGCACGACTCCGATTGTACATAATGTAATGAACGAGCTCCCAAAGATACTCTACTCTTAGAAGCTAGCAGTACTTACATTGCTGCCCTTCTTATGAAACGATTGGTATTGATGTTACTTCTCTTATTCTTATATTATCAATGTTGTTGGTAGTTCCTGATTCTTATAAGTTTCTTGATGAAGAGTTAATCCTAATAACGTGTACGAAGGATACCGACCTTACGTCACTCCGAAAGGTTCAAAATGTGATTCCAATGAGTCCAGCATGCATCATATATATGTATCTATTTTACTCTACCGAGCCGCGCTATAGTTGGCCGGGTATGGCACCTATTGTGCAACCACTGATCAGTTGGGTTTTACCGAGCTCCACGTGGCCGGGTATGATTCTACCGAGCCCTATGATGGCCGGGTACGTTTTACCGAGCCTATTATGGCCGGGTACGATATGATGATGATGATGCCCACAAAGGCATATGTTTTAAACGTTTATGTATATATATATATGTATGTATCATGTATTTCATGTCAGTAGCCCTCAGAGGTACCCAGATGTCACAGGTTGTATATTCCCTATCACTGTTTACATTATTGTTCTTACTTATGCTATTCTGCCTTACATACTCAGTACTTTATTCGTACTGACGTCCTTTTTATTTGTGGACGCTGCATGTCGTGCTGCAGGTCCTGATAGACGGGTAGACGCAGCTCCCCCATCACAGTAGGCTATCCGGTTCAGCGTTATTGGCAAGATCCTTTCTCCGGACTTGCCGTGGTCTTGGTATGCATTTTTGTTATAGACCTTATGGGTATGTCGGGGCCCTGTTCCGGCAATGTTGTAGCACTTATGTTCTTTTAGAGGCTCATAGACAGGTGTCGACTCATGTATGGTTTGGAATGCCTTGTCGGCTGATTTTTGTTGTATAGTCTTTCATGGCACCATGGTAGCTCGTACCTTATATATAGTTTCTTGACAGTCTTGTCGTCCCATGTTACGTATGTTCATGACATTATCTTTCATTGTTGGATGTTCATGATCCATGTCTTTCATTTATATTGGTCTTGTCGGCCCTTAAAGATAATAAGGAAGGTTAGATAAAATGTACGTTGGTGCTCGGCAAGTATGGCCCGGGTGCTAGTCATGACCCTCCAGTTGGGTCGTGACAGAAGGGCAAGTTAAGCCCTTGGTAAATTGGTCCCGAGGTGCTTGAGAGAATTGGAGAGGTGGCCTACAAGCTTGTATTTCCACCTAGTCTATCGGGTGTTCACCCAGTTTTTCATGTTTTTATGCTCTGAAAGTATTATGGCGATCCGACACATGTTTGGGACTACAGCACAGTTCAACTAGATGAGGATTTGACTTATGATCTGGAGCTAGTGGCCATTTTGGACCGGCAGGTTCAAAAGTTGAGGTCAAAGGATATAGCATTAGTGAAAATTTGTTGGCAAGGCCAACCGGTTGAAGAGGATACTTGGGAGGAAAAACGGGAGATGCAAATCAGTTATCCAAACTTATTTGAGACTCCAGGTATGATTCTACACCCGTTCGAGGACGAACGTTTATTTAATAGAGGGAGAACGTAATGACCCGGCCGATCGTTTTGTGTATTGTAGTCATGTTCTCCTGTTTATTGCTTATTTTATGTTCACTTATGGTTACGTGACTTGCTGGGGTGGTTGGTTTGGCTCCAGGGATGTTTCAGAGTGAATTGGGCCACTTAGACCCAAGGTTGGAAGCTTAAGTTGAAAGAGTTGACCAAAGTTTAATTTTTGTGTAAACAACTTTAGAATGGAGTTTTGATGGTTCCAATAGCTTCGTATGGTGATTTTGGACTTAGGCATATGTCTGGATTTGGATTTGGAGGTCCGTTGGTTGATTTGGTGCATTTTGGGTAAAGTTGGAAAGTTGAAGGATTTGACCGAGAGTCGACTTTGTTGATACTGGGTTCGGATTTTAGTTTCGAGAGTCGGAATAGGTCCGTTGTGTCATTTGGGACTAGTGTGCAAAAGTGAGGTAATTCGGACTTGATTTGATATCGTTCGACATCGATTTTCGAAGTTGGAAGTTCATTAGTTTCATTAGGCTTAAATTGGGTCGCGATTTGTGATTTTGATATTGTTTGATGTGATTTGAGGCTTTAACTAAGTTTGTATTGTGATTTAGGACGTGTTGGTATGTTTGGATGGGGTCTCGGAGGCCTAGGGTGTGATTCGTATTTAATTTGGATTAGTTTTGGTCTTAGAGTGTTGGATGAGGCTTCAGGCTTCTGGTGCGTCGCACCTACGGTGGGTATGGCCGCAGATGCAACACTATAGGTGCGATGAGATAGCCGCAGATGCGAAGAGAAGCGAAGACTGGGAAGATCATATATGCGCGTGAAAACTGATAAAATTTTACGATGAGAGGTCCGCAGATACGGAGCGTAATTGGTTTGGCCTTGGTCACAGATGGAATAGGTGATCCACAGGTGCGGATGCGCAGAAGGGGGTGAGTGACTGTAGAAGCGGTCTCGCAGGTGCGGAACTTTAAGCGCAGGTGCGCTTGGTCAGGAAGTTAATGAAATTTCGCACGTGCGATAGTTGAGTCCGAAGGTGCGATGTCGTAGGAGCGACTCTGAGGGGCAGAGATGCAGGATTGCCAGGCAGGACCTTTTAAGATGAGGTTTTGGTGCTTTCTTCTCATTTTTTTGGGATTTTGGAGTTCGAACTAAGGCGATTGTGGAGAGTTTTCCATTTAGATTGAAGAGGTAAGTGACTTTTAATCACTTTTGTCCATAAATATTGAGTTCCCATTGATTATTACACCTAATTTTCATGAATCTAAGTTAGAATTTGGGGATTGTTGGACTATGTTATTGGAGAGTGAAATTTGAGAATTTGAGCGTCGATTTGTGGTTGGAATTTGATGATTTTGGTATGGTTGGACTTGTAATTGAATGGGTGATCGGAATTTGTAAAGTTTGTCGGGTTCCGAGGTGCAAGCCTGAGGTTGACTTTTTGTGTTGACTTTTCTCATTTGAGTTAAAGATCTTAGCTTTATCTTTTTGAACCACTTCCTATGGCGTTTATTGATGGTATTGTGTTACTTTGTCTAGATTCGGATCATCTGAAGGTCGATACGCGCGGGAAGGGCTATTTAGCTGAGTGATTTAATTTACTTGAGGTAAGTATCTTATCTAAACTTGGTTGAGACACTAATTGCTTGAATTATATGTGATAGCTACATTCTATGAGTGACGTATATGTGTGGGGTTGAGCCATATGCGTGCACCGAGATACTATTCACATGCTCGGGGTAGTGTTTAGGTTTTGACATGCCTTGAATTGATTTCTAAGCTTCAAGCTGAGATGTTTCTTCTATTTGTTCCTCTCTGTGAGCTATTTGTACCATATTTGAGATTTTATTGAGGTTATTTTCCCGGTTGAAACTGATAAATTTCTATTCCATGATGAAATTATCCGTTTTAGCTATGATAACACACATTGCACATGCCGACACTATAGCATGTTAGTTATACTAGTCCAGGAGTATAAGACTTGATAATCATTGAATATGTACATGTATTCTCGTATATTTTCTTTCTCTATGTTATGAGCTGGACCGGTAGCCTGTGACCACGCCAGGCGGATTATGATTGATGGTATGTGAGCTATCTATGCGGTTGATATCATTGGCACGTGAGTTATCTGTGCATCACATGAGTTGTCCGTGCGGATCCAGATATTGATATTATTAGCACGCGAGTTGTCCGTGCAGTATGTGAGTTGTCCATGCAGCGTGTAGATATGGATTCATCCCCCTAGGGTCTCCCTCTCATGTTTTTCTCTTAATGGTGTACATGCGGTTATTGAGAAAAACTGATTAGTGGTTTGGTACAGATATGGAAAGGTTGAGAAAAGTCTGTCTAGTGTTGTTTGGAATTGCATTTCATCTTTACTTGCAATTTTCATGATTTATTATCTGATTTATCTGCATATCATCTTATATGCGTACTAGTGACTGAACAAAGATTTTGAGTAATTACACACACACACAGAGATAGTCCTTTCAGTACCTTATACATGATCACATTATTATTCTGTACTTGTTGGTTTTATGAAACTGTACAAGTTATAACATATATTATTTATAATTCTTGCTTCTTTTACCTCGCCAAGGTTAGTTACGATACTTATTGATTACATTGAGTCGGTTGTACTCATACTACACTCTGCACTTAATTGTGCAGATCCAGGTGTGGGGACCAGTTATCTATAATAGATTTGCTTATTGGACTAAGCTTCGAGAGGCGAGGTAGAGTTGCATTCTTGGCCGCAGTTTGACTTGTCTTTTCTTATGTACTGTTATTTCAGTTCAGGTAGTATTGATATTTAGCTTTCAGACTTGTATTCTGATGTAGAGCTCACGTCTCTGTATAGCTGTATTTACCAGTTTCTGGGGGATTTTCCTTGCATTAGTAGCTTTTCGCTATATTGAGATTTCAGACTTATGTTGTTTACTACAAATTCCATTGTTCTAGTTCTTTATTGTTATGTTTCGGCTTGCCTACCTAGTGGGTTAGACGTTATCACGACGGATTGGGATTTTGGATCGTGACACAAAGCTATTGACGAGCGCAAAACACACACTTAAAATCACAAGCCATATAATTAAGGGTAATGTACTTAAGGGAATTCCCCTTCACACTTCATATAATTAACCATTCAAAACCCCACACTTATTTCAAGCCATAACTCTACCTTCACATCAACATACATTAACTCCTTACTTCTTTAAGCACAATTACCTCAAGAGTTACCACTATCAAGGAATATTTTTCACAATCATACACTACTTTTTTTTTCTTTCTCAATTCAAGTGGCTCTTACTTTTTTCCAAAACATTGCACCTTTCTCCTTATTTCAATATCTCCACTCAAAAGCCAAATCAACCACCCCACACTTCAACTTTTACAAAGTTCATAATAATTTCAAGTGTTCACGAGAGGTACAAGGTTCAAACAGATAATCAATTCAAACAAATGGGTAAGGCTTGTAATGTGGTTGCCAAAGAAATGGATTACAGGCTGAACGGGGTTAACTAAGATACATAACGATTAGGTGGGTAAAAGCATATAACTGGCTCAACTAAGAAATGCCTATATCATTTCCAAGACTGAATATAACTACTATTTTGCTTTGCAAACACATGGAAAAAGTTCTAGACATCAGATGCAAGGCACAGAATACACAAAACCTCACACGCACATGGCACATAACTTACTCAAGATTGGACTATCAAGACACTCTAGTCAAAGCAATTTAGTAAAGTTAAGATCATGCAATTTAAGGTACTTATACAAGAGTCAAAAATTGAGCCTAAGAGTCACAACTAAAGCACTTACTATTCTCAAGGTATAATAAAATTATGAGATATTGTTTTCAATTCAAATCGTAGCACAAGGTTTCCTACTCCTAAAAAAAGTAAAAACTAAATAGACCCGGTTCAAATAAAATCCTTGGAAAAGAACTGTGGCACAAAGAAAAACCAAGGGGGGATTATTACACTACCTACAAAAGAAAATCTTTTTGTCTTTTTCCTTCGACTTGAATCCCTCAAGAACCCTGTCGAATGATATCTATCGTCGGGAAAAAGCGAAAATTTTAATGTTTTTTTCAGATTTTTTTTATCTACTAAAACTAACAAAACAAAAAAAACTAAAACTAATATACATATATACATTCAACATATTTCCCACCCCACACTTTAAGTTGTGGCATGTCCCCATGACACAATTAAAAAGCATAAGGTAGAGGAAACTTCCCTGAATATTTAGTCGGGGTCTGAGTCGAAGTCGGGCTCTATTCCCCACGCCCAAACTAATGCACACATCCATGCAGACAGCTTCTTCTCAGCCTTCTTGGGGTACACCCCACACTTATCTTTCTCGCTCCCTGCAACCTTCTTTTTCGAGCCCTTCACATTCCATTCAACCCTTGTAGCTGGTTTTCCTTTTTGCACCCCCTTTTCTACATCCATCTTGAAAGTAATAGTCTCCTCACCTACTCTAAACATGAGTTTTATCTCATGTATATCCAATATCGCTCTACCCATTGTTAAGAATGGTCTTCCTAGGATAAAGGGGGACCTCCTTGTTTTCCTCCATTTTCACCACTATAAAATCCATAGGAAATACGAACTTATCCACCCGAACTAACACATCTTCCACTATCCTCTCGGGTATCATAGTCGTTTGGTCTGCCAGCTGCAAGGATATTGGTACAGACCTTATCTCTCTGATCTCTTTCTCAAGTTTCCTGTAAATAGATAGAGGAATTAAATTAATTGAGGCACCAGAATGGCATAAAGACTTATCAAAATTGATTGTTCCTAATGAGCAGGGTATAGTAAAACTCCCTGGATCTTCACACTTTTATGGGAGTTTGTTTTGCAATAGTGCGCTATAATGATCTGTGAGCTTGACCACTGAGGTCTCTTCTATCTTCCTCTTCTTTGTAAGGATCTCCTTCAAGAATTTGGCATAAACAGGCATTTTCGAGAGCACTTATGTAAATGGTAAGTTCACATGAACCTATTTCAGCATATCCAGAAATCTCTCAAACTGCTTGTCCAACTTTTCTCTATATAGCTTTTGAGGGAAAAGTAGCGCATGCATATGCTTGCTCTCCTCATGTTTCTCATTTCTCGGTTTTTCTTCCTTCTTCTTTTTCTCAGCTTTCATCTAGCCCTTCTTATTTTTATCAACATTATTCTTTAGCTGCTCCTCACTTTCTTTTTCAAGTTTCACATTTTTTAGGATCGGGATGGGATCTTTCAACACTTGCCCACTTCTCAAGGTTACAACATTCACTGTATCTTTGGGATTTCTTTCACTATCAATATGGAGAGTGCCTGGAACCCTCTCAGATAATATTATTGCAATATGTTCCACTTGCTTCTCTAAATTTCGAATTGCTTCCCCTTGTACTTCAAATATTTCATCAGTTTTCACAATAAAGGCCTTCATGAGATCTTCTAGACCAGGCTGATTGGGCTGTTGAGGATGAAACTGCTGCCTTGGCTGATTGATAAAACCAGGAGCTCCTTGTCCCTGAAATCTGGGGTTGTTTTGTTTCCATGCATTTGCGGTACCCCCAGGTGAACTCCATGAAAAACCAGAGTGCTTCTGACCCATTGCATTAAAGTTGTAATTCTCCACAGCATTCACTTCCTTAGTTGAGGCTTGACACTCATGAGTAGGGTATCCTCTTTCACATATATCACAGGCTGCATGTGGCTCACTTTGTATTGTAGTCAATGTCAGCTTTCTTATTTCTTTAGCCATAGCATCAAGCTGTACTTGCACAAATGTATTAGCATCAACTTGGTGAACACCAGTTGATTTTCTTCTTTCAACACTCTCAGAGGGCCACTGATTTGCATCTTCAAATAACTCATCAAAAATTGTAACTATCTCCTCTGGAGTCTTCTTCATCAACGGGCCTCCAGCTGTATTGCTCAATGTTCTACGTGATGCCGGTGTCAATCCATCCCAAAAGTCTTGGAGTTGCATCCAGAGTTCAATTCCACTATGTTGACACTTTCGAACTATCTCTGTAAACCTCTCCCATGCTTTGAAAATAGTTTCAGTCTCTTTATGGCATAAGTTATGGATTTCTCTTCTAAACTTACCCATTTTAGCAGAGGAAAAATATTTATCAAGGAATTTTCTGATCATCTCCTCCCATGTACTTAAGGGGATTGCCCTTAAGTACACTGCATCTTGTGACACACCATTGCATTGAAAGGTGTTCATAATCTCCTCGAAGTCCATTAGATGTGTATTTGGATCTTCGTTCATCTTCCCTATGAAGACACAACAATTCTGAAGGGTTTGAAGCACCCTTGCTTTAATTCAAAATTGTTAGCTGCAATTGGAAGTGGTCTAACATTTGATAAGCCTTGATTGTAGACCGGTCTAGCATAATCTTCCAGTGAACTCCCAGGCATGGGAGCTATATTTCCGAACAGGTCTGCAGCCAAGGCTTGATTTTGAGCAATTTTCCAACCCCTCTTCTTCATAGATAATATGTGCATCTCTAATAGCTGCTTCCTCAGCATCCCGTGTAGCTTTTTCTCATTATTGGGTTGCCTCTCTTGCAACCAAATCTACATTATCATCACTATTTCTAGCCATAGGTTCTTTGGTAGAGGATTACCCAACCTTTCCTAACGTCTCAGTGAGATTTCTTTCCTTCCTCAGCTGTCAAAGTTATTTTTCTATCTCGAGCTCGTATGGTATCACTTCTTTCGCAGAAGCTCGAGTCATGCACCAATCAAAACCTGTAACCTGCGCACGGTCAACAACACCAAACGTAAAGAGGAACAAATAAAATAAAATAAAAAGATTTTTTTTTTGAATTAGCGCTACAAACTATTTCAAACACTATTGATTTCCAATCCCCGGCAACAACGCCAAAATTTGACGATTGTAAAACATACACTTAAGCTATGCTAGCTAATCAAATATAGTATAGTATAATATTGTATCCACATGGATTAGATTTAAATAGTATTCTCGTAGTTTCTAGCTTGATCGCTATCCAAGAGAATCAACGGTTGGGATTTATGTGACTAATAACTAAAATTTACTATGAATCTAAAGCTATTGACTAATGACAATGGAAACAGGGAATAACCAAAGAAAGTTATCAATGGGAGAAGATAGGGTTTTGATAGGATAGGTGCAAGATAATTGTTTGGGATCTAACTCTAGATAATTCACCTTTAATGTTCAAGTAAGTCTCTCGAATTCACTCAATTATTAGTTCAAACGTTAGGCAATAACTCCTCTCTTGATTAAATCTTAACCTCACAAGATGAACCAATTTAAGCACGTAAAGATATGCAAGAATGTGTAGTGGATTGGTCTTTAGGAAAACCTCTTTCGATTATTCTCCTAACCAGGTTTAATGAATAATTCAACTAGCCTCTTTTGATTACTAAGAAGAATCTATGAACTCAACCAAAAATATAATGCAAAGATATCACAAGTTATGCCTCTCTCGATTACATGAACTAGTGAACATAGATGCAATAATTAAATCATCCAAAAAAAATTCTTCAATACATTAAACTAGAGTTATAATCCACAAACAATCATCAATACACCAAATCCATCAAACTCTAAAGAGAACTACTCCATAGATATGGAGCAATTCATCACAAATAAAATTAAAGTATAGGAAAGCATAAATTCGATCCAAACTCTGATCTTGAGTGAGGAAGGAATGATGAAATCCTTGCGCTTATGTTCTTGCAACTCCTCCGTAGCTTCCTTAGGTCGAAAGTATGTCAAAAGTCCAGAAAATAATATTTTTCTATGTATTTATACCAAGTAGGGTTGGGCCCAGACGAAACCACCTTCTCCTAGCCGAAATAAGACATTGGCTCTGTAAATATTACACAGGCGCGCCGCATGGGACGACGCGCCATGCGGGGCATTAGTGGGGAAATCCAGAGAGCTAACAATTTAACAGGCAACAAGAAATGGGCAGCCTCGGTGCCCCACGTGCTGCGACAGTGGGTTTTTCTCAGAGTACGACTCAAACTTCAATTTTTGACATCCAGACTTGGTCCTCGACCCCCGAACACGATCCCGACTTAATCCCTTAGGCTTTTACTCAGACTTCAAAGCTTCAAATAACTCAAATTTAGTTCCATAACATATACATAGCTCGGAATCAATCTTACAAGGTATAAAATACACAATAAGTGCAAAATACTATCAATTAAAACTCAAGCACAAGTAAAGTACAGTGAATTGGAGTACAATAAGTGACTAAAATACGAGATTATAGCCTACCATCAGCTATGAGATTTAACATCTAAATTATGAGATTTGAAGAGAAATTTTGAGAATTTTTTACTATGTTTTGAAAAATAAAAATTTAAGATTTGAGACTCAAATTGGACTCGGATTTGAAAATAAAATATATATATGAACTCATGGGGTTATGGGTAGTCGATATCTACCCTCTGACTCAGGCTTTGACCGGGCGAGTCCGAGGTTGGCTTTGGAAAATTGTGTAAAGATATTAAATTTATTAATCAGAATTGGTTTCTCTTGAATTATTTGATATTAGTAAGTCATTTTTGGATAGATTTGAGTCGAGCGAAGGTGAATTTTAAGGAAAAAGTATTTTTAGAGTATTGAATTAGCCAAATTGAGGTAAGTATCTTGTCTAACTTTATCTGGGACAGCTTTCCCTTGGAATTTGGTCTAATTGCATTATTTGTACAATGTGAAAAGACGTGTACATAAGGTGACGAGTGTGTACACGAGATTATATGTGGTAATTGACCGGATTAGACCCTTAGGCTATTAATATGCCTTGGATTGATGTTGGTATTATATGAAGCACATTTCATTATTGATTCAATTCCCGTACTCTTGTGTTGTTGTTGTAATTCTTGTATATATTGTTGTTGAGTCGCGATCTATGGATTGTGTGGGAATGGTATTGTTATTTGGGCGATGTTGTGGTATTTGTGCGCGTGGTGTGCAGTTGATTGTTGTGTTGAGATTGAGATGCGCATGCGGCAATATAAGGGTGGTGTGTATATTGATGCGCATGTGGCGAGATAAGTGGTATTATGTGCGTATTGCAAGTAAGGAAAAATACTTCATTGTGATGCACACGCGACGAGATAAGGGTGATTATGCGCGTGAAGCAATTTAGGAAAAATATTTTAAATGTAAAGCTCATGTGGCGTCATAAGGGGGATTTGTGATACCTAAGTTATTGTATTATGTTAATTTCATCATGTGTTAGACTTACCTAGTCTTAGAGATTAGGTGTCATCGCGATCCTTAAGGAGAAATTTGGGTCGTGACAATTTGAACGGTCAAATGATTAAAGGGGAATAGTAGCAATAGGAGAGCAAATGAAGTAGAAAATTGAAAAACAAAATTCACCAATTTCTCCTTTTTTATCTGTGTTGGCTCTTGGCCAAGCTTTTAAGAGGTCGAAAGTATTTTTATTTCCACAAAAGTATTTTTTTATATTTGAGGTATTTTGTCATGGAGAAGTGCTTTTAGCTTATTATAAATTAGAAGAGGTTGCCTGTGCTAAGCACGGGCCTACAATGTGCAGCTAGGTTTTAGCAATACTCTAAGGAAGAATGATTTTAGCAATACTCTAAGGAAGAATGAGCTGAATAAGGAACGATTAGCACATACAAAACGCCAAATTTCAGTGAGGTTCAGACCAAGTACTGGAATAGTAATGGATATGTTTAAACGTATACATAAAAATGTTGATACCACATCATTTAACATTCAAGGTCCACAATATTGTACTCTACTAATTTGCACTTATAAACCACGCTTACTAAATACGTAATAAAGTTTCACTACTTATTCTAAGGGATATGAGCTATCAAGTTTAACTTTAACTATTTAGAAAGCAAATCATGTTGCAAACCAGAAGCATTACAAAGTTAAATATGGCCAAGGGATAAGCCGTTAACACCCTTTTCTCCTTTAGTTTTTTCTCTCGAAACCATTACCAATATTTTTCAGATAGTACGGTTAAGCTACCAATAACAATAATGTTGCCTTCATTCTCCATATGCATTGATGTAACGATCCGACCGGTTGTTTTGAGCATTTGCATTATGTTCAGCTGTATAGAGACTTGAGAAAGCTTCAAATGATGTATTGTGACTTGTGTGAATCGTCGGTTTTGGTTTTCAGGTGATTCAAGATTGATTTGGAAGAATGATTCTCAACTAGGAAGCTTTAAGTTGGAAGATTGATCAAGTTTGACTTTTATATATTTGACCCAGCATCGGAGTTTTGATGGTTCCGTTAGGCCCGGATGGTGATTTTGGACTTGGGCGTATGTCCGGATTTGCATTTGGATATCTCTAAAAGGTTTCGGAACTATTTCGCGAAAGTTGATAATTTGAGGGTTTGAAAAGTTCATAAGTTTGACCAGGAGTTGATTATGATGATATCGGGTTCAGATTGTTAGTCCTGGAGTTGCAATAGGTTCGACATGTCATGTGAAACTTGTGTGCAAAATGTGAGGTCATTCCGAGTTGATTTGATATGGTTCGGCATGAGTTTTGGAAGTTGAAAGTTTAAAAGTTCATTAAGTTGATTTGAGGTGCTATTCGTGGTTTTGATGTTGTTATATGTGATTCGAGGCCTCGAGTAGGTCCGTGTTATATTCTGGGACTTGTAGATATGTTTGAACGGGGTCCCGAGGGGCTCGGGCGAGTTTCAGACGTGGTTCGAATCATTTTGGAACTTATGGGTTAATGCTAACCTACGGAAATTTGGGCGCAGGTGCGGAGCCGCTGATGCGGCAGACATAGCACAGAAGCACAACATGGAGGTGGGAACAGGAGATCGCATATGCAAAATTGGGCCGCATCGGCGAAAGCGCAGAAGCTGATCATTTGGGCGATGAAGAGGGACTGTGCACACGAGCGAAACAAGGCTCGATGTCCCAGAAGCAGAAATGTTTCTGCAGGTGCAAGGGGTCGGGCTTAAGTAATTTTCTGCAGAAGCGCAGGTTAGGTCGCAAAAGCGATGCCGCAAGTGTGGATTTTTCGTTCGCAGATGCGAAGATGCCTAGGCAAATCTATTTATTCGAGTGTTGAGTCATTTTATTCACATTTTGAGATTTGGACGATTTTGGGGGAAAGTTTTATCGCATGGATTGGGGTAAGTATTTTCTACTCGATTTTTATTATATTTTATGAATCTATCTTCGATTTTGGCATTTGAATTATGAATTTTAAAGAGAAATTTGGGTTTGGAGGGGGGGGGGGAGTTTGCATAAACTTTCCTAAAGTGAATAATTGGGTTTTGAATATCAATACGAAGTCGGATTTCAGTAAAATTAGTATGATTGGACTCGTAATTGAATGGTTGTCAGAATTTGTGAGTTTTGTGAGGTTCTGAGGTGTGGGCCCAGGTTTGACTTTTTGGTCGATTTTGAGTAATTAAATAAAGATTCGACCTTTATCATTTGGGTTTGTCTCCTACGGCATGATTTGATATTTTTGAGTTGCTTTTAGTTAGTTTCGAGACGTTCGGAGGTTGATACGCATGTTATGGCATTTCTAGAATGTTGTTTGGCTTTCTCGATATTTGTTTTTGACTTGTTTGAGGTAAGTATCTTATTTAAACTTGATTGAGGCACTAGTTGCCTCAATGTGTGAGGTTTAAGCCTATGTGCGAGCACCGGGGTATTTATCCACGTTGTGGATAGTGCTTATGCTATGATATGTCTAGAATTGACCGTTAAGCATTACGCTATGATGTTTCTCATATTTGTAACATTATTGTGAACTATTTAAGACATGTTTCAAGTTAAGAAGAGGATAATTCCCTGAATAAACTTGGTAATTATTAATTATGTGATGAAATTTTCGAGTTGATCTATGATAGCACACTTTGCACATACCTACACTTTTGTATGTTATTATACCAATCCAGAAGCATGAATTCTGATATTTATTCATCATATATATGTGTTCTTGTATACTTGCTTCTATGTGATATGATTTGGACTAGATACCTGTGACCACGCCGGGCGGATTGTGTTGTTATGCATGTGACTACGCTGGGCGGATTATGTTGTTATGATTGTGACCACGCTGGGCGGATCGTGTTGTTATGCTTGTGACCACGCCGGGTAGATTATGATATTGTTCCTGTGACCACGTCGGACAAATTGTGATATTTGCAGGTGAGTTGTCCGTGCAGATCTAGATATTTATATTATAGCATGTGAGTTGTCTGTGCAGCTCATGATTTGTCCGTGCAACGTGTGGATACAGATCCATCCCTCAAGGGTCACCCTCTCATGTTTCTCTCTTGATGGTGTACATGAGGATTGTGAGAAACCGACATGTTTTTGGTTGATGTGTGCTCTGGGAGAGCTGGTTACTGTTATTTGGATCAGGTTGTGCACCGTAACGGACTAATAATTCATCTTTACTTGCAATTTCCCTGACTGTTTACTTGAATTACCTGCACATTTTCCTTAAATGCTAGATCGTTGATTGAGCAAAACACTTTAAAATAAAGAGTTGTGAGCATCAAGGTGGTTTTACGTGAGATTTTCTTGATTTGATCGTATATCTGTTCTATACTTGTTGAATTTATGAACTGTACAGGGACAATGAGTGTTATTTATAATTCTTGCTTCTAATACCTCGCCGATGTTAGTTACGATACTTATTGAGTACATGGGGTCGGTTGTACTCATACTACACTTCTGCACCTTGTGTCCAAATCTGGGAGCTGATATTGCTGTGTATGTCGGGAGCTGGCCTTGAAGATGTACCTGCTTTTAGACATAGCTACCACTTATTTTTGGTAGTTCTAGGTTTGGATTCTGTTTATGTACAGTCAAACAAATGCTTTACTATTTCCCTATCAATTTTTAAATCTAAATCTTAGTGGCTCATGACTTGTACTACTAGTACTTAGGAAGTTGTTTAAGAAATTAGTTATTTCACTTACTAACTCTTAATTCCATTATTAAATTTGTGTTTATTGCTACTTGGCTTACCTAGCGGATTGGTTAGGTGCCATCACGACTAGTTGAATTTTGGGTTGTGACAAGTTGGTATCACAACCCTAAGTTCATAAGTTCTACGAGTTATGAGCAAGTGTCTTGTAGAGTCTTGCAGATTGGTATGATGACGTCCATACCCATTTTCGAGAGGCTACAGGGCATCTAGGATAAACCTCCCATCTTTCTTTCCTTATTATGCGACGTTGGTTCAGCTTAAGGCGTATCTCTTTGAATTCCTTCCACTAACTCTTATGTTATGTTAGCACTTGGTAGCAGCTGGGCACCGACGACTTTTAATTCCACGAATGTAGTAAGAGATGTGTTTTTGGTGTTCGGGTGGTGGGCCAGTCTAGAGGACTTGAGGCCAGGTTCGGACCACAACTTGGGCTCGGTGGTTTCTTTTGAGCGAGTATGTGCTTTTGGACTTGTATGTCAGGTAGTATCCCGAAGAGTGGGACTGATGTGTCTGTGAGTGGTTAGATGGCTATATGATTAGTATGATGTGACTGCAGGGTATGTTCATATGGTTTGGATGTGACGAAAAGAGTTTTCTTGGGATGTAAAAAGGACTATTGGGTGCTTGATTTCTGTCTTGATATGTTGTATAGCCTCGAGTTATAGGCATGTTGAATGATTCTTTCGTGTTGTTCATTTGCGGGATGAGGTAGATTCTTATGTTTTGTTGACGAGCATAGACTCGGGAGGAATTAGTGAATGCATAGAGGTTGTGACTATGGTAGGGTGTAAGAGATGCTAGTTTGGGGCTAACCAGGTTGGTTATATCCTGCGGGGGTGGTGTATGGATGTGTAATCCTTATGATGTATGTGCAGAGAGTTTCTTTATACCAGTTACTTGTATGTGTTACAATTTTAATTTGGATCGCTTGAGGAAGTTGAATTGACTGTCTCGAGGATGAATGTGAGCTTAGCTGATGATTTGAGGAATCTCATGATTTGTGTTACATGAGCTTATAAAGGATATAGTTGAATTACAGTGCGGGACCGTCTATTGTGGGTTATCGAATGTTGTGTTCTATGGATTTGAACCAAGTTGGGGAGGTTGCTATCAGCGATCAAATTGCATAGTTTTGTGTTATGTTAGTTTTGGTCTGAGGCATATTTGCAGATTAGTTATGACTTGTAGAGGTCGGTTTTGGGGATGTTGTGTCCTATGACTTGGAATAATCTGGGTTTCTAATTATGGTGAATGTAATGTGCTAAGATAGGGACTCGCTTGGTTGCTTAGAGATGTGGGTTACTTCTTTGGATGTTGGTGTGCTAAAGGAACACGAGTTATTTGGCTCTTTTGAGCGGTGCAATTGAGATTGGAGCAGGGTGGATGACTTTTGTGAAGGTTCTAATGGGTTCACGATTCATATGTGGTATTTGTGAAATTTCCGGATTTATATATGGCTAAGAATTGAGATTTGCATTGATGGTGCCGGGACTTGCAGTATTTCTGTATCACCGTGGATTCTATATTTCAGCTTTTGAGAGGTTAAAGAAATAACTTTAGATTCACATAAGGTCTATTCGGTGAGGGTATCTCGGTTGCGGTATATTTGGGCACCTAAGAGGGCATACAACAATTCATGGGCTTTAGGACAATGTGGTTGCGTACTAGGATCTCTGATGGTGAGCTTTGGGGAAGGATCGTGGTGTGCTGACAAGGAGAAGTGTAAGTTGAAGCCAATTTAGATGGAACTCGAAGAAATAGGTTAGTTGGTAGTAGGTTGAATCTGCATGGTAATGGATATGATCAGTGTTTTTGGTTTTTGTGATGTGGTGAGGCTTTACCAGTGTTTTGTGGCAATACTCTTGGAGTTTGGCGACATGCGTGACTTAGTTGAGCTAGAGGAATTCAGTTCAGATGGCTTGGTTATGTACAAATGGGTTTCGTAGAGTTCTCGATGATTTCTACCACGACTTGGGATAGACATTTTCTACAGGCATGGGGAGTTTGTTGTGCATTGTGATTTTCTCCTAAATGGGATCGAGTGAAAGGTTTCTAGCTAATTGAGTATGTAGTTTGCTTGCGACTCAGAGTTGATAATAAGGTTCTCATGTATTCATATGATGGCCTGGTAGAGGCGGTGCTATCGTGTGGGATTGAGATTTGCCTGTGCAAGTTTACGGTTCAATTTCGAAATGAAGGTCATGAGTTCTAGACGACATAGATAATTTCAGATATTTAGAAGAATGTTGGCACTATCTGGTATCACCTGAGAAGACTGCGCATTTCAGAAGGTGCTTGTGTTTTGACTTACGGATAATTAATTGGTATTGTGGTACTCGCTTGGTTGATCGACTACTGATGTTCAGATTTTTTGCTACGTGGCACATAAAAATTATGGAAGTATTCCTCGTGGAATAATTATGTATGAAAGGTGTGTCAGTCATTTGAGTGGTAGAGATGGGATCAAATCTGGTGATTCTTTTGTATTCTTGTGGTTTGGAGACTGAGAGTCTCAGAGGTAGATTATTTCTTGTTGCTGATTGCAAAGATATGTCTAAGTTAGCCAGCTGATGGTATGTGTTATGGATATGTTCCAGTGGATCTTTGGAAAGGTTATCTACTCATTTCAGAAGGGTCAGAATCGATTTGGATGCTACTGGTAGGCCTAATGAGGACGTGTATTCTACACCGGTCATTTTTGTTGTCTCATCACAGCTATTGTTGAGGGGTGTGTCATTCAGTTAACGTTAAGCTTGTTCATATTTTGATATGGTCTATGTGTTACTGTTCTATGCTCTGTGGGGTTATGATCTGTTGGTTATTTGCACATATCATATGGTTCTGTTGGGGCCTTGTGGAGGAATTCGAGCAAGATGCTTCTTAGGGTGTTGAATGGTTAGTTGCGCCTTGGTTATGGTCTTTCCTGTTGGTCGTATATGGTGCCATTCGTTTCTCCATGGTTATGGTCATGCACTTCACGTATTCGTTGTTGTTATGCTTATGGTTGTTGATTGTGAGTATCGTGGTTTGAGGTATTTCATATGGGCCGGTGTTTGGATGGGGTCACACATTGCAGTGGAGTTATGTTGGGATATGATCCTTTGTGTTAGAACCGTGTGTCTTGGTTCTACTATGTATGATGGGTTCCTAGAATTGTGCTTGTGGTGATATCTGTTGAACTTGCGGGACGGTTCTCTCATTTGAGTCATTTTCCATTTTTGGGTGTATTTGAGTTATTGCTTATTGGTGCACGGATTGCACTGTTTGTTGCTTTAGGTTGTACTGGTATAGCATGTGAGTAGAGCAGCTGTAATTGATGGGAGGAGGTCATTAGGCCTGGAATGGGTGCTATCGGATTTGATTATGGTATGTTTGGAAGGATAATGTCATTAATCAGTTTAGAATTTGGCTATGGTTCTTGTCCGACGAGAGAGCTCCATGATTGTTGTTCTGACGAGTGGTTACGAGTTTCTGCGTTCTTCTTTCATCATTTGGTAGTGTACGAAGGTTGAGAATAAGGTTTTATTAGATATGAGGTTTGGGTTATCGGTACCGGGTTTGTTAATGGACATCTATTATCATCGGAACTTATTGCTATGGGTATACGGGTTATGCGGTATATTATGTGACTACGTTTTGGGTTATGGCTATGGCTTGATATAGCTTGTTCAGACTTATAGTGTGTAGATGCGAGAATTGGGTCTTATGATGAGCCCCAAATGTTGGAGATTTGATTCTAAGGTTTATGGGCTAAGGTTGAAGTAAGGATTTTCAATTAGGTTGTGTTGTCAGACTTATATTGATTGGGGTGACGTGGGATCACCCATAGGTATGTGCATGGTGAGTATACACAGTGATTTGATGGCTTGGGAATGACTCTTGGCACGTTCGAGGATGAACGTATATTTAAGTAGGGGAGAATATAACGACCTGACCGATCAGTTTCAGCATTTGCATTCCGTTCAGCTGTATGGAGTCTTACTAAAGTTTCATATGATGTATCATGACTTATGTGAATTGTCGGGTTTGTCTTTAAGGTAATTGGGGATTGATTTGGTAGAATGATTCTCAACTAGGAAGGTTTAAGTTGGAAGAGTTGACCAAGTCCGACTTTTGTATATTTGACCACAAATCGGAGTTTTGATGATTTCGTTTGGTCCGGATGGTGATTTTGGACTTGGTCATATACCCGAATTTGCATTTGAATGTATCTAGAAGGTTTCGGCACTATTTGGCAAAAGTTGACAATTTAAAGATTTGAAAAGCTCGCAAGTTTGACCGGGAGTTGACTTTGATGATATCAGGTTCATATTGTTGTTCTGGGAGTTAGAATAGATTCGTCATGTCATTTGGACCTTGTGTGCAAAATTTGAGGTCATTCCGAGTTAATTTGATATGGTTCGACATGAGTTATGGAAGTTGAAAGTTCAAAAGTTCATTAAGTATATTTGAGGTGCGATTCATGGTTTTGATGTTGTTATGTGTGATTTGAGGCCTCAAGTAGGTTCGTATTATATTTTAGGACTTGTTAGTATGTTTGAACGGGGTCCCGAGGGGCTCAGGATAGTTTCAGATGTGGTTCAGATCATTTTGGAACTTATGGGTTAATGCTGGTTTTGGCTAAGTTTTGGTGTGGCTGCACCTGCGGAAATTTTGGCGCAGGTGCGGAGCCGCTGATCTGGCAGACATAGTTCAGAAGTGCAACATGGAGCTGGGAGCAGGATAATGCAGATGCGGAATTGGGCCGCATCTGCGGAAGCGCAGAAGTGAGACTGCGCGTAGGAGCAGAATAAGGCTCGCACCTACGATGTCGCATAAGCGGAAATATTTTCGCAGGTGTGAGGGGTCGGGCTTGAGTGATTTTCCTCAGAAGTGGGGGGGGGGGGGGTTGTATAAACTTTCCTAAAGTGAATAAATGGGTTTTGAACATCGATTCAGAGTCGGATTTGAGTGAAATTAGTATGATTGGACCCGTAATTGAATGGGCTATTGGAATTTATGAGTTTTATTGGGTTTTGAAGTACGGTCTTGGGCTTGACTTTTTTGTTGACTTTGAGTAATTAATTAAAGATTCAACCTTTGTCGTTTGGGTTTGGCTTGCTCGGCATTTGGTTTGGCTTGTTTGAGGTAAGTGTCTTATCTAAACTTGATTGAGGCACTAGTTGCCAGAATTATTTGTGATAGCTATGGACTATGGGTGCGCATATGTGTGAGGTTAAGCCTACGTGCGAGCACCGGGGTATTTATCCATGCTCGGGATAGTGCTTAGACTATGATATGCATATAATTGACCGATAAGCTTTAAGATATGATGTTTCTCATATTTTTTACATTGTTGTGAACTATTTGAGCCATGTTTGAGGTTAAGAAGAGGCTAATTCCCTGAATAAACTTATTAATTGTTAATTCTGTGATGAAATTTTCGATTTGAGCTATGATAGCACACTTTACACATGCCTACACTTTAACATGTTATTATACCCATCGAGGAGCATGCATTTTGATATTTATTCAGCACACCTATGTATTATTGTATACTTGCTTCTGTGTGATATGATTTGGACTGGATGCCTATGACCACGCCTGGTGGATTGTGTTGTTTTGCCTGAGACCATGCCGGGCGAATTGTGTTGTTATGCCTGTGACCACGCCGGGCGGATCGTGTTGTTATACCTGTGACCACGCCGGGCGGATCGTGTTGTTATGCTTGTGACCACGTCAGGCGGATTATGATATTGTGCTTGTAACCACGCTAGGAGGATTGTAATATTGGCGCGTGAGTTATCCGTGCAACACATGAGTTGTCCGTGCAGATCCAGATGTTGATATTATAGCACGTGAGTTATCCGTGTGGTTGATATTATTAGCACGTGAGTTACCCGTGCAACACGTGAGTTGTCCGTGCAGCGTGTGGATATGGATTCATCTCCTAGGGTCACCATCTCATATTTCTCTCTTGATGGCGTACACGCGGATTGTGAGAAACCGATGGGTTTTTGGTTGATGTGAGCTCTTGGAGAGCTTGTTACTGTTATTTGGATCAGGTTGCGCCCCACAACGGACTAATATTTGGTTATTGCATTTCATCTTTACTTGCAATTTCCTTGACTGTTTACCTGAATTACATGCATATCTTCCATAAATGCTGGATCGTTGATTGAGCAGAACGCTTTAAAACAAAGAGTTGTGAGCATCAAGGTGGTTTACCTGAGATTTTTTTGATTTAATCATATATTTGTTCGATACTTGTTGAATTTATGAACTGTACGGGGACAACGAGTGTCATTTATAATTCTTGCTTCTATTACCTAGCTGAGTTTAGTTACGATACTTATTGAGTAAATGAGGTCGGTTGTACTCATACTACACTTCTGCAACTTGCGTGCACACTGGGAGCTGACATTGCTGTGCATAGTGGGAGCTGGCCTTGAAGATGTACCTGCTTCCGGACATAGCTACCACTTGTTCTTGGTAGTTCTAGATTTGGATTCTGTTTATATACATTCATACAGATGTTGTACTATTTTCCCTATCAGTTTTGTACATCTAAATCTTAATGGTTCATGACTTGTACTACCAGTCCTTGGAATATTGTATAAAAATTCAGTTATTTCACTTATTGACTCTTAATTCTATTATTAAATTTGTATTTATTGTTACTTGGCTTATCTAGCGGGTTGAGTTAGGTGCCATCATGATTAGTTGGATTTTTTATCGTGAAAGTTGAACTCTTGCTTTCCTACAATATATAAACTGAAATAATGTATTTCATATGGCAGTAAAATAATATATTTTATATCCTTTTCCACTTATTTTGCATGTCAAAGAGAGTACCGAGAGACAAAATAGGTAAATGATAACAAAAGTTTCGCTTGTAATCCTAAATTCACTTTCGTGTGCAATGGTATTTGATTTTGCTTTCATATATACTGGAAGAGCTTAAATTAGCAATTGTATTGCCTACTTCAAGAAACAACAATATAAATACTAATTATGCAGCAAAAGTGAAATGTTCCTTCTAGCATTTTATTTTCCTTGTTTCAAAATATATACCAAAGGACAGTCGGAACATGAGAGGGAGCAACTATAAAACTGAAACACCTGGAAGTCAAAAGCTAAAAGATCAAATAAGACGTCCATATATTCATGACTAAGGAGCAAAATTGCCTATCTTTTCGCTCTTTAGAATATTGAAAACACTCAACCCAAATAAATAAAAGACTAAGTTCCAAAATGGATCATGAAAGTTTGACTGCTACTAACTGCCTGTGATTTTAGAGAATCTTTAAACACATACTTTTAACCTTGTTTACCCGAAAAATCGAATAACGTTAAATTTAGATATGGTTCTAAGGGTATACAAATTCCTTTGATACAAAATAACAATACAGGTATTTTTGCTATAGAATGGGAATGATGGACGGGAAGACTGAAATGAATTAGAAAAATAAGCACAATGAAATCTTAATGTATCTTGGAGGACCTGCCTCTATTGCTGTCTATCCCCCTTTTTATAGTAGAGGGTCACTGCTTTATCTATAACAATATAATAAAATAATACATATAGTGGAATACCCATGATGGTTTGTCTCTTCCTTGATTC
This sequence comes from Nicotiana tomentosiformis, assembly GCF_000390325.3. NCBI lineage: Eukaryota > Viridiplantae > Streptophyta > Magnoliopsida > Solanales > Solanaceae > Nicotiana > Nicotiana tomentosiformis. The sequence continues at coordinate 48,322,455 of NC_090814.1, read as the reverse complement.
TTGCCAAGATTCTCTCCCTCGGTGCGGTTGTAACGGCTCTTGTCTGCGAGCTTGGCACTGGCTCAAGCTCGATGTTAGATCGAACCCCCAGTCTTGGTTCGAGCTCGGTTCTACCTTGGGTCATCGATATTCGGGGCTTGTGTTGATCGGTGTTGCCCCGTAGTCCGATTCGGATACGGGTTCGATAATGATATCGAGTTTTGCCGTTGATTGGTCTTATAGCTCGAAGCTCGACGTCTCTACTTCGGGATTCGTCCGAGCTTGTCATGTAGATACCCTTCGATTGAAACGTCATTGTCTCAACCGGTCTTTATGACTGAGAATCGGTTTTGACCGTACACAGATAGTCCCCTCGTTTCTCGGAAAGGATGTGGCGAGGAACGATATGATTTCCCTACGGCTCGATCAAATTTATGCTGACGTTTCTATCGAACACGATCTTGATGTATGTGATAGCTGTCACATCGGCTCGGTTTTACCGAAGCATTTAATGTGTGTCAGACGGTGGTCGGCCACCGCTGATACCGAACCGTCATGCCTTAGTCTATAAATAGTCTTTCCATACAGCCTTTACCACTTTGGCGCCTTCTCTTCTTCCAAACTTTCTTATTTATCCTCTCTATTTCGCTGCTACGGGGCAGTCCATACCAGAATTTTGGTGCTGTCTATTTCTTCACCTTCCTTTGCACTCTTCCCTTTCATATCAATGGCGAAAACTTCCAAAACCGTACCTCAGAAGGAGAAAGCTTCTTCCTCACGGTCGTCTGACGATAAGGCGCCGGTGGAGCCGTCAGTTCATGACTATGTTCCTGGCTCGTGCACTTTGAAGACCAATTTTAAGGTGGAGAATCCTTCCTCCGTTCCGGGTCGATGTGAACACGTATCGATGTATACGTGCTCTATAATGGAGGATCACCTCGAGGCCGTCAGAAAAGACTGCAATTGGGGTTCCGAGGTCGTGTTGCAAATTCCATCTTCCGATGAGAGTGTTACCACTCACGTGGAGGGGTTTTTAAGTGTTTATACTTACCGCTTCACACTGGGACCCGTCGACCCGGTGATTATTGATTTCTGCAAAAGGTATCAAGTTACCCTTGGCCAAATTCATCCCTCTTTATGGCATATAGTGATCTTATTGCGCTTCTTCTCTATCAAAGTCGGGGGGTTGGATTTTTCTCCGAACCACCTCATACGACTGTATCGGCCTCAGATCTTTCAAGGACTAATCAGACTTCATCGTCGGGCATCGAAGGCTTTGATGTCGAGCATCGATGAAGACAAGGATCGGGGTTGGATGGGTCGTTATATTCGAGTGAGGACCTGTGATCTCATTTCGGAGGAGAAGATGCCGTTCTCTGAAGAATGGAATTTTGACCGTAAGTGATTTTTGTTCACTTTTCATGTCCTTTTCCGATTTTTTCTAATGTCCTTCCCTGATGTTCAGCTGCCCCTTGGATGCCACAAGCGGTGCCTGACCTCGAGGACTGGGTTCGGAAGTTAGCCTCGACCTCCTCTTATGCCGAACGCGCTTGGGGTGATTTGGCAAAAGGCAGATGGGAGGCCAAGAACCATGGTGAGGTTTGCTTCTTGTTTCCTTCGAAGTATTTGCGTTCTATTCGTTACCGATTTCCTTTTGTGCAGGCGTAACCAGGGATGCCGCTTTGAGGCCTTCGAGCGGTGAAGAAGGAAACGAGTCCCTAGTCCCTAAACAGGGGGAAGATAAGAAGCGAAGAGCTTCCTCTCGGTCAGAGGACCCCAAGCCCAAAACTCGAAGGGTGAGGAGAAAAGCAATTGCCCTTTCGATTGACTCGGTCCACAGACTGAGAGAAGAAAAAGAAGAAGAAAATAGCTCCTCGGCTTTGGTAGTCCGATCTACGGAGGCCATCGAGGTTGCTAGAGCTCCCAAGCCGATGGCGACTGTGCCTGTCAGGGTTGTTTCCGAAGACCTGAGTCTCAACCAGAGTACTCCGAGTGATTTCCTCGGGGCTATGACAATGGGTCATTCGCCTTCTCTTCTATATTTTTCTGAGGAGGCGTTGATGGAAGCTCGAGAGTTGAAGACTCCCGATATCGGTGCAGGCTCTGGTGCAGGGGATCCTTTTACTAAAGTCGACGATGGTTCTGATATTAGTGACGCTTCTCTTTTATTAGAGGAGGCTCAGCGTTTCATTACTCGGGTAATGGTTCTTCCATACTTGGTTTCTTTGTTCTTTTCCATACTTAACTCGTGTTTCTTACTGTGCAGGCCATTAGTAGGTTTCGAGTCGATCTTAGCCAGTGTGAGGCCAAGATCCGGAAGGTCTCAGGTGAGAGAGATGCCCTGCGGCTTCTTTGTAGCCAAAAGGATGAGGCTATAAAGGACCTCCAAGCGAATTTGGCTAAGGTCCGTGAAGAAGGGGTCGAGCTCGATAAGCAGGTGAGCCTCGTTCTATTAAAGTATGGGTCTGACTCAACCATGGAAGTTAACCCTTCGTTGTCTTAGTTGCAGCAAAAGATCGAAAAGATCGGGTTACTTTGAGAAGAAGTCGACCAAATCCGAGCTGAATGCAATCGGTGGAAGGAGACCCTCGATCGCCTGGCAGCGGAAAAAGAAACCATCTTAACAAAATTATTATCGGCCGACGTTCAACTTCGAAGTTTCAAGCAAAAGTGGTCGGTTCAAGCTAAGAGGATCGAGGAGCTTGAAGCACGACTTGCTAAATCTAAGGCGGAGGTTGAGTGGTCGAAAGTCTTGGCGGATAAGTCCATTGCTGTATATCGGGCTGATGCTGAGGCTACTCAGATGGAGGCCCGGGAAGCGGCGAAGACCACTGATACTCGAGCTCATTGGGTTGCCGAACTTGCCAAGTGTAGGTCTCGGAGGGAGACCCTCGAGGAGATACACGCTCGAGGTTTCGACCTTACCGAAGAGGTAAAAAAGGCAAAAGATCTCGAAGCGGAAGCTGAAGCCTTGGCTTCTGATGATGATGATGATGATGGTAGCAAAAGCGGATCCGAGGACGGGGAAGAGCTCGACCAGGAAGCTTAGTTTCTAATTCTTCTTGTTTGTAAATTAATCACGTAGGCAATTTTTGTATATATATGTATAACGAGGTCAACTTGTTTTTGTTTTGTGAAGACTTTTAATCGAATGTTGTCCTTGTAGTCTCTGGGTTTTCTTGTTGAGTCGATGATTCAAACTTTGAAGGAACATAATCCGTAAGTGTAATGTAATGGTTGAGTTAATGTAAACTCATGGTAAAAGTAGCTTATTAGCCATTGAGTGAATGTTTTGAACTTGAAATATTGTAGCCCGTAGGCGTAATGGTCGAGTGAGTGCTTGCTCAAACTCGGAATAACAGTAGCCCGTAGGCTTAATAGTCGAGTGAATGTTTCGAACTCGAGATAATGTGGCTTGTAGGCGCAATGGTCGAGTGAGTGTTTCGAACTCGAGATAAAGGTTGCCCGTAGGCTTAATATCAGAATGATTGTTCCAAACTTGAAATATCGTAGTCCGGGGGCGTAATGGTCGAGTGAGTGCCTTCTCGAACTCAGAATAACAGTAGCCCGTGGGCTTAATAGTCGAGTGAATATTTCGAACTCGAGATAAAGGTAGCCCGTAGGCTTAATAGTCGAATGATTGTCCTAAACTTGAAATATCGTAGCCCGGGGGTGTAATGGTCGAGTGAGTGCTTGTTCGAACTCGAAATAACAGTAGCCCGTAGGCTTAATAGTCAAATGATTGTTCCAAACTTGAAATATCGTAGCCTGGGGGCGTAATGGTCGAGTGAGTGCTTGCTCGAACTCGAAATAACAGTAGCTCGTAGGCTTAATAGTCGAGTGAATGTTTCGAACTCAAAATATCGTAGCCCGTAGGCGTAATGGTCGAGTGAGTGCTTGCTCGAACTCGGAATAATAGTAGCCCGTAGGCTTAACAGTCGAGTGAATGTTTCAAACTCGAAATAATGTGGCCCGTAGGCTTAATGGTCGAGTGAGTGTTTGCTCGAACTCGAAATAAAAATAGCCCGTAGGCTTAGTCGAGTGAATGATTCAAACTCGAAGTAATGTAAGTAGCCCGTAGGCGTAATGGTCGAGTGAGTGCTTGCTCGAACTCGAAATAAAAATAGCCCGTAGTCTTAGTCGAGTGAATGATTCAAACTCGAAGTAATGTAAGTAGCCCGTAGGCGTAATGGTCGAGTGAGTGCTTGCTCGAACTCGGAATAATAGTAGCTCGTAGGCTTAATATTCGAGTGATCATTTCGAACTCGGAATGAAAGTAGCCCGTAGGCTGAATCTTAATTCTGGTTGCACAATAAATCTCAAGTCATTGCACATGTGTTTATGTTTGGGCCAATCTATATGAGCATGGTTCATTTTGACCATTTGGCTCTTACAATTTTTCCTGTTGGAACCCTATTGTTGTGAGATGACTTTCTTGCATCTGAACTCGATGTATTTGAGGGCCTTGATGCCCCCCCGGTATTCGAGGTTGGTTGGAAAGAGGCCTCGAATATTGTTAAAAATGCAGCATGATCGATGGTTGCCTCATTAAAAACCTTGCCGAAAAACCCATTTGAGAGAAAATCGGTCTAAGGAAAAAAGAGTGCAATGCGTGCTTTTAAGCGAAAGATCTTCTTCAGCTCTTGTTCGGACTTCTGCATGGGTCAGTTAGATGAATATGGAAAGGTCGTACCTTAGTAGTAGTACCGTTTTAGATGTGATACATTCCAACTACTTGAAGCTGTTTGCCGTTTATGTTTCCGAGCCTGTATGATCCTTTTCCAACGTTCTCTAGCACCTGGTATGGTCCTTCCCAATTTGGTCCTAATTTTCCTTCGTTTGGATTCCGAGTATTGATGGTGACTTTTCTTAGCACTAAGTCCCCGGGCTTGAAATGGCGAAGTTTAGTTCTTCGATTATAATACCTTTCGATTCGTTGCTTTTGGGCGGCCAATCGGATGAGGGCAGCTTCTTGTCCTTCGTCAGATAATTCAAGGCTGGTGTTCATAGCCTCGTTATTTGATTCTTCCTTCATGAATCGAAATCTGGGACTAGGTTCACCGACTTTGACTAGTATCAATGCTTCAGAACCATATACTAAGGAGAATGGGGTCGCCCCGTACTGAATTTTAACATTGTTCGGTATGACCAAAGGACTTCGGGCAAGATTTCTCTCCATTTTCCCTTCGCGTCATTCAATCTCTTCTTCAGGTTTTGAAGAATAGTCTTGTTCGTTGATTCGGCCTGACCGTTCCCACTGGGGTGGTATGGTGTTGATAATATCCTTCTTATTTTGTGATCTTCGAAGAATTTTGTGATTTTGTTGCCAATGAATTGCTTCCCATTGTCGCATACTATTTCGGCGGGTGTCCCGAATCGGCATATGATATGATCCCAAATAAAGTCTATAACTTCTTTCTCTCTTATTTTCTCGAACGCCTGCACTTCGACCCATTTAGAAAAATAGTCAGTCATAAATAAAATAAATTTGGCTTTACCTGGTGTCGATGGCAGAGGGCCGACGATGTCCATTTCCCATTTCATGAATGGCCATGGGGATAGGACCGAGTAAAGTTTCTCTCCGGGTTGATGGATCGTTGGCGCAAACCTTTGACATTTATCACATTTACGAACAAATTCTTTCGCATCTTTGCCCATATCGTTCCAATAATACCCCGCTATGATCACTTTTCGAACTACTGTGTCGGCACCAGAGTGATTTCCACAAGTGCCCTCATGTATTTCCCCGAGGATGTAATTGGTATCTCCCGGACCCACGCATACCTCCATCGGTCCATCGAATGTTCTTCGATATAGTGTTCCGTCTGCAACCAACGTAAATTGAGCAGCTTTAGTCCGTAGGGCCCTGGAATCTTTAGGGCCTGAATGGTGCTTTCCGTTTTTTAAGTATTCAATATACTTGTTTCTCCAATACCAGGTTAAGCTAGTAGAATTTATTTCGGCGTGCCCATCTTCGATTACCGATCTTGAAAGTTGAACGACAGTCCCCGAGCTCAAATCATATACCTCGACCGATGATCCTAAATTTGCAAGAGCGTCGGCCTTATTATTCTGTTCTCATGGAACATGCCGTAGGGTCCATTGTTTGAAATGGTGTAAAGTGATAAGCAGTTTGTCTAAATACCTTTGCATCCTACCTTCTCAGACTTCGAAGGTTTTGTTTACTTGATTCACCCCCAGCAAAGAGTCACAATACGCCTCAATGACTTCTGCTCCCAAGTTTCTAGCTAGTTTGAGACCTGCAATCATAGCTTCATACTCGGCCTCGTTGTTAGTTAACCTGATAGATTTAATAGCTTGCCTAATAATGTTACCCGTGGAGGGTTTCAAAACTATGCCTAACCCGGACCCCTTTATATTCGAAGCACTGTCCGTAAAAAGGATCCATACCCCGAACGATATACCTGATTTCAAAAGGAGTTCCTTTTCGACTTCGGGTATGAGGGTTGGCGTGAAGTCGGCCATGAAGTCTGCTAAAATTTGAGACTTGATGGCCGTACGGGGTTGATATTCGATATCATACCCACTGAGTTCGATGGCCCATTTGGCCAATCGGCCTGATAGTTCGGGCCTATGTAAAATATTACGGAGTGGGCAGGTGGTTAATATGCTTATGGGGTGACACTGAAAGTACGGCCTTAACTTTCTAGATGTGCTTACCAGCGCAAGTGCCAATTTTTCTAAGTGCGGATACCTAGTTTCCGATTCCCCTAAGGTCCGACTTACGTAATAAACGGGAAATTGCGTACCTTGCTTTTCTCGAACTAGGACACTGCTTACGGCGACTTCCGATACCGCCAAGTACAAGTATAATTTTTCAGCGGTTTTTGAAGTGTGAAGCAATGGTGGGCTCGATAGATATCGTTTCAATTCTTGTTCCAGTGTCCAGGCGAAGTTGTTCTTCTTTTTGAGTAGGGAGAAAAATTTGTGACTTCGATCTAATGATCTTGAAATGAACCGGCCTAAGGCTGCAATTCTTCCCGTTAACCTTTGTACAGCTTTCATGCTATCCACGATGGTGATATCTTCGATGGCCTTGATTTTGTCGGGGTTGATCTCAATTCCCCGATTTGACACCATGAAGCCGAGAAACTTGCCCGAACCGGCCCCGAAAGCACATTTTTCGGGGTTGAGCTTCATGTTGTATTTCCTCAGAATCTCGAACGTTTCCTGCAAATGGGCCAAATGGTCCTTTGCGCGCAGGGACTTAACTAGCATGTCATCAATATAGATTTCCATTGTTTTACCTATTTGTTCTTCGAACATTCTGTTTACTAGGCGTTGGTAAGTAGCTCCTGCATTTTTTAGCCCGAAGGGCATTACGTTATAACAATATAACCCATATCGGGTCACAAATGAAGTTTTTTCCCGGTCGTCCGGGTTCATCTGAATTTGATTATACCCGAAATAGGCGTCGAGAAAGGTGAGGGTCTCGTGGCCGGCCGTGGCATCGATCATGTGATCGATGTTGGGCAGTGGAAAGGAATCTTTGTGGCATGCTTTGTTCAAATCCTTATAGTCCACACACATTCTAAGTTTGTTCCCCTTTTTAGGTACTACAACCACATTGGCTAACCATTCGGGCTATTTTACCTCCCGAATAGACCCTATCTTGAGAAGTTTGGTTACCTCGTCCTTTATGAATGCGTGCTTTTCCTCGGACTAGGGCCTTCTTTTCTGCTTCACCGGTCTGAACCTAGGGTTCAAGCTTAGCTGGTGCGCTGTTATGTCCGGCGGGATCCCTGTTATATCTAGATGGGACCAGGCAAAACAGTCGATGTTATTGATAAGAAATTGAATGAGTTTCTTCCTGAGTTCGGGGCTTAAAGCCGTTCCCAGGTATACCTTTCATTCTGGCCAGTGTTCGATCAGTATGATTTGCTCCAGTTCCTCAATTGTTGATTTAGTGTCATCAAAATCATCGGGGGTTACGAAGGATCGAGGGATCCATCGATCATCATCATCTTCTTCAATGTTCAGCTTACCTGGTTGGGTCGAAGCCTATGTCTGTGATTGCTATTTGGCGCTCTGCTCTCCGATTGTGCCTCCTTTTGAACCTGATCCTTTTATCGGTGAAGACGAGGATATTGATTTTGCTTCTTCGATGGAGAACATTTCCTTTGCGGCCGTCTGTTCTCCGTACACTATTTTGACACCTCCCGATGTTGGGAATTTGAGGATCTGGTGTAGGGTCGAGGGTACGGCTCTCATGCTGTGGATCCACGGCCTTCCGAAAAGGGCGTTATACCTCATATCACCTTCGATCACGTGAAACTTTATTTCTTGGATGGTTCCGGCCATGCTTATCGGTAGGGTAATCTCGCATTTGGTGGTTTCACATGCCATACTGAATCCGTTTAGAACCAGAGTTGCGGGTATGACCTGATCTTGCAGGCCGAGCTATTTTACGACCCTCGATTTGATGATATTGGCCGAGCTACCTGGATCAATTAACACATGCTTAATCTTAGTTTTATTCATGAGTATGGATATTACCAGTGCATCGTTATGGGGTTGGATGATTCCCTCTGTATCTTCATCACTGAAGGACAAAGTCCCTATGGGTGTATAATCTTGAGTTCGAGATCGCTTTACCCTCACAATCGATGTTTTAGTGCGTTTAAGCATCGGTCCCTGAGGGGCATCGACGCTGCCGATGATCATGTGAATGATGTGTTGCGGTTCTTCTGGCTCGTTTTGCTTGCCGAATTCCTTGTTCCTAAAATGGTTCTTTGCCCTATCACTAAGAAATTCCCGAAGGTGTCCTTTGTTAAATAAGAGGGCCACTTCCTCTCTTAGTTGCCTGCAATCTTCCGTTCTGTGGCCATGTGTGCCATGATATTCGCACATTTGATTGGGATTCCTTTGGGCGGGATCGGTCTGCATGAGTCGAGGCCATCTGGTGTCTTTGATACGTCCGATGGCCGATACGATGTCGGATGTATCAATATTGAAGTTATACTCCGATAATCGAGGGACTCCTATAGGATTGACATATTTATCAAAGCCGCTCTTACTCAGAAGTCCCCGAGAATTTTGCCCCCGATTAGTCCTTTGGTTGTTCCGAACCTTATTATGTGCTGAACCATTGTTCATCCAATCTGTGTTGTACGGTTGATATCGGTCTCTGTTCGACCTTTGTTCTCTGTTGATTTCCCTCTGTTTTTTAGTAGTTGTGTGGTTCTGACGTACGGGCCCATACAGAGCTCCCAATTGATCATCTTCGACCCTGATTTTTGATTGGTACCGGTTGTGTACATCTGCCCAAGTTATTACTGGGTACTCGATCAAATTTTGTTTAAGCTGATGTGATGCTGTCGAACTTAGCCCGTTCAGTCCTTGGGTGAAAGCTTGTATGGTCCAATCGTCTGTGACCGGTGGCAAGTCCATACGTTCCATTTGAAATCGGGATACGAATTCCCTCAGTATTTTGTTACCCCTTTGTTTTACTTTGAAGAGGTCTGATTTCCTTGTTGCAACCTTTATGGCACCAACATGTGCTTTTACGAAAGAATCTGCTAACATGGCAAAAGAATCAATGAAATTTGGTGGTAAGTTATGATACCAGATCATTTCTCCCTATGCGAGGGTCTCTCCGAACTTTTTCAACAACACAGATTCGATCTCATCATCCTCCAAATCGTTGCCTTTGATGGCACATGTGTAGGAGGTGACGTGTTCGTTAGGATCGGTCGTACCGTTATATTTGGGAAATTTTTTTTTTGGGGATTGGTGGAGCCCTTGGGATTTGATCGACCCTGGCATTGTACGTTTCCACCCTCTTGTCGTTGGCTTCGACTCGTTTTATGAGTTCCTCGAGCAATTTAGTAATTCTGGGAGTAGTCCCCGATTCTTGCTCGTTAGATTTCACTATGGCGGGCTCTGTTATGGGGGTGACTTCTCGAAGTGGATTGGAATCCGGCCTGCTCTGTGCGCGAGTTTGGCTCTGTAGCTGAGCTATCACTACTTGTCGGGCTAGCATCTCGAAGATCATACGTAAGCTGTCCCCGATTCCCCCCGCATTTTGGGTGACTCGGGCTACGGATCGAGTACCGCCCTGAATGTTTCTTTCCGGTTCGGAACGCTGGTTTGCCTCCAAAGCTATTTGTGAATTGACATCCAATGGTATTTCGGCTCGAATTTTGGGTACTTCGATTCGAGCCATGGGTGCCAAGTTGTTGGTTTCATCTTGAAGGCCGACTTCGAGGTCGATAGGTAGAGCCATTGCTGATTTGAAGTTGTAAGCTGGAGTGTACTGTAGATTTATATCAAACAATCACTGTTACCCTTAGCCCCACGGTGGGCGCTAAACTGTTTACCCGAAAAATCGGATAACGTTAAATTTAGATATGGTTCTAAGGGTATGCAAATTCCTTTGATAGAAAATGACAATACATATATTTTTGCTATAGAATGGGAATGATGGACGTGAAGACTGAAATGAGTTAGAAAAACAAGCACAATGAAATCTTAATGTATCTTGGTGGACCTGCCTCTATTGCAGTCTATCCCCCCTTTTTATAGTAGAGGGTCACTACTTTATCTATAGCAACATAATAAAATAATACATATAGTGGAATACCCATGATGGTTTGTGTCTTCCTTGATTCTTGCCAAGATTCTCTCCCTCGGTGCGGTTGTAACGACTCTTGTCTGCGAGCTTGGCACTGGCTCGAGCTCGATGTTAGATCGAACCCCCAGTCTTGGTTCGAGCTCGGTTCTGCCTTGGGTCATCGATATTCAGGGCTTGTGTCGATCGGTGTTGCCCCGTAGTCCGATTCAGACACGGGCTCGATAATGATATCGAGTTTTGCCGTTGATTGGTCTTATAGCTCGAAGCTCGACATCCCTACTTCGGGATTCGTCCGAGCTTGTCATGTGGATACCCTTCGATTGAAACGTCATTGTCTCGACCGGTCTTTATGACTAAGAATCGGTTTTGACCGTACACAAACCTCTAAACTCTATTTGTGCTATGAATTTTAGTAGAATCTATTATATTGAATTTCTCGTGAATAACAAAAACAGATGAATGGAGTAATCCTATTATGACAATCTACTATCGACTCACGTTTTTTTATCTTGACTATATCTATGAACTTGCGTTGCACATTAATAATGGCATGTGGTGATTTAAATATTTATTTATATGAAAGAAAAAATAAAATATAATTAATGAGAGAAATTTTATGTATAATAATACTATAATCATCTAAATGCCGAAAAATATTATTACATTAACATAATACATAAAGTTAAAATAAAAGGACATTATCAAAACTTACACAAATAATTAATTTTGTCATATTAATTAGATAATTATATATTATAGTTTAAAAGTAATTAATTTGATGGTATCTTAACGAACACTTCTTTATGGACAATATTTTTGTGTGTATGTTTCCTCCTAATACGTTGGTTGCTCTGTCTTAACCAGAACTCTAGTTGTCGATCTTGATATTCCTCTTGAAAGTACAACATACAGTTGTTCGTGGAAGAAAATATATTGCAGTAAAAATAATCCAATATTTAGGATGTTTGTCTTTATGCTTTATTTATTATATTTGCATAACATAAACATACTAAAAATTATTTTTACTCAAATTTAAAAGGATATTCCTTAGTTTCTGAAGATGAAAGTTGAATTCAGGGATAAGAATATACTTAGAAACACTTTAACCAGTATGATAATTTTTGCGTGTATGACGTTATTGTCAAAACTTCTATATATCATATGTGTGCAATTACATAAGCAATTCGGTTGTAATGACCCAACCGGTCATTTTAACTTTTAGAACCCCGTTCCACTAAATAAAACTCCCCATATGTGATTTTATTAATTTTTGACTTGCGGGGATGGTTGGTTCGGGATTTGGAAGTGTTCGGGTTGAAATCGGAACACTTGGTTCCTTAGTTTAGCTTTAAAAGCCCAAGTTTGACTTCGGTCAATATTTTGAGAAAACGACCCCGGAATCGGGATTTGACGATTCCAATAGGTTCGTATAATGATTTCGGACTTGGACGTATGTTCGAATCGGGTTTTGGACAACCCGAAAGCGTTTCAGCGCTTAATAGTGAAACTCAACTATTTGAAGGTTTAATGTTCTTTAAATTTAGTTTGGAGTAGGTTTTGGAATAATTGAGGTCCGTTGTGATGACCCAAAAGGTCATCTTTAAATTTAATAATTAATTCTTTATTCTAAGACCTAGAAAAGCACTATTTGTCATTCCTCGACTTGCGTGCACATTCCGTATAATTTTCCGGAAAGTTTTTATGTGAAAAATGGATTAAAATATGAAATAGAGTCTTAAAAACTCAACTGGGTTTTATGTGAAAAATGGATTAAAATATGAAATAGAGTCTTAAAAACTCAACTGAGTTGACTTTGGTCAAAATTTTGAGCAAACAAACCCGGATCAGTATTTTAACAGTTCCGGTAGGTCCGTATCATAATTTAGGACTTGGACGTATGCCCTAAATTTAATTTGGAGGTCCCTATCTCAAGTTATGGCCATTTAACGAAAACTAGGAATTTAAAGGTTAAAGATTTCCAAAATTTGACCACGAAATTGACTTTTTGATATCGGGGTCGGAATCCTATTTTGGAAGTTGGAATAGCTCTGTTATATCATTTATGACTTGTGTGCCGAATTTGAAGTCATTCCGGATTCATTTAATATGTTTTGGCACGAGTTTTGCAAATTGAAAAGTTTGAAAGTCAAAAAATCGAATCGAGGTGAAAATTATAATTTCAGCATTGTTTGATGTGATATGAGACCCCGAGTAAGTACGTATTATGTTATGGGACTTGTTGATATATTCCGACGGGGTCCCAAGTACCCCGAGTGTGATTCGAGTCGAAATCGGAACAAAAATTGGACTTAAGCAAAATTTGAAAGTTTGCTTCATCTGGTGCCTTCGCTTCTGCGAAGCCTTGCCTCGCAGAAGCGAGCCATTCCTCGCAGAAGCAGATGGGCTATCGCAGAAGCGCGACCGCAGAAGCGGCCCACGCGTCACAGAAGCGGGAAAGGGGGAAGGGGCAGCCTTGCGCAGAAGCGGACTCCTCTTCGCAGAAGCGAGTCCGCAGAAGCACACTCTTGTCCGCAGAAGCAAGCCAGCCCGCAGAAGAGACCCCATTTCTGCCAAAGCTGAATCCGCAGATGCGTTCAATTGTCCGCAGATGCGAAAAACGCAGGACAAAACCCATAAAAATCGGAATAGCCATTTTTATCATTTTTGAGTTTTGAGTCTCAGATTTTGGCGATTCTAAAGGAATTTTTCACGACTTCGAATTGGGTAAGTGTTCTATAACCAAAAGTGATTATATTTCCTAAATCCATGTCTATATTCATTCTTTATTTCGGAACTAGATGGAAGAAATTGGAATTTTTGTAAGACTTTCCAAAAATAAAAATTTAAGATTTGAAGGTTCATTTGACATCGCAATTTGATAATTTTTCTATGGTTGGACTCGTCTCGGAACGGGTGTTTGGATTTTGTAAGTTTTTCCGAGTTTGAGACGTGGGCCCCACTAATGATTTTTGAGATGAATTTCGGATTTTAATCCGGAAAATTAGTAAATTCATATTCAATTAATTCCTACAATTTGATTTGAGTATATTGAATTGTTTATGACTAGATTTGAGGATTTCGGATACAAATTCGCGAGGCAAAGGTTTATTGGATTCTTGAATTTGGTTGCAAAGCGAGGTAAGTGTCGTGGTTAACCTTGACTTGAGGGAGTAGGACTTATTTGTCTATTTGCTACGTGATTTAATGTGCGGGTACAACGTATATGTGAGGTGACGAGTACTTATGCGTTGTGGTTGAGTCAAATCATGCGGGTGAAATTTGTTTAGCGAGAATAATTGCCTATTTAATTGAGATATTCCTGCTTAAGTTTATTGTTGATTATTTGATCATTATTCATAAAATTATTATTCATTTAATTATTGTTGAATATTTTGGAAGGTGAAGTCAATATTCTGGTATTGAATTGATTGATAAGTGTATATTCCCACACTTAAATACTCTTCCAAATTTATAATATCATTTTCATGGTGAGAGAGTGTGTAAAAGCACGAAGGGTGTTGTCGTGCCACGTTTGAGTGTAAAAGCACGAAGAGTGATGCCGTGTCATTGTCAGAGAATGTAAAAGCACGAAGGGTGATGCCGTGTCAAAAGAGAGTTAAAGCACGAAGGGTGATGCCATGCCAATTATTATTAGTTATTTATCAATTTATGGGAGGAATAAGAATAAAAGCACGAAGGGTGGTGCCGTGCCATTTTCATATAATCAGTTGCTCATTTTATTGTTGATGAATTAATTGGCTGTTACGTGACACTCCTCATGCTGAAATTTTTATATCATTCCCCTTCGCATGTTCCCTCCCAAATTCATAAATTGTTATTTATTGTGTTATTGTTGCTTCGCATTTGTATATACTTGTACATATTATTTACGTATGTGTCTTGTCATAGCCTCGTCACTACTTCGTCGAGGTTAGGCTCGATACTTACGGAGTACATGGGGTCAGTTGTACTCATACTACACTCTGCACTTCTTGTGCCTATTTTGGAGTTGGTCCCAGTAGCGTACCATAGACGTGCTCGGATTCAGCTACTCAGAGGAGACTTGAGGTATAACTACACAATGTTTGCAGTTCTGAAGTCCCCTTCTATCTTATCTCAGCTGTGTATTATGTTTCAAACAACTTGAATTTTATTCAGACCTTTATTTGGATTATTCTGGTAGCTCATGCACTTGTGACACCAGATTCGGGGATGCATTTTGATAATTCGGTATTTATGGTCTTCCGCACTTTATTTCAGCAATTGATTTCTATTTAATTAAATTGGCTTTAAAATAGTTAAGATTATTTTAACGTTGGCTTGCCTAGCAAGTGAAATGTTAGGCGCCATCACGGTCCCGAAGGTAGAAATTTCGGACTGTGACATTCGTTTGGAATTCCAAGCCTGAGAATAGCTCCGTATGGTGATTTAAGATTTGCACACAAAATTTGTTGTCATTTAGGGTAGTATAAGAATATTTCGGTGCGTTCGAAGTAAGTTTGAAGAATTTGAAATTTTTAAGTTGAATCAATTTGGTTTGGGGTATGATTATTAGTTTTGATGTTGTTTTACATATTTCGAGGGTTCGATCAAGTCCATATTATGATTTCAAACTTGTTGGTATGTTCGGGCGCCCCGGGGGCCTCAGGAGTTAACCAGACGAGGCTTGGATCAATTTTGGAAATTGGAGCAGCAGCTGAAGCTCCCAGCTTCTGCTGCAACTGCACCTGCGCTTGGGTAGCCGCAGGTCCTAGCTCGCAGAAGCGAGCCCCAAGCCGTAGATGCGAGAAAAGGGAAGGCTGGCACGAGCCGCAGGTACGGAGCAATGGGCGCAGAAGCGGACGCGCAGGAGTGGTCCTTGTTCCGAAGATGCAGAGCTTGGCCTGGTGAGGAAACTCGCACCTGCGAGGCATTTTCCGCAGGTGCGAAGCCGCAGGTGCGAAAAATGTTGTTGGTCAGAATGTTAAAAAGGGCAAGGCTCAGTCATTTTAGCCCGTAATTCCTCCATTTTTGGCGATTTTGGAGCTTTTTGAGAGGGTATTTCAACTAGCAACTTGAAAGTAAGTTAATTCTACACACTTCGAATTAAATATATAGATTATGGGTAGATTATAACCTGTAAATTTAGGAAATCAAGGATTTAGATAAAAAAAACCTAAATTTTTATAAAAATGAGATTTTAACCACGAAAATAGTTAGGGAATTGGATGAAAATTATATATTTGAGTTCTTGAGATTATGGGTAACGATTTCCTCCGAATATTTTCGGAATCCGGGTGAGTGGGCTCGGGGTGAATTTTGGGAATTTTACCATTTTGGGTTGGGTAATTAATTTAATAGTCTAATTTCGAATTATTGAGCATGTATTAATTATTTTATATAACATTTGGATAGTTTCAGATTTTTCGGCACCGAATTGGGATTTTTACATGACATCGTGATCGGAAGTGGGCTTTGAGACAAGGTAAGTCTCTTGTCTAACCTTGTAAGAGGGAATTAACCCCATAGATGATTTAAATTAATAATTGTTGCTAATTATGGGGGCTACGTACGGAAGAGGTGATGAGAGTCCGTGCGTAGCTACTAATATTGCTATGTCCGGGTAGTTTAGGACTCAAATCATGAATTTTTTGTGATAATTGTATTCTTTATTTAATTAAATATTAGAATTACACTGTAAATTGTTAGAGAAAATAGTAAGATACTGAAATTTCACATATTTGAATTCTTGCGCAAAATATTTGCATGTTAATGGAAATTGTACATCCTTGTGTGTTAATCTTATAATATCTTCTCATTCCGGAGGTTCATAAGAAAAATACCTCCTTTCTTGTGGAGCAGGCCGAACTCCTCGACAGTATAGATGCATCTATGGATCGTGCCGCACGTCCCTCGGCAGTGTACACGACACTCTGGATCGGGCCGAACGACCTCGGCAGACATCGTGCCTAGTAATAATAATTACACGATACCTTGATATTTTATTACAGCTTATGAAGCTAATTGATAAATTAGAAATTATTGAAATTTGAGAATTTATTTGATTCTGTTTGTTAAGGAAATTATTGTTGTTCATATAAATCATGTTTAATTAAATGTTTTAATTTTTAAAATTTATTGACCCATAGTGAGTGTCAAAGTCGACCTCTCGTCACTAATTCTTCGAGATTAGGCTTGATACTTACTAGGTACACGTTGTTTACATACTCATGCTATACTTGTTGCACATTTTTGTACAGGTACAAATATGTCTAGTGGCCTTATGGGCGCAGAGGTGTGATTAAATGCAGGGACTTAGGTGAGCTGCATTCTATATTATGATCCGCAACCAGAAGAGTCTTCTTCAGAGTTATTTATATATTTTTTCTGTCTAATTTGTATTCCGGACAGATGTTGTATCTTATTTTACTCCCTAGTAAATGCTCATGCACTTGTGACACCGGGTTTTGGGAGTGGTTATGGGTTGTTTAGTATTTTAGGTGCGAAAATATTTATCACTTAATCTCTAAGTTCTATCGTTTACTATTTAATTAGAGGAAATTACATTTTAAAAATACTAAAAAGAGTAATTAAGTTAATTAATTATGGTTGGCTTGCCTGACAGCGGTATTAGACGCCATCACGACCTTTAATGGATTTTGGTCGTGACAACATGGTATCAGAGCACTAGGTTCACTTCGGTCTCACGATTCATGAGCGAGTCTAGTAGAGTCTTGCGGATCGGTACAGAGACGTCTGTACTTATCTTCGAGAGGCTACAGGGCTGTTAGGAGAACTTCTCTTCTTGATTCCTCATCGTGCTATTCGATTCCTTTGAGGCTTATGCCTTCGTTTCCTTCATATTCAATCTTATGCGACATGAAGCGCTTGTTATAAATGGGGAATCGAGGAAGTTTAATAGTACTACATATGTGGTGCAGGATGTTTCTCCCTATGTATTTGATTGGGCTATTGTCGTCGCCTTGCGGAAGGCCGCTCTGTCATTTCAGCTCAGTATCAGTATTACCTAAGGTTTGAGATTTGGCATTGATTGTTATGATGATTCATGCATTTCTATCGCACAGTGTTCGTGTAATGGTAGGATGCTTGTCTATGCGTCAAGGCAGTGAATGACTTGGAATGAGGTTTTACTCAGTGCATGATTTAGAGATTCAACATTTTATTTCCGGTGGAGGGCAGGCAATCGGACTACAAATGCTCAGGTTTGGGTCGATGGGGTAGCGAAAGTTGGTATTTTCTAGCATGGTGGAATTCTCATCTGTAATGTGGTGACATCGTCTTTTATGGAATGTGTTAAGTTCTTCGGTGTTATGGTCTTCTTCAATTCACCTTTGGGGCGGGGTATTGTGAAATGATGCCGGGGAAGCGGCTGTCATAGATCGCGGTGTGCAGTAGTTCAGGATCTAAGAGGTGTTCCTTGTGCGATGGCTCGAGAAAGATGATATTCGGAAAGGTTTAAAGTTGGTAGAGATCTATTGGTTCAAGTGCTACAGAGATAGATTTTGATTTAAGGCAACGACTGGGCAGCGAAGGATGAGGAAGGACATGCAGGAGGTGTTTTGCAGTGGTTAAATTTCTAGAAGGCCAAGTGTGAGAAACAGAAGTCGAGTAATTTCTTAAAGGAGAGGGTTTGACCAAAGTAGGAGAGTGGCAAGGTATCATATGGTTATGTGGTAGGATAACTACACGTCCTGAGGAAAGTTGGAGTGATTTGGGATTCATGGTGGACAGTAACTAGGTCTACGGACTTAATTTAGAATGTTGGCTGTTATACTGGGGAAAGATTTGGATGCGACAGAAATGAGTTTGCTTGATATGAAGAGGAATGCAACATGGCTTCGGGTTGGAATGCATTGTCTCAATTTAGTAATGCCAATGGGGAGTGAACGGACTTGTACAACTGGTGAATGAGCACAGGCTCAGGATGGTTTAAGGACTTCGTAGAAATGGCACTCAGTGCCGCGTCGTTGGAAGGTGTCAGCATGGACTTTCCACAGGTGAGTTATCTCCTGTGAGCAGATTAGCGGTTGCATGGTGTTGACGAAGCTTCTACAAAGAATTTTATTGGCTATCCGATAAGAGGTCTAATATATAAATGTGGCTAGTGATTTAGAGTGTTCATAAAATGATTAACAGGGAGATTTCAAAAAATTTGGCATGTCGATTATGCGAGATCTTGTCAATGGGGGATACATAGTCTTTGTGGGTTCCAGAGTTATGCAATGGTAGCTCCAAGCTAAGTGGGAGAGCCCCACCGCCTACGATTGGATTGCATGGTTATCTACTTGTGAAGTTTCTGGTTATCGGCATATTTGTGGGTTATTATGACTAAGGAAAGAGAACATCAGTGGTAATTTGAGAAAAGGAGTTGAGGAATGTGTGCTGTAATTGGCCTTAACGATTCATGTTCAAACTTTGGGAAGACTCAGAGTTTATGCTTCGTGTAGATATAATGTACAAGGAAAGTGAGTCAGCCGAATGCTTCTTTGAGAAGGTGTCCATGTGCTAGCAGGGACTTGAAGTTTGATTATACTCGAGATCAAGTCAGAGTGGGTGACTCTAAAAAATGGTCTTAGTGGATTCAAAAATTTAAGTGCGGTACCTAAGGATTTCGAGTTCGTAGTATGGTTAGGTATCCATCTTTTGCAGTAGATTATGAAAGGGGCTTGGAGTGTTCTACGTTATCTTCGAGTTGCGGTGTAGCATTGGAGGAATGGAAGAAAATAACTTCGGATTCATAGAGGGATTTTCAGAATAGGTGTACCAGTTAAAGATGCGAATATGCGCAAAAGGAGGGTATGGGATGGTTCGTGGGTTTTGGAGACAACATGGTCTCATGAAATGAGGTCACTTAGGATGAGTATGGATTTGGGTTCATGATGTTTTGAATGGAGCTATTATTATTCCTAAGGCAAGTCCAAAGTAAATTAGAAGAAGTCGGATCGGTTAGAAATGGTTGAATTGGCATGATGGTGGCAATGATCAGTTCCTTCAGCGTGTTAAGTTATACATGTGGTTGGTGGCGGTACGTGCGAAGCTTGACGACCGCCGTAATGGATTTTATTTGGAGGCATTCGAGTATTATGGCCTGTTATGTGTAGATGAATCCCGGAAGAGTTATGGTGGTTTAGACCACTACTTGAGGATTGTATTTTCTGCGGTTATGGGAATTCAGTCACGTGTTGCAATGGTTCTCCTAAAATGAGTTAAGTAAAAGGTTGCTATGTGATGGAGTGTTTAGTCTATTAGTGGATCAGTAGTCATGATGAAATCCTTGTACTCTCACGTATTGGTATGTTAGGTGCAATGAGCGGCATGGGAATTTGGAGTTGAGGATCAAGGTTACAGTTTGGTGTCAACAAGAATATCAAGAGCTCGGATGAGCAGGAAAGGATTCATATGGTTAGAGTAAGCTGGCATTGTCTTTAGCGTCACCTAAGATCGGTGTTATGTGTAAGAGGCTTTACGTACTGATTGCGGATTCCTGATTCGCCTTACAGCATTAGTGTGGCCGGTGGTATGGATGTGCAGACTTGTTACCTGGTCGTGAAGGTCGTGGGAGTGTATCCCACGGGAAGATTGTATAAGTGTGACATATAGTCACTTGATTGATTAAATATTTAGAACTAAGTATGGAGATTGTGGTACTATCGCTAATGTGAGAATTTATTCCTGAAAGGCGCTCGGTTCATTTGGTTGTGAACTATGGAAGTTTATTTCGGATTTGATGGCTGTTCTTGTGTGTCATAGGAAAAATGGTTATTGTGGATCCTTGAAAGGTTATTAGCCCAGTGCGGTACGATCAGAATCGGCTTGAGGTCCGTAGATGGATATAAAAGTGAATGTGGGCTCTATATCAGTCTGGATGTGTTCATTTCAGCATAACGTTGTTTTCAGAGGGGTCTTCGGGCCTTGGATGTTATTTCTGTTGTCAGCCTTTTCGTGTAGTCTCTTTTGTGCCATGTGGGTTGTGAGGCGATTTGATTATTCGCACTTGTATTGAGATCCCGTATAGTTTGCGGTGTTATATGAGCAGGATGGCTCTCGAGATGCAAGTCATTTATTGCACCTTAGTTGTGCTTGAGTTTTGTAGTGTATGGCGCTATCTAATGGTATTGTGCACTTGGTGTGCTTGTGGTTGACATTCGGGTATTTCGTAGGTATAAGCGTTTTGGCTTGATGGGTACTTCCCTATTTATTGTCATGTGTGGATCGGGTGGCACGCTGCCACATGTATGTTGTTTGGATCGGGTTGCACGCCGCAACAGTATGATATTGAGTACAATTCTCCATATCTATTCTTGCGTGTTTTATTTCTCATGTTCTGAGGAAGGTTCATAACACCTTTTAGGTGTTTGAATTGCTACATGGGTTGAGTAGTTCTTTCTAGAATTCGTTTTTCCTTATGCATCACATTCGAGTTTGTGTCTTGTTGGCACATGGTGGCATCATATGAGACTTTTGGTAGTGATTGTGGTGTCTTGTTACCGGAACGATTTGTACTGGGTGAGGCAAGATTTTTGGACCTGGGATCAGTGCGATCGGATTTATATGAGGCATATTAAAGAGCAAATATCATTATTTGGTTCATAATGAGGTAATGGTTCCTGTTAGGAGGAGGGACTAAATGATTTGTTGACTATGTAGTTGGTTATGAATTTCTACACATCTCTTCCATCGTGGCAGTATTGCAAGAGTTGGAACATGACTTATATGTGTCATGAGGTGTGTTGTGAGCATCAGATTCATGGGATTTCGGCTATTGTTGACAGAGGATGTTATTGTGGTCATGTGAATAATGCAGTGCATGGTGTGAATTCAGTGAGAGTATACAATCATGTAGTGGTACATCGTGTAGTAATTGAAACGGTGTTCGTATGTTGGAAGTAGGCCTAGTAGAGAATTTCGGATGTTGGAATTTGTCTCTAAGGCTTATTTATCTAAATAAAGGGGAGGATCTTCAGATTTGCTCGAGCTAATATGCTCAACTGAGTTGTGGTAGCACAGGTAGGTGCACGAGGGGCTAAACAATGATTTCAGCAAACTCCGAAGCAGTTCTTAGCACGTTCGAGGACGAACATTTGTTTAAGAGGTGGAGAATGTAATGACCCAACCCGTCATTTTAAATTTTAGAACCCTGTTACCCTAAATACAACTCCCCGTATGTTCTTTTATTAATTTATGACTTACGGGGATGGTTGGTTTGGGATTTGGAAGTGTTCGGGTTGAAATCGGAACACTTGGTTCCTAAGTTTGGCTTTAAAAGCCCAAGTTTGACTTCTGTCAACATTTTGAGAAAACAAACCTGGAATCGGGATTTGATGGTTCCAATAGGTTCGTATGATGATTTCGGACATGGGTGTATATTCGAATCAGGTTTTGGACAAACCGGGAGCGTTTCAGCGCTTAATAGTGAAAATCAACTATTTGAAGGTTTAATGTTCTTTAAATTTGATTTGGAATAGGTTTTGAAGTAATTGAGGTCCGTATTTGGAATTACGAGCTTGAGAATAGCTCCGTATGGTGATTTAAGACTTGCACACAAAATTTGGTGTCATTTCGAGTAGTATAAGTATATTTCGGCGCATTCGGAGTAAGTTTGAAGAATTTGAAATTTCTAAGTTGAATCAATTTGGTTTGGGGTATGATTCTTAGTTTTGATATTGTTTTACACGTTTAGAGGGTTTGAGCAAGTCCATATTATGATTTCAAACTTGTTGGTATGTTCGGACGGGGCCTCGGGGGTTAACTGGACGAGGCTCGGATCAATTTTGGAAGTTGGAGCAGCAGCTGAAGATCCCAGCTTCTGCTGCAACTGCACCTGCGCTTGGGCAGCCGTAGGTGCGAGCCCCAAGCCGCAGATGTGAGAAAATGGGAGGCTGGTACGAGCAGCAAAAGCGACATTTGAGGCGCACCTGCGAGCGCGCAGGTGCGATGCATGAGGGCGCAGAAGCGGCAAGGGCCGCAGGTACGGAGGAATGGGCGCAGAAGCGAACGCGCATGAGCGGTCCTTGTGCCGCAGATGCGGAGCTTGGCCTGGGGAGGAAACTCGCACATGCGAGGCATTTTCCGTAGGTGCGGCTACCCCTCTGCAGGTGTGAAAAATGTTGTTGGTCAGAATGTTAAAAAGGGCGAGGCTCAATCATTTTAGCTCGGAATTCGTCCATTTTTGGGCGATTTTGGAACTCTTTGAGAGGGGATTTCAACTAGCAACTTGAAAGTAAGTTAATTATACATACTTTGAATTAGATACATAGATTATGGGTAGATTATAACCTGTAAATTTAGGAAATCAAGGGCTTAGATGAAAAACCTAGATTTTTATAAAAATGAGATTTTAACCACAAAAATGGTTATGGAATTGGATGAAAATTGTATATTTGAGTTCTTGACATTATGGGTAACGATTTCCTCCAAATATTTTTGGAATCCGGGCATGTGGGCTCGGGGTGAATTTTGGGAATTTTACCATTTTGGGTTGGGTAATTAATTTAATAGTTTAATTTTGAATTATTAAGCATGTATTAATTATTTTATATAACATTTGGATAGTTTCGGATTTTTCGGCATCAAATTGGGATTTTTACACGACATCGTGATCGTAAGTGGGCTTTGAGACAAGGTAAGTCTCTTGTCTAACCTTTAAGAAGGAATTTACCCCATAGATGATTTAAATTAATAATTATTGCTAGTTATGGGGGTTGCGTACGCACGAGGTAACGAGAGTCCGTGCGTAGCTACTAATATTGCTATGTCCGGGTAGTTTAGGACTCAAATCATGAATTTCTTGTGATAATTGTATTCTTTATTTAATTAAAGTATTAGAATTACACTTTAAATTGTTAGAGAAAATAGTAAGAGACTGAAATTTCACATTTTTGAATTCTTGCGCAAAATATTTTTATGTTAATGGAAATTGTACATCCTTGTGTGTTAATCTTAAAATATCTTCTCATTCCGGAGGTTCATAAGAAAATGACCTCCTTTCTTGTGGAGTGGGACGAACTCCTCAGCAGTATAGATGCATCTGTGGATCGTGCCGCACGTCCCTCGGCAGTGTACATGATACTCTGAATCGGACCGAACGACCTCGGCAGACATCGTTCCTAATAATAATAATTACACGATACCTTGATATTTTATTACAGCTTGTGAAGCTAATTGATAAATTGGAAATTATTGAAATTTGAGAATTTATTTGATTCTATTTGTTAAGGAAATTATTGTCGTTCATATAAATCATGTTTAATTAAATGTTTTTATTTTTAAAATTTATTGTCCCATAGTGAGTGTCAAAGTCGACCTCTCGTCACTAATTCTTCGAGATTAGGCTTGATACTTACTAGGTACACGTTATTTACGTACTCATGCTACACTTGTTGCACATTTTTGTGCAGGTACAGATATGTCTAGTGGCCTTGTGGGTGCATAGGTGTGGTTAAATGCGGGGACTTAGGTGAGCTACATTCTATATTACGATCCGCAGCCAGCAGAGTCTCCTTCAGAGTTATTTATATATTTTTTCTGTCTAATTTGTATTCCGGACAGATGTTGTATCTTATTTTACTCCCTAGTAAATGCTCATGCACTTGTGACACCGGGTTTTGGGAGTGGTTATGGGTTGTTTAGTATTTTAGTTGCGAAAATATTTATCACTTACTCTGTAAGTTCTATCTTTTACTATTTAATTGGAGAAAATTATGTTTTAAAAATACTAAAAAGAGTAATTAAGTTAATTAATTATGGTTGGCTTGCTTGACAGCAGGTTTAGGTGCCATCACGACCTTTAATGGATTTTCGGTCGTGACATCGACGTATCTAAGTTTTTCAGTATCATGACGGGTATATTTTTCTTCAAAATTAACCTATATATAGTGGAAGATCAATTTTAACTTAGTCTATTATATATACAGTGACACTAACATCCGTAGGAAATAAGAAACTTGACAACAAATATGTATGGTAAAAGGTCATTTGGTATTAAAATATTTAATTATTCTTCTTGCTAGTAATTATTGGTATTATTTTCTGCTGAGTCAAAAACTGAAAAATATTTTATTTTTACAATAAAATTTGCAATCAACATTTTATTTAGTTGATCAACATATTCATTTATGCTAGCTAAGATATCTTTTTTAACTCTATCATGCGATTTGCACATATTGCGTTTTAATTTAATGATAGAAATATTTCTCTTATTAAATGCACTACTATTACCATTGGGATTGATAACCAACTGTTCAGGAAGAACTAAATCATCTTTTATTGGATGCTCTTCTTCGTTTCCCACACGAAGCAAGAAGACACTGAATGCGAGATTTGTTCTTACTTTATATTTCTTGTCAGTTGAATCTTTTTCGTTTGAGGCCAGAAGTATAACTTTGGCAAGCTAGCTTTTACAGTCTCTGCTTTTGTCGATTTTGGAACTATTGGTAGTGCTTGACAGTCACCTCCCAAACCATTAATTTTTCATCAAACGGTTCATTAATATCCAATATATCTCTAGAACTTCGGGCAATTATTTCGATCGTTTGACACTTAGCCATAAACTTTTCATCCCATATTATCAATTTTGCTTTTCTTATAAATTTAGCACAATTGCTCTGCTTTGATATATTTATGATGGTTATTTAAGTTGTTTGAAGTGGTATATCAAATCTAAAGTGGGTGGCCTCACAATAAAATCGTTGTTGGTACACCACTTGCTATTATTGCTAACAATGTCATGCCTCTTTATATGATATTTGCAAGTAATGCATGACATAAAAATATTATTTCGATTCCGCCGGAGGCATCTAGAAAGAATAATCCCGTTATACCAATGTCGACTCTTTATAATATAGTCTTGAAAGCTTGTTCTTGTTTAGGATTTAGCTTTGATTGTGCTTACTCTGACACTTGTATGACATTTTGGTTCTTAATAATATACTATTATTTTTACTTTGTGTTCTAACGCTCCTTTTATGGAATACATTTATGTACCCTAAGATTTTTTTTAAAACTTGAATAAGAATTTTACTCATATGATGAATTTAAAAAATAATTGAATTGGATTCTCTTGCTAAATAATTAACTAAAAGATTTAATTATTTGGTTATAACATAAAAAATAATTTATTATATGCTGATTCAGATCTTAATATTGGTTCATCTCTTGTTTCGAATATTTAATCTTAATTATAATTTTATCCACCATATATTTTATTTTCAAAGAGTGAAATATTGATATGACATTTCACTTTTAGTTCTTTATGTTGTAGAATCATTAGTGGTATTGTCACGACCCAATTTTTCCTCCGTTGGGTATCGTGATGAAACCTAGTCTTAGGGACTAGGTAAGCCTAATATTTACTAAAGTAATACCAATATTAAATAATGACTGACAATTTCAAAATATGAATCTCTATACAATACTTACAAATTCCAAAACCGCTAGTACAAGTCATAAGCTCTATAGAGTTTGCTACAAATTTCTAAATACAAGTGTTTGAAAATAGGTAAAACAGTGTGAATACAAAATAGGAAGGTGACTCCGAAGCCTGTGAACGCAACAACAAGTTTACCTTGAGTCTCCACAATAAGATCTGTACTGCTAACGATCAGTCCACTGACTCCACATTACCTGGCTCTGCACAAAAATGTGCAGAAATATAGTATGAGTACACCACAGTCGGTACCCAATAAGTATCAAGACTAACCTTAGTAGAGTAGTAACGAGGTACAGTCAAGACACTCACTAGTCAAATAACTTGTGCCGTACTAAAACAATCGAAAACAAATAGCAGTGATAGCAACAATAATCCACTAGTACTATAAATAGTAAGGCAACAAGAACACCATAATTATTACTCAGATGAATAAGAAACACAAGAACAACTAATTAAATGAGTCTTTCACATATAATCTCTTCAAATAAATACCCTCCAAATATATTTCTTCAAATAAGTGTCCTTCGAATATAAAACTCTTCCAAGCAAATATCTCATATCATAATCATAAAGTACGGTTCTCAACCCCTTTTCATATTCGCACGGCACCTCGTGCCCATATCTCTATCACAACCGCACGAACAACTCTCGTGCTAAATATTTCAATACATAAAATCCACACGATTAATTTATTTTCAATAAAGTAAGGTTACAATTTTTAAACCAAGTAAGAATTCAACAAAGAAATAAGTTTATTTTAGAAATAGTTTGAGTGGAGAAAAATGACATTTTCAATTTTAAATAAAACCTCAGATAATCCATTGATTCGGATGTAAAAACCTATTAATTTAAAACATAATAGTAACTTATTTTATTTAAAATAACTCAGTCATAAAAAATCGTTAAAAACCAAGAATATAAATCTTCAAAGTCTCGTACTAAAAAGACCAAGACAACACAATACAACATGGAATACAAACACATAGTAAAATCAAATAATATATCACGGCAGATCACAAGGATTGACCTAACACATGAATACAAAATAACCATAGACAAGTGCAACCATAGAGAGATGTCAACAAAAGGGCACTCCCGAGATACCGTCTCATAGTCCCAAAAGTAAATTCTCAATAGGGGATCTCCCGAGGTACCGCCTCGTAGTTCCAAAAGTAAATATGCAAGACAGGGGGATCTCCCTAGGTACCGCCTCGTAGTCCCAAAAGTAAATATGCAAGATAGGGGGATCTCCCGAGGTACCGCCTCGTAGTCCCAAAGTAAATATGCAACAAATAGCAATGCCCCCAGGCTATCACAAATCATCACAATTCAATTCCTGACATAGCCCACCGTGTCTCGCCACGTGCATGTAAATGCCCGCCTTGTCTCGCCGCACACGCATAATAATATTTCCACCTTGTCTCGCCACATACGTAAACCCACATATCCCCCCACACACACACATCTATATATATATATATATATATATATATATATATATATATATATATATATATATATATATATAAGCATGCCTTGTCACGTGCATGTGCATAAATCAATAGTAATAATAGCACGACAGAAACCTCGTGCAAACACCCGAACAAAACTTTCCAACAATATAACGTGTCAATATCACATCTCATAAATTGCACCTCAAGTGCTAAAATATTACAACATATCATAGATTTGCACATCAAGTGCTCAAATATTATAATTTATCATAAATTGCACATCAAGTGCTCAAATATTATAACTCGCCACAAATTCAACAATACATTATTTCCCACAATAAGGAGCCCATAGCTCCACCATAATGTGCACAAAATCTTAACAAATATATCCGGGAGTGAACAATTCAACAAAATAATATTTCACATAAAAATCAAGGTGGCAATCACACCAATCATCATATAAAGACAAACCCAACAAAACAAGGATTTAGGCAAGACAATTAAAGTATTTAATAAGTGCCAATAATTTCTAATTTATTACATAAGGGCATCTAAGGATTTTAACCAATGTAATTTACCCATATAAACCAAGTACGTACTCATCACCTTGCGTACATGGTTTTCAATTATACAAATTGCACATAAGACTCAATGCCTAAGGGGTAATTCCCCCACTCAAGGTTAGGCAAGATACTTACCTTTTTGAAGTTATGCCGATATTCCAATATCTCCTCCTTGCTTGAATTGACCTCCGGACTGCTCAAATCTATCCACATTAATTGTATAACTTCATTAAAATTCACCGAAAGTAATTCCGGATAATAAATCGTCGACTTAAAAAATTTATTCCAAAAAATTAACAAATGTCAACGCGGGGCTTGCCTCTCAGAACCCGATATAATTTTCACGAACTCCGAATACCCATTTCGATACGAGTTCAACCATACCAATTTTATCGAATTTCAATAACAAATCGTCCTCTAAATCTTGAATTTTCATTTTTTGGAAGATTTTGCAAAAAATCTCATTTCCTCCGTTAAACTTGAATTAAACGATGAAAATAACCATAGATTCATGAAATATAATCACTTTAGGATATATAACACTTACCCCAACAAAGCTTGTGAAATATCCCTCCAGAATCGCCTAAATCCGAGCTCCAAGAATCCAAAGCGAAAATGGTGAAATGACCATTTTTGGTCCTAAATGTTCTGCCCAGATTCCGCTTCTGCGGATGAGTCACCGCATCTGCGGAGCCTCTTTTGCGAGCCAAAACTCGCTTCTGCAAAGGCCACTGCCAGGCGAAGCATTGCACCTGCGGAAGATCTTCCGCTTTTGCGGTCACGCAGGTGCGGAAAATGCATCGCACCTACGACCTTTTCCCATTTCCGTCCAGGCCGCATCTGCGACCATTTTGTCGCTTTTGCGGTCGCGAACCTTCGACCATTTCCATCGCAGGTGTGATTGCACCAGAACTGGAAAAATTCCAGAATTACCTCAAGCACAATTTTGGTTCGTTTAACCATCCAAAACTCACCCGAGGCCCCCGGAACCTCAACCAAATATACCAGCATGTCCCAAAATATAATACGAACTTAGTCAAGGCTTCAAAACATGCAAAACAATGCTGAAATTACGAATCTCGCATCGAATCGAATTATGAGTTTTCAAATCTTCCAACTTTTATATTTTTCATCGAAACGTATCAAATCAATCCTGAATGACTTCAAATTTTGCACACAAGTCATAAATGACATAATGGAGTTATTCCCATTTTCGGAATCGAAATACGACCTCATTATCAAACATTCAACCTTCGGTCGGACTTTCCAAAAATCTTCTATTTTCCAACTTTCACCAAAATGCGTTGAATTGCCCTACGAACTTTCAAATCCAAATCCGAACATACGCCAAAGTCCGAAATCATCATATGAAGCTATTTCCATCCCGGGGTCGTTTGCTCAAAAGTCAACTCTACGGTCAACTCTTTCCATTTAAGCCTCTAAATAAGAATTGTTCGTATTTAATTCTGAATCTTCCGAAAATCAAACTCGACCATACCCGCGAGTCATAATTCATATTACGAAGCTGCTCGAGATCTTAAGTCACTGAACGAGGCTTTAATTCTTAAAACGACAAGTCGGGTCGTTACATGTATTGACTCTTACCAACCATTTTTTGCTCTTTCTCACACATTTATATTCTTAAATATTTTCTTAGTTGTTGTTTAATAATTGGGTATTTTTCAATATTACACGAAAAATTGATATAAAAAATTTATTTGAGTAGGAAAATAGTTCAAATATAATATAAAAATCTATTATCGTGGGGGTATTGTTTTTTCTCAATTTCAACTCTTTATGCAGTCCATTTAATTTTTATTTTATTTTTTCTTTGTATTCGACATTATGGAGTGGTAATGTAATGCCAATACGGAAAATTCTTATGAAACTGATTTTATTAAACCTTCCTACATATTTTTAATGAGAATTTAATAGATAAAATTTTATTAATTTTAAAATATTAGATATTAAAAATTAGCATAGAAGGTATTGTAGTCCAAAAAATAGGTTATTGCAGTTATATCCTTTCCCTATAAGTTCTTCCGTTTAATATTTTAGGGCCATTTTGATATATTAATATTGTATTTATGCTTTTATAATAATAAAGGCTCTCATTTTTCTAAATGGATTTGGACAATATAATGCATTCTAAAATTAAATTAGTAACAGGACATTATAATACGTTTACAAATTAAATTTGTAAATGGAAGTAATAGGATTACATGGATATTTACTTGTTCAATTTTATATGAATTAGACAGCCCCAAAGTAATTATATGTCACGATCCAAAATTTCCACCATCGGGACCGTGATGGCGCCTAGCATTCCACTTGCTAGGCAAGCCGACGTTAGAGAGTTATTAAGCCAATCCGTATTCAATTCAGTAATTAACAATAAATGAGCTCAAATGAAATACAACGAGTGCGGAATATTATAATTTTTTTATTAATTACTACCACCTGGATCTGGAGTCACAATTCACGAGCTACTATGATTTACTACAAACAGAGTCTGAAAAGGGAAAAATACACTGTTTTGAAGTAAGGAAACAGTAAATGATAAAACTAGGAGGAGACTCCAGGGTCTGCGGATGCCTGCAGATCTACCATGGGTCTCCTGATAGCAAATCCAAGATGCTAAGCCTCACGATCAGCTAGGGACCGGTACCAAAATCTGCACAAGAAGTGCAGAGTGCAGTATCAGTACAACCGACCCCATGTATTGGTAAGTGTCGAGCCTAACCTCGATGAAGTAGTGACGAGGCTATGACAAGACACTCACATAATAAACCTGTGCAGATAACAGTATATGTACAAGAAAACAACAATAACAGCTAAACATGTACTATTGGGATGGGAAACATGGTGAAAAAAATACGAGATAGAGAACTACAACAAAATGGTAACTTGAACAGTCAATGTACTATGAATTAATAAGAACCATTAAACACAGTTAAGGAAAAATGCACGACATCACCATTCGTGCTTTTACTCTCAGCCTTACCATAAAATCAATAGAAATGACAAGACATCACCCTTTGTGTATTAACTCTCATAACATGGCACGACATCACCCTTCGTGCATTAACACTCACAACATCACCCTTCGTGCATTAACACTCACAACATGGCACGACATCACCCTTCGTACATTAACACTCACAACATGGCACGACATCACCCTTCGTGCATGAACACTCACAATATGGCACGACATCACCCTTCGTGCATTAACACTCTCCCTTACCATAATGCAATGAACAAATAACAACATGGAGATAAAATAACAAGTACAAGCTTTACTTCAACATTTGGTTCCACAATATAAACCTCAACTTTGAAATCAATACTCAATTATCACCAGAAGATCCGTAAACATGACAAGAACGATCAATTTAACAATACTAGTCTAAACATGGATAACATGAACAAAGGAAGCTATAATTGCAAGAAACCAAGCCCCCCGCCCGCATGCTTTAACCCGACTATAATGCATAAGTACTCGTCACCTCACATATACGTTGTTCCCCAACATCTAAACATGTAGAAAATAGACAAACAAGTCCTATTCCCTCAACTCAAGGTTAGACACAACACTTACCTCGCTCCAAAGGTCACTTAATGCTCAATTACCAATTTTCCTCTAGAGTACACCTCCAAACCAATCATATCTATTCACAAACGACCCAATAATATCAAATATTGCTAAAAAATCAATTACATGCATAAATTTAGATTCCCCAAACTTTTCCCCAAAAAGTCAAAAATCGACCCCAGGCCCGCTTGGTCAAAACCCGATGTTCGGACCAAAATCCATTCATCCATTTACCCCCGAGCCCGATTATATTATTTATTTCGAAATCTGACCTCAATTCGAGGTCTAAATTCCAATTATGCAAAAATTCCTAATTCTACCCTAACCCCCAATTTTTACCATGAAAATCCTAGATTTTAGGTTGAAAACTCATGAAATGTAATGGGTAATTGAAAAAAAGTAGGAATCACTCACCAACAATTTGGGGAAGAAAATCTTTTAGGAAAATAGCCTCTAGGTCTTCTAGTTTTGAATTTTTTGAAAGAATGGCAAAATCTCGTAATTGGGACTGTTTTAAGTCAATAGCGTCAGATCTTCATTGCGTTCATGTAGAGTTACCTCAACTCCCCTGCCCCGTCTAACAAACGCTACGCGTTTGCGTGTGGCTGGTCACATTCGCGTAGAGCAGCCCCCCCAATGCTCCGCGTTCGCGACCAAGGTTTCGCGTTCACGTACAACAAAATCTCCCCCAGCCCATTTTACCCTTCGCGATCACTGGAGTATATTCGTGACCGCGAAGAAGGAAATACTAGAAACTAGCAGAAGTGAAAACCAACAAACTTTCTAAGTTCAAATCATCCCGTAGCCTATCCGAAACTCACCCGAGCCCTCGGGGCTCTAAACCAAAAGTGCACACAAGTACAAAATATCATACGAACTTGCTCGCGCGATCAAATCGCCAAAATAACACTTAGAACTATGAATCGGACACCAAATCAAATGAAATTTTCACGAAAACTTTAAAACATTTCTTTCAGAACCGAACATCTGAATCACATCAAATCAACTCTGTTTCTCATCAAATTCGACAGATAAGTCATAAATATTATAGTGGACCTGTACCGGGCTCTGAAACAAAAATACAGACCTAATATCAACAAAACCAAACATCAGTCAATTTTTAAAATTATAAAACTTTCAAACTTTTAAGTTTTCATCAAAATTTCATATCTCGAGCTAGGGACCTCAGAATTCGATTCCGGGCATACGCTTAGGTCCCAAATTACGATACGAACCTACTGGGACCGTTAAAACACAGATCGGGGTCCGTTTACTCAAAACATTGAGCAAAGTCAACTCAAATCATTTTTAAAGCAAAATTTCATATTTTTCACAGTTTTTAACATAAAAGCTTTCCGGAAACACGCCCCGACTGCGCACGCAACTCAAGGAGGGTAAAAATGTGATTTTTAAGGCTTCAGATCACAGAATTAGATTTTAAAATGTAAGATGACCTATCGAGTCATCATATTCTCCACCTCTAAAACAACCGTTCATCCTTGAACGGATATAGAATAGTACTTGGGCTGGTGAAAAGATACGGATATCTACTCTGCATATCTGACTCGGACTCCCAAGTAGCTGCCTCAACGGGCTGACCTCTCCACTGCACTCGAACTGAAGGATAACTCTTAGACCTTAGCTGTCGAACCTGTCGAGCTAGAATAGCCACCGGCTCCTCCTCATAAGTCAAGTCCTTGTCCAACTGGACAGAGCTAAAATCTAACACATGGGACAGATCACCGTGATAATTATGGAGCATGGACATATGGAATACCGGATGAACAACTGCTAAACTAGATATGACCATTATGAGTTTCTAGTGATGTCCTTTGGCCTGACTAATGCCCCAGTGGCATTTATGGATTTGATGAACAGTGTGTTCAGGCCTTATATCGATTCCTTTGTTATTGTCTTCATTGATGACATCTTGATTTACTCACGTAGCCTGGAGGAGCATGAGCAGCATTTGAGAGTGGTACTTCAAACCTTGCGAGAACAAAAGCTATATGCTAAGTTCTCCAAGTGTGAGTTTTGGCTAGAGTCTGTGGCATTCTTGGGGCATATTGCATCAGGAGAAGGTATTAATGTGGATCCCAAGAAGATTGAGGCAGTTCAGAGTTGGCCTCGTCCCACTTCGGTGACCGAGATCAGGAGTTTCCTGGGGTTAGCAGGTGATTATCGCCGGTTTGTGCAGGGTTTCTCATCCACTGCAGCACCTCTGACTAGATTGACCCAAAAAGGTGCTCCGTTCCGTTGGTACGATGATTGTTGGGCGAGCTTCCAGAACCTCAAAATAGCTTTAACTACAACACCGATTCTAGTGTTGCCTTTCGGCTTGGGGATGTATACGGTATATTGCGATACTTCACACGTTGACTTGGGTTGTGTATTGATCAAGGAGGGGCGAGTTATTGCATATGCTTCGCGTCAGCTGAATATTCATGAGAAGAATTACCCTGTGCGTGATCTTGAGTTATCCGCGATTGTTCATGCTCTTAAGATATGGAGGCATTATCTGTATGGGGTATCATGTGAGGTTTATACTAATCATCGCAGCTTACAACATTTGTTCAAGCAAAGGGATCTCAATTTGAGGCAGCGTAGATAGCTCGAGTTACTGAAGGATTATGACATCACCATTCTTTATCATCCGGGCAAGGCAAATGTGGTCGCGGATGCCTTAAGTAGAAAGGCAGAGAGTATGGGTATCTTGGCATTCATTTCAGCAGGGGAGGCCACTAGCTTTGGACATTCAGTCCTTAGCTAACAGACTTGTGAAGTTGGATATTTCAGAGCCCAATCGGGTTCTTGCATGTGTTGTTACCGAGTCTTCACTATTAGGGCAGATCAAGGCTCGGCAGTTTGATGACCCACATCTGGTAGTTCTTAGAGAGACGGTACTACAGGGTAGTACCAAGGAGGTTTCTATTGGCGATGATGGTGTTCTACGACTCCAGGGTCGTCTATGTGTTCCTAATATCGATGGCTTGAGAGAGAGGATTCTAGAGGAGGCACACAGTTCTCGGTATTGCATTCATACAGGTGCTACAAACATGTATCGTGACCTGAGACAACATTATTGGTGGAGGTGGATGAAGAAAGAAATAGTTGAGTATATAGCTAGGTGCCTAAATTGCCAGCAGGTTAAGTATGAGCACCAAAGGCCAGGTGGCTTACTCCAGCAGATGACTATACCAGAGTGGAAATGGTAACACATTACTATAGACTTCGTAGTTGGATTGCCGCGGACCTTGCGGAAGTTCGATGCAGTTTGGGACATTGTTGACAGGTTGACCAAGTCAACACACTTCATTCCAGTTGCAACCATTTATACTTCAGAGAGGTTGGCCCAAATTTATATTCGGGAGATAGTTCGGTTGCACGGTGTGCCTGTTTCCATCATATTAGACAGAGGCCCTCAGTTCACTTCGCATTTCTGGAGAGCCGTACAAAGTGAGTTGGGGACCCGTGTAGAGCTCAGCACTGCGTTTCATCCTCAGACCGACGGGCAGACAGAGCGGACAGTCCACATCTTGGAGGACATGATCAAAGCATTTATGATTGACTATGGGGGATATTGGGATAAGTTCTTTCCTTTGGCCGAGTTTTCTTACAACAACAGTTATCAGTCCAACATCGAGATGGCTCCATTTGAGGCTTTATATGGTCGGCGATGTCGATCTCCCATCGGGTGGTTTGAGCCCACCGAGGCTAGGTTATATGGTACTGATTTGGTAAAGGATGCCTTTGAAAAGATAAAGTTGATTCAGGAGCGACTTCGCAAAGCACAGTACAGACAGAAGAGTTACGCTGATCAGAAGGCGCGCGATGTATCATTTATGGTCGGCGAGAAGGTTCTCTTGAAGGTCTCGCCAATGAAGGGTATTATGAGATTCAGAAAGAAGGGCAAGTTGATCCCAAGGTTTATAGGCCCATTTGAGGTGTTGAGGCGAGTTGGGGAGGTTGCTTATGAACTTGCTTTACCTCCCAGCCTATCAGGGGTTCATCCAGTTTTTCACGTGTCTATGTTCCTGAGATATCATGCCGACTTGTCATATATGTTAGATTTCAGCACTATTCAGTTAGATGAAAGCTTGGGTTATGAAGAGGAGCCAGTTGCTATTGTTGCTAGACAGGACCGCCAGATGAGATCCTAGAGGATTTCTATGGTAAAGGTTCAGTGGAGGGGCCAACCAGTCGAGGAGGCGACATGGGAGCCCGAGGAGGACATGCGGAGCAGATATCCTCACTTATTCAGCACTTCAGGTATGAATCTAAACCCGTTCGAGAACGAACATTTGTTTAAGAGGTGGAGAATGTAACAACCTGACCGGTTGTTTTACTTGCTAGAACCCCGTTCCCTTAAATGAGATTTCCCATACAAGCTTTTACTGATTTATGACTTGCGGGGATGGTTGGTTGGGGATTTAAAAGAGTTTAGGTTGAAATTGGAACACTTGGTTCCTTAAGGTTGGCTTGAAAGGCCAAGTTTGACTTCGGTCAACATTTTGAGTAAAAACGAGCTGGAAATCGGGATTGGACAGTTCCAATAGGTTTGTATGGTGATTTCGGACTTGGGCGTATATTCGGACTGGGTTTTGGATGAATTGGGAGCGTTTTGGCACTAATAGTGAAAGTTGGTTCTTGAAGGTTTTAGAAGTTCTTTAAATTTAGTTTGGAGTGGATTTTGGTGATATCGAGGTCCAAAAGGAATTCCAAGACCGGGAATAGCTCTGTAATGTAATTTAAGACCTGCACGCAAAGTTTGGTGTCAATATGAGTAGTCTAAGTATGTTTCGATGCATTTTGAGTGAATAGAAGAACTTGAAGTTCATAATTTTGATTCAATTGGTTTTGGGGGGTGATTCTTAGTTTTAATGTTGTTTCTGGCATTCCGAGAGTTCAAGCGAGTCCGTTTTATGATTCTAAACTTGTTGGTATGTTTGAGCGGGGCCCCGGGGGCCCTGAGTATCAATCGGACTAGGCTCGAACCAAGTGGGGGAGCTTGGAGCAAGAGCTGAAGCTCCCAGATCTGTCATAATCGCACATGTGCTTGGTCAGCCGCAGGTGTGGGCTCGCAAGTGCGAGCCACAAGCCGTAGAAGCGAGAAATAGAGGGCAGTCTAGAATCCACAGATGCGAAAGATTGGGCGCATCTGCATGAGCGCTGGTGCGAGAGACATGGTCGCCAAACCTAAGAAGCTCTGATTCTCTACCATCCGATGTCGGACACCATAATTAAGGCCATCAATAAATCCCAGCACCCTCTCCCTCTTGGTAAGGATCAAAATAACTGCATGGCATGATAGATCTACAAATCTGGTCTCGTTCTGGGTAATAGTCATGTTACCTTACTGGAGGTGCTCAAACTGGCTGTGGTAGTCCTCTCTTAGAGTAAAAAGGATGAACTTCTCCAAGAATAGTTGTGATAACTGATCCTAAGTGAGTGGAGGTGATCTTGCTAGTCTTCCTCGAATATACTCCTACCACCACCTCGAGGCACATCCATGTATCTGA
The DNA here is from genome assembly GCF_000390325.3 of Nicotiana tomentosiformis. Classification (NCBI taxonomy): domain Eukaryota; kingdom Viridiplantae; phylum Streptophyta; class Magnoliopsida; order Solanales; family Solanaceae; genus Nicotiana; species Nicotiana tomentosiformis. The sequence goes on along the minus strand of NC_090814.1, from coordinate 48,285,324 downwards.
AATATTACAAAATCGACTCCATTGGACTCCACTATGCCCATGTTGCGCAATACCTCATGGCAATGATCTAAGAAATTTTGTGGGTCCTCAGAAGGTATACTACGAAATCGAATAAGAAAAAGCTTGGTGAACTTATCCAACCTCTTCAGCCCCTCAAACGACATAGAAGGTCCTTCTCTGGGCTGTGTAGCGATGACAGGCTGAACTGCTCCAACTGCTGGAACTACCGGAGTCTGATATCCATAAGCCACCTGCTCTGGTGTGTGAGTAGCGGGAGTCTGGGCTCCTCTTCCAGCCTTAGAGATAATTGGTGCTACAGGAAGTACACCGCCCTGGGCCACGCTCTCCATAAGGCCCACATGTCGGACTAGCACATCCTAAAGTACTAGGTAGCAATAAATCCCTCCAGAACATGATCTGGTCCAACTGACGCAGTCTGAATAGGGATCTCATCCTTTTGCTCGATCTGAGGCTCTACAATGGGTGTTGCTGCTTGGGCTCTAGGCTGAGCTCTGCTTATGCCTCTGGCTCTCCCTCGGCCTCGGCCTCTACCCCTGGTAGTGGCAGCAACCTCGGGCTTCGGCTCCTGATAAGTGGTGGATGATGTGCGTGTCCTCACCATATGTGTGAAAGAACAAGAATAGAATGATTCAAACTTCAACGATAGAATAAAGTCGCATGACAGAGTAATAAAGAAGTGAAATTTCCTAAAGCCTTATAACATCTAGAAGATAAGTACATACGTCTCCGTACTGATTCTCAAGGCTCTACTAAGCTTGCTCATAACTTGTGAGACCTAGGCAACCTAATGCTATGATACTGTAATGACCCAACCGGTCGTTTAACTTCCCAGATCCATGTTCCCCTAAATAAGACTCTCTGTATATGCGTTTACTATTTTATGACTTGCGGGGATGGTAAGTTCGGGTTTGGAAGAGTTCGGGTTGAAATCGTAACACTTAGTTCCTTGTTATTGGCTTTAAAGAGGTAAGTTTGACTTGGGTCACCATTCCTCATAAACGACCTCAGAACAGGGATTTGACGGTTCCAATAGATTCGTATGATGATTTTGGACTTGGGCGTATGTTCGGATCAGGTTTTGGATGACCCGGGAGCGTTTCAGCGCGTAAGTTGAAAGTTGGCGCATCAAAGGTTTTAAAGTTCTTTAAATTTGGTTTCGAGTAGGTTTTTGTATTATCGAGGTCCGCTTGAATTTTCGAGCCTGTAAATAGTTCCTTATGGTGATTTAAGACTTTCACGCAAATTTTGGTGTCATTCTGAGTAGTTTAGTTTGAATTGGCGCGTTCGGAGTAAGTTGGAAGAATTTGAAGTTCATAAGTTGATTCTATTGGGTTTGGGTTGCGATTCTTAGTTTTAATATTGTCTTCCATATTCTGAGGGTGCAGGCGAGTCTGTTTTATGTTTACAAACTTGGCATGTTTGGACGGGGCCTCAGGGGCCCCGGATGCCATTCGGACGATGCGCAGAAGTCATTTGGCCTTGGATAAATAGCTGAAGCATCAAGCTTCTGGTGCAATCACACCTGCGGAGGGCCAACTGCAGGTGTGAGCTCGCAGAAGCAAGCCAACAGCCGGAGAAATGGCCCAGTGTGGGCTGCCTAGTGGTCGCACAAGCGAGGGTATGGGCCGCATCTGTGAAGGCGCAGAAGCGGCCTGGTGCGCAGGTGCGGTGCTCGTGCCGCAGAAGCGGGCTCGTAGATGCGAGACTCCACACGCATAAGCGGGAGGGGCAGACTTAGGCCAAGTCCACATCTGCGAGGCTGTATCCGCAGAAATGGAGCCGCAGATGTGGCCATGGAGCTGCAGTAGCGGAAGTCCTGTAGGCAGTGAGGTCCATTTATTGCGGACTTAGGCCATCTTTGGTTCATTTATTTCACTTCTTAGGGCGATTTTGGAGCTTCCTAGAGAGATATTTCCACCTTGCTATTGAAGTAAGTAATTTCTACCCAATGTAAGTTAAATACATAGATTATGGGTAGATTTTAACATGTCAATTGTGAGAATTTTGGGCTTAGATGAAAAACTTAGGTTTTGATATAAATGGGATTTAACCACGAAAAATGATTATGGAATGGGATGAAAATTATATATTTGAGTTCGTAAGGTTATGGGTAACAATTATCTTCGAATATTTCCAGAATCCGGGCCCGTGGGCCCGGGAGTGAATTTTTAGAATCTTCCAATATGGGTTGGGTAACTACTCTAATAGTTAGATTACAAACTTTTGAGCATGTATTGATTAATTTATATAACATTTGACTAGTTTTGAATTGTTCGGCACCAAGTTGAGGCTTTAGAGTGAATTTAGAGCCGAAAAGTGAGCTTTGAGATAAGGTAAGTCTCTTACCTAACCTTGTAAGAGAGAAATTACTCCATAGGTGATCTAAATTACTATAGCTTCTAATTGTGGGGGCTACGTACGCACGAGGTAACTAGGGTCCGTGCGTAGCTACTAATTATACTTATATTCGGGTAGTTTAGGACCCAAGTCATGAAATATTTGTAATGTATGCACCCTACCTGTTAATTTAAATGCCTAAATCATATTGGAACTTGACTGAGGAATTGTAAGAGACCGACTTCCACTTACCTTATTTTCGGCAGGTTACTTGATCATTAATAAAAAATTGTGTTTTTTTGTACATTAGCCTTGTATTAGCTTGTAAACCGATTGTTCATAAAGTTTCCTCTCTTCTTGTGGAGCGGGCAGAATGCCTCGGTAGTAGATAGATGCATCTATAGTTCATGCCACACGACCCTCGGCAGTGTACACATTAAACTAGATCGGGTCGTATGACCTCGGCATAATCGTGCGTGATAATACTCGGAGTTTAATTATATTTGATATTATTCTATGGTGTGAGAAGTTAGAATATATATATATATATATATATATATATATATATATATATATATATATATATATGACAGAAACTGACCTAGGATTTACCATTTGTGAAAGAATTATTTATTTCCAGCTTGTTATTGAGATACTATTATTACTTACATAAACCATGCTCATTTAGAATTTCTGTATTTTTATTGTTAGCCCATAGTAAGTGTCGATGTCGACCCCTCGTCACTACTTCTTCGAGGTTAGACTAAATACTTACTGGATACATGTTATTTATATACACATGCTCCACTTCTGCACTAACCGTGCAGGATCTGAGGTAGGTGCATCTGGCGGTCATATCGGCGTGCACCCCCGTTATCCCGAGGCCGAGTGGTGAGATGCTTCCTGAGCAGTTCTGCAGAACCTAGAGTCTCTCTTTTGTATCTATTTTTCTGTCTACTTTATTTCAGACAGTAGTTAGAGTTTTGTATATTCTACTAATTGCCCATACACTTGTGACACCAGGTCTTGGCACACATACTAGTAGACATTATGATTTTGGAGTATTTATATCACTACAGTTGCCTTTGTTTGATTTACTAAATTTTTCTACTCCTTAATTTCTTAATAAATAGAATTTAATTACTTGAAAACTTATTAAAAGGAGCAATCACATGGCCAGTTCATTGTTGGCTTGCCTAGCGGCGACATTAGGCGCCATCACGGCTTATAGGAGAAATTGGGTTGTGACAACATGGTATCAGAGCACTAGGTTCACGTAGGTCTCACAAGTTATGAGCAGGCCTAATAGAGTCTTGCGAATCGGTGCAGAGACATTCGTACTTATCTTCGAGAGGCTATAGGGTGTTAGGAAACTACTCTTTCCTAATCTCTTATCGTGAAGTTGATGTTGTGATAAGTATCTTTCTCTTATTCTCCCAAAGATGGTGAGAACGCGCGCGGTAGATGTACCCGATCGTGGAGGAGATGCTCCCTATGTTGCTAGAGGCTGAGGCAGGGCTCCAGCTCGTGGTAGAGGATGAGGGATGCCACCAGTGGATCCAATGGAGGATCCTATTATTGAGGAGCAGGGCGAAGTACCTACAGTAGAGCCAACCCCGGTGGATTTCATGTCCGCACCGGGATTCCAGGAGGTCATGGGCCGTATGTTGCGGTTCATTGATTATATGACTCAGGCTGGTTTATTTCCAGTAGACCCAGTCACATCTCAGGTGGGAGGGGGAGCACAGACCCCACCCTCTCAGGATCCTGGGCATGCAACTACCGTATATCAGACCCCAGGCGCACTACCCATGGGTGTGGCCCAGCCAGTTACAGCAGTTATACCTAAGCCCAGACCAGCTGCGGCCGGCGAGCAGCAGAAGCTATTGGATAGTTGGACTAGACTACACCCTCCTGTCTTTGGAGGTGAGTGGCATGAGGACTCCCAGGACTTTATTGATCGGTACAAGGACATACTACAACACATGAGGATATTAGAGTCCCACGAGGTGGACTTTACCACCTTCTAACTAGAGGGCAGGGCCCGTAGGTGGTGGCAATCATATTTCCTCAACAGACCAGCAGATTCTCCTCCCATGATTTGGGAAGAATTGCGGTTTTAATTCGAGCAGCTCTAGTAGGGTCAGATGTCGGTGACCGACTATGAGGCGAGATTCTCTGAGTTATCTCACCATGCACTTATGAGACTTCCTACCGACAAAGAGAGAGTGCGTAGGTTTGTTGAGGGTTTGCACTATGGTATTCATGCCACTATGGCCCGAGAGGTTGAGATGGGGACTTCTTATGAGCTAATTGTGGAGATAGCTCGGAGGATCAAAGGTGTACGTCAGCGTAGCTGAGAGTAGGTGACGAGGGATAAGTGATTTCGATATTTTGGAGAGTTCAGAGGTGCCCCGGCCGGGGACGAAGGTCAGTTTGTGAGGGGTCAATCTAGCAGGCCCACATATCCAACACTACCGCCTCCTCGGGGTGTTCCGGTGCGACCTTATTTCAATTCCATGCCAGAGAGTTCCTACTGCCCACCATCTATTCAGGGTTCCTCCAGTGGGTATTCAGGCCATCAGGGTTAGACTTCAGGTCAGCAGTCCACCGTACCGAGAGGTTGTTTTGATTGTGGGGATCTTAGTCATGTGCAGAGGTTCTGCGCCAGGCTTCAGGGCAAGGCAGTGCAGCAGGGTCAGTAGCCTATGTTACAGCACCAGCTACCCCACCAGCCGTCCGGCCACCCAAAGGCAAAGGGCAGGTGGGTAGGGGTCGTCCTGGAGGTGGAGGCCAGTCAGGTGGCACTCCAGCTAGGTTATATGTGTTCTTTTGTATATTTTACTAGGTTGCCCACATACTTGTGACACCAGGTCTTGGCACACACACTAGTAGACTTATGATTTTCTTTATTCTTACATGATTACGATTTGTACTCTTTGCTTCCGTTTAATTATGTCACATTGGCAAATTTCTAAATCTCTTTAACAAATGAGGAAATGTTATCCACTTAGTATTTTATTTAAACGAGAAACCATTAGTTTGATCAGTGTTGTCTTACCTAACAATGGTGTTGGGCGCCATCAGTGTTGATCAGTGTTGGCTTGCCATCACAATGGTGTATTACGACTTGTACGCGTGGTCGGAATTTAATTTCGGGAAGTTCGGAGTTGATTTGGAAAGAAAATTATAATTTCAGAAGCCTTGAGTTGGAGGAATTGACTAAAGTATGATTTTTGAGTAAACGACCTCGGAATCGGGATTTGAAGGTTCTAACAGGTTTGTATGATAATTTCAGACTTGGGCGTATGCCCGGAGCGGGTTTTGGAGTCTGGAATAGCTCCAACGATCTATGAAGTGCATTTCAATGTTACCAATGTCCGTTTGGAATTTTGAGCCTGGGAATAGCTCCGTATGGTGATTCTGATTCAATGTTACCAATGTCCGTAGGTCATTTCGGCGTCAATTGGCGAAAGTTAGAAATATTGATGATTTTTGAGAAGTTTGACCTGGAGTGGACTTTTTGATATCGGGGTCGGATTCCAATTCCGGAAGTTGGAGTATGTCCATAATGTCAATTATGTCTTGTGTGCAAAATTTGAGGTCAATCGGATGTGATTTGATAGGTTTCGGCATCGATTGTAGAAGTCTGGAATTTCAAGTTCATTAAGCTTGAATTGGAAGGTGATTCGTAGTTTCAATGTTGTTTGGCGTGATTTGAGGCCTCGACTAAGTTCATAATATGTTTTGGAACGTATTGGTAAAATTGGTTGAGGTCCCGAGGCCCCCGGGTGTTAACCGGACGAGGCTCGGACCATGTTTGGGTTTGGGAAGAATAGCTGAAGCTTTCAGCTTCTGCTGCAACCGCACCTACGCATGGGTAGACGCAGGTGCAAGCTCGCAAGTGCGAGCCACGAGTCGCAGGTGCGAAGGGGAGGAGGCTGGCCAGCAACTGCAGGTGCGGCGCATACACCGCAGAAGTGGTCTCGTAGAAGCGAGCCGCTGATCGCAGAAACAAACGAGTTGGCTAAGGGGGAAAGCCGCATCTGCGAGGTTATTTATGCATATGCGGAGCCGCAGATGCATGTGGCTAGTCGCAGAAGCGGAAATCGTGGCTAGGTAGAATGTTTTTAAAACTGGGTTTGGGTTCATTTTACCCATTTTCCACACGGCTTGGGTGATTTTTAGAGCACTTCATGAGAGTATTTTCACCATCCAATGCAAGATAAATGATTCCCACCTATTGCAATTTAAGTACTTGGTTTACATATGGATTTAAACATGAAAATTAGTTGAAATTTGGGATTTTGAAGAAAAACCTAGAAATTTGTATTTTTGGATTTTGACCACGAATTTGGGCACAGAATTGGATGGAAATTGTATATTTGAGTTCTTGAGATTATGGGTAACGTTTTCCTCCCAAAATTTCCATAATTCGGGCACGTGGATGTCACGACCCAAAATCCAACTAGTCGTGATGGCACCTAACCCGACCCGTTAGGTAAGCCAACTATCCACTATCCAATTCCAATGTAATTTAACAAGACAATTAAGTAAAAGAAAATATCTAAATCTTATACATTCCCCAAGGACTGGTAAAACAAATCATGAGCTTCTAAGATTAGAATTTACAAAGCTGGTATGAAATAAATATATCATCTATTCAAAATGTACATAAACAGATTTTTATAAATCTAAGTCTATCATGAATAAGAGGCAGCTACGACCGGAACACAGGTACGTCTCCAAATCCATCTCACGTCGATCCCAGCAACATCAACATCCAATATCTGCACACAAGGTGCAGAAGTGTAGTATGAGTACAACCGACCCCATGTACTCAATAAGTAACAAACCTAACCTTAGGTTGAAAGTAGTGATGAGCTGGAACAAAGGTCAGAGTCCAACTCCCATAAGCAACAACAGTTCATAACAACATAAAGCAAGTAATAAAAGAAGTAACTCAGAGATAAGATGCTCAGTTTAATCATGATTTCTGAAAGAGTTCTGCCTCTCAAGTGTATTAGTGAAAACTCAAGTCTTTTACCGAAATTTAAAAAAAAAATGAGTAAGTATGAATACAATAATTTTCACAAAAATCCTTTTAATAATAAATAAGATGTTTCATTTTCTTTCCAGATAACCAGTGGAAAATGCATCACTAAGCCCATATGCCAATATGTGTGAGAAGTCATGAATGACGTGATGTAACGACCCGGTTGGTCGTTTTGAGAATTTAAGTCCCGTCCGGCAGCATAAGGTTCTAAGCAGCTTCGTATTATGTGTATTGACTTACGTGCATGGTTGAATTCAATTACCGGGTGATTCGGAGGGATTTGGGATACTTAGTCCCTAAAACAGAAGCTTAAGTCTTAGGATTTTGACTGTAGTTGGAACTGTGTGAAGACAACTCCGAAATGGAGTTTTGTCGGTTCCGTTAGCTCCGTTGGGTGATTTTGTACTTGGGAGAGTGATTGGACTGTGAATTTGAGGTCTGTAACTGATTTAGGCTTGAAATGGCGAAAGTCAAATTTTTAGAGATTTTTGACCGGAAGTGAACTTTTTGATATTGGAGTCAGAATGCGATTCCGAGAGTTGGAACAACACCATTATGTTATTTGGGACTCGCCTGCAAAATTTGACGTCATTTCGGGTGGGTTTGAATGGTTTCAGCACGAGTTTTAGATGTTGGAAATTTTGGAAGTTCATAAGTTCGATCCGGGGTGCGATTTGTACTTTTGGCATTGTTTGATGTGATTTGAGACCTCGAACGATCCTGTGTTAGGTTATGGAACTTGTTGGTATGTTTAGATGGGGTCCCGGGGGCCTCGGGTGAGTTTCAGATGGGCTATGGGTCACCCTTGCCTTCGCATTCGCGTAGTGTTAGTTTGGAGGGTGAAATATTTCCTCTTCGCGTTCGCAGTCACCCTCTCGCGTTCGCGAAGTTCTACCACCCCCTGCTTCACTTTCGCATTCCCTATTTTGCATTCGCGAAGTGTAAACCAGGCCCTGGGCACTGGTGATCATTTTCTCTTCCCGATCGCGTGTCGCTTACGCATTCGCATAGTCATGCCATTCCACTCTTCGTGTTCGCGTACTACTTCACGCGTTCGCGAAGAGCAGTCGTTGGGCCATCATATTTTTCCCTCTCCGCATTCGCGAACGTGTTGCCGCGTTCGCGAATGTGTTGTCGCGTTCGCGAAGAACAACTAACTTTTGTTTTTCTTCTTCGCAAACGCATCCCTTTCTCCACGTTCGCAATGCTTTCAGACCTGGGCAGAGTATAAGATTTCCAAATCGAGGGTTAGGGCATTTTTATCACATTTGGACTTGTAGAGCTCGGTTTTGAGCGATTCTTTATGGGTTTTTAAGTCAAATCGATTGGGTAAATGTTCTTCACCTAGAATTTATTATATTCCATGATTTTATCTTTATTTTTATCATTTAATTTGTGTTTTGAGTTGAGGAAAATGGTGATTTTTGAAGAAAATTTTCAAAATGAAAAATCATGATTTGAGGGACGAATTGGTATCGGAATTTGATAATTTTAGTATGGCTGAACTCGTAACGGAATGGGTGTTTGGGTTTTGTAAAAATTGTCGGGTTCCTAGGTGCGAGCCCGGGGTCGACTTTTGGACCGATTTTTAGATTTTGATAAAGATTGAGGCTTTATGGTCCGGAATATTTCCTTATGAGTTTTAATTGTGCTTTGAAGTTATTTTGGTTAGATTTGAGCTGTCCGGAGGTCATTTCACCCGAGAATTTCATTTTTGAGTATCGGTTTGTCTTTTTTGAGGATATCGGTTTGTCTTTTTGAGGAAAGTATCATGCTTAACCTTGTGTGGGGGATTTTCCCTTAGGATTTGAGTCTTCTATGTTGATTGTAGTCCATGTACGCGAGGTGACAAGTGCATACTCGGACTTATTTGTGGGAAAGTTGGCCTTTTAGGGTTCTTAGGTCCTTATATTCACGGAGTGTGAAATTTTTCTTGATATGATTAAGTTCCTATTTACTAGTTTTACCTATACATGATTTAATTTGAAGTAATTGGTTCAGGATTCACTTTTATTGCCTATTTGACTCTTATTTGACTTAACTGAAGATTTTCGAGGCGAGAAGTGAATTCATGTTGTCTATTATGGCAGGTTTGATGTGATTCCTGAGTAATTTGGTTACGAATTGTAATTTGATACTCTACCGGGGTGAGAGTTCAGTAAGTGTTGTGACTTTATTGGCAAAATTGAGCTAGTGGAAGATTTCAATTGGTATGATGTGTATTCAGCTTGTGATTTAGAGTTGAGGGTGAGCCCTCGCGATTCCATGCGATTTGATATGTTTGAGCCGGGCTGCGTGCCGCGGTGGAAGGTTATACCAGGATGAGATCCTTATGATTTGTTCATGTACTTTGATTTTTCCATTTTAAATTGATTCATAGTATGGTACTGTTAGAGAGTTTTGCCTGTCGGGCTTGTTTGATATTTCTCTTATGTGTTTCTCTTTACATATTTAGTCATTTTCGTCGCGTGCTTATTTGTGTTTTAGTTTGTGGGGTGTGTTCCTGGTGGTGTCAGTTGTGACTTGTTGATCCGGGTGTATATTTATGAGGTCTTCGTGTTTCTTGCACCATTGTTAGCGTTGTGGGGTTTGAAACGGGTTGCTAACGGATATGAGGCTAATTGCCGGCGCTGGTTTTGATTTCGTGTAGCTATTATGATCAGAAATGTTATTATGGGCCTATGTGTGGCGTGTCATGTTTAGTGGTCATACCTTGTGGGTGTATTCATGAGTTTTTATAGCTGGCTGAGACTGATACCGGTTATAGATTTAGAATCGGGTCTTTTGAAGATAAATGAAAGGTGAGAATTTTGACTTAAGGCTTATCGGTGTTGGTAGAAAGGATAAATTACCGTTGAGATGGTGTCGTTAGGCTTATGTGGATTGGGGTGACGTGGGGTCACCCACGGGTGTATGTTGGATATGTACTTTCAGTTATTTAAAGACTTTGAGGCGATTCTTAGCACGTTCGAGGACGAACGTTTGTTTAAGAGGGGAAGGATGTAACGACCCGGCCGGTCGTTTTGAGAATTTAAGTCTCGTCCAATGGCATAAGGCCCTGAGCAGCTTCGTATTATGTGTGTTGACCTGCGTGCGTAGTTGAATTCAATTATCAGGTGATTCGGAGTGATTTAGGACACTTAGTCCCTAAAATGAAAGCGTAAGTCTTAGGATTTTGACTGTAGTCGGAACTATGTGAAGATGACTCCGGAATGGAGTTCTGTTAGTTCCTCTAGCTCTGTTGGGTGATTTTGGACTTAGGAGCGTGTCCGGACTGTGAATTTGAGGTATGTAGCTGATTTAGGCTTGAAATGGAGAAAATCAAATTTTTAGAGATTTTGATCAGAAGTGGACTTTTAGATATTGGGGTCGGAATGCGATTCTGAGAGTTGGAACAGCTCCGTTATGTTATTTGGGATTTGCCTGCAAAATTTAACGTCATTCCGGGTGGGTTTGATAGGTTTCGGCATGAGTTTTAAAAGTTGGAAGTTTTGGAAGTTCATAAGCTCGATTTGTGGTGCGATTTTGTATTTTTGGCGTTGTTTGATGTGATTTGAGATCTCGAGCGAGTCCGTGTTAGGTTATGGAACTTTTTGGTATGTTTAGACGGGGTCCCGGGGGCCTCGGGTGAGTTTCATATGGGCTACGAGTCATTTTCTCCTATTTTGAATTGCTGTTATCTGTCATCTGATTTCCTTCATCGCGTTCGCGTCCTTGTATATGTGTGGGTTGCGCATGTGGTGAGCCAAGGTGGGAATATTATTATGTACGTGTGGCGAGACAAGGCTGGCATTTACTTTACTATCGCACACGTGGCGAGACAAGGTGGGTTGTGTCAAGGATTGATTTGTGATGATTTGTGATGGCCTGGGGTATTCTTGTCCTTAATATTTGTGTTGTTGTACACTTACCTATGTGAGCTTTATCTTGTGAAAGCCGTGAGAAAATACTCTCTGTGTTGTCCGTTCTTTTTCCTTAGGCTTATTTGCTGGTATGGACTATGTTAGGACACTTGCACAAGCATACACGTAGTTAAGCACTCTTATCGGATAAGATGTATTCTTGATATTGTTGAGCATAGATGCTCACCCTTGTTTACTTGCCTTCTATGTGAGAATGGTTCTATTGGCATGTGAGTCGTCACTACGGTTATGAAATGTAATGAGGGCACAGGATGCCAAGTGTTAGGGTTCAGGTATTGAGACCCGTGAGTTGTGATTTGTTCGAGGTTCGGTACCTCGTGGAGTTTGATGACTAAAACCTGATGTAAAAGCGGTTGTAGTTGCTGAGTTATTACTTGTCCTTGATGTATTTGTGATTTTGGATTTAGGTTGTGTTCCATTTACTTTTCCGTGTCATTTTTATGGTATTCCACTGCTACTTGTTGTTTCCTTCTTATTGCCATTACTGTATTGTGAGCCATATTGCATAGTCCTTATGTAGATATCATATTTCTGCTGTTCATATACTTATACTTGTTCAGTTTATTAGACTAGTGGGTGTCTTGACTATTCCTCGTCACTACTCCACCGAGGTCAGTCTTGATACTTACTGAGCACCGCTGTGGTGTGCTCATTCTACACTGCTGCATATTTTTGTGGAGACTCAAGGTAAACCTGTTGCTGCATTCGCAGACATCGGAGTGACCTTCAAGTTTTCGTTTTGCATAGTTTATTCTTAATTCTGGACCGTTGTATTTAGAAGTTTTCTAGCAAACACTCTGTAGAGCTTATGACTTGTACTGCCGATTTTGGGAATTGTAAATTTTAAGAAATTTCTATTTCAAATTGTTGGATGTTATTTAGATAATGTTGTTGTTTCAATTAGTGTTAGGCTTAACTAGTCCCTAAGACTAGGTGTCATCACGATACCCAAACGGAGGGGAATTTGGGTCGTGACACGAGATACCGTACAACATGAGAAAAATGCATCTATATGCCTGTATGTCAAATGTGCATGTCAATGCGATGCAACTCGGTGATAAAACCATATGCATACTCTCATAGTATCATTTCACTCGGTCCTCCCAGTCACTCAATCCTCCCAGTTAGTCAGTCCTCCCAGTCACTCAGTCCTCCCAGTCACTCAGTCCTCCCAGTTCGTTAGTCCTCACAGTCACTTAGTCCTCCCAGTCACTCAGTCCTCATAGTCACTCAGTCCTCCCAATCGCTCGGCACTCGGTACTCGCACTCAGTAGGTACCTGCGCTCACTAGGGGTGTGTACAGACTCCAGAGGGGTTCCTTCAGCCCAAGCGCTATAACAAGCCAATCATGGCATAAATCAGTCAACTATGCTGCGGCGTGCAGCCCGATCCCATAAATAATAATATATATAAAGCCAATATGGCCTGCTGCGGCGTGCTGCCCGATCCCATAATCATCCTCACAATCAAGCCCTCGGCCTTACTCACTCATCAATCTCTACAGTCTCTCGGGCCTACAATGTTATAAAACTAGCCCAAAATGATGATATGATGTATCATTAAATAACAAAAGAGACTGAGATATGATATGCAATAAATAAACATGGCTGAGTATGAAATTGCAATGTAAGCAAATAATTCAACAGAAGTAATGACCTCAGCGGGTCCCAACAAAATAAGCATGTAACCTAGACATGGTTTCTAATATGAATCACAGCTCGATAACTCTAGTACGTAGAGATTTCATGATTACACATAAGTTCAGGTAACTACATAGTACCACAGAAATAAGGGAGTCACAGTTCAGACGGTGCACGCCCATACGCCTGTCACCTAGCATATGTGTAACCTCAACACCAAATACATAACACGTATAATCAGGGTTCATACTCTCATCTCCAAGATTAGAAGAGTTACTTACCTTGAACAAGACGAATACAATGTCGAGCAAGCTAAATAATGCTCCAGAAATTCCATTATGCGCGTATCATCTTCGGAATGGCTCGAATCTAGCCACAATTAATTTGATTCAGTACACACAATTATAGGAATTAATTCTATATCAAAATACTAATATTTTTCCACAAAATCCGAAATTACACCAAAAATCGCACGTGGGGCCCATGTCTCGGAATATGACGAAACTCACAAAATCCAACAACCCATTCAATTACGAGTCCAACCATACTAGTTTCACTCAAATTCGACCTCAAATCGACATTCAAATCCCAAAAATTGGTTTTATGAAATTTTTACAATTTACCCCAAATTTCCATCTCAAACTACTAAATGAATGATGAAAACAATGATATATTCATGTATGTTTACCAAATCCGAGTTAGAATCACTTACCCCGATGAATTTCTTGAAAATCCCACGAAACATCGCCACAAACCGAGCTCCCAAAGTCCAAATATGAAATAATACTCTAACCCTCGTTTATAAAGTACAAAAACTTGATCCCTCATTGTGCTGACCGCACAAGTTTTGTGCGGTCGGCACATTCCAGGTAATGCGGTCGCACTCAAAATTGTGCGGCCTCACTTCTGCACTTTGCACTACCAGGTTTCAGTAAAATGCCCATAACTTTCTGTAAGAATGTCCAAATGATTCAAAGGGCTACAACTTTCATTTTTGAATAATCTTCAAATTCGTTGTGGATTAAAAGATATATGCCTCCGAAGTCGGACCATCGAACCTGCAGAACCCCTGAAGTGCGGCCGCACACAAAATTGTGCGGTCCGCACTTTTCCTCTGAAGTGCTGCCGCACTCAAAATTGTGTGATCCACACTTTTCCTCTGCGGTCCGCACTTTTCCAAAAGTTCGAGAACAATATTTGAGTGCCGAAATGCCCGGACATCGCTCAAACCTCACCCCAAAACTCACCGAGCTACTTGGGATCCCGTTCAAATATACCAACAAATTTCATAGCATAACACGGACCTAGTCGAGGCTACAAATCACATCAAAACGTCGAATCGCACCTCAAATCAAAACCTATGAACTTTGAACTTTCAAATTCTATATCTTGTGCCGAAACACATCAAATCAATCCGGAATGACTTCAAATTTTGCACACAAGTCATAAATGACATAACAGAGCTATGAAAATTTTCAGAACTAGATTCTGACCCCGATACCCAAATGTCAACTCCCCGGTCAAACTTTTCGAAAAATTCAATTTACGCCATTTCAAGCCAAATTCCACTACGGACTTCCAAATAATTTTTCGGACACGCTCCTAAGTCCAAAATCACCATACGTAGCTATTGGAATCATCAAAACTCCATTCCGGGGTCGTTTACACATAAGTTGATATCCGATCACTATTTTAACTTAAGCTTTAAACCTTGGAACTAAGTGTTCCAATTCATTCCAAAACTTTACCGGACCCGAACCAATTAACTCGGTAAGTTATAAAACAACTGTAAAGCATAAATTGAGCAGTAAATGGGAAAACAAGGTTGTAATACTCAAAACGGCTGATCGGGTCGTTACATTCTCCCCTACTTAAACATATGTTCATCCTCGAACGTGCCAAGAGTTGGTTCCAAGCCATCACATCACTATTCAATCTTACCATGCATATACCCGGGGTGATCCAATGCCACCCTATTCCATATAGGCCTGACAACATTGAAAATCATTACTTTAACCTTAATCCGTAAAACTTAGAGCCCAATTTCCAACATCAAAAATTTCTTACAAGACCCGAGTCTCACATCTACACACTGTATAAGTTTGAACAAGTTGTATCAAGCCATAACCATAACCCCATATATAATCACATAACATACCACACAACTTGCATACTCGCAGCACCATTCCCGATTACAGTAACTACTCAAAAACCAATCAAGTACTAGTATAAAACCCCATAACAAACAAAACCTTGTTCCAAAACTTTCGTACATTGCCGATAATGAAAGAAACACGCGGAATCTCATGACCCCTTATCTGATCAACAAGTCATGGAGCTCTATCGCCCCAACTAGAACCATAATCACTTGCTAAGCCTACTTTCAATATTATCCTTCCGAATATATTTTAATCAAACATGATAGTACCCATTATAGGTCCAATGACCTTATATTATTAAATATAACTATCCCACAGACACGCCACATCAATATAACTCCAGTCACAACTGTGCAATTAGTGTACCCAAATATGGGAGATGTCTCAAAGTGGAGAATCGTATTGCAAGTTCAACAAGCACCACCACAACTGCAATGCTATAAGCTCATTAAATATAGTAGAACCAAGACGCGCAAATTTAATAACAGTAACAAACTCTTCTAGGGCTCTCATTAAGATCACTCGCATGGACAACTCACTTGCTATAATATCAATATCTGGACCCGCATGGACAACTCACGTGCCAATAATATAAATATCTGGACCCGCACGGATAACTCACATGCCAATAATATCAGTATATGGATCCGCACGGACAACTCACGTGCCAATAACATAATCCGCCTGGCATGGTCACAGGCCTCTAGTCCAAGCATATCATACAGGATCAATCAAATAAGTACACTTGTATATGATAATGAAATAGGATTCACATTCTCCTGGACTGGTATAAATAACACGTTGTACTGTAGGCATGTGAAAAGTGTGTTATCACAGCTCAATCGGTAAGTTAACATAGAAATAGTAACTACCCAGTTTATTCAGGGCATTAGCCTCTTTGTAACCTCAAATATAGTCCAGATAGTTCTCAACAAAGGTACGAATAAGAGAAACGTCATAACTTTACGCTTAACCGTCAACTCTAGGCATATCATAGCCTAAATATTTTCCCAAATCTGAATACTAGCCCCGATGCTCGCACATTGGCTCAAACCTCACATATATGCACACTTATAGTGTGTAGCTATCACAAATAATTAACACAACTAGTGCCTCCACTGAGTTAAAATAAAATACTCACCTCAAATAGGCCGCAACCCGAAACAATATACTTCTGAGAACTCCTAGTCTCCAAATTCATCGAACACATAAATTACCGTAACTGATCCCAACTCCAGCACTAGAATGACTAACACATCTTCCATTTACGATAATCCCGTGAGGAATACTTTCATTATTCTTCCGCACTACATAGAAATAATTTGAATATCAGCAGTCTACTAACAAAACATCCGTAAGTTAAAACACAATGTACCCTTCTGAATATACACTCTTCTCAGGTAATACCACTAGTGCCAATATCTGATATCGAATGTGCTCCATAAACTCATGACCTTCCTTTTGAAACTGAATCGTATACTTGCACATGCAAATCCCAATCTCACTCCACGCACAACCTCTATTAGGCCATCCAATGAAAACATGAGAACCTCATTAACACTCTGAGTCACAAGAAAAATACATACCAGTTAGTTAGAAACCTTCCTCTTGCTTCCTTCCAGGAGGTAATCACAATACACAACACATTTCCCTCAGCAGTAGAAAATATCTGGTTCAAACCATGGTAGAAACCATCAAGAACACTTTGAAATCCATCTGCACATAACCAAGCTATTAGAACTAAATTCCTCTAACTCGATCAAACCACGTAGGTCACCAAAACCCAAAAATATTGCCACCAAAACATCTGTAGAGTTTCACCACATCATAGTTACCCCTATAAATACCACAACCGAAACAC
The DNA here is from genome assembly GCF_000390325.3 of Nicotiana tomentosiformis. Taxonomy (NCBI): domain Eukaryota; kingdom Viridiplantae; phylum Streptophyta; class Magnoliopsida; order Solanales; family Solanaceae; genus Nicotiana; species Nicotiana tomentosiformis. The sequence continues at coordinate 48,268,327 of NC_090814.1, read as the reverse complement.
CCACTCTGAAAATACCTTATGTGAATTTATAATTATTCCTCTTCCCTTTTATTATACCGAATTGTAGAGTCCATAGTCATATAGAATTATCGCAAGTCCCGACACCATCCAATGTAACTATCTGATTCTAGCAATATACCAATCCGAAAAATTTTCAATTGCCACTTATACATTTTTTAATCTATTAGCACCTTCTCGAGAGTCACTCACTTTGATCAAATCTAAATTGCATCGCCCAAATGGGATGAAAGACACGTGCCCCATTAGCACAACAACACTCAAAGAGGTAATCCTGTCTTAACACCACTTATCAAATTCAAACTCCGTGCGCACTACACTATTCACAAATAATAACTCACTCACCCCGTGATTTTCATATACCCATAAAGCGCAATATATTCCGTATTTAGAAATTGCAATACTTGAGTCATCCTTGATCTCAACCTCTACAAGTCATAACTAAACCACAAGTATGACTCAGACCAAACTAAAATTTAACATATAACCATCAATTGAATTGTCAATAGCAGGCTCCCCCACTTGGATCAAAGCCATAGATTAAAATACTCCATAACTCACAATACCCATACTTTATTACTGCCATAATACTATAGTCAGTCCAATGAAAATTCTTCTCAAGCTCATACAACACCAACCATAAAAAACCTCAATCATCCGCTAAGTTTGCATTTATTCTTGTGACACTCAAGTCAGCTTTCTCAACAATATTCAAACTCAAATCTCAACACATACACCCCACTGGCAGAAAAGAAACTCTCCACTCACATTATAAGGAACACACCTACGTAGATTACTCTGTAGGAGATAACCCACCTGCTTAGCCTCAAATTGGTATTTTGTTATACCATTTCGTAGTTACATTTACTATGAAATCACTTAATCTTTCTGAGTCCAAACTCATTAACCAGACATGAGAATTCAATTTGTCCCAAAATTTAACAACGTTAAAGGTCCTTCAAAACATTCATACTTAAGACTGTATGTCACATCAAAATGAAAATCAAGCACCCGATGTCCCTCTTTACATTCCAAGGAAACACTTCTCGTCACATTCAATCCATCTTAACACATCCCGCAATTGCATCATCCTCATCATATAGCCATTCGCCCGCTCATCAAGCCATAAATTTTCCACTCATAGGGATACTACCAGACATATGAGTCCAAATGTACAAGTTACAACTGAAGCTATCGAGCCTAAGCTACGGTCCAAATCTGGCCTCAAGTCCTTCAGACTGGCCCATCACTAAAACACAGAATACACATCCCGCACGCCATCCCTGAAATCACAAGACGACGATACACAGCTGATACCGAGCGCTCACATGCGCACACAAATGCGTGGAAGCAATTCAAAGAGTTATATCTCAAGCTGAATCAATTACGCACGATAAAAAAAGAAAGATGGAAAATTATCCTGAATGCCCTGTAGCCTCTCGAAGAAAAGTATGGACGTCATCAAACCTATCCGTAAGACTCTACTAGACACTTGCTCATGACTTGTAGAACCTATGAACCTAGAGCTCTGATACCACCTTGTCACGACCCAAAATCCAATTAGTTGTGATGGCACCTAACCCAACCCGTTAGGTAAGCCAACTATCCACTATCCAATTCCAATGTAATTTAACAAGACAATTAAGTAAAAGAAAATATCTAAATCTTATACATTCCCTAAGGACTGGTAGTACAAATCATGAGCTTCTAAGATTAGAATTTACAAAGCTGGTATGAAATAAATACATCATCTGTTCGAAATATACATAAACAAATTTTTATAAATTTAAGGCTACCATAAACAAGAGGAGGCTACAACCGAAACACAGATACGTCTCCAAATCCAGTTTACGTCGATCCCAACAACATCAGCATCCAATATCTGCACACAAGGTATAGAAGTATAGTATGAGTATAACCGACCCCATGTACTCAATAAGTAACAAACCTAACAGTGACGAGTTGGAACAAAGGTTAGAGTCCAACTCCCATAAGCAACAACAGTTCATAACAACATAAAGCAAGTAATAAAAGAAGTAACTCAGAGATAAGATGCTCAGTTTAATCATGATTTTTGAAAGAGTTCTGCCTCTCAAGTGTATTAGTGAAAACTCAAGTCTTTTACCGAAATTTCAAAAAAAAAGAGTAAGTTTGAATATAGTATTTTTTACAAAAATCCTTTCAACAATAAATAAGATGTTCATTTTCTATCCATATAACTAATGAAAAATGCATCACTATGCCCATATGCCAATATGTGTGAGAAGCGATGAATGACATGATACCCTACAACATGAGGAAAATGCATCTCTATGCATGTATGTCAAATATGCATGTCAATGCGATGCAACTCAGTGATAAAACCATATGCATACTCTCAGAGTATCATTTCACTCAGTCCTCCCAGTCACTCAGTCCTCACAGTCACTCAGTCCTCCCAATCACTCAGTCCTCACAGTCACTCAGTCCACCTAATCGCTTGGCACTGGGCACTGGGCACTCGGCACTCGCACTCAGTAGGTACCTGCGCTCACTAGGGGTGTGTACAGACTATGGAGGGGCTCATTCAGCCCAAGCGCTTTAACAAGCCAATCATGGCATAAATCAGTCAACCATGCTACGACGTGCAGCTCGATCCCATAAATAATAATATATATAAAGCCAATATGGCCTGCTACGGCGTGCTGCCCGATCCCATAATCATCCTCACAATCAAGCCCTCGGCCTCACTCACTCATCAATCTCTACAGTCTCTCGGGCCTACAATGTTATAAAACTATCCCAAAATGATGATATGATGTATCATTACATAGCAAAAGAGACTGAGATATGATATGCAATAAATGAACATGGCTAAGTATGAAATTGCAATGTAAGCAAATAATTCAACATCAGTAATGACCTCAGAGGGTCCCAACAAAATAAGCACGTAACCTAGACATGGTTTCTAATATGAATCACAGCTCGATAACTCTAGTACGTAGAGATTTCATGATTACAGATAAGTTCAGGTAACTACACAGTACCACAGAAATAACGGAGTCATAGTTCACACGGTGCACGCCCACACGCCCATCACCTAGCATGTGCGTCACCTCAACACCAAATACATAACACGTATAATCAGGGTTCATACCCTCAGATCCAAGATTAGAAAAGTTACTTACCTCGAACAAGACGAATCCAATATCGAGCAAGCTAAACAATGCTCCAGAAATTCCATTATGCGCGTATCATCTTCTGAATGGCTCGAATCTAGCCACAATTAATTTGATTCAGTCCACACAATTATAGGAATTAATTCTATATCAAAATACTAATATTTTCCCACAAAATCCAAAATTACACTCCAAAAATCGCTCGTGGAGCCCACGTCTCAGAATACGACGAAATAATACGACGAAACTCACAAAATCCGACAACTCATTTAATTACGAGTCCAACCATACTAGTTTAACTCAAATCCGACTTCAAATCAACATTCAAATCCCAAAAATTCATTTTATGAATTTTTTACAATTTCTCCCAAATTTCCATCTCAAACTACTAATTGAATGATGATAACAATGATATATTCATGTATGTTAACCAAATCCGAGTTAGAATCACTTACCCCGATGAATTTCTTGAAAATCCCACGAAGAATCGCCACAAACCGAGCTCCCAAAGTCCTAATATGAAATAATACTCTAACCCTCGTTTATAAAGTACAAAAATCTGATCCCTCATTGTGCTGACCGCACATTCCAGGTTCTGCGGTCGCACTCCAAATTGTGCGGTCTCACTTTTGCACTTTGCACTAACAGGCTTTAGTAATATGCCCATAACTTTCTGTAAGAATATCCAAATGATTCACACTATATTTTTCTGGAAACTAGATTCAAAGGGCTACAACTTTTGTTTTTGAATAATCTCAAAATTCATTGTGGATTAAAAGATATATGCCTCCGAAGTCGGACCATCGAATCTGCAGAACCCCTGAAGTGCAGCCGCACACAAAATTGTGTGGTCCACACTAGGTGGAGTGCGGTCCGCACTAGGTGGAGTGCGGTCCGCACTTGTCCTCTGGGGTCTGCATTTTTCCTCTGAAGTGCGGCCGCACTCAAAATTGTGAGGTCTGCACTTTTCCTCTGCGGTCTGCACTTTTTCAAAAGTTCAAGAACAACATTTGAGTGCCGAAATGCCCAGACATCGCTCAAAACTCGCCCTGAAACTCACCGAGCCATTCGGGATCCCGTTCAAATATACCAACAAATTTCATAACATAACATAGACCTACTAAACGCCTCAAATCACATCAAACAATATCAAAACGTCGAATCGCACCTCAAATCAAAATCTATGAACTTTGAACTTTCAAATTCTATATCTTGTTCCGAAACACATCAAATCAATATGGAATGACTTCAAATTTTACACACAAGTCATAAATGTCATAACAGAGCTATGAAAATTTTCAGAACTGGATTTCGACCCCGATACCAAAAAGTCAACTCCCCGGTCAAACTTCCAAAAAATTTGAATTTTCGTCATTTCAAGCCAAATTCCACTACGGACTTCCAAATAATTTTTTGGACACGCTCCTAAGTCCACAATTACCATACGTAGCTATTGGAATCATCAAAACTCCATTCCAGGGTCGTTTACACATAAGTCGATATCCGATCACTATTTTAACTTAAGCTTTAAACCTTAGAACTAAGTGTTCCAATTCATTCCAAAACCTCACCGGACCCGAACCAATTAACCCGGTAAGTTATAAAACAGCTGTAAAGTATAAATTGAGCAGTAAATAGGGAAACAGGGTTGTAATACTCAAAACGACCGGTCGGGTTGTTACAGTGGGCCCATGGTGAATTTTAGAAATTTTACCATTTTGGGTAGAGTAATTTATTTAATAGTCTAATTTTGAATTATTAAGCATGTATTAATTATTTTATATAACTTTTGGATAGTTTCAGACTTTTCAGCATCGAATTGATCCGGAAGTGGGCTTTGAGACAAGGTAAGTCTCTTGTCTAACCTTGTAAGAGGGAATTTACCCCATAGGTGATTTAAATTAATATTTATTGCTAATTGTGGGGGCTACGTATACACGAGGTGACGAGAGTCCATACATAGCTACTAATATTGCTAAAGTTCTGGTAGTTTAAGACTCAAATCATGAATTACTTGTGATAATTGTATCCTTATTTAAGTAAAGCAATAGAATTATGTTGTAAATTGTTAGAGAAAAATGGTAAAAGATTGAAATATCACATACTTCAAATTTTGTTCAAACTATTTAAATGTTGTAGAAATTTGTACATCCTCACGTGTTAATCTCATAATATATATATATATATATATATATATTCTCATCCCGGAGGTTCATAAGAAAATGTCTTCCTTTCTTGTGGAGCGGGCCGAATGCCTCGACAGGATAGATGCATCTATGGATTGCGCCGCATGTCCCTCGGCAATGTACGCGACACTCTGGATCGGGCCGTACGTCCTCGGCAGAAATCGTGCCTAATAATAATAATTATACGATACCTTGATATTTTTAATTGCAGCTTGTGAAGCTAATTGATAAATTAGAAATTATTGGAATTGAAAGAATTAATTATTTCTGCTGGTTAAAGAAAATTATGGTTGTTCCTATAAATGATATTGATTTAAGTATTACTATTTTAAATATTATTGACCCTTAGTGAGTGTCAAAGTCGACCTCTCATCACTACTTCTTCGAGATTAGGCTTGATACTTACTGGGTACATGTTGTTTACGTACTCATGCTACACTTGCTGCACATTTTTGTGCATTTACAGATTTGTCTAGCGGCCTTGTGGGCGCAGAGGTGTGGTTAAATACGGGGACTTAGGTGAGCTGCATTCTATAGTACGATCCGCAGCCAGCAGAGTCTCCTTCAGAGTATTTATATTTCTCCTGTCCAAATTTGTATTCCGGACAAATGTTGTATTTTATTTTACATTCCTAGTTGATGCTCATGCACTCATGACACCGGGTTTTGGGGTGATTATGGGTTGTTCTGTATTGAAATTTGTTAAGAATATTATTATTTACTCTGTAAATTCCATCTTTTACTATTTAATTGATGAAATTATTTCAAAAATATTAAAAATGAGATCAAAATTAAGTATTTATTTTTGGCTTGACCGACAACGGTGTATGGCGCCATCACGACCTTTAATGGATTTTGGGTCGTGATAATATGGTATCAGAGCACTAGGTTGATGTAGGTCTCACGAGTCATAAGCAAGTCTAGTAGAGTCATGCGGATCGGTACGAAGATGTCTGTACTTATCTTCGAGGGGCTACAGGACTATTAGGAGCACTTCCCTTTTCTTGATTCTTCATCGTACGATTTGAATCCTTTGAGGCTTATGCCTTCATTTCCTTCCTATTCGATCTTATGCGACGTGAAGCGCTTGTTATAAATTTGGAATCAAGGAATTTGGATGGCGATACTAATGTAGAGCATGATGTTTCTCCCTGCGTATTCGATTGGGCTAATGTCGTCGCCTTGCGGAAGGATGTTCTATCATCTCGGCTCAGTAGCTGTATTTCTGATGGTTTTGGGGCTATGCACCAATTGATATGATGTTCATGAGTGGTTACCGCACATTATTGAAGTAATGGTAGGATACTTGTCTATATGTAGGGGTAGTGAATGATTTGAAATAAGGTTTTACTCAGTGCATGATTCAGAGATTTAGTGTTTTATTTTCGGCGGAGGAAAGGCAATCAGGCTACGAATGCTCAAGTTTGGGTCAATGGGGTAACGAGACTTGGTATTTTCGAGTGTGTGGAATTTTCATCTGTGATGTGGTGTCGTCATCCTTGTTGAATGCGTTAAGTTCGCCGGTGTTATGGTCTTCTTTAATTCGCCTTTAGGGCAAGGTATTGTGAAATGGTGCCGGAGAAGTAGTAGTCAGAAATAATGGGGTGTAGCGATTTTGGGATCGAATCAGAGTTTCTAGTGTTGATGGCTCGAGAAAGATGATCTTTGGAAAGGTTTAAAGTTAGTAGCGATCTATTGGTTCAAGTGCTACAGAGATAAATTTTGATTTAAGGCAACAACTGGGCAACGAAGGATGAGGAAGGACATGTGGGAGGTGTCTTGCGGTGGTTAAATTTTTAGAAGGACAAGTGTGAGAAACCGAAGTCGAGTAGTTGCTTAAAGGAGAGGGTTTGACCAAAGTGGGAGAGTGACAAGGTAGCATAAAGGTTATGTGGTAGGATAACTACACGTCCCGAGGAAAGTTGGAGTGATTTGGGATTCATGGTAGATAGTGACTAGGTCTACGGACTTAAGTTGAAATGTTGGCTGTTATACTGGGGAAAGATTAGATGCAACATAAATGAGTTTGCTTGATATGAAGAGGAATGCAACATGAATTCGAGTTGGGATGTATTGTCGCAATTTTAGTAATGTCAATGGGGAGTGAACGGACTTGTACAACTGGAGAATGAGCACGGGCTCAGGATGGTTTAAGGACTTCGTAGAAATGGTACTCAGTGTCGCGTCGTTGGAAGGTGTCGGCATGGACTTTCCATAAGTGAGTTATCTCCTATGAGTAGATTAGTGGTTGCGTGGTGTTGATGAAGCTTCTACGAAGAATTTTACTAGCTATCCAGTAAGAAGTCAAATATGTGAATGTGGTAGTGATTCAGAATGTTCATGAAATGTTTAACATAAGGATTTCGAGGAAATTTGGCGGGTTGATTGTGCGAGATCATGTCAATGGGGGATAAGGAGTTTTGGTGGGTTCCGGAGTTATGCAATGGTAGCTCCAAGCTAAGTGGGAGAGACTCACCGCCTACGATTGGATTGCATGGTTATCTACTTGTGAGGTTTCTGGTTATCGGTAAGGAAAGGAGTTGAAGAATGTGTGCTGTAATTGGCCTTATAGATTCATGTTCAGGCTTTGGGAAGACTCAGAGTTTATGCTTCGTGTAGATATAATGTACAAGGAAAGTGAGTCAGCCGGATGCATCTTTGAGAAGGTGTCCATGTGCTAGCAGGGCCTTGGAGTTTGATTATAGTCGAGACCAAGTCAGAGTGGGTGACCCTCAACAATGGTTTTAGTGGATTCAAAAATTTAAGTGCGGTGTCTAAGGATTTCAAGTTCGTAGCATGGTTAGGTACCGAGCTTTTGCAGTAGATTATGAAAGGGGCTTGGAGTGTTCTATGTTATCTTCGGGTTGCGGTGTAGCATTGGAGTCGGATTCATGGAGGGATTTTCAGAATAGGTGTACCAGTTGAAGACGCGAATATGTGCATAAGGAATGTATGTGATGGTTCGTGGGTTTTGGAGACAACGTGGTCTCATGAAATGAGGTCACTCAGGATGAGTGCAGAGTTGGGTTCATGATGTTTTGAATGGAGCTATTATTATTCCTAAGGAAAGTCCAAAGTAAATTAGAAGAAGTCGGATCAGTTAGCAATGGTTGAATTGGCATGATGGTGGCAATGATCAGTTCCTTCAGCGTGTTAAGTTATACATGTGGTTGGTGGCGGTATGTACGAGGCTTGATGACCGCCATAATTGATTTTATTTGGAGGCCTTCAAGTATTATGGCATGTTATGTGTAGATGGATCCCAGAAGAGTTACGGTGGTTTAGACCACTACTTGAGGATTGTATTTTTCTGCGGTTTGGGAATTTAGTCGCGTGTTGCTATGGTTCTCCTAAAATGAGTTAAGTAAAAGGTTGCTATGTGATGGAGTGTTTAGTCTATTAGTGGATCAGGAGTCATGATGGAATTCCTATGCTCTCACGTATTGGTATGTTAGGTGCAGTGAGCGGCATGTGAATTGGGAGTTGAGGATCAAGGTTACAGTTCAGTGTCGACAAGAATGTCAAGGGCTCGGATGAGTAGGAAAGTGTTCAGATGGTTAGAGTAAGCTGGCATTGTCTTTAGCGTCACCTGCGATCGGTATTATGTGTAATAGGCTTTACGTACTAATTGCGAATTCCTGAATTACCTTACAGCATTAGTGTGGCCGGTGGTATGGACGTGTAGACTTATTACCTGATGCGGAAGGTCGTGGTTGTGTATCCCATGGGAAGATTATATAAGTGTGACATGTAGTCACCTGATTGATTAAAGATTTAAAACCAAGTATGAATATTGTGGTATTATCGCTAATGTGAGAATTTATGCCTGTAGGGTGCTCGGTTCATTTGATTATGAGTTCTAGAAGTTTGTTCTGGATTCGATGGTTGTTCTTTCGTGTCATGGAAAAATGGTCATTGTGGATCCTTGAGAGGTTATTTGCCCAATCATGGTATGATCAGAATCGGCTTGAGGTTCGTGGATGGATCCAAATGTGAATGTGGGCTCTATATCAGGCTGGATATGTTCATTTCAGCATAACGTTGTTTTCGGAGGGGTCTTCGGGCCTTGGATGTAATTTCTGTGTCGGTCATTCCATGTAGTCTCTATTGTGCCATATGGGTTGTGAGGCGGTTTGATTATTCGCACTCGTATTGAGATCCCATTTAGTTTATGGTGTTATATGATTAGGATCGCTCTCGAGATGCTGGTCATTTAATGCACCTTAGGCGTGCTTGAGTTTTGTAGCGTATGGTGCTATCTGATGGTATTTTGCACTTGGCGTGCTTGTGGTTGACATTCAGGTATTTCGTAGGTATAGCATTTTGGCTTGATGGGTACTTCCCTATTTATTGTCATGTGTGGGTTGGGGTGCGCATTGCAACAGTATGATGTTGAGTATAGTTCCCCGTATCTATTCTTGTGTGTCCTATTTCTCATGTTCTGAGGAAGGTTCATAACACCTTTTTGGTTGTTTAAATTTCTACGTGGGTTGAGTTGTTCTTTCCAAAGTTCATTTTTCCTTATGTATCACATTCGAGTTTGTGGCTTGTTGGCACATGGTGGCATCATATGAGACTTTCGTAATGATTGTGGTGGCTTATTACTAGAACGACTTGTACTGGGTGAGGCGAGATTTTTAGACCTGGGATCAGTGCGATCAGATTTATATGAGGCATATTAAAGAACAAATATCGTTATTTGGTTCATAATGAGGTAATGGTTCCTATCAGGAAGAGGGACTAAATGATTTGTTGATTATGCAGTTGGTTATGAATTTCTACACATATTCTCTATTATGGCGGTATTGTGAGGATTGAAATCGGGCTTATTTGTATTATGAGGTGTATTGCGAGCATCAGGTTTGTGAAATTCCAGTTATTGTGGGTGGAGGATGTTGCCTTGGGCAAATGAGTTATGCGGTGTATGGTGTGATTTCTACATAGATGCACAATCGTATTTTAGCATAGTGATTGATACTGTATTCGTATGTTAGAATAAGGTATTGTAAAGAAATTCGGAGGTTGGAATTGGTTCTAAGGCTTATTTGACTAAATAAAAGGGAGGATCTCCATACTGGCTCAAGCTAATGTTCTCAACTGGGTTGTGATAGCACGGTTAGGTGCATGAGGTATTAAACAGAAATTTTGGACAACTCCAGAACAGTTCTTAACACGTTCGAGGACGAACGTATGTTTAAGTGGGAGAGAATGTAACAACCCGACCGGTCATTTTGAGCTATAACACGTTATTCAGCAGTTTCAGGCCATGAGTAGATTCACTTCGGGTATTACGACTTGTACGCGTAGTCGAAATTTAATTTCGGGAAGTTCGGAGTTAATTTGGAAAGAAAATTCTAATTTCGGAAGCCTTGAGTTGGAGGAATTGACTGAAGTATGATTTTTGAGTAAACGACCACGGAATCAGGATTTGAAGGTTCCAACAGGTTCGTATGATGATTTTGGACTTGGGCGTATGCCTGAAGCAGGGTTTGGATGACCCGGGAGCGTTTCAGCGCCTATTATGGAAGTTGGCATTTTGGAAGAATTCCATAGATTTGAGCTGAAGTGCATTTCAATGTTACCAATATCCGTTTGGGATTCCGAGCCTGGGAATAGCTCCGTATTGTGATTCTGGTCTTAGGATCGTGTCCGAAAATTTATTTGGAGGTCCATAGGTCATTTCGACGTCAATTGGCAAAAGTTGAAAATTTGGATGATTTTTGAGAAGTTTGACTAGGAGTGGACTTTTTGATATTGGGGTTGGATTCTGATTCCGAAAGTTGGAGTACGTCCGTAAAGTCAATTATGACATGTGTACAAAATTTGAGGTCAATCGGACGTGATTTTATAGGTTTTGGCATCGATTGTAGAAGTTTGGAATTTCAAGTTCATTAAGCTTGAATTGGAGGGTGATTCGTAGTTTCGATGTTGTTTGGCATGATTTGAGGCCTCGACTAAGTTCGTAATGTATTTTGGAACGTGTTGGTATATTTGGTTGAGGTCCCGAGGGACTCGGATTTAACCGGACGAGGCTCGGACCAAGTTTGGGCTTGGGAAGAACAGCTGAAGCTACCAGCATCTGCTGTAACCGCACCTGTGCAGGGGTAGACACAGGTGTGAGCTCGCAGGTGCAAAGGAGAGGAGGCTGGCCAGTAACCGCAGGTGCAGCGCATACACCGCAGAAGCGGTCTCGCAGAAGCGAGCCGCTGATCGCAGAAGCGGACGATCCGCCTAAGGGGGAAAGTCGCATCTACGAGGTTATTTCCGCAGATGCGGGTGGCTAGCCACAGAAGCGGAAATCGTGGCTGGCCAGAATGTTTTTAAAACTGGATTTGGGTTCATTTCACCCATTTTTCACACGGCCTGGGCGATTTTTGGAGCTCTTTAGGAGAGTATTTTCACCATCCAATGCAAGGTAAGTGATTTCCACCTATTGCAAGTTAAGTACTTGGTTTACATATGGATTTAAACATGGAAATTAGTAGGAATTTGGGATTTTGAAGAAAAACCTAGAAATTTGTATTTTTGGATTTTGACCACGAATTTGGGCATGGAATTGGATGGAAATTGTATATTTGAGTTCTTGAGATTATGGGTAATATTTTCCTCCGAAAATTTCAGAAATCCGGGCACGTGGGCCCGGAGTGAATTGTTAGATTTTTACCATTTTGGGTAGAGTAATTTATTTAATAGTCTAATTTCGTATTATTAAGCATGTATTAATTATTTTATATAACTTTTGGATAGTTTCAAATTTTTCGGTATCGAATTGAGATTTTAACGCGACATTGTGATCGGGAAGTGGGCTTTGAGACAAGGTAAATCTCTTGTCTAACCTTGTAAGAGTGAATTTACCCCATAGGTGATTTAAATTAATAATTATTGCTAATTGTGGGGGCTACGTATGCATGAGGTGACGAGAGTCCGTACTTAGCTACTAATATTGCTAAAGTCTTAGTAGTATAGGACTCAAATCATGAATTACTTGTGATAATTGTATCCTTATTTAAGTAAAGCAATAGAATTATGTTGTAAATTGTTAGAGAAAAATGGTAAAAGATTAAAATCTCACATACTTGAAATTTTGTTCAGAATATTTAACTGTTGTAGAAATTTGTACATCCTCACATGTTAATCTCATAATGTGTATATATATTCTCATTCCGGAGGTTCATAAAAAAATGTCCTCCTTTCTTGTGGAGCGGACCGAACACCTCGACAGGATAAATGCATCTATGGATCGCGCCACACGTCCCTCGGCAATGTACACGACACTCTGGATCGGGCCGTACGTCCTCGGCAGAAATCGTGCCTAATAATAAAAATTACACGATACCTTGATATTTTTAATTGCAGCTTGTGAAGCTAATTGATAAATTGAAAATTATTGGAATTGAAAGAATTAATTATTTCTGTTGGTTAAAGAAAATTATGGTTGTTCCTATAAATCATATTGATTTAAATATTGCTATTTTTAATATTATTGACCCTTAGTGAGTGTCAAAGTCGACCTCTCGTCACTACTTTTTCGAGATTAGTCTTGATACTTACTCGGTACACGTTGTTTATGTACCCATGCTACACTTGCTGCACATTTTTGTGCAGGTATAGATATGTCTAGCGGCCTTGTGGGCGCAGAGGTGTGGTTAAATATGGGGACTTAGGTGAGCTGCATTCTATAGCACAATCCGCAGCCAGCAGAGTCTCCTTCAGAGTATTTATATTTCTCCTGTCCATATTTGTATTCCGGACAGATGTTGTATTTTATTTTACATTCCTAGTTGATACTGATGCACTTATGACATCGAATTTTTGGGTAATTATGGGTTGTTCTGTATTAAAATTTGTTAAGAATATTATTATTTACTGTGTAAATTTCATCTTTTACTATTTAATTGAAGAAATTATGATTTCAAAAATATTAAAAATGAGATCGAAATTAAGTATTTAGTTTTGGCTTACCCGACAGCGGTGTCCGGTGCCATCATGACCTTTAATGGATTTTGGGTCATGACAGTTCAAATATATTATCGTGGAGTTTTTTCTCAATTTCAACTCTTTATGCACTTCATTTGATATTACTTTTATTTTTCCTTGGTATTGACATTATGGAGTGGTAATGTATTGCCAATACAGAGGATTCTTATGAGTTCATTCGTTTAATATTTTAGGGCTATTTTGGTATATTAATATTGTATTTATGATTTTATAATAATATAGGCTCTCCTTTTTCTAAATGAATTTGGATAATATAATAAATTCTCAAATTAAATTATTAATAGGCCATTATAATAGGTTTTCAAATTAAATTAGTAAGGAGAATTTTTAAGAAGTATATCCTAAAAGTAATATGATTACATGACTAAAGATATTTACTTGTTCAATTTTAATTGCCTTTTTTCTCCTTTTTTTTTTTTTTCTATGTTTATAAGACACAAAAAAATTCAAACTTTAAATTGTATCAGCTTTATTAGCTACCAACTTATCATCATAACTTTCCAGTTCATACTTTGGTCAAAACAAATCTACCACTTTATGCTAAAACAATAAATCTTTGAATTACTCCCTGGACCTATACATAATTGACCTAAAGAGAACAAAGAAATCAAAGAAAAGGAGAAGAACACGATAGATTATACTTTTGAGCACCAAGATATACATATCTAATGACATCATTTCTGACATTAACTGAAATCTTCTTGAAGATGAGAACATGCAAACTCATATTCATTCGTGCATTTTGTATACGATTAAAATCGGGCCCACCCGATTTTACTATTTGACTGAGACCGGGAGGTTGCATCGAAGGATGGCCTCGTAACGGAACAGACTAAATCACGATGATAAGGTACCGAGTTCAGAATCGAGGTACCTGTCGAGATCGAGGCTAGTGGCGATTGAAGCCAAATGAGACAGACATCGAGCAAAATCGAAGATAGCAAATAACATAAAGGCGAGATATCCGTGATTGGACGAGGATCATGGCGTAAATCTCAGAATGGATCAAATCAGAAACGATTAATTAGCAAATAAAAAGAAAGGCTTGTTGAGCCTCATCGAAGACACTCGATTCTTCACTCAGGTCGGTAGCATCCTCGACCCCGATAAAGTAACCATGGAAGGGGTTCTCCCCTCCATGGGCCCCATCTACTTCGGGAGTCCTCGTAGCTTGGGCCTCCCGAATTGCCTCCTCGGAAAATGCAGGGAGAATCGGCGAGTCTCTAATATCTATTGCCCCAAGTGAGCCAATTGAAATGTTCTCCTCACTGCGAAGGGCCTCGGAGCCTGCCCCTTCAGACATACCCACCTTTTGCTCTTCTCGGCAGGAGGCATCATCGATCTTCGACGACTCGGGGACTTTGCCCGAGTCCTTTTCCAAGACCCCCTCGGCTAGAGGCAGAATCTCTTCAACCACCACCGACTCAGCGGCCTTTGGTGCCTCGATGGTTTTCTTCACTCGGGCCACCAGTTCCAAGCCATCATCTTCATTATCTTCTTCTTCCTCCCTTAGTCGTTGAATCACATCTGCAGGCAGGGCAACAGTATCTTTCTTCGGCTTACGAACCGGATTCTTCTTAGGCTTTGGATCCTTGGAGGTTGAGGTCCTTTTCCTCTTCTTATCCTTTGCCGGCTTTGGAACCGGGGTCGAAGTATCCTCCTCACCAGACGGGGGCCTCATGACTGCATCTTTGCCCAGGCCTGTACATGAGAAAATTGAATAAGTAGAAGAAGGGCATCTTAATCAAATAATGAAATATACAAAAAGTGGGCTTACCATGATTCTTGGCCTCCCAACGGCCCTTTGCTAAATTGCGCCATGAGCGCTCGACATATGTAGAGGTTGAGGACAGGTTCCAAACCAAAATCTTGAGGTCGGGAATCGCACGAGGCATCCAAGCAACCGCTACATCATGGAAAAAGACATCAATGAAAAAAGACAAAGGAACAAATAATACATGGAAGGTAACAGTGAGACGGTACTTACGATTCGTGTTCCATTTCTCAGGAAATGGAATCTTCTCGGCTGGGATTAGGTCGGAAGTCCTCACTCGAACGAACCGGCCCATCCAGCCTCAATCCTTGTCCTCGTCTATGCTCGAGAAAAACACTTTGGTAGCCCGACATTGGAGTTTTATTAACTCACCTCGATAGAGGCGAGGGCTATACAATCTGATAAGGTGATCGAGGGTAAACGGGAGCCCCTCGACTTTGCTCACGAAGAATCGGAGCAGAATAACAATTCTCCAAAAGGAAGGATGGATTTGGCCTAGGGTTATTTGATATTCACGGCAAAAATCAACGATCACGGGGTCGAGGGTGCCCAGCGTGAAAGGGTAAGTGTAAACACTTAGAAACCCTTCCACATGGGTGGTGATGTCTTATTCAGGGGTCGGGATCACCACATCTTTGCCCTCCTAGTTGCAGTCTTTCTTTACCTACTTAAGGTATCCCTCAGTTATCGACCATATATACCTCGACATTGGCTCGCATAAATCAGGAATCGACGATGCTTTATCGGTTTTGAAATCGGAGTTTAGCGCGCAAACCCCAGGAATGCATTCCTCGATACGGGGTTCCACCGGCATTTTTCCGTCGGCCGGTTGAGAAGATGCAGCAGCTTCTTTTTATGGTACCAGTTTCGATGTTTTTGCCATTTTGTGTAAGTTTGAAGAAGAGGAAGATAATAGGACTTGACATTTGAGAAGGATTAACAGCAAAACCTGAAGATCTGTAAAAGGGAAGAACTTAAGAGATGTAAAAGCTTTGGAGATTAGATGGAAGTGAAAGTAAAGTTTGAATCAATGAGGAAGGGGTCTATTTATTGGATTCATGGCTATGGTTCAAAGGCACTAATGGCCGACCACCAACTGACACACATTAATAACTCGGGAAACTGTACCAACGGGACGTTTCGGTCAGTCCCGTCGCTTACGTCACGAGGATGACGTCATGATAAGTCGAGGTAGAAAATCGAAAGCTCAATTCGTTTCTTGTCATTTCATTTCAAAAAACGAGGAGACTATCTATATACGGTTAAAACCGGGCCCACCCTATTTTACTATTTGACCAAGATCGGGAGGTTGCATCGAAGGATGGCCTCGTAACGGAATAGACTAAATCATGAGGATAAGGTACCGAGTTCAGAATCGAGGTACTTGTCGAGATCGAGGCTAGTAGCGATTGAAGCCAAATGAGACAGACATCGAGCAAAATCGAAGATAGCACAATAACAGAAAGGTGAGATATCCGTGACTGGACAAGGATCATAGCGTAAATCTCGGAACGAATCAAATTAGAAACGGTTAATTAGCTAATCATGGGATTTCCTTCTGTAATTAGAATTATACCATAAGTGAAATTCCTCTACTATTTAAATGGGGGTTCTAATCATCTGTAACACACATTGTTCACAGATATCAAAGCAATATAATTCTCTTTCTCGTTTATACTATTATTTATCGGCTTGTTATATTTTAATTATTCTTACATCAACCAGTTCGAGGGTATTTAAACTCGAGGGCTGAGTTCCATTCTAACACTAGTTTGCTTTATTTTATAGTTCATTTCTGTTATTAATCTTCATATTTATCAATTGGTATTAAGTGAAATTACGTGTCCCTAGAACCACATTATAAGTTTAATCGTTATCCAATTTTAAGGGTAAACACATTTCTTACATTAAATTCTCATGTAATCGATCCCAGTTAAATTGCAAGTATCAAATTCGTGCGTGCTCCAATGGATGAGGCAATGCACTCTTTTACATAGGTAGTATGAGGCGGCGGTGGAAATTATCTATTCTAGTCCATGTGAAATTAATAGTAATATGACTATGGAACATAACAATGGGTAGGAATCTTGCTTTGTATATGAACCCCATGCGAATTAGTATTAATTAGTAAAAGTTTTCAATGTTACAATTTTATCCGCAAATGAAATTATATTAAAAGTAATATGATTACATGACTAAAGATATTTACTTGTTCAATTTTATATGAATTAGACAGCCCGAAAGTAAATATACTAGTAGGATTCCTAAAGGTAATCATGTAGGATTCCTAAAGGTAATCGTGTAGGATTCCTAACGTGTAGTATTATGTCCTAAAATGTAACGACCCGATCGGTCATTTTGAGCATTTACGCTCCTTTCAACAATTTGAAGTGTTGAATAACTTCCTACGAGGTATTATGACTTGTGTGAATTATCGGTTTTAGTTTTAAGGTATTTCGGAGTTAGCTTGGAAGAATGAATTTTCATGTTGGAAGCTTAAGTTGAAATAATTGACCGGATATTGACTTATATGTAAACGACCTCGAATTTAAATTTTTATGATTCCAATAGCTCTGTATGGTGATTTTATACTTAGGAGCGTGTCCGGGAAATTATTTGGAGGTCTGTAGTGGAATTAGGCTTGAAATGCCGAAAGTTAAATTTTTGGAAAGTTTGACCGGGGAGTTGACTTTTTGATGTCGAGGTCGAAATCCGATTCTGGAAATTGAAATAGCTTCGTTATGTCATTTATGACTTGTGTGCAAAATTTGAAGTCATTTCGGATTGATTTGATGTATTTTGGCACAAGATATAGAATTTGAAAGTTCAAAGTACATTAGGCTTGAATTGAGGTGCGATTCGTAGCTTTAGCATTGTTTGATGTGATTCGAGGCTTCGACTAAGTTCATATGATGTTTTAGGACTTGTTGGTATATTTGGTTGAGGTCCCGAGGGGCTCGAGTGAGTTTCGGGGTGGTGTCGGACCATTTCTAGGCCATTCTTAGTTGCTGGTTTTTGGCCACAGAGGTATGCATCGCGATCGCGAAGAGCAATTTTGCTGTTTGGACACTGTGAATCGCGATCGCGGAAGCCTTTTCGCGATCGCGTAGAGGAAAATCCTGCTGCACTGACCCGACTTTGGAAACTTATATCTCGCAATCCATAAGGAATTTGGAGATGAACCAAAAATAAAGGTTGTATCCCTTGATGTCTAGTTTTCAGAAATGTAAACCAATTGTAATTTGGAATTGTGTACAAAAAGTTATAGTGGATATACTATAGGCTGTCTGGAAAAAGTTTGGAAATTCTCTGTTGTACAGGGCTGCCTTTGAAAACTTATATCTTGGAATGTATATGGAATTGGGAGATAAGCAACAAATTAAAGTTATATCCTTTGGTGTCTAGTTTTCTGAAAGCTAAACCAATTGCAATTTGGAGTTTTGTACAAATAGTTATGACCATTATACTAGAGACTATCTGGAAGAGCTGGGCATTTGTTCTTCGCGATCGCAAAACATTTTCTGCGACCACGGAAGGCAAATTTTGGGCTGGAAATTTTTGTTCTTCACGATCGCGAAGAGTAAATGACTGGATAGAAGATAAAATCGTGGGTTTTGGTCTCTTTCTTCATTTTCGAATTTTGGAGCTCGGATTGGGCGACTTTGGAGAGGAAACTTTTCACAAAACTTGGAGTAAGTGTTCTTGACTCCCTTGTGATTATATTCCATGAATTAATATTCGCTTTTGGCATTAGATTATTGATTTTTCAAGAGAAATCGGAGGAATTTCGACAATTTCATAAAAATAAATTTTCGAGATTTGAACACCGATTCGGAGTCGGATTTGAGTAATTTTGATATGGTTGGACTCGTGGTTGAATGGGTGTTCGGATTTTGTGAGTTTTATCGGATTCCGAGACGTGGGCCTCGCAGTGATTTTTGGCGCGTAATTTTGGATTTTCGAAAAATATTAGTATTTTGATATGGAATTAATTCCTATAATTTTTGTGGGCTGAATCAAATTATTTTGACTAGATTCGAGCCGTTTGGAAGTTGATATGCGCATAATGGGATTTCTGGAGCATTGTTTAGCTTGCTCGACATTGGATTTGGCGTGTTCGAGGTAAGTAACTCTTCTAATCTTGGAGTTGAGGGTATGAATCCTGAATATATGTATTTCGTAAATTGTTGGGAGGTGACGCAGATGCTAGGTGGCGGGCGTGTGGGCGTGCACTATAGAAATTGTGACATAATTGTTTCTGGGGAATTTTGTAGTGAAATAATCTTGGCATTTTCCATGCAGTTTTATGTGTTAAAGAAATTGAGCTGAAAAGCATATTAAAAATCATGTTGAGGCTATGTGCCAGTATTATTATGACCCACAGAGGTCATATTGATGTGAAATATTTATTTTAAATTGAAAATTCATACTCAGTCATATTCATGTCATTACATATCATATCTCAGTCTCTGTTATTATTTATTGATACATCATATCATCATTTTGGGCTGTTGTAATGACATTGTGAGCCCATGAGAGAGAGACTGGAGAGATTGATGACTGAGGGAGGTCGGGGGCCTGATTGTGAGGATATTTTTGGGATCGGGCTGCACGCCGCAGCAGGCCATGTTGGCTTTATATATATTATACTATTGCACATGAGTTGTCGATGCGGATCCAGGTATTGATACCATAGCGCGTGAGTTGTGCGCGTAGCATGTGAGTTGTCCGTGCAGATCTAGGTATTGATACCATAGCGCGTGAGTTGTCCGCGTAGCACGTGAGTTGACTGTGCAGATCCAGGGATTTATATTATGGCACGTGAGTTGTCCGTGCAGTACGTGAGTTATCCGTGCTTATAGCGCTTGGGATGTAGGAGCCCCTCATGAGTCTGTACACACCCCCAGTGAGCACAGTCGACTATAAACAGGGATCGGGCTGCACGCCACAGCAGGTATTGTATAGCGCTGAGTGATTGAGTGTGCTGAGCATAGTGAGAGAGAATGCAAGACATTGAGATTGAGTAATCTAAGAGTGTGAGTACATGAGTACAATCTCTGAGATACTTTGCATTGACATGCACACATGACATACATTCATAGGGATGTGATTTCCTCATGTTGTACGGTATCACATTATTCATGTTTTCTCTCACATGTTGACAGATGAGCATAGTAATGCATTTGATTTACACTGGTTATCTGGGAAAGAAAAGGAGATATTTTATTTATCATTGAAAGGATTTTGGAAAAATTACTGTTTTTAAACTTATTCATATTTTTGGTAATCTTCGGTATACGATTCGGGTTTTCATTGATGTACTTGAAAGGCAGAACTATTTTTAGAAGTCATGATTTGGCTGAGCCTTTATTCTTGAATTACTTCTGGTATTACTTGTTTAATATTGTTGGTTATGGAAGTTGGACTCTGATCTTGGTAGAAGCTCGTCACTACTTTCAACCTGTGGCTAGGTTTGTTACTTACTCAGTACATGGGGTCGGTTGTACTGATACTACACTTCTGCACATTGCGTGCAGATATTGGTTGTCGTTGTTGTTGTGCTCGATGGTTGCGGGATATGAAGATGTACCTGCGTTCCTGTTGTAGCTGCCTCTTGTTTAGGGTAGCCTTAGATTTATAAAAGCTCTGTTTATGTATTATTCAAACAGACTATGTATTATTTTATTTTAATTTCATTGAAATTGGATAGTTGGAAATTGGCTTACCTAACGGGTTGGGTTAGGTGTCATCACGACTAGTGGGATTTTGGGTCGTGACATAAAACTAATAGGATTATAAGGCTAATATCTAGAATTCCAGTTATTTCCTTTTATTATGAGTTATTATGCTTAATATTATAAGGTTATTTTTGTAAACCGATATTGTATTCATGCTTTTATAATAACTAGTATCTATGAACGTGTGTTGCACGTTAATAATGGTGTGTGATGGTTTAAACATTTAATTATATGAAGGAACAATAAAATTTAATTAACGAAAGAAATTTTATGTATAATAATACAACAATCATCTAAATGCCGAAAATATTATTACATTAGCATAATACATTAATTTAAAATAAAAGGACATCATTAAAACTTACACAAATGATCAATTTTTCATGTTAGTTAGATAATTATGTATTACTTCCTCTAGTCCACTTTAAGTGATTTTTTGATTGCTTTCACACATATTAAGGAATCCACCTTTTAACATTAATTAACAATATAATTGACCATATTAACCTTAAAGTGGACTGGAGGGAGTATAGTTTAAAAATATTTAATGTGATGGTAGCTTACCGAACACTTCTTTGTGGACAATATTTTTTTGTGGTATGTTTCCTCTTAATGATTAGGTTACTCTGCCTTAACTAGAACTCTTGTTGTCGATCTTGATATACATCTTGAAAGTGCAACATACAGTTGTTTATGCAAGAAAAAATATTGCAGTAAATATAGTCCAATATTTATGATGTTTGTCTTGGTACTTTATTTATTATATTTGCAAAACATAAACATATTAAAAATTATTTTCACACAAATTTAAAAGGATAATCCTTAGTTTCGAAAGACCAAAGTTGAATTCAGGGATAAGAATATACTTAGAAGCACATTGACCAGTATCATAATTTTTACATGTATGACGTTATTGTCAAAACTTCTATATACCATTTGTGTACTATTACATAAGCCATTCGGCGTATCTAAGTTTTTCAGTAGCATGACGGGCATAGTTTTCTTCAAAATCAACCTATATACAATGCAAGATCAATTTTAACTTAGTCTATTATATATACGATGACACTAACATACATAAGAAATAATAAACTTGACAACAAACATGTATGGTAGAAGGCCATTTGATATTAAAGTATTTAAGTATTCTTCTTGGTAGTAATTATTGGTATCACTTTCTGCTAAGTCAAAAACTGAAAAATATTTTGTTTTTTACTATAAAATTTTGCAATCAACCTTTTATTTAGTTGATCATCATATTCATTTATGCTAGCTAAGATAGATTTTTAATTCTATCATGCAATTTGCCCGAATTGCGTTTTAATCTAGTGATAGAAAGATTTCTCTTATTAAATGCACTACTATTATCATAGAGGTTGATAATCAAGTGTTCAGGAAGAACCAAATTATCTTTTATTGGATATTGTTCTTCTTTTGCGACACGAAGCAAGAAGACATTGAATACTAGATATGTTCTTACTTTATATTTCTTGTCAGTTGAATCTTTTTCATTTGAGGCCAGAAGTATAACTTTTGCAAGCTAGCTTTTACAATCTCTACATTTGTCAATTTTGCTTTCACGCATATTAAGGAATTCACCTTTTAACATTAATTGACAATGTAATTGACCATATTAACCTTAAAGTGGACTGGAGGGAGTATAGTTTAAAAGTATTTAATGTGATGGTAGCTTACCGAACACTTCTTTGTGGACAATATTTTTTTGTGGTATGTTTTCTCCTAATGATTAGGTTACTCTGTTTTAACCAGAACTCTTGTTGTCGATCTTGATATTCATCTTAAAAGTGCAACATACAATTGTTTGTGTAAGAAAACATATATCAGTAAATATAGTCCAATATTTAGGATGTTTGTCCTTGTACTTTATTTATTGTATTTGCAAAACATAAACATAATAAAAATTATTTTCATACAAATTTAAAAGGATAATCCTTAGTTTCGAAAGACCAAAGTTGAATTCAGTGATAAGAATATACTTAGAAATACATTGACCAGTATCATAATTTTTACATATATCACGTTATTGTCAAAACTTCTATACACCATTTGTGTGCTATTACATAAGCCATTCGGCGTATCTAAGTTTTTCAGTAGCATGACGGGCATAGTTTTCTTCAAAATCAACCTATATACAATGCAAGATCAATTTTCTATTATATATATGATGACATTAACATACATAAGAAATAATAAACTTGACAACAAACATGTATGGTAGAAGGCCATTTGATATTAAAGTATTTAAGTATTTTTCTTGGTAGTAATTATTGGTATCACTTTCTACTAAGTCAAAAACTGAAAAAAATATTTTGTTTTTACTATAACATTTTGCAATCAACCTTTTATTTAGTTGATCATCATATTCATTTATGATAGCTAAGATATCTTTTTAATTCTATCATGCGATTTGCACGAATTGCGTTTTAATCAAGTGATAGAAAGATTTCTCTTATTAAATGCACTACTATTATCATTGGGGTTGATAATCAAGTATTCCGGAAGAACCAAATAATCTTTTATTGGATGTTGTTCTTCTTTTGCGACACGAAGCAAGAAGACATTGAATACTGGATCTGTTCTTACTTTATATTTCTTGTCAGTTGAATCTTTTTCATTTGAGGCCAGAAGTATAACTTTTGCAAGCTAGCTTTTACAATCTCTACATTTGTCGATTTTGGAACTACTGGTAGTACTTGACAGAAATCACCTCCCAAACCATTAATTTTTCACCAAACAGTTCATTAATATCCAATATATCTCTAAAACTCTGGGCAATTGTTTCAATCGTTCGACACTTAGCCATAAGTGCTTCATCCCATATTATCAATTTTGCTTTCCTTATAAATTTAGCACTATTGCTCTACTTTGATATATTTGTGATGGTTATTTAAGTTATTTGAAGAGGCATATCAAACATAAAGTGAGTGGCCTCACAATAAAATCGTTGTTGGTACACCACTTGCTATTATTGCTAACAATATCATGCCTCTTGATACGATGTTTGCAAGTAATGCATGACATAGAAATATTATTTGATTCCGTCGGAGGCATCTACAAAGAATAATCCCGCTATACCAGGTTAACTCTTTATAATATAGTCTTGAAAGCTTGTTCTTGTGTAGGATTTAGCTTTGATTGTGCTTCCTCGGACGCTTGTATAGCATTTTGATTCTTAATAATATACTAACCTTTTTACTTTGTGTTCTAATATTTTTAATCTCTAACACTCTTTTTATAGAATAAATTTATGTATACTAAGTTTTTTTTTAACTTTAATAAGAATTTTACTCATATGATGAATTTAAAAAATAATTGAATTGGATTCTCTTGCTAAATAATTAATTAAAAGATTTAATTATTTGGTTTTAATATAAAAAATAATTTATTCTATGTTGATTCAGATCTTAATATTAGTTCATCTCTTGTTTTGAATATTTAATCTTAATTATAATTTTATCCACCATAAATTTTATTTTCAAAGAGTAAAAGATTGAAATGATATTTCACTTTTAGATCTTTATATTTGTAGAATCATTAATGGTATTGACTCTTACTAATCATTTTTTTTCTCTTTCTCACACATTTATATTCTTAAATATTTTTTTAGTTGTTGTTTAATAATAGGGTATTTTTTCAGTATTACAAGAAAAATTAATTAAAAAAATATTATTTGAGTAGGAAAATAGTTTAAAGATATATAAAAATATATTATCGTGAAGATATTTTTTTCCCTCAATTTCAACTCTTTATGCAATCTATTTAATATTAATTTTATTTTTTCTTGGTATTGGACATTATGGAATGGTAATGTATTGCCAGTACGGAGGATTCTTATGAAATTGATTTTATTAAACCTTCTTGCATATTTTTAATAAGAATTTAATAGAATTTTTTTATTAAATTTTAAATTTTAAATATTAAAAATTAGCATGGAAAGTATTGTAGTACAAAAAATAGGTTATTGCACTTACGTCATTTCCCTATGAGTTCTTCCATTTAATATTTTAGGGTTATTTTGGTCTATTAACATTGTATTTGTGCTTTTATAATAATATAGGCTCTCCTTTTTCTAAATGGATTTGGACAATATAATATATTCTCAAATTAGTCCAAAAAATAGGTTTATTGCAATTATGTCCTTTCCCTATGAGTTCTTCCATTTAATATTTTAGGACTATTTTGGTCTATTAATATTGTATCTATGCTTTTATAATAACATAGGGGGCTATTTTGGTCTATTAATATTGTATTTGTGCTTTTATAATAACATAGGATCTCTTTTTTCTAAATGAATTTGGACAATATAATACATTGTCACGACCCAATATCTCACTTAATTTAGAGGTTACATTATCTTGTAAATGTCCTGTAGACTTTTTCTAATAGAAAGCCTTATTTTGTCTCCCAGATTGGAGGATTTTTTGTTTTTGGCTTTTGCTCTCTGTGTTTCCCTATAGCATAACACAGCGCTGCTTTTATCTTGATGGCACCTAGTCTTAGGGACTAGGTAAGCCTAATATTTACTGAATAACAACAACAATTAAATAACATCTAACAATTTTTGAAATGGAAATCTCTATAAAATTTACAATTCCCAAAACGGGTAGTACAAGTCATAAACTCTACAGAGTTTATTACAATTTTCTAAATACAACTGTTTGAAATAAAGTAACAGTATGAATACAAATCAGAAGGTGACTCTGAAGCCTGCGAACGCAGCAGCAGGTTTACCTTGAGTCTCCATAGCAACAGTCCGCACAGCTGATCAACTGACTTCAAAATACCTGAATCTGCACAAAAATATAAAGAAGTGTAGTATGAGTATACCACGGCGATACCCAACAAGTATCAAGACTAACCTCAATAGAGTAGTGATGAGGAACAGTCAAGACACCCACTGGACTAAACAACCTGAACAAATATGAGTATAGGAACAACAAAGTATGATGTCTACATAAGGTCTACGCGCTATGGCTAACAATACAGTAATTGCAATAAGAAAGGAAAACAACAAGTATCAGCGGAATACCAAAATAATGACACAGAAGGATGAACGGAAATGCAACATAAATTTGAAATCACAGATACATAAGGGACAAGTAATCACTCAACCACAACAACCGTTTTCACATCAACTTTCAGTCAATAAACTCCACGAGGTACCGAACCTCATACTATTCATAACTCACGGGTCCCAATACCTGAACCCTAACACTTGGCATCATGTGCCCTAATTACTTTTCGTAACCACACTGATGACTCACGTGCCAAAAAGAGCCATTCTTACATAGAAGGCAAGTAAATAAGGGTGTGCATCTATACTTAACAATATCAAGAAAAACCTCTTAATTGATAAGAGTGCTCAACTACATGTATGCTTGTGCAAGTGTCCTAACATGGTTCATGCCAGCTAATAAGTATAGGAAAGGAAATGGATAGCACGTAGAATATTTTCTCACAACTTTCCACAAGATAAAACTCACACAGGTAAGTATACCACTACATAAACATCAACAACAAGAATGCCCCCAGGCCATCACAAGTCATCATAGATCAATCCATGACACAGTCCACCTTGTCTCTCCATGTGTGCAATAGTAAAATAAATGCCCGCCTTGTCTCGCCACACATGCATAATAACGTTCCCACCTTGTCTCGCCACATGCGCAACCCACATATATATATCCCGCCTTGTCACGCCGCATGTGCAAATATCAATAGTAACAATAGCATGGCAGAAACCTCGTGCAACCCAATAACACTCGCACAGCATAAACCTCGTGCATCACAATAACAACAACCGCATGGCAGAAACCTCGTGCATCACAATAACAACAATTGCATGGCAGAAACGTCGTGCATCACAACAACAAGTACAATAACAACAATGACAATAATACAAGGGTACGACAAATAAGTCAACTCAGAGATTCCAGAACTTAAAGAAACGGAAAAACTAATTCACAAGGAGTAGCCATAATCGGGGAATGCTAGTCATAATAAGAACATCTCAACAAGAAAGGAAATAATATGTAACAATGGTCCACAATATACAGTTCAACAACGAGGAAGCTAACACGAGTCAAATAATTACAAATAAGGACAAGTCAACCAAAATATAGGATATCTAACTTCTTTTAAGGTTGGGCAATTAGGAAAGAGATACAACAAATTCAGCTAAGAAGAAGCAGCGGAAAGGTAACCATAACCTCAATTAAGGCAGAACAATTACAGAAGAGATAGTGATAATTTCAATTAAAGATAAGCAGTTAGGGAAAGGATAACATGACAATAGAAATGTAACAATTTCAGTTAAGGCACATATGAATCAAATAAGTAATAGGAGTGAATCATGAAGCAATTAATTTTAATTAAGCAGGTAGAGGTGAAACTAGTAATTAAGAAGCGTAATCATAACAAGAACAACTGCATATTCAGTGAATACAAGGGCCTAAGGACCCTAAAAGGCCATTTTTTCACAAATAAGTTTGAGCACATACTCGTCACCTCGCGTACACGGACTACAATTAGCATAGAAGTCTCAAATCCTAAGGGGTAGTTCCCCCACACGAAGTTAGGCAAGATACTTACCTCAAAGAAGACAGACAGATACTCAACAATGAACATCTCGGTGAAATGGCCTCCGGACGGCTCAAATATAATCAAAATAACTTCAAAGCACAAATAAAACTCATAAGAAACTATTCCGGATCATAAAGCTTCAATCTTTAGCAAAATCTAAAAATCGACCCAAAGGTCGACTCCTGAGCCCGCACCTCGGAACCCGACAAATTTCATAAAACCCGAACATACATTCCAATACGAGTTCAACCATACTAAAATTATCAAATTCCAATACCAATTCGTCCCTCAAATTATGATTTTTTATTTTGAAAATTTTCTTCAAAAACCTCCATTTTCCTCAACTCAAAACACAAATTAAATGATAAAAATAAAGATAAAATCATGGAATATATTAAATTCTAGGTGAAGAACACTTACCCAACCGATTTGCTTGAAAAACCCACAAAGAATCTCTCAAAACCGAGCTCTAGAACTCCAAAAATGTTCAAAATGGCTAACCCTCGGAATCGAGAACTTTATATTCTGCCCAGGTATTTGTACATCGCGATCGCGGAACAAATAGTGCGATCGCGAAGAAGAAAAATAGCAACTGCTGAAATAAATTACGCGATCACATAAGGAACAGTGCGATCGCGAAGAGGGAAAAATGTTGGGTCCAGGTACTGCACTACGCGACCGCGTGAGTGCGCATGCGATCGCGAAAGGGGAAGGGGAAATCAACAACTATTAGAGCTGAGCTGTGCGAACGGGGGCAATGAAGTGCGAATGTGGAGAAGGCAGAAGCACATGTACGCGATCGCGAACAGGACTACGCGAACGCAAAGAAGGAATGGTAAGCCTACCAAACAAGCCTTCGCGATCGCATAGAAGGGGACACTAGATATCATCACAGCTATACCAAACAATGAGACAATGGCCCGTAGCCCATCTGAAACACACCCGAGGCCCCCGGGACCCCTTCTAAACACACCAACAAGTTCCATAACCTAACACAAACTCACTCGAGGTCTCAAATCACATCAAACAGCGTCGAAACTACGAATCACACCATGAATCGAACTTATGAACTTTCAAATCTTCCAACTTGTAAAACTCGTGCCGAAACCTATCAAATAAACTTGGAATGATGTCAAATTTTGCAGACAAGTCCCAAATAACATAACGAAGCTGCTCCAACTCTCAGAATCGTATTCCGACCCTGATATCAAAAAGTCCACTTCCGATCAAAATCTCCGAAAATTCAACTTTCGCCATTTCAAGCCTAAATCAGCTACAGACCTCAAATTTACCGTCCGGACATGCTCCGAAGTCCAAAATCACCCAGTGGAGCTAACGGAACCGCCGTAACTCCATTACGGAGTCGTCTTCACACAGTTCCAACTACGGTCAAAATCCTAAGACTTAAGCTTCCGTTTTAGGGACTAAGTGTCCCAAATCACTCTGAATCATCCGGTAACTGAATTCAACCACGCACGCAAGTCAATATACATAATGCGAAGCTGCTCAGGGCCTTATGCTGTCGAACGGGACTTAAATTCTCAAAAATGACTGGCCGGGTCATTACATCCTTCCCCTCTTAAACAAACGTTCGTCCTCGAACGTGCCAAGAATCGACTCAAAGTCTTCAACTCAGTGAAAGCACATATCCAACATACACCCGCGGGTGACCCCCTGCCATACCAATCCAAAAACTAACGATACCATCTCAATTGTAATTCACCCTTTCTACCAACACCGATAAGCCTTAGAGTCAAAATTCTCACCTTTCATTCTTCTCCAAAAGACTCGATTCTAAATCCATACCCGGTATCAGTCTCAACCAGCTATAACAACTCATGCCCACACCCACAAGGTAAGACCACCCAACATGACACACCACACCTAGCCCCATAATAACATTTCTGATCACAATAGCTGCCCGTAATCAAAACCAGCACCGGCAATTAGCCTCATATCCGTTAGAGACCCATTTTAAACCGCCACAACGCTGACAATGATGCAAGAAGCGCGAAGACCTCATAACTATACACACAAATCAACAAGTCATATCTAACGCCACCGGGAAAACACCCCGTAAGCTAAAACTCAAATAAGCATAAGACGAAAATGACTGAATATGTAAAGAGAAACACATAAGAAAAATATCAAACAAGCCCGACAAGCACAACTCTCTATCAGTACCATCCTACGGATCAATTTAAAAGGAAAAATCAAAGTATATGAATAAATCACAAGGATCTCATCCTGATATAACCTCCACCGCGGCACGCAGCCCGGCAAAAACATGTCAAATCACATGGAATCGCAAGAGTCTTACCCTCAACTCTGAATCACAAGACGAATACACATCATACCAATTGAAATATTCCACTAACTTAATTTTGCCAATAAAATCACAACACTTACTGAACTCTCACCCCGGTAGAGTATCAAATCACAAATCGTAACCAAATTACTTAGGAATCACATCAAACCTTCCATAATAGACAACATGAATTCACTTCTAGTCTCGCAACTTTCAATAATGAATTAAAACAACGATAGACACGACTGTCACTCATAGAATCTCCCAACAGGGGCAAACACATATACAAAATACTAAGTCATGAACTCACCCATAGGTGGAGCAACAAATAGGGGACTCACCCCGATAAGCAGAACTGAAACAAAATACGAATGGTGCCCCTATGTAACAAATCAAAAGCATACCTGTATGGCATCATCAGGCGCAATGGCCTCAAGCCTACCATATGAAATACATCAATGGGCCGGGCCTTCCCCTCTTGGGTGCCCTCTACTCTCCTGAATACTCCGCTGTGACACACCTGTCTGGATTCTAAGACAATCTCTCAACATGTGGCTGGTATCTCCACACTCAAAGCAACCTCTCTGCTGACGTGGATGTGAGAACTGTGCGGTACGGGTACTCTAAGACCCATGAGTACCTGAAACACCGTGCGAAGCCTAAAGTGCAAGCTGAACAGGCTGACCCACAAAACCTCTACCATGTCGTACCCTACCTCCAAAATAAGAACCAGTAGATCTCTCCGGTCTACGAGGCCTCCTAGCCTCCATGTCCTCTCTCTCCTGACCTCGCATGTCCTCTCTCTCACGGCCCCGTCTGTCCTCTCTCTCTTGATCCCACATGCCCTTCACTCGGCGAGCGATCCCTACCACTTGCTGAAATGAAACATCCGACTCCAACTCCCTAGCCATGCTGAACCGAATATCATGCCTGAGCCCCTCAATGAATCTACGGACACGCTCTCTAACTATAACGACCAAAGCAGGTGCATGTATGCCCAAATAAGTGAATCTAAAGGCATACTCTAACACTGACATAGTGCCCTGGCTCAGCTGCTCAAACTCTGCGCACCATGCATCTCAAAGGGACTGAGGTACAAACTCTCTCAGGAACATCTCTGAAAACTAAACCCATGTAAGTGAAGCTGACTCGGTCAGGCTACCCATATCATACGCCCGCCACCACTGATAAGCCGCTCCCCTGAGCTGGAACATAGTAAAAGCAACCTCGCTCGTCTCCACAATACCCATAGTACAAAGAATGCGGTGACACTCCTCCAGAAAACCCTGGGCATCATCTGTCGCAATCCACTTAAAGTAGGAGGATGGTACTTCTTGTACCTCTTAAGTTTAAGTTGTACTTCCTCAGATGTTTCTTCCCTAACCATAGGCTAAACTGGGATCACAGGTTGTGTCGCCATGACACCTGGAACCTGGCCAACATGACCTCGCTGCTCTGGAGTATGGGCGGCAGGAGTCTGAGCTCCTCCCCCGGTCTGTGAAATAGCTGGTACAACCGGAATCGACCCCACCAGAGCCAATGTACCAAACATGCTCAGGAACTGTGCTAAGTTCTCTTGAAGTCCGGGGGTAATAGTAGGCACCTATGGTACCTGTCCCCAAACCGGAGCTACTGGCGGCTCCTCAACTGCTGCTCTGGTAGGTGCCCTAGCTGCGGCACGTGCTCCTCATCGGCCTCTGCCTCTGTTGTCACAACCCAAAATCTAACTAGTCGTGATGGCACCTAACCTAACCCGCTAGGTAAGATAACTTTCAATTATTAAAGCAATTTAAGTAAATAAAGATCTTAATCTTATACATTTTCCAACACCTGGTAGTACAAATTATGAGCTTTTAAGAATAGAATTTACAAAGCTGATATGAAGTAAATACATCTTCTGTTCGAAAAGTACATAAACAGAGTTTTTATAATCTAAGGATACCATGAACAAGAGGCAGCTACCATAAGAACGCAGGTACATCTTCAAATCCGTCAACCATCGAGCACAGCAAAATAGCAGCCAACATCTGCACGCAATGTGCAGAAGTGTAGTATTAGTACAATCGACCTCATGTACTGAGTAAGTAACAAACCTAACCTTAGGTTGAAAGCAGTGACAAGCTTTTACCAAGGTCGGGTCCCAAAACCAATAGTTCACCACAGTCCATAACAATGTAAAGCCAATAATATAAGAAGTAACTCAGAAATAAAATGCTCAACTAAATCATGATTTCTAAAAATAGTTCTTCCTTTCAAGTACATCAGTGAAAAACCCAAATCGTTTACCGAAATTTCCAAAAATATGAATAAGTTTGAAAACAATAATTTTTCCAAAATCCTTTCAATAATAAATAAGATGTTTCATTTTCTTTCCAGATAACCCGTGTAAAACAAATGCATCACTATGCCCATCTGTCAACATGTGTGAGAAATCATGAATGATGTGATACTGTACAACATGAGGAAAATACATCGCTATGCATGTATGTCATGTGTGCATGTCAATGCGATGCAACTCAGTGATAAAATCATATGCATACTCCCAGAGTATCATTTCACTCAGTCCTCCCAATCGCTCAGCACTGGCACTCGGCACTCACACTCAGTAGGTACATATGCTCACTAGGGGTGTTCAGACTCATGAGGGGCTCCTACAGACCAAGCGCTATCATCTGCACGGACAACTCATGTGCTGCACGGACAACTCACGTGCTATAATAATATCTGGATCCGCACAGACAACTCACGTGTTGCACGGTCAACTCACGTGCTATAATAATATCTGGATCCGCACGGACAATTCACGCGATGCACAGATAACTCACGTGCTATAATAAAGCATATAAGGCCTGCTGCAGGCGGGCAGCCTCGATCCACATAATAATCCTCACAATCAGGCCCTTGGCCTTATTCAGTCATCAATCTCTCCAGTCTCCCTCTCATAGGGTCACAATGTCATGAAAATAGCCCAAACATAATGATATGATGTATCAATAAATAACAACAGAGGCTGAGATATGATATGTAATGACATGAATATGACTGAGTATGAATTTTCAATTTAAAACAAATAATTCACAGCAATATGACCTCTGTGGGTCCCAATAATACTGACACATACATGATTTTTAATATTTGTTTAGCTCAATTTCCTTAACACATAAAACCGCATGGAAAATGCCAAGATTATTTAACAACAAAAATTCCACAGAAACAATTATGTCACAATTTTTATAATGCACGCCCACACGCCCATCACCCAGCATGTGCGTCACCTTCCAACAATTCACATAATATATATATTCAGGGTTCATACCCTCAGCTCCAAGATTATAAGAGTTACTTACCTCGATCAAGCCAAATTCAATGCCGAGCAAGCTAAACAATGCTCCAGAAATCCCATTATGCATGTATCAACTTCCGAACGGCTTGAATCTAGTCACAATTAATTTGATTCAGCCCACAAAATTTATAGGAATTAATTCCATACCAAAATACTAATATTTCCCACAAAATCCAAAATTACACCCCAAAAATCATCCGTGGGGCCCACATCTCGGAATCTGACGAAACTTGTGAAATACGACAACCCATCCAATTACAAGTTCAACCATACTAATTTCACTCAAATCCGACTCCGAATCGGTATTCAAACTCGAATAATTTGTTTTGTGACATTATAGAAATTTCATTCTATTTCTCTTGAAGATTCGATAATCTTACACCAAAAAAATGAATATTAATTCATGAAATATAATCACAACGGAGTCAAGAACACTTACCCCAAGTTGTGTGGAAATATTCCTCTCGAAAATCGCCCAAACCGAGCTCCAAAATCCGAAAATAGGTGAAAATGTTGAACCCTCGAACTTAAAGGATTCTGCCCAGCACTTTCGCAGATGTGATCCAGAGGCCGCACTTGCGACCCTCGCTTCTGCGAGAATAATATTGCCCAGCAACACCCGCACTTGCGGATAACAATTCCGCTTCTGCAATGAGTTTCACACCTGAACTTCCAAATCTCGCATCTGCGCACACGCAGGTGCGCTACAAAATCCGCTTATGGGGTCTTCCTCACCCTGCCTCTTTTCTCTTCTGTGCCAAAAGTGTCGCACCTGCGACCATTGCACCTGCGCAAACCAGCCGCAGGTGCGGTCATACCAGAACCAGAAACCTTCAGCAAATGCAACATGAATGAAAAATGATCTGGGTCTCGTCCGAAACTCACCCGAGCCACTCGGGACCTCGTCCCGATATACCAACAAGTCCCATAACATAACACGGACCTACTCGAGGCCTCAAAGTACACATAACAATATAGAAACGATGAATCAAACCTCAATTCGAAATCATTGAACTTTGA
The DNA here is from genome assembly GCF_000390325.3 of Nicotiana tomentosiformis. Classification (NCBI taxonomy): domain Eukaryota; kingdom Viridiplantae; phylum Streptophyta; class Magnoliopsida; order Solanales; family Solanaceae; genus Nicotiana; species Nicotiana tomentosiformis. Next base: position 48,234,181 of record NC_090814.1, on the reverse strand, counting down.
AACATCCAATTCTATATTGTGTACCGAAACACATCAAATCACGTCCGATTGACCTCAAAATTTTCACACAAGTCACATTTCACATTGCAGACCTATTCCAATTTCCATAATCGGATTTCGACCCCGATATCAAAAAGTCAACCCCTCAATCAAACTTTCAAAAATTTAATTTGTGGCATTTCAAGCCTAATTTCACTACATACCTCCAAATAATTTTTCAGACACGCTCCTAAGTCCAAAATTACCATACGGAGCTATTGGAATCATCAAAACTCTATTCTGGGGTTGTTTACACATAAGTAGACATCCGGTCACTATTTAACTTAAGCTTTAAACCTTGTAAATAAGTGTTCCAATTCATTCCAAAACCTCACCGGACCCGAAATATTTACCCCGGCAATTCATACAACAATTGTAAAGTATAATTTGAGCAGTAAATGGGGAAAAGGGGGTTGTAATACTCAAAACGACCGGTCGGGTCGTTACATTCTCCCCCACTTAAACATATGTCCGTCCTCGAACATGCCAAGAGTTGTTTCCAAGACATCAAAACATTGTTCCATTTTACCACACACGTACCCGGGGGTGATCCCACGCCACCCTATTCCACAAAGGCCTAACAACACAATACAACTGAAAATCCTTAATTTAACCTTAGCCCAAAAACCTTGGAATTCAATTCCCAACCTTCAAAATTTCTTTTCAAGATAAGAATCTTACATTTACACATTGTATGAGTCTGAACAAGCTGCATCGAGCTATAGCTATAATCACGGATATAATCACCCTGCATATTACACAATTTGCCCGCTCGTAGCACCATTCCTGAACACAGTAACTACTCTAAACCAATCAAGTACTAGCATTAAACCCTATATCGAACAAAACCTCATCCCAATACCTTCGTACACCATTGATAATAAAAGAAACACGTGAAATCTTATAACATCTTATCAGATCGACAAGTCATGGAGATCTCCCGCCCCAACTAGAACCATACTCACTTTCTAAGTCGGCTTTCAATATTATTCTCCCGAATATACCATAATCGAAACTGATAGTACCTATTCTAGGTCCAATGACCATATATTATTAAACACATTGTCCCCCCGACGTGCCGCACCAATATAACTCAGATCCACAAATCGTGCCATCCGTGCACCAATACGCAACAATTCAAATGTACTCAGTCATGGAAATATGACTCCAATGAGAGAACTGCCCCGCAAGATTAACAAGTACCTCCATAAAGAATTGCTAACAAAAATCCATCACACACCGTAGAACCATCACACGATTCCAACATAAGGTTCCTACCTTAATATAACTCTGCTACAATGCGTGACCCCATCCTAACAATGGTCCATATTATATACCCCGAGCCATCCTACTCAAAAATCAATAACCACGAAGAGGAAAATGACACAATGTCACACAAAATCTGAAAGAACATAACCAATACGCAATCAATCATGCAATGCCCAATTGCTCATCTCGTTTAAATTCTGCCAAAAGGCCCCTAATAGAACCGCACCATCCGTGCACATAACCAATGAATCACAACTCTTCGTAGCATAAAGGAGTAACTCACAGATCATTTCAGAACATGAATAAGTTCAACATCAACCGAATGGCACATTCTTCGACAATAGTAGTATGGAGCCAACCAATCCGACTCGGTGTAGAATACACATCTTAATTGGGCCTACCAATGGACCCCTAAATCAACTCTGGTCATCCACAAATAGATAAATAACCCTCCAAAAATTCACCGCGACTGATTCATAATACATCTTATCATCTGACTAGCTCCGGCCACGACTTCACAGTCCACCGCCATGAAACAATCCCTGGCAACTTCCAGTCTCCAACTCCCTAGAACACGCGAACCACCATTTCTGGTCCCATCTCCACCGCCCGAATGTCTAACACATTTCTCATACACTATCATCCCACAAGAAATACTTCTAAGATCCTTCAGTGTCACCTAGCAAAATTTGAATATCAGCAGTCGACCAACCAAGAGAGTGCCGCAACACCTATGAAATATCCATAATTCAAAACATAGTGCGCCTTCTGAAATGTATACTCCACTCACGCAATACCAAATAGTGATAGCATTCATCTAAACATCGAAAACTGTTCATCCCCTCTAAGAATTTTTGACCTCCCTTTCAAAGCTAAACTGTGACCTTGCACACGCCAACCTTAATCCTACACAACACACCGCACCTATCATGACATCATTTGAAAAATACGAGAACCTCATAATCATTCTGAGTCTCAAGTAGAGTACGTATCCGATGAGTCAGAAGCCTTCCATTTGATCCCATCCGGTAGAAAATCACAATACTCAACATGCTCCTCAGGCTGGTAGGAAAATACCCATCTCAAACCGTGGTAGAAATACTCGAGAATGATTTGGAATTTATTTGTACATATTCAAGCCATCAGAGTTGAATCTCTCTAGTTCAACCAAGCCAAGCAAGTCGCCAAACCCAGGTGTGTTACCACAAAGCACCTATAGAAAACCCCCACATTATAAGCACCCAGAGAATCGATCATATCCATTACCATACTAATCCAACCTACTACCTGTTTATCTTATTTTCTCCTAGTTTCTTCTGAATCTGTCTTCAGATTGATACTTTTCCTTTCTAAAACACCATGATCTTTAACCACAACTCACCCCACAAACCTTAGCATAGAACCACAGCGCCCTACGGCCCTTAAGCAACTGTGTTCTTCTTAAGCACCTCCATAAATACCACAACTGTAATACTCATTACTCACTCTGAAAATACCTTATGTGAATTTGAAATTGTTCTTCTTACCTTTCTTATACTAAAATGGGAATATTGCTATATTGTTAAACAGGAGCGACAAGTCGGGTTATTATTATTGGCAGACGGGACTGACAAGGCGGTATATTGTTAAATATGACCGACAAGGGGGATATTATTATATTGTCATAGCAATAAGGCGGGATATTGTTAAACGGGAGCGACAAGGCAGGATATTGTTATTAGTCAGGCGGGACCGGTAAGGCGGAATATTGTTATTGTCAGGACGGAGTGATACATGTGGATATTATTATTGTGACTGAATTGTGGGTACGAGATGCCATATGTTTATATTTCTATTTGACGACTTATTGCCAAAACTAAACTTTTACTTGTTTGAGTTGTTATCACCTGTTCGAAATAGGTTGTTGATATTGTCTCCGTTATATATTCTGTTGTCAGTTTTCTTTTGATATATTACACAGGTTATTTGACTAGTGAGTATCACATGACTTGAACGTCACTACTTCACCGAGGTTAGTCTTGATACTTAATGAGCACCGACTGTGGTGTACTTATACTACGCTTCTGCACATTTTCATGCAGATCCAGGTACTTTGAATCGAGCGGATCGCTAGGGAGGCGTGCTTGTGCTTATTGGAGACTACAAGGTATCCCTATTGTTCCATTCGCAAGCCTTAGAGTCACCCTCTTTATATTATTTCCAGTATTTATGTATTTCAAATAGTATTGTACTCTTCGAGCCTTGATATATATTCCACTTACAGATTATGACTCAATACTATCGAGTTTTGGGAAGTTGTTTATTGTATCCACATTTGGCAGTATTATCATATTCCGCATTTTTCGTTAATTTGAAGTTGTTATATTTATATTGTCATCAATATGTGATAAGTTTACCTAGTCTAGAGATTAGGTACCATCACGACTCATGTGGTGGAATTCGGGTCGTGACATTGCCAATATCTATTCTCAAATAACAAAATTTATAAATCATGAAATATATATAAATACAATCAATTAAATTTATTTTTCTTACAAAATATGTGTAACTTGAGATGGCATATCAATTAGTAATTATAACTATAAACATACTGCAACATAATCTAGAATTAAAAGGATCTTATTACCAATAAAAAATAATAATTAATAAGATCTTTAATGGACATGAATTAGAACGCCTAAGCAATTTTCTGTTACAGAACGTAATGAGCCATACAACCTATACAAAATTATCAATAAGTAAATTTAAACTGACAATCGTACAACAGACATTAAATATAAAAATCACAACTGACAGCTTTTTAATTTGCAGTTGTCTATTCTATTATTATTATGTAACTTCAAGAGCCTAAAGGTCATAAAAATTTATCTCAAATTACAAGTAAGTTTACGTCCTTACGCGTCGACACTATCAATGAGTTTATGATGAAGAATATAAGATATTCTTTTATATATAAGTGTTCAACTCTTCCTTATTTTAAATTTGATTTTAAAGTTCAATTAAAGGAGTTGCCATCCTATGACTATTTAGGTAAAAGAATCCTAAACCTAAAGGTACATTAATTGTTACTATTTGTTATGAACCAAACTTTTCAATGAATACAAGCTAAAGTGAATCCTTAATCTATATTTTGTCAATTTTGAATTCTCTAAAAAATAACATTTGTATTTTAATAACAATACATGTGGTAAGTCTAAGTTGAGATTAGATAGGCACATAATGTCACGACCTCAACTTCTCACCTTAGGATGTCTTGATGGCACCTAATCTTTAAGACTAGGTAAGTCTATCACATGTTGATTGTTAATGGAGTTTAACTAACTTAACAGCAATACATTAAATACTATCTATAACAACATAGCTGAACCAACATCAGTTACATAATCCCAACACCAGAAGTACAAGTCATAAGCTTTTCTAAGAGTAACTAGAAATAACAAGTACATCACTGTCCCGGAATAACAGTAGACAGCAAAAATAAAATACAACAGAAAGTGACTTCGGGCTCTGCGAACGTCGAGCAGGTATACCTTGAATTCTCTAGCCGCGCAGACATAAGTCTCAAAACCAACTCGATCAGAAGTATCTGGATCTGCACAAAAATATGCAGAAGCATAACATGAGTGCACCACAACGGTATCCAGTAAGTATCAAGCCTAACCTCGGTAGAGTAGTGACGAAGTCAGGTCAAGATACTTACCAGACATGTAAACATATGCATGATATAACAAAAAGCTAACAATGGAAAGAACATCAATGTAAGACCAACCGCAGAACAATTACAAATTTACAATCAATAGTGAGAATAATGGAAGAACGAATGGCAACAAGAAACAACTAGGTAATAAAGCAACAACATAGTTAGAATACCGGTAAAATATGAATGAATTCAAATAAGGACGACCGATGACAACTCAATCCCTCAAATCATTCCTAATGCATGAATTACAACAAGAATTACCCGAGGTACCACTACTCGTAATCTCAAATCATAAGTCACAACTTCCAAATCTTACATGTATGGCACCTCGTGCCCACATTTTTTCAAATTACTTTCGTACGGAAAAATCCACGTGCTACCATGTACATTGTATCCGTGACAAATGATAATTAAAATGTTCAAGAGATTTATTTATATCTGATTAGGCATAATAACAGTTTTGAGTAAAGTAGGAAATCAATGAGAAAATGAGTTTTATTTAGTGTAACATCCTGAAATATTTCTAAGTGTTTTAAGACCATTAAGAAGATTGGCGGGTGCCAATTATATCAATTCGGATATGAACAAGACTGGTAATTTGAATGATATCAATTGATCATGATAATATATGTATGATGTGCATTAAAAATGGTTTAGGGTCTAAGAAGACCCCTAAGGCTAAGTCAAGTTGAAAATTATATGATGGGATAAAGTTTCAAGTGAGCTTGCACAAGATCTAAATTCAAACGAGCATAACTGTCAAGGTATGAAGATTTATATCATGTATAACCTATCGGAATTGTGTAAGAATTCTTCGAGAATTGTATCAAATTTGTATCTTAATTGTATTTGATGTATCAAGACATGAAATAATAGTTGAAACAACACCGATACAAGTATAATACAATCTTGTGTCGGAATTATATTAGTTTTTAAAATAGTAACGTGTATAGGTAGAAAAGTTTTAGATTTTTTATAATTACTGTGATGGGTCTTCAAAATTGTGTAGGATCCTATTTTGAGAAAATGTTACTGTACAAAAAAAACCATTTCTTTGGTTCCGTTTCTATGGCAAGTATGGCTTCTTTTTTGGTTCAAGACTTTTTTTGTCCATTTGTATTTTTCTTGTGGCTCTTTACACCAGAAGCGAGTATCTTGTATAGAGTTTTCGAGAAATTGGAAGAAAATATTGGTGAAATAATATTGAAAGAAGAAGTTGCTTCCAGATCTGCGTAGAAGAAAAGGGAAGGAGGGGAGTAGAGAAAAAAAAAGAAAGGATATAATTCAATCCCTTAATTGAGTTACTAATATGGGGTGAGAGCTTTTTAAGGGGGAATACATACAGTTTCTAAAAAAAAACTAGATATTTTTGAAAATTACAAAATCTAGAGAAAATGGATAAATAAGTTTCTATTATAGTATACATAGTAAAAACTCCCTCGAATCAATCCAAATACGTGCTTACATCCATTGATTTGAGCTTCTTACTCTTGGGCCTTGGCGCATTACTTGTGCTATATCCGTTGATTAGCCAGTGTTGACTTTGAAGTTAGGGCAAAGGTCCAAATATGTCCTTATACTATATGAAATTGAGCAAATTTGCCATTCGTTAATACTTTAGCTCAAATATGCCCTTACCGTCACATAGTTGGTCCATATATGCCCTTAGAGTTACACAGTTGGCCCATATATACCCTTTTCGAAATGGAATTCACCCAAACTAATTAGCTATTTCTTTAATTGTATTAAAGTGTATTACAAATACTATTTTCTTTTTATTAGTACTTTTTTTCTTTACCTTTCTCTTTTCTTTTCTTCTCTTTTTTTTTTGCCTTTTTCTTTCTCCCTTATCCTATTTCCTCCATTACTGATGTCTTCTCCATTTTCATCACCAATTTCACTTGACAAAACTCATAAATTCCATTCTCCCATAAGGTAATCAAGTTTCAATTTCACTGGCCCTCTAAATAAATAAAATTAAATTATTTCAAAAATTATGGTTTAAAATTTAAAATAATAAAAACATCTCAATCTTTAACAATACTCAAAAGACCAAAATATTTAAATTATTTTCATAAAGATAATTTAATAATTAAAAGCCAAGAGTTCAAGTTGTAGTGTTATAAATTTGAGTTGTTAGTCTTTTTTCAACTGGACATTTTTTATTTTTTTTAATTAACTATATATGTAAATTAGGGGTGTACATGGAACGGGTTGATTCGATTTTTTATCAAAATCAAACCAAACTAATTATATCGGTTTGGATTGTACGGTTTTGTTGGATTTTTGGATTTTTTGTTACATAAATATTATTTCAATCTTACTTTGTTAAATTTTTTAGAATTAAATATATGTTCAGTAAAAATTAAAAAATTAAAAAATATATGATCTATAAAAATATTCTTATGGGAGAATTTTCTTAGTAATTGAAATTTATGAGATTTGTCAAGTGAAATTGGTGATGAAAATGAAAAAGACATGAGTAATAGAGGAAATCGGATAAGGGAGAAAGAAAAAAAAAAATGAAAGAAAAGAAAAAAGATGAAAGAAAAGAGAAAGGTAAAGAAAAAAAAGTACTAATAAAAAGGAAATAGTGTTTGTAATACATTTTAATACAATTAACGAAAGAACTAATTAGTTTGAGTGGATTCCGTTTCGAAAAGGGCATATATGGGCTTACTGTGTAACTCTAAGGGCATATATGGACCAACTATGTGACGGTAAGGGCATATTTGAGCTAAACTATTAACGAAGGACAAATGTGCTCAATTTCGTATAGTATGAAGGTATATTTGGACCTTTTCCGTTGAAGTTATAAAGTGTCTAAACCAATACTATAAGTTATAAAGTGTCTAAACCAATACTAGTTATAAAGTGTCTAAACCAATACTATAAGTTATAAAGTGTCTAAACCAATACTATAAGTTATTCTTACTATCCTTTCCTTTTCCACTCACGAAGAAATTTTAATAAATACGATAGATTTTTTTTTTTTGCCTTCTTAAATTTTACATTCCCTCTGTTTACTTTTGTTGGAGAGTTACAAAATTAGCGAATTCAATTGCATTTTCGTTCTTTAAGTTGCATTGTGACCATCACCAACACTAATGAAAAGAATTTTTTTTTTTAAAAGAAAAAAAAATTGCAAGTTGCATCTCTTTCATATGTCTACTGACAGAATGAGAGGTCTATAGAAGAACTAACAGGTAAGAACCGCAATATCCATATCGTTCCTCCATTATGATGTAAGGGTGCCATGTGGGCCGGTTAGGACCGGGACCGGCCCAGGACCGCAAGCTCACATGGGCGGTGGACCTAAACGGTTCTAACCGGATAGGACCGAGACCGTAGGGTGGTGGGACGGGTGGTGGGACGGGTGGTGGGCCGGGTAGTGGGACCGGGATCGGCTGAGAAGTAGGCTGGTTCAAGCGGTCCTAAACGGTCCTAAACGGGCCCAACGGATAATTTTAAAAAAAAATAAAAATTTGACCGTTTGGCCATTTAAAAACTAGCCGTTTGTTCTGCCAAAATAGTCATTGGCTATTTGCAAAATAGCCATTTAACCCCCTAAATTTTATTTTAACCCCAAACTTTTTATAATTACACTTTTTTCCCTATTTTCAACTATAAATACCCACTCATTCTTTTTATTTTTCTCACAAAATCATCAATCTCTCTCTAATATTCTTCTATAATTGCTTACTTAATTGTTACAATTTGTGCAAAATTGTGAAGTTGGTGAATTGAAGTCTTCAAGTCTTCAACGATAATTATTTTTCAACAAGTTGTTCGTCAATTAGGTAAACTCGTTCCAACTCTTAAGTTTTAATATTATAGTTTTGTTTGTTTTATTTACTTTGCTTGATTAATTAAGATGGCTTATTCCCTAAAAAAAATATTTAGTAAAAATAAGAAAAAATCCAAGTGTGGTGAATCTAGTGGCCAATCTGTTCCTCCTCCACTTTTCCCGGCTCCCCGGCCGAAACCTGTTACCCGTCCTACACCTGCTATTCTTGATAACGATAATAGTTTATTACAATTTACCGAGAGTCAATTTTGCCATAATATTGCACCCGGTGAACAATTAAACCATGAATATATGAATGCTCTTCATGGTAATCCAACTATTGATTAAAATGATGATGAAGAAATAGATTTTGATGAAACGCAACCGGATGACGATACACCCACTAGTCCTGCTCCTGAAGTTAACCCAACTAATAATAATCCAAATGATCCCCCGTCTGACCCTCCTATTACTGCCCCTACTTTTTCTAGACAACCTTCTAAACGGGCAGAAATATCTCTTATTTGGCCATTTTTTACTCAACTAAGAGAAAAAAATAGGGCTAAGTGTAAAACTTGTGGCAAAGAGTTAGCTTTTAAATATGTTGGAAGTCGGGAGGGAGGGGGAGGGGGGACGGGAAGTTTGACTAGACACATATTGCTACACCCTCAAGATAAAGCTAGATATTTTCGTATGAAAGCTTTGGCCGAGGGGACAAGTGCACCTAGTCAGGCTGATCTTAGTACCGAGTCAAATCAATTTCAACCGGAAATTAATACTGTTACCGGTGGTATTTTATATTATGATCCAAAAAAAGATCGGGAAGAATTGGCAAAAATGGTTACTGTTATGTGTTTACCCTATAGTTTTCCTTCTAACCCTCACTTTGTGCATTATATTAGAAAAGTTTATAATCCTACTTATAAAGGTTTTCCTCGCACAACCGTAAAGAGTGATATTTATACATATAAACATGAATATGAACAATATTTGCGCTATTTATTTACTCATATAAATTGTCATGTTGCTATTACAACTGATATTGGTAGAAGTGGTAATGACTGTGATTACCTTACTGTTACCAGTCATTGGATTGATGAGGATTGGATAATGCAAAAGCGCATTATTACTTATAGAATAATTAATTCACGTCACACATGGTAGTTTATTTCTAGCACGATTACGAATATTTGTAGATATTTTTGCATTAGTGATAAAATAATATCAGTTTCAATGGATAATGCTACTAGTAACACAAATGTTGTAGCCTTGCTTACCACTACACTAAGTCTTGCATTTAGTAACATTTTTCATATTAGATGTATTTGTCATATTTACCATTTAATTGTGGGTGATGGTATGCGAATTTTAAATGTTGAAATTGAAAAGATTAAAATGGCTCTTAATTGACTTTTTTATTCAAACCGTAGAAGTAGACTTAGAGAATATTTTAAAAGATGCGATGAATTTGGCCTAAGAGAAAGAAAGGTTCCTAAACCTTGTCCAACTAGATGGAATTACATGTATGAAAGTTTAGTTGTTGCATATGAATATAGAAACCCCATAAACTCAACGTTTAATGCTCATGTAAGTGATGATGATGAGCACCTTACAAATGCGGATTGGGCTAATGTTAAAATGCTTGTAGATTTTTTAGAAAAATTTTATATTGCTACAAATGTATTTTCTGGGCAATATTATCCTACTATTTCTAATTGTTTAGTTTATATTGCAAAACTTGCAAATTTGTTTGATCATTTTTTAGAGGGTGGGAAAATTTATCAACTTGCTATTGATTCCATGAGAAAAAAAATTTAAAAATATTTTTTTCCTATTCCCCCTATTTATAGTGTTGCTGCATTGTTAAATCCTACTATGAAATTAGGAGGTCCTCAATTTTGGTATGAAACTGTTTATAATGGTTTAGCATTTGAAGATGAGGAGTTGTCTAAACTTGCGGACGCAATAGCCTCAATTAAAATAAATGTTCAAACTATTTATAATGCTTATCAAGTTGCATTAGATCATGCTAGACCAAATGTTCCAACTCCTTCTTCTTCTAGTTCTCAATCATCTAAAAGAACTGCGGGAGTAAGAGCACTTAGTGCTTAGGCAGGGTTCAGGGGATTCTCAAGGTTCTAGTACTAGTGATTTTTCACAACTAAATGAGCTTGAAGTTTATTTGTCACAGGGAATTGAGGAAGTGAATCCCGACGGCTCCTTTAATATTTTGGAATGGTGGAAGGACAAAGAAAAATACTTTTCGATTCTTTCAAGGATGGCCCGAGATATTTTAACTATTCAAGCTTCAACAGTGGCATCAGAGAGCGCTTTCAGTCAAGCAAGACTTCAACTCGGTGATTATAGAGCGTCTATGAGGGAGAGCTTGGAAAAATCAGTACTTTTCAGAGATTGGATCCGTTCGGAAAGAAGAAATTTTGGACTTGCTGAATCACAACCAGAGGTAGACGAAGCTTATGAAGAAATGCTAGCTGAACTTGCGGAGGATGATGCTTCGCCTGGAAGCGGTGATGACCAAGCTTCATTTCCGCCACCACCAACGAAAATTCCTCCGGACCTTGAAGGATTTATGAAATTTGTAAGAGATACCATGTAAATTAATATGTAACTTGTATTTTGGCACATCTTGATTAGTTTCTTTTTCTTCTCAATGGTGGTATTAGCACCTTGTTGTGCTCATTCCATAGAGGGGAGGAAGACTAAGAAAGATATTGCCACGATCTTTTAATGCTATAATAAAAATATAACGCATTGCTTTGAATATCTCTTTACAATATTTTTGTCTTTTTATATACCTTAAGCTATACATATAGTATAATATAGTATATACTATACTCTCTCTCTCTCTCTCTATCTATATGTATATATATATATAGTAAGATATATATATATATATATCTTAAGCCATATTCGATAGTATATAAATATATATATCGAATATAGCTTATATATATACTATACTATATATACATCTTACTATATTAAGATGTATATATAGTATATCGTAAGATGTATATTATCGAATATGTCTTATATACTATGCATATATATATATATATGAGAGAGAGAGAGAGAGAGAGAGAGAGAGATATCTTAAGCCATATTCGATAGTATATATATATATATATCTTAAGATGTATATATAGTATATAAATCGAATATTAATGTATAAATCTTAAGATGTATATATAGTAAATCGAATATAGTTTATATATCTTAAGATGTATATATAGTATAGTATAGTATATATATATATTATAACGCATTTCTTTGAATATCTCTTTACAATATTTTTTTCTTTAAAATTAAATTAAAAAATTTAGGTGACAATTCTATAATATAATTTACTAGGAATTGCCTTAGATATTTTTATTACCATTTTTTTTCTCTAACTTGTATAAAAATAATTTAAAAAATAGAAAGTATCCGTTGAGCCCACTTGGGCCTGCTTAGGACCGTTTGGGCCCGGGACCGGCCCACTTAACATGGGACCGCTAGTTCGTGGTCCCGGTCCCGGACCGATTCCAACAAGAAGCCCGCGAGGCCCGAGACCGCTTAGGACTGGCCCGCCTAGGACCGGCCCACTTAAGACCGGACCACTTAGGACCGGGTCTGTGAAGCCCACTTAGGATCGGGCCCGGCCCACATGCCACCCGAATATGATGGATGGATTGGTTGTAGAATTTTTACTCGGCTTGACCATAAATAGCATTACGATAGTATTTGTAAAATATTATTAGCTAATTAGTTTCTCATAAATCCTTTTTTTTTTTCCGTAAACTCTATGTACTTTACTTTTTTTTAAAAAAAATTTCAACTTCAATAGAATATTGTCGGCCCACTTTCTATTTTTTTTTATTTTATAAAAGTATAGAATTGAGTAGTCTCGGGAAAATTACTCTCGTACAATCTTCTAAGAATTTTTCTAAGAAAAACAAATGTGCTAGACATTTACTCATCATTATGACATTTAATTTCTTTTAGTTAGGTGACTAGCATGGGTAGAAAGCTTTACTTCACTTAATTACCGAAGATCATGTTCCAAACTTTGCAATCAATAACAAATCTCATTTAAACTTTTGCAGTAAATAAATTAAATTGCTTCTTCATTTACCGAGAAAATACATTAAAGGGTACAAAAGGCACATAAGATTATCCTTTTTATATGTCGCTTAACCGAAATTTTTTTTGGTCCAAAAGTATTTAGTTATTCTTTCTACCACCCTTGTTGGTATTTTTCCTCTTTAGGAGTTACTCTAATTTGATAATGCAAAGAACAAAGAACACTTCTAATCTACAATTAATCTGTGATTAATTGTCATACCTCTCCACCATTAATTTGTTGTAATATTTCTAGATTTTATGTATATGCAGAGTGGAAAAATGAAGTTACTACTTCATAAATGGTTCACATTCATTCATATGACAGTTTCTTAACTTTTGTGACTTCGTTTGTGAAAAGATACAAATAACTTTTCAGAAAGTTTGAAGTTACTGTCTTTATGACAATTTTGTCATTAAACCAAAATAAATGTTACATAACATTAACTCACATTTGGCCTTTTACAATTTTCTGATATAAGAAAACGTAAATGATTTGCCTATATAAACATCATCATTTGTGAGCTAAAATACCAACCAAAAATAGTATTCTCTCATCCTCTCAAAAGACTATTCTTCTTCCTATTTTTGCTAGGCAATTCTTTTTTGCAAACTCCAAACTTTCAGCCACGAGTGCACGTGTTTGGAAGTACTGTGGAACCTTAGGGAGCGACCGATCTTAATGATTTGCAGCCAGTTGGACCGAAATCATTTTCAAGGCAATGGCTTGCCACGATACAGTATTTATTCGATAAGTTATTTCTATTCTTGGCCAATATTATCTACTATTTTTCTTACAATTTGAAAGTGACTTCGTATATAATATTGACTAATAGCTACCACTTTGAACAAAACACTTCCCGATCTATCAAAGCTTGAGCCTTTAGATGACAACAATTATAAGTGTTGGTCCTAGAAACTTTTAATTTTCTTTGAACAATTAGAAGTGGATTACGTTTTGTTTAACGAACCTCCTGCTGATGTTGTTTCCAATACTACTAATGTTGCTGATAGTTCTAATATAACTGCTACTGTTGTTGATGCTGCTAAAAAGAAATTTGAAAAGGATAATAAAACTGTTCGAGGGCATATGCTTAACCATATGACTAATACTCTCTTCGATTTGTTTATAAATTATAAATCTGCTAAAGTCATATGGGACAGTTTAGAGAAGAAATATGGTGCAGATGATGTGGGGAAAAAAAGTATGTAGTTGAAAATTGGATCAAGTTTCAGATGGTTAATGATAAGCCAATCATGGAGCAGGTTCACGAATATGAAAATTTGACTGCTGATGTTCTGAACGAAGGCATGGAGATGTGTGAGATTCTTCAAGCTAATGTTCTGCTTGAAAATTTTCTACTTTTCTGGAGTGATTACAGGAATCAACTGAAACACAAGAAGAAAAACTTAACTCTTCAAGAATTGATCAGTCACATGAGGACCGAGGAAGCAAACCGTCTCAAAGATGAGGATGCAAAACGACTTAAGGATAAGATAAAATTTCTCTCTCTTAATTTTTCTAAAGCTAACCTTGTGGAATCTGCTAGTACTTTTGTGAAAGACAGGTTTAAAGGTAAACAGAAGAAAGGCCAGAAGAAAGGATATATAAAGAAGTAGAATTACTTCAATAAACTGGAAGGCCAAATCCAAAAGTCAAAAGGACCTTGCTATGTCTGTGAAAAAATTGGTCACAAGGCTTTCCAGTGCAACCAAAGACAAGGACAAAGTTCGAAGTAGGGAGGAAAAACTCCACCCCAAGCTAACCTTACTAAAAGTGGTGATGTGATTGTTGTTGTGGTCGTAGAGGCAAATATGGTGGCTAACAAGATTGATTGGATACTGGACACAGGCGCTTCAAGGCACCTCTGCGCCAACAAGGAATTGTTCCATGACTTTGAGGAGTCTACTGATGGCGAATGTGCTTACATGGGTAACTCCACTACCGCAGGAGTTATGGGTAAAGGAAAAGTTCTTCTTAAGTTAACTTCTGAAAAAAATTTAGCGTTGAACAATGTTCTGTACCATTCGTAGAAACTAAATATCTAGTGCACTTCTCAACAAAGCAGGCCTTAAACTTATTTTTAAATCTAATAAAATTGTTATTTATCGTGGAGGAGACTTTATTGGGAAGTGTTACCTCAATGGAGGTTTATTTGTACTGAACATTGTTCAAGAGATTACTAGTAATGCAAGTACTTCTAATTCTGCTTATATTGTTGAATCTATTGATTTGTGGCATGGTAGGCTAGGTCATATTAATATTTCTTCTATAAAAAGACTTTAAAAATGGAATTAATTCCTGCGATTACTGTTGATAATTTTTTTAATTGTTATATTTGTATAGAAGCAAAATATACCAAAAAGCCTTTTAAAAATATAACTAGTAGAAAGACAGGATTGCTTGAACTAGTACATTCAGACTTACCTGATTTTAAGAACACTGTTAGTAAGGGTGGGAAGAAATATATCACTTTTGTAGATGACTTTTCGAGATACACTAAGGTATATCTTCTTAAGTCTAAGGATGAGGCTGAAAGCATATTTTTAAAAAATACAAAGCAGAAGTAGAAAATCAACTAGACAGGAAAATCAAGAGACTTAGGTCTGATAGGGGTGGTGAATATAGTACTAATACTCTAGAAGCTTTTTTTGAGAAAAATGGTGTTATACATGAGGTTAGTGCTCCCTATACTTCCCAACAAAATGGTGTAACTGAACAAAAAAATCGAACCCTTAAAGAAATGATGAATTCTATGTTTTTGAGTTCAGGTTTATCTGACAAGATTTGGGAGGAAGCTGTCTTATCTGTATGTTATGCTCTTAATAGAGTTCCTCATAAGAAGTTAGATAAAACTCCTTATGAGTTATGGAAAGGATTTGCCCCAAACTTGAAATTTCTAAAAGTGTGGGGGTGTTTGACTAAAGTTGGTCTACATGAATTTAAACAAGTAATTGTAGGACCTAAGACTTTTGATGCCGCTTTTATTGGTTATGCTCAAAACAGTGTTGCATATAGATTTCTATCTTTGAATGATCATTCTATTTGCGAATCTAGAGATGCAGAATTTTTTGAGCATGTTTTTCCATTGAAATATAATACTCCCACTTATGTGCCTAATAATACTTCTACATCTATATTTGTTAATTTTCATATTGTGTCTTCTTCTAGTATTACTGCTAATGATAATAAAAATGAACTTAGAAGGAGTAAGAGACGTAGAATTAAAACTAGCTTTGGTCCTGACTTTATCACTACTTTCTTGACTGAAAATATTGAGCTTGATCTTTTGAATTATGAATTAGTGTCTACTTATTTAATAGAAGAAGACCCTAAGACTTATGATGAAGCAATGAGGTCAATAGATGCTAATTTTTGGAAAGAGGCCATTAAAAGTGAATTAGACTCTATAGTTTATAATCACACTTGGGACTTGTCTGATTTTCCTAAAGGTTGTAAACCCATAAGTAGCAAGTGGATATTTATAAGAAATTGAGACCTGATGGTACAATTGAAAAATATAGGCTAGACAACGAAAGGCGCTGACTATTTTGATACTTATTCTCCTGTAACTAAAATAGCAACTATTAGAACTTTTGTTGCCTTAGCCGCTATTCATAATTTAGTGATACATCAAATGGATATTAAAACGGCTTTTTTAAATGATGATTTAGAGGAAGAGATCTATATGACTCAACCTGAGGGTTTTGTGATCCAAGGACATGAGAATAAAGTATGTAAATTGAGAAAGTCTCTATATGGTCTTAAACAGGTACCTAAACAATAGTATGAAAAGTTTAATAGCACACTAGTAGATAATGAGTTTGTTGTTAATAAATCTGATACTTGTGCTTATTCCAAGATGGTAGGATTAGATTGTGTGATTATATGTATGTAGGTGGATGACATGTTAATCTTTGGCCCTAATGTGGATATTGTAAATGAGACTAATAATTTGTTGTCTTCTAAATTTGAAATGAAAGATCTTGGAGAAGCAGCTGTAATTTTAGGGATTAAAATCAAAAGAACTGCTAATGATTTTTTATTGTCTCAGTCTCATTATATTGAGAAATGTTGAAAAGGTTTAATTATTTTTTTATAGTTCCTGTAAGAACTCCTTATGATCCCAGCATACACTTGAGAAAGAATAGAGAATCTAGTGTTTCTCAAACTGAATATGTTAAGATAATTGATAGTGTAATATTTTTCATGAATTATACACGGCCTGATATTGCTTATGTTTTAGTAGATTAAGTAGATATACTCACAACCCCAGTAGTGAACACTGGAATGCTCTTCATCGCTTGCTAAGGTATTTGAGAGGAACTATGGATTGGTGTTTGTATTTTAATAATTTTTCTACGGCTTTAGAAGGATTTTGTGAAGCAAATTGGGTTACTGACAATGATGAAGTTAGCTCCACTAGTGGCTATGTGTTTTACATTGGGTGCATGTGCTATTTCGTGGAAGTCTTCAAAACAGACTTGTATAGCACGTTCAACCATAGAATCTGAATTTATTGCTCTTAAGTTAGTAGGGCAAGAAGCTGAATGGTTGAGAAACTTATTGGCAGACATGCCTTTGTGGGAAAGACAAACTTCACCAGTGTCTTTACATTGTGACTCACAAGAGGCAATTGAAATTGCCAAGAATAGTATGTACAATGGGAAAAGAAGACATATTCGCATTAGACATGGTGCGGTGAAACAATTATTAAAACATAATATTATTTTCTTGGAATATGTAAGGTCCGAAAGAAATTTGGCGGATCCTTTAACCAAGGGTTTGGCAAGGAGAGTTATCCTTGAAACGTCAAGGGGGATGGAGCTAAAGCCCGTGGATTGAGGAAGTATGGTGGATACCCGTTCATGGTCAAACGAAGCTATATGAGACTTCAATATGCACTATATTTCCTATCCCTATGACGTGTGATAGTGCTTTATAAGGTTGAGCCTATTTTGCTCTTAATGATTCCATAGCCTTAAGGTGGTCTATATGTTGATAGACTTGATGGAATCACCTACGTGAGTGTAAAGGTGCGGTCGCCTTTTATGAAAGACTTGGGATGTCTTTATAGAGCACTCATGAGACCCAATGTGTGTGCATGACCATAAAAGTACTTTATTAGTATCGTGGAGTTTGCATAAAATTAAGGATATAATATGTGTATTGAGGGTCTCAACTCATGTCCATTCAGTTCAAGAGTACTTCACTTTGTGGATATTAGTCGTTGCCTCATTTCACTACGTGTCAATTCAAATCAAAAGATATTGACACTTAAGTACATGTTCCTTCCTTTTGCCTAGGAATTATTCTTATTCTTTATCTTTGCATTAGTGGGGGATTGTTGGTATTATTCCTCTTTAGGCGTTACTCTAATTTGATAATGCAAAGAACAAAGAACACTTCTAATCTACAATTAATCAGTGGTTAATTATCATACCTCTTCACCATTAATTTGTTGTAACATTTCTAGATTTTATATATATGCAGAGTGGAAAAATGAAGTTACTACTTCATAAATAGTTCACATTCATTCATATGACAGTTTCTTAACTTTTGTGACTTCGTTTGTGAAAAGATACAACTTTTCAGAAGGTTTGAAGTTATTGTCTTTACGATAATTTTGTCATTAAACCAAAATAAATGTTACATAACATTAACTCACATTTGGCCTCTTACGATTTTCTGATGGAAGAAAACGTAAATGATTTGCCTATATAAACATCATCATTTGTGAGCTAAAACACAAATCAAAAACATTATTCTCTCATCCTCTCAAAAGACTATTCTTCTTCCTATTAAACCAAAATAAATGTTACATAACACATTTGGCCTCTTACGATTTTCTGATGGAAGAAAACGTAAATGATTTGCCTATATAAACATCATCATTTGTGAGCTAAAACTCCAACCAAAAACATTATTCTCATCCTCTCAAAAAATATTCTTCTTCCTATTTTTTCTGGGCAATTCTTTTTTGCAAACTCCAAACTTTCAGCCATGAGTGCACGTGTTTGGAAGTATTGTGGAACCTTAGGGAGCAACCGATCTTAACGATTTGCACCCAGTCGGACCGAAATCGCTTTCAAGACAGTGGCTTGCCACAACATAGTATTTATTCGATAAATTATTTCTATTCTTGGTCAATATTATCTACTATTTTTCTTACAATCCTTATTACTCCAAATAATGTAGTCATTAATTATTCATTTAAGAAAATGTAAAAATAATTTAATCCAACACCTTTTATGATTACTGCCATTAAATAATTTTTTTGAAATAAATGTGTCCAAACGGAAAGATAAAAAGAGCTGAAAGCCGGAGGGAGTAGATAATTACTAGTACTACATTACTTAATTTGGGCGACTAGCATAATTGTTAAGGGCGTTAAGAAAGTTTAACTTCTTAGGAGGGAATGGCATTTTGAGTATATATTATATTCGTTCATTTAGCAGTTAGCACAAAACAAACAAAATTCATTCTGTAATTTACTGAGGAAAACACCAAACTAGAGGCTGTAAAAAATACACAAATTCTGCATATAAATAGTAACTCTAAAGAATGTCCACAACATAGTTTAATAGGTCCACGGCAACAATAAGCCAAGGAAACGTCAACATAATTTAATAAAAGGGACAAATAAAATAACCTCAATCTCTTCCTCATCTTAAATGATCTAAAAAGAAGAAGAGAGAAGATTGAGTAATAATAAAAACAAAAAAAGAACTCTACATAAATCCAAAATGGGAAAAATAAAACCAACAAAACGAAAAAGCTATACTCCATATCTCCATAGGAGAAGCAGCAGAAGAGGTCACTATTTAGAAGAAAAGACCAAAGACAAGAGCTACAAGAGAAGCAAAAATGGTGGGTACAAAAATGGAGGAATCAGAAGCAGGAGCAGGTGCAGGGGCCTCCATTGCAGCCACATTTTGGATACCAGACATGGCCACCAAAACCATGATGAGAGCCACCATGAAAATCTTCATTTTCATTGCCTCCATTATTGTAGAATTTCAAGAACTTATTTTTAAAAGAGAGAGAGAGAGAGAGAGAGAGAGAGTGATGAATGAAATGCACAAGGGGCAGAAGAAGAAAGATGCAATATGAAGGGATTGTAGGTGGGGTTGGTCTTATATAGTGGAAAGGGGTGTCTTACGGGCAGGGCTGACCGATGAGACCGTTAGTCCAACCACATAAACAATATTCACTGTAGTTTGTTTTATACGACACTCTAACACTTTTATTTAATTTAATTTTTTTATTTTATTATTATGATATATTTTTATATTTATAAATATCATGTCATGTTTAAAAATTACGGGGTTTAAAAATTTCACTTTTTTTTTTAAACTCTTCCCAATCAAATAATGTCCAATAAGAAAACTTGGAGGGAGTAAGAAATTTATATGACTTAACTCTGATTGTGGGGTTATCATACAGCTGTTGCCAACGGTTGTTTGGTCATTTGTACTCCTTTTCGCTGTCTGAATGGGGGACCTCACGTTTTGATTTGAGGCAAGATAGAACTATTGAAAAGACAATCACTGCCCTAAATTTGAGCATGTTCTGAGGCTGTTTTCTGAGTATGGAAAGGGTAAACTGGACATTCCAAGAAGGTGCCATTGTTTTTATCTTAAGATATTTTAGAGGAGTAATAATTTTTTTTAAAAAGTATTTGGTGGTTTAAAATATTGACGTTATTGAGTGGAGGAGTGGTGTGTTGAGCTGTATGGATCAGTTGAATTGCTTTTTCTCAAGCAGTCAAATGAGTACATATTCCTCTGCAGAGAGCCAATTTCTTTATTTATCCTTGATATGAAATTGGATAAGGAGACCTCAATGTTTAAACATAAGGATATTATTCAAAGCTAGTATTAGTACCTGTGAGATGTGCTGTCTATATAGCATAGTGAAACTTGGCAAATTTTGATTTGGCTTGTTTGATTACATTACATCATGTTGTTTTAACCAAAATTTAATAGTCATTCTGTTTTTCAATACAATGTACCAAATAATAAAATTACTATGATATTAATTTAAGCGAATCACATAGTCATTGCATAACTTTTTTTTATTTTTTTGTTATTACATTATCCACTACTAAGTATTATTACGTTACCTACATAATTTTTTATTAGCTTGTCACTCATCTAATATACTTTTCGATTGATTTCTTTTTCCTAATAAATGGAGAATAATGATAAGGACATTAAGTCAAGTAGGAAGCTAATAAGCTCACATGGCAATACAATTAATATCATTCACTAATTCTCTCTCTCTATCTCTCTCTATGTATATTCCTAAATTTATTAAAGTTTAATTCAATTTTTACAATTCTTCAATTGTCTAACTCAATGAATAATATTTTGAGCATTATTTACTAACTGCAGCTTATTCTTGAATTAATTCAAAAGTATAGATATCCTCATAATATATCTACTCCTTCTTTTTATATTTTTTTTCTACCACAATTTTTTAATGAAATTTTCCCATTTAATATTTTACCTATAATCAAAATATTATAATATTTAATATTAAATTATAATTTTGAATTCGTCAAAGTATAAACAGAGTAGTTACTTTTATTATTTTGGTCAAAAACTTGTTGGCTCTCCAAATACAAGCAAGTATACGTGGCCGTCAAGTAATAAAGTAATTCGAAAGTCGGTTGTCGAACCTACAAAGACTTAGAACAAATGTCAACTAAGTTAACTCAAATTAATCTACTGTCCAAGGTGATAAAAAATGTTGATTTTTTAACTAAAAGTACTATTGTAAAATTTAAACAGGTAAACAACTAAATTAATAAGAAGCAAGCAAACCCTCCCGCATCTTTGAGAGAGCTCTGGCGATTTTTAGGCGACAAGGAGGCGTTTTTCCTTTGGAGCTCTCCCATGGCCGATTTGGCCGACGGCCAGCCTGTTTTTAGGGCTGGTCTGCCTTCCCCTGATCAATACGCCCTATACAGTCAAATCCAAACACAAACACACCCCTTAATTACTCCAATCTATTAAAACCCAGTTCATTAAATGCCCCCCATGCAATCAACGTCGTTAAGAATCACAGAGCAAATTATCCCCATCAAACCTGTTTCGTTTCTCCATGATGAACCATTCCTCAAGTGGACAACTACTGAAGTTAAGCGTATGAATTCTATTGAAAATCTGTGTTATGCTGTGGTTGGTAAATTCTCCTATGGATGGCCAGAGATTAATGAGATTCGTAAGTTAATTCTCAATCAGTGTGATATTAAAGGTAAGGTGCAAATTGGTTTATTACGTAAAATAGACATGTTCTCAAGGATTATTTTAATGTTATGTAAAATGCATCTTATTACATTAAAACTAGAGACGGGTATGAATATTAGACGAGAGCATTAAAATATGATGAATGGTTCAATCCAGATGAGGAAACTCTAATTGTAATGGCTTGGATATCCTTCCCAACACTGCCACCTACTTTCTTTATGAAAGAGTCCTTATTTTCTCTAGTTTCAGTTGTGGGTAAGCCATTACACATAGACTTGGCAACTCAAAATAAAACTAGACCTATATGTGCACGTGTGAAGGTGAAGGTGAATTTATTAGCAGACTTACCAAAAACAATTCAAATTCATGTGGTGAATGAGGCAATAGGAGAAGTCTGGTCTAAGTGGATTAAAATCCAATACGACCACATGCCTAAGTATTTCAAGGAGTGCAAGCTTCAAGGGCACACAGAAGTTTGAATGTAGAGTTCTACATCCAGAATTGATTCCAATGATTGAAGATGACAAGGAGAAGGAGGAAGCTCAGGCCAAAATTAATAAGAAGAGACCTAATGGTGTACCACCAGTTAAGATATTAACTAGTGGTAAAGTGGTGGGTAATCATAATACTAAATGGAATCAGGTGATAGACAATCGTCCAAAGAAGAACATTGATGATGGAGGCAAAGAAAAAACTGGCCAAGAGTTGGGTATTGTGGAACCTAAGGCAGCTATTCAGGTGACAATTACAAATAAATTTGCATTACTAGAAGGTCAAGATGTACGGAAGGATCAAAGTGAGGAGGTCGTAGTAGTTAACAATGTTGAATAGCTGAAGGCAACTGACAAAGGCAAGGTGACTCCAACTAAAGCTGGAAAATCAAGTCCTAGTTCGAAGAAAACTGGGAAACTGAATTTGGTGCAAGACGGCAACCCTAATCCTAATGCTATCGGGATTGAGGTAGATAATGCTAAGGAGAGCACATTGGATTGGATATAAAGGAAGTTTGGCACGTCCAAAGAAGAACTTAAAGTTCCAATGAACCTTTCATGTTAAGAAATACCATTTCAAACAATGGAAGATTCATCCAACCAAAAATTTGCTGCTGGACAAATTATAAGAGTACCTCTTTGTGGAGTGAAGAAGTGAAACTAGGAAGGAGCATAATGATACTTATAATACTGGGAATGCATAGGAACAACGTGAAGAGGAGCCAGGAAATACAAGTAGTGATGCAACAGTGAACCCTAATATTAGGGTTGATGCTACAGGAATCCTGCAGCTACAATAAACCCTAGTCTCGAAAACATGCATCAAGATAGGGTTAAAAGGGAAGATGAAGGGAATGTGCAGATGCATAAAGTGATTAGAGAAAAGTGTGTATCAATGGTAGAGATATGAGCTGTAGAACACACAGTATTACAAGAAACACAGGTGCACAGGAAAATCGATGAAACAGTAAACCCTAGAGAATTAGGGCACAATGTTGCAGTTTCA
Source organism: Nicotiana tomentosiformis (assembly GCF_000390325.3). Classification (NCBI taxonomy): domain Eukaryota; kingdom Viridiplantae; phylum Streptophyta; class Magnoliopsida; order Solanales; family Solanaceae; genus Nicotiana; species Nicotiana tomentosiformis. The sequence goes on along the minus strand of NC_090814.1, from coordinate 48,210,512 downwards.
GGTAGAGGTGCAAATAATGTAGTCCAGGGTTTTCATGATAAATTGTTGGAAGATACTAGAAATAATAGTAGAGAAATGCAGGAACTTCAAGAAGCTAGAGGTGTTGATCAAGGCCAAACTAACACTAAAGAGCTACAGTTGGTGAATTTTACTGAAGATACTACTATGATCACAAAGAAGAAGTTCACTGTGATGGATGACATCCTTGATAAGGGGGTGATAATCAATGAAAAGGGGCAGAGGGAGTTGGGTATGGTTGCCGAGAACCATAAACCAATATTTTGGCACTTCAAGCCATGGAAGATGAGCAGAATATGGAGGAAGAACTGGGAGAGGATATTTATGAAGGCTCGACTACTTCAAACATGCAACACATTTCTAAACTAGCTAATTTATCTCCCAGAAGTATGAATAAAGATAAATATATTGCTATACATTCAAAGAAACAAAGGGATAAAAGTGAACCTAAAACTAGGTTGCAACCAAAGAGGGCAGTATCATCTTCCAAGTAAATTTTATAGATAATGTAATTATTTGGAATGTGAGATCTGTTAACACAAGGAAACTTTCCAGAGATTGATACATCTTCATAGAAAACATAATTTTTACTTCATTGGATTGATGAAACCATTACAAAATCCTAACAAATTGGAGGTATGTATAAGGAAGCGGGGGATACACACGACTTTTTGCAATATTTCTGAAAAACTTTGGGCCTTTATTGATGAAGATGTGGAGGCAACAGTGATGATAAATATGGAACAACAATTGACTCTCAAATTATTTCATACTGTACTTGCTAAGGAGGTGATTGTCACTTTGGTGTATGTTAAGTCTGATGTAGTAGAGAGGATTAAACTATGGGATTCCTTATATAATCTAGCTCAAGACATGCAATCTCCATGGCTCGTAAGAGGTGATTTCAATATCATTGTATCTGAGGAAGAGAAGCATGGGGGCATGTTAGTCTATATTCAAGAAGTGGAAGACTTTGCACATTGTATTGATACATGTAATCTTTTTTATCTTGGCTACAAGGGAAGCTTATATACTTGGTGGAATGGAAGATCAGGAGATGCTTGCATATTCAAAAGTCTTGATAGGTATTTGGGTAATTTGAAATTTTAGGAGTTGTTTCCTGCTTTGGAGGTGGAGCATTTTATCAAGTATGGCTCAGATCATGCACCATTGTTACGTACATGTAATGTGAACACTGTCCAGGTTAAGAAGTCCTTAAAATTTCTTAATTTCTGGGCAAAGAGTGCTACTTTTAAAGATGTTATCAAGAAGCATTGGTAGTCAGATGTTGAAGGCAATCCATTTATGATTTTTTATCACAAGTTAAGCAATGTAAAGAAGGCTCTTGTTGGTTGGAATAAAGAGACATTTGGAGCTATTTTCAAGCAAATTGACACATTGGAGGATGTCATCAAAGTTCATGAGATTGAGTTTAAATTGAATCCAACACCATAGAATATGGCAAAGCTACATAAAGTTGAAGCTGACATTACAAGATGCCTACACTTAGATGAAGAATTCAGTAGACAAAAAGAGGCATGCAATGGTTTTGGGATAGAGATAGAAATACAAAATTCTTTCATGCTCAGGTCAAAGGAAGAATGAAAAGAATTCAAGTGTCTAGAATCCTCAATAGTTCTGGCATTTAGATTGATAATAGTAAGGAGATAGTTAAGGAGGCAGTGGACATTTTTCAAGATCAGTTCACAAAAGAAAGAACTTAGTCCTTTAACGACTTCTTATTTTTCTTATAAGTGTAGGACTGAGTCCACCTGATTCCATCCTCGATGAGTAACTCATCTTATTCCCAGTATTGTAGTCACCAATAGTGTTTCCTGGTATTGCAGCCTAAGAGCTATCGTGTTAAACTTGTTTGGTTCGTAACAAGTATTCATCCTCTCTCAATTTGTTTCGAACATTTCTTTTTTTTTTTCTCCTTTGGGTAGATTGTGTTGTGTTTTTCCCTCTTTGATCGCCATTAGTTCTAGACAATATGATGGTACTATATTTTCTCTGTGACTGGAGCATTCATTCCCATCCAATTTTCCCCTTAATTAATAGTTAACAGCCTTATTGTTCCACACACTTGTCTGCCTCCCATGAACTCGTAGTATCATTATGCCTAGTTTGTTGAGTTTATCACACCACCACTTCATCACTAGTAGTCTCACTTTCCAATGTAATATGTAGACATGAACTCCCTCTAAATCTTTTAGTTGATATTCAGTGTCACTCAAGTCGGTTGCATTACAGTTGATCCTTTATATCTTCTATTAACACTTGTGCTCTAGGCGAGTCCACCATTCTGATACAAACTATTTTGCGATAACTATGACCATCTCAATTTATAGATTTTCTTTCAATTCCTCTCTCCTCATTCTTCCTAGTTAGTGAATAGCTATGCGCTCTTCCATACGTTACGTGGTCTTTTCTCTTAGTTGAGAATTCATCCTGCTCGCCTCTCGACACTTGTTGGGATATCCGTGGGAAAATATGTTCATCCATGTATCACTTAACACTTCCTTGCTTGTAAGATTCTTAAGAGACCCTCCATCAAGTCCAGATGCACTCTTGGGTTATTATAATATCATATTTATCTCTCCCACTTGTTCTGTCTTTCTTAAAGCCTTGGAACTTTAGCTAAACCGCAAATCCGTGATTAACTCATTCCAAGAACTCGCAGCCCTTTCATATTTGATCTGTAGTACTTCCTTGGGTTCTATTGTCCCTGACTCTCTAACAAGTATAAAACCCTTTTTGAAAACCTTACTCTTAGTTTCTAGTATCGTTGACCCTGTCATGTATATTTTTACGTACGAAGAATTTATATTTCTTAACCTTCCACTTTATTTTTGTACTAGTGGTTTATCATTTGTATATCCTTTCAGAGAATCACGTTATCCCTTACCACTTTTCTAGACTACACATGTCTTCAACAAAATATCCAAACATCATAGCTACATGGCTCTACTCTCATTTTATTGTACTTAAGTAGCCTCACCATGGCCCTTCCCTCCCCACTTGGGGTGAATATTTCACATTTCAACACAAGTCTTAAATTTAGCAATTTGAGGGACATATGTTTCACATATCTAGTCCTCTTCTATATGATTGACTATTAGGGAGATTTAAGTCCCCCATGGTATTAACCTCATAAGTTCTCTACTCTTATTCAGCCACACAGGCTTGGGATCCAAATCCCTCGTGTCAATATCCTTTTTGGAGTGTAACACCACTTCGCACATTCTTGGGATTTTTATAACATTCATAGTACTAGGGTCTTCTCATTGTGGGTTCAATTGACTCTCTTTTCATAACTTCTTGACTCCCATGAGAGACCTACACATTTATTATTACTCTCCAGGCCATGCCTACATATTTTTTTATCATTACATCTTAGAATCACATATATGGTTCCCACACTATTCATATGTACTAGTTAAGCTTAGGTCTCATTTATCACGTCAATGCCTCTTTGGAGGTGGACAATCACTTCTAGCACTCTTCTCATATAAAGTATGCTCACGGTACTATATACTTAACTTATATGGTCATACCATTCATTCAACATGATACATGTGCCATCTATTTAATATTCAGGTCTTTACCCATTTGTCATGTCATATGACAACATTACCTGGAATAAACAAATGAGCGTTTAAACTTACCTTAAACCTCAACGCACGAGTTAGAAGACAATCTCATAGTTAAGATCTATCGCACGATTTGGAGTGTTGAAGAGGGGTAACATTCTTAAAATGTCTATGTAGCCTCCAACTTATAGATGTGGTCGACAACACACCGATAATGAGGACTCTACTAGATATGGCTCCGAGACATCCTAGGACACTTTAAAATCTTAGGCTCTGATACCAAATTTGTCACGCCCCAACCTCGGGAAGCGCGACCAACGCTCAACCGAGTGAACCCCGTTAAGCAAACTAGCTAGATACTTTCTACCCAACTCACCCATGATCAAGAGAAGACATGATTTCATTAATTAGACAGTAGAAAGATCATATATACAATACTAAATCGTCTCATTGGTTACATCATTATTAAGTTTCAAGATACACACATTCTTATGATTCGAGTGGAACAAGAGATCAAGACACAACATAATCTGTTTGACTTTTCTAGCACCTATGTACAACCCACATAGTGTCTACGGAGCCTCTAAAAGATACAAAAGAGTGTTATGATAGTGCTGACAACAAGGCTCTGGCTATACCTCGAGACGTGATAATAATATGAACAAAAGATACAATACGTGACCCCGGGATGAAGTGGGGCTCACCAAGTCTGCTAGGAAGAGGATGTACCACTATCGCTGATCAACACTGCCTGCTATGGATCCTCCTGCATCCATTTAAAGATGCAGCGCCCCCAGCAAAAGGGACGTTAGTACTGTCGAATAGAACTAGTATGTAAAACTAAATACCATCTCAATAGAATGAATAATAATACAAGGGGGAACAATCAAGAATTCAATAATAGCTTCAAATAATACTAAAATATCAAGTTAAGGATGACATAAGTTTTCAAGTCAATTTTCATGTTATTAGATTGGGTGATCTTTAGTGCCGATATACCATAATTCACAATACCACCGTATTCTTACACAGAGTCCGATCATGACCCGATCGACTAGGTCGTCTCATTTGAGACATCAACCATAACCACAATTTCATTATAATTTCCAGCACAGTCACCACTATGTGTGCGGCATGGCATCCGATCACGGCCCGATCGTCTAGGCCGTTTCACCCAAGACATTACCTTTTTCAGTCAATCATCTCACATCATACTTCTTTCATATTCGATTCATTGGCACTAGTGGTCAGAATTATAAAGTTATTCTTGTCACTTGGCCATATTACATAATTCCAGTTCCCCTTTCCACATTCAAACATCATTATCATTAACAACAACAATATGGCTTCCCATTCAAGACATTAAATTCACATATGAGCAATTTAGGGATCTTAGGCACATAGAGGCTTTTCATACAATTTGGCATAACAACCTTTATTCGATCTTGACATGAAATCTTAACATTTCTAACACATATTCCATATTTTGAACACATCCTCAAATGGCAAGATGACATGATAAGCATTTAGAATAAATATTGAACATACATCCTTCAACACAAACACATTAGGAATAGCCAATTCTATAATGATCAATTTGGAACTTACACCAATTACACGAACACCATGGGATTCGATTCTAAGAAGAAGGGGGTTTAACCAACATACCTCAATTGAGATTCCTTTAAACTCTAAAACGTTACGGAATTCTTAGCAACTTCGATCTATTTTAGAAATATAACAAGCTGGACCAAAATTAGGAAGATGGTCATGATTCTAGCTCATTTGAGCACATTATCAAACACTAGGTGTGCATTAATATTTTAAGGCCCTTTTTGGAAAGATTCTATCATTCCTCAACCCATTCTCTACCATTTTTAGTTCACAACCTTCCCACATTCTTTGATAACACATGCATGCAAGATAACAACTTCCATACCCAAGAATTGTCTTTCTAATTATCCCCTTTTTAGTAGATTTTCAAAATTAAGGGCTAGGGCATAGATTCTTATCTTTAAGACGAGGACTTTCTTGATAATCTTTAAGTATTGAGCAAGAATTGTTGGATATTAGGTTGAAGGTTACTTCCCCACTATAAGAACTCTTTTTCACTCTAAAAATATCAGAAATATGCTCAAAAGTGGACTATGGCATATGTTTTAATGAAATAGGGTCGGGTTTAAAACCCTAAAAATAAAGCTCCGGAACAGGGTATGCGATCGCATATATGACCGCATAATGCTTATGCGGTCCGCGGAAGAGGCCGCATAATTTTCCTCTAGAACTGGGCAAATCTGACTCGGTCTACGGTCATTATGCGGTCCGCAAACTTGTTCCACGGTCGCATAATGTGCCGTAGAACCTCCATCCAAAAAATCTCAAAATTGGATATGTGATCAGAGTGCGGCCCGTGAAATGATTTTGCGGTCGCGTAATGGGCCGCGAAAATGACATCAAAAATAGCCCAAAAAACTGTCTCACTCTGCGACCATTATGCAGTCCGTAGAGTGATTCTGCGACCGCATAGTAGGCCGCAGAAGTGCATTTCTTCTTCCAAAATTTTTTCTTTACTTTTCAGTGCATTTTTCAACCCAAAAAGTCCGAGCCATCCTCAAACACGTAAACCCAGTTTGGCACCACGAAATATTATTTTTCCTTTACAAAATCTTACGGGGCCTTACATGAAACCTCCAAACTATGTGATTGACCGATTGCATATAATGTTTGATAGATTCTATTGGAGTAACTCAGGAAATGGTAGGGCAAGACAGTAGGCATAATGGGATTCTCTAAAGGTGGAGTGGGGTTTAGATCACTCCATGATGTATATAAAGCATTGTTCTCTAAGTTATGTTGGAACTTTAGAACAAAGAATAAATTATGGAATGTCTTAATGAGCAACAAGTATTGCAAAAAGATAAACTCAATGGTAGTTCCTTGGAGAGAAGATTCTCATGTGTGGAAGAAAACGCTGGAGATGAGAGATCAAATTGAACATCACATTTGGTGGTAACTCAAGTATGGAAACTCACAATTTTGGTATGCTAATTGGACTTGATTGGGTGCCTTGTATCATGCAATATGCCCTGATCATGTATGTTATGAAACATTGAACAATGTTTATGATGTGATTGAGAATGGAGAGTGGAATGAAGAGCTGATTAGGGAGGTGCTGCCATAAGAGTTTGTTCATCATATTACGCATTGTATTGCCCCTCCTCAATCTGAAAAAATGCTTGATAGGCCTTGGTGGATGTTGGAATCAAGTGGAGAATTTTCTGTGAAGTCTGTCTGGCAAGTGGTAAGGAGAAGAAGAGGGAAAATCATACTATATAAGCATATTTGGGTGAAAGGATTGCCTTTCAAGATTGCATTCTTTATGTGGAAACTATGGAAAGGCAAGCTACCACTTGATGATATCATGAGGAGTATGGGATACATATTCCCATCCAAGTGTTGGTGTTGTAGAAACCCTAGCTAGGAGACCCTAGCACATGTGTTTTTGAAGGCTCTAGAAGCAATGCTTTTGTCGTCTAACTATTGTATGCCTGCAGGTTTTAGTATGGAGGGTAAATAACTTGTGCAAGTGATCAATGACTGGTAGACATGTTAAGTGAATGCATGCTTGAGGCCAGTATTCCATGAAATGACCTCTTTGATTATGTGGGAGTTATGGAAGAAACGAAATGCTGGAATGTATGGATAGATTGTGTCACTAAATAGTATGATATATCAAGTGTCTCTCAATGTCCAAATGTTGCTTAAAATGATAAGGGTAACATTCTCAGGGGTGACTACCAATTGGCCTGATTTATACCAAAGCTAGCTTCACATGTTCCTAAATTGAAGTATACAAAGTTGTGGTGGAGATTGCTTCCTCCAGGCTGGATTAAATGCAACACTGATGGAGAAAGTAGAGGGAATCCTGGTAGGGCCTTATATGCATTTTTTATTAGAGATGAGCATGTTGCTTGATTTATGCACAAGCTATTGAGATACAAAATGCCTCAAAATGAAGCTGAAGCCAGGGCAAATTTGGAAGCAATTAAGTTTCTACATAATGCTCAACTGCCCACGTGTGTCCTTGAAACTGATTCTATGGTGATTAAATGTGTTCTTTATGGGGTATGAGAACCACCTTGGAGTATTGTCAATATGATTGAGGAGATACAGTCTATGCTTGGCAACATTCAAATTGAAGTCCAGCATGTTCTTAGGGAAGGGAATAAATTGGCAGACTACTTTGCCAACTTAGCCTTGGATCTTAATGAGGTTCAGTTGTATTCTTTGGCGAGTTGGATAGTAAAGTAAAGGGCATTGTCAATAGCGACAAGCTCAAACTACCATATATTAGAGTGAGGAATGCAAAACCTAATCCATCATGCTGAAGCCTATGGGTGTATATGTGGAGATGGTGGTGTTTGGTTGTTTGGTTCTGGAGGTGTTGCAAGGTGTAGTAGGTGTTGAAGTTTACTTTCCTACTAAAGTTCTATGGAATCAGAGTAGGGAAGGCCCTTTTTATACTAACTTTGTTTTCTTTTTTGCAGGTGATGATACAAGGACTGGATACATACTATGACAAATACTCAAAGGGTGGTATTAGTGTCTTGTATGTTCAATCCCTTGAGGTCTAGCCAGTATAGGGACCAGTCCATTGAACCAAGTTTTTGCATACATATATTATTTAAAATTGTTCAGGGATATCTAAATAAGAAAGGTCCCCAACGTCCCAAATGAAACCATACATGATGGACACTAGGCTGCATTGGGTGGGAGGCGAGGTCCCTAGGTCGCCGCAGACCAAGTGATGCTAGGCTAGGCGTCTGCTTCAACCTATGGTGACACTAGCGACGCACAGCTTGACACATGCTTCTCTCGCATTACAGTAGGTGTCACTCATCTCCCACCTTGCTTTAGACTAGGTGACGCCAGGCCTAGCGCAGGATCTCTCTCGTGTTTAACCTCGCATCGCCAGGTACAACATAGTTTGTTATGGCAAAGGTCCAGTCGACTACATGGGAGCATGGGAATTGAAGAAGATATTAGCCATAAAAATAACCTCTATTTGATCAAGAATTGGTTCAAATTGGATGCAAGCTATGTTGATCCACTTATAGACAAGAAGGTCCACACATAATGGGTTAGTGACACTGTCAAGACACAACAACTAGAGATCAACATGGATGAAGCAAGACTATTTTTTATATATCTTCCATTATTTAATATCAACTTAAGGCATGTTGTCTATAAGTTGATACATGTTTTAGCTAGTTCGTATTTCTTTCATGTTGTAAGTCATCATTTATATTTCGTTATTATTAATAAAAAGACCACTAAGCACACTGCTTAGTGGTATATTAGCTAAAAAATAAGAATCAAGCAATTGTGGTTGGGTTTTAATCAATGGAGATGAAAATTCTAGGGTTGTGGTCGGTTTACCAATCCCATTGAGTTCGTAATTACACCTATTAATTCAAATTATCTATGATTGCTAGTTGACCAGATCGTTTATATAAATAGCATGTTTCCACGATACTATCCATATATTCACAATATATCAATCCTATATTCTTATGGTATTGAATCTATCATGAATGAATAAAACACGACACTCAACTAAGCAAGACTTTTAGGTATATTCCTATCCTAACAGCGAAATCCTTTCCCAAGCCATGGGTTCAGAAACATGCTCTCTTTAATTCTACTCTAATCTAAACATGGGTTTTCCATGCATAACAAAGATAGTAGGGTGAATCGGTAGCTACAACAATTTACAAGTTAACACTAGAATTAAAGAAAGAATCACAAGATGATAATTCGAATTAACGAAGATGTAATTAATAAATGTGAATATTCATGATAACCACATCCCTAAAGATTAGGTGCTTAGCCACTCATGTTCGTAGTGATAATTATCCAAGTATTTTGCATAAATAAATTACAAAGATAGGATGAAGGGATATCCAAAGTTGTTCCACACAGTGTGTTTGCCTCCAAAATAATGTCCAACCCCTCTAAACAATGTCCCACTCCCCTCTTAGACATGCTTAGGGAATATTTATAGGCTAGGGTCAAAGTCTTCAAGTGCAAATTTCAAAAAAGATAACAATTTAATCGCGAACCAGGCAAACTAGGCATTGACATAGCGGGGCTAGGTCTAAAGCGCGCTTGGAACCTCGTGAGGCCAAGATGGGCGCGAGAGCTTGCTCGCCTGGAGCCAGGCATCTCCTGGTCTGCGTCTGGTTTGGGGCTTCTTCCGATTTCATATTTTCGTGCTCTTTTCTTGTAGTTTTGGCATCTTGTTGTGCAATCTTCACTCATCTTTATATTCCAATTATCCTACACATAAAAACAACTTAATTGAGCTCAAATATCGCACATATTAACATAAAACACCAAAATATAGGATAAGTAATGCATTAAAAATATATAATTATAACCCAATATCACTATCCCACACTTAAACGTTGCTCGTCCTCGAGTCAACCAATAATTTATACTATTTTTGAGCACTTTATGCTTGAAACATCCAAAGTACACTACACCTATGACTATGGTTGATAGCAATAATTAAACTTTGGCTTATGCATTCAACACAGACTTCCCTTTAACTTATGCCATGCTTCAAAAATATTCACAGCAAGGACAACATACTCATAACAATCCAATCCTAAAAAAACCGCCTCAATGTCACAATGCACTCGTGGCTTGAACACCCAACATTGACGAGAAGTCTAATAACATTACCTATCCCTGGAAAAATCATGTACCCTCACAACAAAATCACGGAGAGTAAGTAGAATCCACTGATTCAATTCTCATACTCAAATATAGTTTAAGGACTCGCATATATCAAAGAAAACGCACATTCTCAGAAAGAAGTCACATGCATGCAAAAGGTACCATAGGCTTGCCTATTATGTAAACCTCCACTAATGTAGGCTCGCTCGATCTAAAACCAATTAGGACTTTTCATGGTTGTAGTGTGGTATAAGGGACGAGTAGGATATATTTAAGAATAGTGACTAATCCTCCTGAGTAGTTTAATACATCATATATTAGTTCAACTTAGCAAATGTCTTCAACCCCACTTCAGTTTCACCAACCCCCAAAATGTTTCCTCTTTCTTTAAGCACTACCTTAATTCATACCCACTAGCAAGAACACGATGTCAATTTATACTACTAAAAATTCGGCAAAAACCGATCAAGGTCGACCGACCAACTTTGGTCGGTCAAACAACCGACCAAAAAACCGACCAAAGTTGGTCGGTTTTTCAAAATATTCTTTTTTAATTTTTTTTTTTTTTACGAAACCGACCAACTTTGGTCGGTTTTCTTTTGCGCAAAAATGCGGAAAACTATTTTTGAGTCCCGCAAAATTTATGTTTCAAGAAACCGACCAACTTTGGTCGGTTTTTCAATTAAAATAAATAAAAATTAATATTAAAAAAACTGACCAAAATTGGTCGGTTAATTCAGCGGGTCATTTAAAAAAACCGACCAACTTTGGTCGGTAATTTTACTTTTTAATAAAACCGACCAACTTTGGTCGGTTATTTTCGTGCAAAAATATAATTAAAGAGTATAAATCAAATAAAAGACAATCTTAAAATAAAATATACCAATGGTCTAGTGGTAGAATAGTATCCTGCCACAGTACAGACCCTGGTTCGATTTCCAGATGGTGAATTTTTTTATTACATAATTAAAATACCGACCAACTTTGGTCGGAAAAAACCGACCAACTTTGGTCGGTTTTTTTTGCAATATTTTTTTTTGAATTTAATTGACCGACCAAAGTTGGTTGGTAATTTCCGACCAACTTTGGTCGGTATTCCTTTCCGACCACAAAAATACCGTCCACACGTAAATGGTCGCGTTTTGGTCGGTTTTTGGTCATTACCGACCAACGTTGGTCGGTATTTTTGGTCGGTTTTTACCGGATTTCTAGTAGTGTTAGTTATCTACATATATTTTTTTCAGATTTTGTTTTCTCTTTTTTTTTTGCAACAACAATATTTTTTTCTCTTCTATATTTTCCATTAGTGGTGTATTCCTTATAATATAAGTGCATCTTTCTTACTTTTATTGGTTCTACTCAAAAGCCATCCAAGTTCCCTCCTTACTTCTTCTAGCGCTCATTTTTAATTAAGTATTTTAAGAGGTAAAAGGATTAAAATAATATCAATTAAGAACAAAAAGGGATATAGACTTGTAATGTGGTTGCCAAATAAAAGTCTATAAGCTTAAAAGGGTTGACTAGGGGTAATATTTATTTATGGTAAGCATTAAGCTCAAGCAAATCAAAGAAAACCTAAAACTACTTTTCAAACTGAACATCACCTAAAATTTTGCTTCAACTAACATGCCGAGCAAGTTCTAGATACAAATGCAATAATATGGACTACACAAAAATCTCACTTCACACATGGCACATGACTCACTAAGGATGGTCCCATTCTGACTCTCAAACCAAATCAAGTATCCGCGGAGTCACAAGATATTTAACATTAAGCGCAAAGTGAATATAAGTCAAGAAAATGAGCCATAGGCATCACAAGACATGCTATCCAATTTATCAGGGCATCATAAGAAACTTTGACACATAGGAAATATACTACACATGCCAGAGCCTAAATATTCTACTATCAAATGAGTTAGAAGCGGCCTAGGAATCCCATCTCTCTTCGTCCTTTTATTCCTACATCCTAATAGACTCTAAGAAGAAAAAAATTATTACCCGGTTCAAATTATATCCCATAAAAAAGAACCAAGGCATAAAAAAAAATCACGAGAGATCATTACTACCTAAAAAAAACTAAAAGACATATTTTTGGATTTTTCTTCACACTAAGATACTAAGAACTAATACTAATATATTTTACTAATAATTTTAATAATTAATCAAATAAAAATAAGAAGCTAAAAAGTAAAAATAAGAAGTTAATATTATTGCTAATATATTACTACTAATTATCAAAGGAAGTTCCCCCTACCCCACACTTAAAAGAGTACAGTATCCCCAATGCACAAATAAATTCAAAAATAATGAGGGTGGAAGAAGAAACTCCCTAGTAGGCCAAAGGCCGAAGAAATATCGGCTCACAGAGTACTCAAACATTTTTCATGTATGATCTTTTCTTCGGGTATCCCACACTTAGTTTTAACCATCTAGATCAATTTTTCACATCTTATGGCCTTGCTTCCTATGCTTATAATCCTACAAAACAAAAATAACACTATAAAAATAATACAAAAAATAATAATAACAAAAACAAAATAATAATAACAAAAACAAAATTTATACAAAAAGAAATCAGTAAAGTTAGGTTGCCTCCTAACAAGCGCATAATTTATAGTCCCGACACGACTTATACCGCTTGCTCAAGTTGGTTGCTTTCTCTTTCTCATCCTCGAAATTATGAATTGAACCCCCAATTTCGATTCAAATTTTGTACTATGCTCTTTGGGTGGTGGGACAAATCTGATTGGGCCAAGCAACCAATACCGTATTTTGCACTTCGTGGTCTTTAACTAAGGTATGTAATTTCGTCTTTCTGGTACGATAAATTCAAGGATATAAGCATCTTGTTCCTCATCCGTTAACTTCTCTAAAGGCTCAAATTGCTCAATTTTCATGTCATCCTCCAAACACAATGTGTAAAAATTCTTAGAGTAGGGTCCAACGCATTCTAATTCTAGAGTTGTCTTGCTCTTTACGCCCTCATATATACACAAACTAGGGTCTTCAAGTGCAATATTATCTACTTCTTCACATGACTCTAATGCACTTTTCTACACATTGGTATCATCAATAAAAATATGATCGAATGATTGGCTCTCTTCTTTTATTTCCTATATTTGGCTTACAAGTTTCTTTTTAGCTTCATACAACTCGTAACTAATTTGTTGGGACTTAGATGCAACATCCTTTGCATTCAAATTATCCTTGAAGTCATGAATGGCACTGCCAAATTTGGTGATCTCTTGCGCAAGCACACCTCTTTATTCTATTAAGTGTATCATCCCATTTGTATTTTCCTCACATTGAACCTCATATATTTTCATTTGTTGAGCTTGTTCCTGTCACGACTCAAACTCCCACCAGAGCCGTGACGGCTGTCACGACAAAAAATTCTAACTATTCGGGGTTGTAATGGCGCCTAACACCGCTTACTAGGTAAGTCAACACACAATAGTAAAATACTAAAGAAATGCAATAAATGACTAAAAGCTAGACAATAACATAGCGCGAAACAATTTAGAGATCAATATAATAAATCTAAATCCAACATCTAATGCAAACCATCCCAAGATGTGGAGTCATAAGTATATGAGCTACTAGAGTATACTAAATACAATATTTAGAAAGAAGTACAACACTGTTTGAGAAATGGAAACAGTACAATAGAAATAAGATGATGACTCAAGTCATGCGAACCGGATGCAGCTCTACCTCGAATCACCAACCTGGTATCTGCTAAGCACCTCTAGGGACTCCGCTGGTACCGATATCCGGTTCTGCACAATAAGTGCAGAAGTGTAGTATGAGTACAACCGACCCAATGTACTCAGTAAATGTTGAGCCTAACCTCGATAAGGTAGTGACGAGAGTAAGAAAAGACACCTACAATAAACCTGCGCATTTATATATCAAGAAGTAACAAAATAACAAGTATAAAATCAAATATAACAACGGAGTGGGGACATGTGAAAGGGTTTAATAATTACACAAGTAATGGACAATGAGCGGAAACATAAAATAAAGTATCGAGGTGTAAACCTCTTTCGAACATAAATGACGAAACCATAAAGCCATGTCCACATTCCAAATATCAAGTAAAAGCAAAGAAATCAACAAAATTGCACGGCATCACCTTTCATGTTCTTACTCTCATCCTCACATAATAATATAAAATCAAGTGCATGGCATCACCATACATGCATTTACTCTATTCTTCACATAATAATAATAACGCAAGTGCACGATATCACCATCCGTGCTTTTATCCTCATATTCACTCAAGAAATGATATCAATATATAAATAAAGTATGACAATACCCTTTGTTCTTTTTACTCTTCTTCACCAAGCAATCACATACAACACATTGCCAAACAAGGTGGAAAGCATATTCAACATCAACAATAGTATTTCAACACAACTCGTCATATGAGAATCTCCGAACAATTAGTGCCAACAACCAGTCAATATTTTTCACGATCTCAACACCCAATATCACAATAATCTCAATATAAAAAATATCATGAAAACGAGTAATCAAATAATTCAATAATCTATCTAAAGCGTAAAATACATAATACCTAAAATAACATGGTACAAGTAAAGCTAATTCTACCCGCATGCTTATCCCATGGACAATGCTTATACACTCGTCACCTTGCGTATACGTTATCCCTAACACATAGTTCACATAGCAAATAGACTCGATTCTTCCTTATTTCTCTCAAATCAAGGTTAACCAAGATGTCTACCTCTTTCCGAAACACAATCAACAATCGAACATGGCTTTTCCTTTAGAACAAACCTCCAAACCAATTGAATCTAGTCAAATATTATTCAAAATATTCAAAACAAGCTTTAGAAACCAACCACAAATGAAAAAGGTTCAATCTTTAATTAAATTGAAAAAGTCAACAAAAAATAACCCTAACCCACGTGGTCGAATTCTGAGATCAAGACCAAATCACGATTACCCATTCACTCCCGTGCCTGGATTTGTGATTTGTTTCAGAATTCGGTCTTAATTTGAGGTCTAAATTTTAATTTTACAAAATTCCTAAATTCTACCAAGAACCCCAATTTCTACTTTGAAATTCATAGATTTGATAATTAAATTCATGAAAAAGTAATTGAAGTTGATTGAAAACAAGTTAAAGTTACTAACCAATGAATTTGAGAAGAAATTGCTCTCCGAAAATTATCTGTATGAAGTCTAAGGTTAACTCTTGATGTAAAATGGGCTAAGTTCAAAAATCCCCATATTTTACCCAATTGCAGATACGCAATTGCGAACTCTTGTTCGCAAATGCAAACCAGTGATCACAAATTCGATTTATGTTCAGTGCCTTAAATGTCGCAAATGCAACTATTCCTTCGCATTTGCGAAGAACCCCTTCATCAGAAATGTGGACCAAGCTTCGCATTTGAGAAGCTGCATTGCCCCTACTCAGTTGCGTAAAAGGGACATTGACTTCTCAATTGTGAAGTGTCACAGCCATGCCCATCATCGCAAATGCCATCCTGACATCGCAAATGCGAGGGTCGCATTTGTGAATAGGTTTTTGCAAATGTGAGACCTGCAGGTTCCTAGCACCAGAGTTGCATCAACTATCCAAAACACATCCTATAACGATCCAACTGGTTATTTTGAGTATCTTAGCCCATTCCCCTATTTAGCCTCCACTGTGTTATATTGTAGTTATGTAACTTGCCGGGGGAGTTTGGTTTTGGTCCGGTTGAGTTTCGGAGTGAAATGGGACACTTAGTCCCAAAGTTGAAAGTTTAAGTTGAAAGAGTTGACTGTAGTTTGACTTTTGCGTAGATGACTCCGGAATGGAGTTTTGATTGCTCCAATAGCTCTGTATGGTGATTTTGGACTTAGAAGCGTATCTAGATATTGATTTGGAGGTCAGTAGGTCGTTTCGGCTTGAATTGGCGAAAGTTAGGAAGTTGAAGTTTTGGAAGGTCGAGAAGTTTGACTGGGAATTGACTTTATTGATATCGGGGTTGGATTTCAATTTTAGAAATTAGGATAGGCCTGTCATGTCATTTATGACTTATGTGCAAAATTTGAGGTCAATCAGAGTTATTTTGGTATGATTCGATGTTAGTTTTGGAAGTCAGATATTCATAGTTTCAATAGGCTTGAATTGGGTTGCGATTCACAGAATCGATGTTGTTTGATGTAGTTTTTGGCCTCGAGTAGGTCCGTCATGTGTTTTGAAACTTGTTGGTATATTCGAACGGGGCCCTGGGGGCCCGGGTGTGAATCAGAATGAGATTAGATAATTTTGAACTTTGGTTGATTTGCTGAAACTACTGTTGTTTTGGTGTCATCGCACCTGCAGAGGCTTTGGCTGCAGGTGCGGACACGCATGTATGTCGTGGTCATCGCAGTTGCAGAAAGGGCTAGCCAGGCCTGGGGTCGCAAAAGCGGAGACCCTCTGCAGGCACGAGTGCGCAGGCGCGCCCAGGTTCCGCAGCAGCGGACGCGCAAGTGCGCATTTTTGTCTGTATAAGCGGAATTCCCTGACCTTAGTTGGAACCACACCTACGATGGATTTTTCTGCAGGTGCGGGGTCGCAGGTGCGACAGTTTGACCGGGCAGAAAAGGGGGTGTTTGAGGGTTTTATCTCATTTTTCATCATTTGAACCTAGAGATCTCGGTTTGTGGCAATATTTTGAGGTATTTTCAAGGAAATCATCGAGGTAAGTGATTCTAATTCGGATTTGACTATTATACATGAATCCCTTTTTATTTTTGTAATCTAATTAGTGATTTAAGTTGGAAAATTTGGGGAAACATTGTGAAACTTCTTAGACTAAATTTTGGGGATTTGAAAGGCGATTTAAAGTCAGATTTGAGTAATTCTTGTATGGTTGGACTCGTTATCAAATGGGTTTTCGGATTTTGTAAATTTTGTCGGGTTCCGAGATGCGGGCATGGGGTTGACATTGTGAAACCGCTGTGGCATTCTTGTGGCATGTTGTATCAGGCGAGGGTATTAAGGTAGATCCCAAGAAGATTGAGGCAGTTCAGAATTGGCCCCGTCCTACCACAACGACCGAGATCAGGAGCTTCTTAGGGTTAGTAGGTTATTTTCATCAGTTTGTGGAGGGTTTCTCATCTATTACAGCACCTTTGACTATATTGACCTATAAGGGTGCTCCGTTCTGATGGTCCGATGATTGCGAGGCGAGCTTTTAGAAGCTCAAGACCGTATTGACTTCAACATCAGTGTTAGTGTTGCCTTCCAGTTCAGGGATGTATACTGTGAATTGCGACACTTCACGCGTTGGTTTGGGTTGTGTATTAATGCAGGAGGGGCGAGTTATTGCATATGCTTCACGTCAGCTGAAGCGCCATGAGAAGAATTACCCCGTACATGATTTGGAGTTGGCCGCAATAGTTCATGCTCTTAAGATCTGGAGGCATTATCTTTATGGGGTGTCCTGTGAGGTTTACACCGATCATCGCAGCTTGCAGCATTTGCTCAAGCAGAGGGATCTTAATTTGAGGCAGCGCATGTGGCTTGCGTTACTAAAGAATTATGATATTACCATCTTTTATCATCCGGGCAAGGCGAATGTGGTTGCGGATGCCTTGACAAGAAAGGCAGAGAGTATGGGTAGTTTGGCATTCATTTCAGCAGAGGAGAGGCCATTGGATTTGGACATTCAGTCCTTGGCTAACAGACTTGTGAGGTTAAATATTTCAGAGCCCAGTCGAGTTCTTGCATACGTCGTTGCCCAGTCTTCACTATTCGAGCAGATCAAGGCTCGTCAGTACGACGACCCGCACTTGTTGGTTCCCAGAGAGACGGTACTAAATGGTGGTGCCAAGGAGGTTACTACCGGTGAGGATGGTGTTCTGCGAATCCTGGGTCGTCTATGTGTTCCTAATGTTGATGGATTGAGGGAAAAGATTCTAGAGGAGGCACATAATTCTCGGTATTCTATTCATCCAGGTTCTACAAAGATGTATCGCGACTTGTAGAGTATAGCGAGGTGCCTAAATTACCAGCAGGTTAAGTATGAGCACCATAGGCCAGGTGGCCTACACCAGCGGATGGTTATACTTGAGTGGAAATGGGAGCGCATCACTATGAACTTCGTAGTTAGGTTGCCACGGACCTTGAGGAAGTTTGATTCAGTTTGGGTCAATGTCGACAGGTTGACCAAGTCGGCACACTTCATTCCGGTTGTGACCACGTATTCTTCAAAGAGATTGGCCCATATTTACATTCAGGAGATTGTTCGGTTGCATGGTGTGCCTGTTTCCATCTTATCGGATAGAGGATCTTAGTTTTCTTTGCATTTGTTGAGGGCAGTACAGAGTGAGTTAGGGACCCGGGTAGAGCTCAGCATAGCCTTTCATTCGTAGACCGACGGGCAGTTAGAGCTGATGGTTCAGATCTTGGAGGATATGCTTCGAGCATGTTTGATTGACTTTGGGGGGCAGTGGGATCGATTCTTGCCTTTGTCCGAGTTTGCTTACAACAACACTTATCAGTCCAGCATCGAGATGGCTCCATTTGAGGCTTTATATGGTCGACGATGTTGTTCGCCCATCGGATGGTTTGAGCCAAACAAGGCTAAGTTATATGGTACTGATTTGGTGAAGGATGCCTTGAAAAAGGTAAAGTTGATTCAGGAGCGACTTCGCACAGCACAGTCCTAATAGAAGAGTTACGCGGATCAGAAAGCGCGTGTTTTATCATTTATGGTGGGCGAGAAGGTTCTCTTGAAAGTCTCGCCGATAAAGGGAATCATGAGGTTTGGGAAGAAGGTCAAGTTGAGCCCAAGGTTTATAGGTCCATTTGAGGTATTGAGACAAGTTGGGGAGGTTGCTTATGAGCTTGCCTTGCCTCCTAGTCTATCGGGAGTTCATCCCGTTTTCCATGTGTCTATGCTCCGGAAGTTTCATGCCGGCAGGTCGCATGTGTTAGACTATAGCACGGTTCAGCTAGATGAGATCCTGGGTTATGAGGAGGAGCCAATGGCCATTGTTGACAGGCAGGTTTGCCAGTTGAGGTCCAAGAAGATTTTGGCGGTAAAGGTTCAGTGGAGGGGTCAACCAATTGAGAAGGCGACTTGGGAGACCAGGTAGGACATGCGGAGCAGATATCCACACTTATTCTGCACTCCAGGTATGATTCTAAACCCGTTCTAGGACGAACGCTTGTTTAAGAGGTGGCGAATGTAACGACCCGACCTATCATTTTTCTTTCTAGATCCCTGTTCCCTTAAATAAGATTACTATTTTATGACTTACGGGTATGGTTAGTTGGGGTTTGGAAGGGTTTGAGTTGAAATCGGAACACTTAGTTCCTTAATATTGGCTTAAAAGGGTTGAGTTTGACTTGGGTCAATATTTGTAGTAAACGACCTCGGAACCGGGATTTGACGGTCCCAATAAGTTTGTATGATGATTTTGGAGTTGGGCGTATGTTTGGATCGGGTTTTGGATGACCCGGGAGCATTTTGGCGCTTAATAATGGAAGTTGGCACATTGAAGATTCTTCAAGTTCTTTAAACTTGATTTGGAGTAGGTTTTAGTGTTATCGAGGTCCGTTTGGGATACTGAGCTCGGTAATAGTTCCGTATGGTGATTTAAGAGTTGCACACAAAATTTGGTGTCATTCCGAGTAGTCTATATATGATTCGGCGCATTCGGAGTAAGTTTGAAAAACTTTAAATTCATTAGTTGATTCGATTGGTTTTGGGGTGAGATTCTTAGTTTTGAGGTTGTTTTACGAATTCCGAGGGTGAGAGCGAGTCCATTTTATATTTACAAACTTGTTGGTATATTTGGTCGAGGCCTCGGGGGCCCCGTATAGGAGTCGGATGGCCGACAGAGTTACATCGCTCTTTGGAGAAAAGCTGGAGTTGGCTGGCATCTGGTGCGTTCGCACCTGCGGTGGGTAGGGTCACAGGAGTGGCACCGCAGGTGTGGAAGCTTGTTCACAGAAGGGAAAAGGGAGAGAGTCAGCGATGTCCGCAGAAGCGAACTCGCTTCTGCGATGAAATAGTCCGCAGGTGCGGAATGAGGCAGCCTGGCCATGGTCGCAGGCGCGCGAGGCGAGCCGCAGAAGCGAGCTCGCAAGTGCGAGATTTGGCCGCAGGTGCAGCTGGTCCTGGCTCGTACATGCATGGCTTCCGTGTGTATTAGTCCTATAATAACTTTTAAATCGGATGTTCATAGAGTATTCCCTCCTCTCTTGGAGTGGGCCAAACGCCTCAACAATATAATAGATGCATCTATGGTTCGTGCCGCTCGACCCTCGACAATGTACACATTATTCTGGATCGGGCCGTACGATGTCGGCATAAATCGTACGTGCTAATGCTCGGAGCCCGAATACACTTGATATCATTTTTATGAGTTGAGAGGTTATAATTTATTTATTTGCCCGAAATTTATTTGGAATTAGTATGTGATAATGGAATTGGAATTTACCATTAGTTAAAGAATCATTTAATCATTGTTTGCTATTGTATTAATATTATTATTCATATATTCTCTGCTTATTTAGCATTCCTGCATTTTATTGTTAGCCCATAGCAAGTGTCGATGTCGACCCCTCGTCATTACTTCTTTGAGATTAGACTGGATACTTACTGGGTACATATTGTTTATATACTCACGCTACACTTCTGCACTAATCGTGCAGGATCTGAGATAGGTGCATCTGGCAGTCATTCCGGCGCGCACCCCTGTTACCCCGAGGCTTAGTGGTGAGCTGCTTTTCTGACTCCGACCTGCAGCACCCGAAGTCTCTCTTTTGCATTTATTTGATATCTACTCTATCTTAGACAATAACTTAGTATTTTGTATATTCTACTAGTAGCTCATATACTTCTGACACCAGGTTTTGGAAATATGCTAGTAGACTTTTTGGTTTTTAAGCATTTGCTTCTTCATTAGTTTTCGCTTTACTTTATTAAATTTTTTACTCCTTATTTTCTTAATAAATGAAATTCAACTACTTTGAAATTATTAAAAAGAACAATTACATGGTTAGTTCACTGTTGGCTTGCCTAGCAGCG
Source organism: Nicotiana tomentosiformis (assembly GCF_000390325.3). Taxonomy (NCBI): domain Eukaryota; kingdom Viridiplantae; phylum Streptophyta; class Magnoliopsida; order Solanales; family Solanaceae; genus Nicotiana; species Nicotiana tomentosiformis. The sequence goes on along the minus strand of NC_090814.1, from coordinate 48,189,106 downwards.
ACGTTGGGCGCCATCACGGCCTATAGGAGAAATTGAGTCATGACATTGCAGTATTGAAATATTAATGACTTCTTCCAATAGCGTTCTTTGCTCAACATCACTCCCACTACTCGGAGGTAGTAGATTCCTTTTTGTCTGTTAATGTTACTCTCACTACTTAAATGTAATGGAACATCAATTCCGACTTATAGAGTTGTATGTTCTTGAGCCTCTGAATTTTTAGATGACTAGTTTGTTATTTCTTTGCATAGTTTTTGTAAAACTAGTTTACTTCTAGGAACATAGTTTATTAAATAATCTTATTATATAGAACTGGTATTTGTGCTAACAATTACATTCTTTTCTTTAGGAAAATAAAATAAACCTCCTTTTATTTTCTTGGATATTCAATAAACACGCATACATTCGTCCTTGATTTCATCTTATCCATTTCCATTTCAGTATATATATTGGACAATTCCATATTCAAACTTGCCACAGACTTACATTGAGTCCACAGTTTTATGGGGTCCTCGATACTGACTTAGAAGGAACTAAAATCGGAATGTAATTTCAGCTTTCTAATGCATATCCATAACAAAATAAGAAATAAATCGGAATAACTCATCTTTAATCTAAATATCTCCATAAGAGTCATATTTCTTCTCTCTACTACACCACTCTATGATGGAGAATCCGGTGTAGACAATTGAGATATTATCCTTTATTCTGATAAGTAACTAATGAACTCTGTAGAGAAGGGCTAGACACCTTCGATCAGATCATAGTGATTTAATATATTTCCATGGTGCTTGTCCGTATCATGCTTTAAATTTTTTGAATTATTCAAAGCATTCAGACTTACGGCGCATCAAACAAATATATTCATATTTTGAGTAATCATTTATGAACATAATAAAATTACTCAAAATCACTTCTTGCCTATTTGTTCATTAGAGAGCACAATCAAAATGGAGTAGTTCTTACTTATTACTAGCTCTCCTTTCTTTGGAGTAGAAATGTGTCTTAGTCATATCTCCTTCTAAATAGGATCTACAAGTTGGTAGTGTATCTATTTTCATTAAACCTTAAGGGTCATCCTTGACCAACTTAAAATCCTATCCGGATAATTATAACTTAGAAGCAAGTGCACAAATAAGTTTTACTCAATTTTGAAGAACATTATCTCTTATAAGGTAGACTAATATTGTTCAGTTCAAGAAAGATATTAACAATAATAAGGTCATGTATCCATATACCACAAGAGATAACATATTTATCAAGCTCAATAACACAAGAGTTATTCAAAAATAAACTAGATATTCATCTCTTATTTTGCCTAAAAACTGGAATTAAATTCCTTATAGCAGAAAGTCCATATAATACATCCTTTAAATTAATGTCTTATCACGACCAAATAAACTTTTTTACAAGTGATACGACAAACTACATGAAGTCATTGTGGAGTTGAGATATACAACATTAGATAGATCATGATAAGTCAGTTAACACTGGGAAGGTCTATCCAGCTGTCTATCAGGACTTGCAGGCATGAAATGCAGCATCCCCAGCAAAAGGGACGTCAGTATGAAATAATGTACCGAGTATGTAAGGAAACATAATATAAAGTCCCAATAAGGGAGAATAGGGTAACTTATGAGACTAGATAATGTTAATAAATTCAGGAATATGAACTTCTTTTTATATCCCCTTTATCAAACACATGTAGTTACGAGATCATGCCAAAATAAAGGAAATATTTAGACTTAACATACCTTATCACAATCTGTCCAATAACCACGTTAAACTCGTCTCGTTGAACCTTAATCTACAAGAACGATAACAATACTATCATAAAGTTATGGAAGGTACGACTATCGCACAACGAACGACAAGCTTATTTTATAATAAAACAAGCAGCATCTCCCCTATAATATTTACTACCTCCCAATTCTATATAATACCACCAACAACAAGAACACAACAATAAAAATATATATACATTATTTTCTAACCTTATATACATCACAAAATACAACAAAACAACCCGACACACCCCAATCACTTCATGCACAAAACGACCACCGTAGTAGCGTCAAACAACCCAAAAATATTACGAAGAACAACCAGCCCACCACCTTGAATTTATGTGGTGTTTCTCCACACCATTTTTTCTCCAAAATGCCCTAAAATAGTAGCAAAATATGCAATCCAACAGCAACTCGAAACAACCCACAAAACAGTCCACTACAAGTTGAATAACTCAACTCACGGCTTCTGATTACCGTCCCGTGAGTTCTTACAATTATAGAACGACTTTCCATACATTTCCAGCAGAAAAAATGGATAAACGAGAGCAGTATACATATCTTATTTGTTGAATATCTCAGCTCCTATCTTGGTTTTTCAAACTCTAGGTTTTCCTCCAACTAGAACTTGAAAAGAAGAGAAAATCAATTAGGGTTTCTGTTCAATTTTTTGGGAGGATTTTTGCAGGGGCTTATGTATGGTTTTTATGCCCTATTATCAGTGTGATATATGAAGGAAATAGGCCCTTAAATGGTCTCTTTGGCCGACCCAAACTGGCCCCTTTTTGGACATATGTAGTCCTCTAATTTAAGCAAGTAGGTGACATACCTACTTGTCACCTAGCAGTTTGCGCAGTTTAGCAAAAATGAATATATATCTCTACTCTAACATCATATTGACAAACAGTTTAATGTGTTAGAAAACATACTCATATATCTTCAATTTGATGTGTGGATCACCCCGTAACTCTAGGTATATTGGGAGAAAATCGCAGCTACATTTGACATAAATTTCAGCACATTTATGAATGTAACTTGTGATGACCTTTCCCAGATTTTGTTCCACAACTCACTTGACTTCAAAACACAACACACAACTATCATACGACTAAAATAACTCAAAACATAACCTCCTTATAATGTTAAAAACCCTAGTCTCACTCCAAAAGTACATGTTATAACATTCTCAACTTGTCGACTTTTGACGAAACTTATTTTCTTCAATTCGCTTAGCTTCTAAGCCTTCCCGCCCTCATGGTACTTGACATTCGTGATCTTAAATATTTGTAACCTCCACGGTAACATGAACAACTTACTTTATAAACTTTTTAACGATCTCATTTCTGAGTTTACATCAATTGACTTACGTTGTACTCTTATGTACGAAAACATGGGGTGTAACATCATTCCCCCCTTGGAACATTCGTCCTCGAATATTGACTGATGTGCTTATCAGTCTCATAACCTATAGCTCTTACAAATACTTTAATATTGTCCTTTCCATCTAGGTAACTATTCTGTAAATAAATCCAAAGGCTAGGGCATTCCCCCCTTTAGGCCTCTCTCTCACACCACGACTTGTGGTCGAAATTCTTCCAATCTCGTAACTGTTGCTACCTTATGTCATGCAGCGTGTACGACTCTGTCCTTGTTTGTATGCCTATGTGACTCTTCTCTCCTTCGTCCTCTAGCTTTTAGTTAATCTCTAGGCCTTACATTGTGTACATATACAGAACTAGGACAAGTTGTCCCTCTAGGAATCTATAGGTGTACTGAAGTTCTTCGCTCGGTACTTGTCGAACTTACGACTATTCCTATATCTTGTTTAATAGCCTCTGTTAGCTATGCTTATGGCTTTACTATATCTAGGTAGGTTATACTATACTATACTTTAATAACCATATTTCATATCATCCCAACGTGATTCACCTTATGGGGGTATTTTAATCCTGCACAATCCATGAAATTCCTTTTCTTTGAATAATTACCCAATCAATGGCCTAAACGTCATCCTCTTATCTATCGCAATTACACCCTTATTCTACCACTAGGGAAGCATTCTGTCTCTTCTAAATGCTCATAGTCTTAAACTCCTCTAAGTTCATTGAGGCTATACTGAGCTTTTTATAACTTACGGAAATCATCAGCCCTCTTGTTTTGATGGGTTTAATCCTGAATACTTACCTATTCTCGTCACCTTCTCACTAACATTTTCTTATCCTTACTCGTGTCTACCTAAAACCTTGCTTTTCTACCATACTTTAGATTGCTACCAACACATTTATTTATATTACTCGCAACCTTCATTTAACTTGCTAGCACCATATATTTCCTTATGTTATTCTGGAACCTCAAGCGAGACATCACGCCATCTCTAACTCTTTTTTACTCTCTTAACTAGACCTCTTGGTACATGGAAACCATAGGGTGGAAGATATGCTACTGACGATACCACTATCATTTCTGGATACTGAATCACATCGCTTCTAGCCCTCTACCTGAAGTATTGACTATTCACAACCTTATGCACTTGAGTATCTCATACCTTCTTCACCTTTACCTTACTTACCATTAAATCTTGCATCGTGTATCTGTCTCTTTCATAACCTCCCTTCAACATAGGTGGAATTCACATCCACACCTAGAAGCACTACCATAATACTTGCACCTCTAGTGCATACACAATCTGGCAGGAGCTTTATACTGACTTCTTATGAGGCTGGTACTCTTCTAACTGGCTTTATCGTAGAGCCATTATAGAATTTGGCCGCTACACTATCTCTCTTATACCTCTAATATTAAGATTGATTCTGCAATGTTCTAAATCACAATTTCTATAATCATCAGGGTCTAATAATTAGACTCCTTATTCACTTAGCTGATGTAACTCTTTAGTTTCCTCTTCTATCTCAGCCTTTAAATAGTCTTACGCTATATTCTGATCTGCGGCTCAGGGTATTAGTTATCACTTTAGCCCTTCTTGGACACTATTGAACATCCATAATATAACCTTTGTAACTACCCGACCGGTTGTTCTGAGCTCTAGTACGTCATTTGGTGGTTTGAGGCCTTGAGTAGCTTCACTTAAGGTATTATGACTTATACGTGTGGTCAGAATTGAATTTCAAAAAGCTCAGAGTTGATTCAGATGGAAAATTTTAATTTCAGAAGCGTTGAGTTGGAAGAAATGACTAAGGTTTGATTTTTCAGTAAACGACCTTGGAATAGGGATTTGAAGGTTCCAACAAGTTTGTATGATGATTTTTGTCTTAGGAGCGTGTCTGGATGTTGATTTGGAGATCCGTTGGTCATTTCAGTGTCAATTGGCGAAAGTTGGAAATCAGATAATTTTTGGGATGTTTGACGGGGAGTGGACTGTTGATATCGGGGTCGGATTCTGATTCCGAAAGTGGGAGTAGGTCCGTAATGTCAATTATGACTTGTGTGCAAAATGTGAGGTCAATCGGACTTGATTTGATAGTTTTTGGCGTCGAATGTAGAAGTTTAAGGTTCTAAAGTTCATTAAGCTTGAATTGGGGTGCGATTTATAGTTTTAGCATTGTTTGATGTGATTTGAAGGCTTTACTAAGTTCATATTATATTTTGGGACTTATTGGTATATTTGGTTGAGGTCCCGAGGGCCTCAGGTGAGTTTCGGGTGGTTAACGGATCAAATTTGGAGAGGAAGAAAAATCTAGAAATTTTGGCCTTCTGATGCAATCGCACCTGCGGAATTTTGCTCGCAGGTGCGAGCTAGAAGAAGTGAGCATGGTAGCGCAGAAGTGGGAAATGATTGAGTGAGGCAGTGGTGCCAAGTGTACATGGGCGACCACGGAAGCGGAGTCGCCCCTACGACACATCCATCGCAGAAGCAAAAAATAGGAAGGGGCAGCCTCATCGTAGAAGCGGACAACTTCTTCGCAGAAGCGAGTCAGCAAAAGTGCCCTGAGCCACAAAAGCATCGAAGCCCTCGCATAAATGAGATAGCAGATGCGGCCAAGTGAGCCGTAGATGCGAAAACCCCTGGATAGAATACAATCGGAGGGGTTGCAGGATTTTGGCATTTTTGGATATTTCCAACACGGGTTGAGGCGACTTTTCGAAGGGATTTCACGTGAAACTTGAGGTAAGTCACTTGTGATTATTGTTAGTCAATAATATTGAATTATCATTGAGTATTTCGACTAGATTACGTGTTTTTGAAGTGAAATTTGAGGATTTGGGCATAGGGATTTGAAAATAAGAGTTGGGATTTGAGTGGCGATTTGGTGTCGTATTTTGGTAATTTTGGTATGGGTGAACTCGATATCGAATGGGTGTTCGTATTTTGTGACTTTTACCCGATTCTAAGACGTGGTCCTGGGTCCACTTTTTGGGGCGATTTTTTAATTCTTTGCTAAAGTCGTAGTTTCACTATTTAAATTTGTTTCTTGTAGTTGTATTTATATTATGTAATTGCTTTTGGCTAGATTTGGGCCGTTCGGAGTTAGAAAAATCGAGGGAAAGGCATTCTTATCGATTGATTGAGCGAGATTTGAGGTAAGTGACTTGTCTAACCTTGTGTGGGGAAAATCCCCCTAGGATTTGGTAATATTGTAACAATTTGTGATATGTGAGTGCGTACACGGGCTAAATGTGGAAATTCTGGTTCTTGCTGAGTAGTTTCTTTTAAATCCTTAACTAAGTTGCTCTAGTCTGTGTAGTTATCATGTTTAGCCTAATGTCGCATGTTTACATGCCTTAGCTCTTACTTGCAATTTGTGAAACATTCTTAGTTGAATTACTTGCTTCCGTGACCTTGTATTCAGTCTTTAACTGTATGATTCCTTGTTGTAAATTCGTTTTTCCATAGGTTATGAGTTGTGTATTTACTTTTGGGACTACGAGGCGGTACCTCGGGAGATCCCCTGTTGTATATTTACTTTTGGGACTACAAGGCGGTACCTCGGGAGATCCCCTGTAGCATATTTATTTTTTGGACAACGAGGCTGTACCTCGGGAGATCCCCTGTTGTATATTTACTTTTGGGACTATGAGGCGGTACCTCGGGAGATCTCCTGTTGCATATTTACTTTTGGCACTACGAGGCGATACCTCAAGAGATCCCATGTTTTGTATTTACATTAGGGACTGCGAGGCGATACCTCGGGAGCGCCTCTGTTGTTTACCTCTATTTGTTGTGCTGTTACCTTTTCTGTAATTTCTCGTTATTTATTTTTCAGTCATTTCATTTTATTATTATATTTTCTGCCTCATTTCCTTTTATTCTAGTAGGGCCCTAACCTGACCTCTTTGCTACTCTACCGAGGTTAGGCTTGACACTTACTGGGTACCGTTGTGGTATACTCATACTACACTTCTGCAGATCTTTTGTGTAGATCCAGGTTCTTCCTACCAGGCCAGATACCAGTGAGCTGGACCGTACGTGGAGATGGCAAGGTATATCTGCCAGCGTCCGTAGACCTCTGAGTCCCCCTCTATCCTTATATGTTATTTTCCTTATTCTCTTTAGACTCTGATGTATAGAGACACTTAATATTTTCTCTCAGAAGCTTGTGACTTATATGTACCGGGTGTTGGGAGTTGTAATTATTTGAATCACAATTTCTATTTATATTTCATGTGTTGAGATTTGTGTTTAGGGATATATTCAGTTATTCCGCAAATTGTTAGGCTTACCTAGTCTCTAAGACTAGGTGTCATCACGACATCCTACAGAGGAAAATTGGGGTCGTGACAAGTTAGTATCAGAGCCCTAGGTTCATAGGTATTATGAGTCACAAGCATGTTTAGTAGAGTCTGGCGGATCGGTACGAAGACATCTATACTTATCTTCGGGAGGCTACAGAACTGTTAGGAAAAGCATCACTTTCTTGATTTCCTCATCGTGCAATTTGATTCCTTGAGGCTTATGCCTTTAGTTCCTTCCTACTCAATCTCCTACGACGTGAAGCGCTTGTTATCAATTGGGCATCGAGGAGTTGTAGTGGTACTGCAGATATGGTGCAAGATGTTTTCCTTACTATTCGAGTGGGCTATTATCGTCGCCTTGCGGAAGGATGTTCTGTCGTTTTAGTTCAGTATCTATACTTCATATGGTTTTGAGGCTATGCACGGATTGCTTCGATGTTCACGCGTTGTTATCGCACAACACTGGTGTAATGGTAGGGTGCTTGTCTATGTGTCGAGGCAGTGAATGACTTGAAAGGAGGATTTCTTGGTGCATGATTTAGAGGTTTAACATTTAATTCCAATAAAGGAAAGGCAATCGGACTATGGATGTTCAGGCCTTGGTCGATGAAGCGACGAGACTTGATATTTTCGAGTGTGGTGGAATTCTCATTTGTGATGCGGTGTCGTCACCCTTGTTGGAATGTATTAAGGGTCACCAATGTTATCGTCTTCTTGGATTTGCCTTTGGGGAAGGATGTTGGGAAGTGGTGCCTAAGAAGCGGATGTAAAAGATGGCAGAGTGTAGCAGTCTCAGAATCGAATTAGTGTTTCTAGTGTTGATGGCTCGAGAACGAAGTTCTTCTAGGAGGTTGGGAGTTGGTAGCGATTTATCACTTCAGGTGCTACATGTATGGATTTGATTTGAGGCAACATTTGGGCAGCGAAGTATGAGGGAGGACATGGCCGGAAGTGTCTCGCGGTGGTTGAATTACTGGCAGGTCAATTATGAAAAGCAGTGGTCGAGAAGTTGCTTAAAGGAGATGGTTCAACCTAAGTAAGAGTGGCATATCAGTATACGGATTTTGTGGTAGGATAGCCACATGCCTTGAGAGAGTTTAGAGCGGTTTAGGGAATCATGGTGGAAAAGTGACTAGGTCTACGAATTTTATTGGGATGGTGGCTACTGTATTGAGGAACATTGAATATGGCAGAAATGAGTTTGCTTGAAATGAAGATGGGAGTGAAAACTTGATTATCGTTAGGATGCAACATGACTTTAAGGTTGGAATTTATTGTCGGACTTTCAGTCGATGTCAATGGGAAATAAACGGAATTGTAGAGCCGGTAGATGAGCACGGGCTCAGGAGGGTTTACTGATTTCATGGTAGTTGTACCCAGTGCAGCGTCGTTGGGGGATGTCAGTATGGAATTCCACAGGTGGGCTATCTCCCGTGGACGGGTCAGCAGTTGTGTGATTTTGATGAAGTCTCTACGAAGAGTTTTACTTACTATGAAGCAGAAGGTCGAGTATACGATTATGGCCGATAATTTAGAATGTTCATGAAAAATTTAATAAGGAACTACAAGAAATTTGGCGGGTTGACGGTGCGAGATCATATTAATTGAGAAGGGGAAATCTTTGTGGGCTCTAGTTTTATAAATTGGAGCTTAAAGCTAAGTAGGGGAGCCACACCGTCTACGATTGGATCACGTGATTGTCTGCTTGTGCGGTTTCTGGTTATCGGTGTATTGGTGGGTTATTATGACTGAGGAAAGAAAATATGAGGGGTAATTCGAGAAAAGAAATTGATAAATCTGGACTATATTCCGCCTTATATATTTATGCTGGTTGACTCTTTGAAAGGGTGTCCATGTGCTAGCAGAGCGTTGAAGTTTGGTTATATATAGAATCAGGTCAGAGTGGGTGACTCTCAACAACGGTCCTAGTGGGTTCAAGAATTTTAGTATAGTGCCTAAGGACTTGGAATGTTCTATGTTACCATCGGGCATGCGGTATAGTATTGGAGAAAATGAATAAATAGCTCCGGATTCGCGGAAGGTCTTGCAGAATAGGTGTACCAATTGGAGATATTGTTGTGCGCTTGAGAAGGGAATGAGATGTTTCATGGGTATTGAGACGATGTGGTCTCATGATTCGGGCCACTCGGAATGAGTGCGGATTGAGTTCGTTATGTTGTGAATGGAGCTATTATTATTTCCAAGGCAGGTCAGGAGTAAATTGAAAGAAGTTGGGTTGATTAGTAATGGTTGAACCTGCATGATTGTTGTAATGATCAGTTCCTTTGGCATGTGAAGTTATACGTGTGGTTTGTAGTTGTACGCGCGGGCTTGACAACCACCATAGCTTGATTGATTTGGGAGGTATTTGATTCAAATGACCTTGTTGTTTGAATGGATTCTAGAGAAATCATGGCCTTTGAGATTGCATCTTGAGGTTTGTATTTTTCTACGGTTTGGGAATTCAGTTGTGTGTTGCATTGGCTCATCTGAAATTAGCTAAGTGAAAGATGTCTAGCCAATGTAGTGTTTATTCTACTAGTAGTTCAAGGGTTATGATGAATTCGTGTATTCTCGCGTAGCGACATGATAGGTGCAGTGAGCGCTATGGGAATTTGAAAGTTGAGGATCAAGGTTGCGGTTCAGTGTTGACAAGAATGTCACGAGCTCGGATGAGCCGGGAAGAATTCAGATGTTCAGAGTAAGCTGGCATTTTCTTAAGTGTCACCTGAGAACGACGTTCTGTGTAAGAAGCTTTATGTATTGATTTTCAGATTCTTGAATTGCTTTACATAATTAGTACGGTTGGTGGTATGGATGTGCGTACTTTACTACCTGGGCAGAAGATCGTAGGAGCGTACCCCACGGGAAAATTTGTATAAGTGTGACATGTTAGTCGCTTGATTGTAACAGATTGAAACCAAGTACGGAGATTTTTGGTACTATCGATAATGTGATTGTTCATGCCTGAAAGGTGCTCTTTTCCCGGGTTGTGAACCGTGGGAGTTGTTCCGGAGTGGATGGCTGCTCGTGTATCATGAATGGAGCCATTGTGGATCCTTGGAAGGTTATTGGCCTAGTATGGTAAGCTCAAAATCGGTTTGAGTTCCGCAGGTGGGCCTAATGTGAATGTGTGTTCTACGTCAGGTCAGATATGTTCATTTGTCATAGCATTGCTTATGGAGGAGTCGTTGGGCATGGGATGTTATTCCCGTCATCGGATATTCTATGTAATATTCTATTGTGTCATGTGGGTGGTGAGACGACATGATTTTTCGCACCTGTGTTGTGGTTTCGTGTAGCTTGTGGTATTATATGAACAGGATGGCTCTGGAGATGCAGGTCATTTATTGCACCTTAGTCGTGCTTGGGTTTCGTGGCGTATGGCGCTATCCGTCTCCCCAGGATTTGTATTACGCACTTGGCATGCTTGTGGACGGTATTCGGTATTCCGTAGGTATAAGCATTATGGCTTGATGGGTATGTCATTATTTATTGTTATGTGTGGATGGGGTTGCATGCCGCAATAGTGAGATGTTGAGTACGATCCCCTATACTTATTTTGTGTATTTGTTTCTCATTCTTTGTGAAAAGTTCATAGCATCTCTTCGGCCATTTTATTCGTTACGCGGTTCGGGTAGTTCTTTTACCAGGGTTCGTTTTTCCTTATGTATCACATTCGAGTTGTAGCTTGTTGGCGCATTGTGGGTGTCATATGAGATTTTTGGTAGTGTTTGAGATGGCTTATTGCCTGAGTAGCTTGTACTGGGTGAGATGAGGTTATTGGACCTGGGATTAGTACGATCAGAGCTATCTAGGGTATATAAAAGAGCAAAAATCGTTATTCAATTCAGAATGAGGTAATGGTCCTTGTCAGGAGGAGAGACTTCATGATTTGTTAATTCGACAGGTGGTTATTAGTTTCTACACATCTCTTCCATCGTGGCAGTATTTCGAGAGTTGAAACAGGACTTATATGCGTCATAAGGTGTATTGCGGGTATCGGATTCCTGAAATTCCAGCTATTGTGGTCAGAGGATGTTATTATGGGCAACCGACTTATGTGGTGCATGGTGTGATTTCAGCATAGGTGCACGATCATGTTTTGGTACAGTGTGTGGTGATTGATACGGTGTTTGAATGTTAGAATCAAGTCTTGTAGAGAAATCCGGAGGTTGGCATTTGGTTCTAAGGCTTTTTGGCAAAAAAAAAAGGGGGGAGGATCTTCAGTCTGGCTCGAGCTAATGTGTTCAACTGGGTTGTGGTGGCACGTGTAGGTGCACGAGGTGTTAAACAATGATTTTGGACAACTCCGGAGCAGTCCTTAGCACGTTCGAGGACGAACGTATGTTTAAGCGGGGGAGAATGTAATGACCCAACCGGTCATTTTGAGCTCTAGCACGTCATTCGGCGGTTTGAGGCCTTGAGTAGCTTCACTTCAGGTATTATAACTTGTACATGTGGTCGAAATTGAATTTTGGAAAGCTCAGAATTGATTCGGATGGAAAATTTTAATTTCGGAAGCGTTGAGTTGGAAGAATTGACTAAGTTTTGACTTTTGAGTAAACGACCTCAGAATCGGTATTTGAAGGTTACAATAGGTTTGTATGATTATTTTCGTCTTAGGAGCGTGTCCGGATGTTGATTTGGAGGTCCGTAGGTCATTTCAGCGTCAATTGGCGAAAGTTGAAAATTAGATGATTTTTGTGAAGTTTGACCGGGAGTGGACTATTGATATCGGGATCGTATTCCGATTCCGGAAGTGGGAGTAGGTCTGTAATATCAATTATGACTTGTGTGCAAAATGTGAGGACAATCGGACTTGATTTGATAGGTTTTGACATCGAATATAGAAGTTTGAGTTTCTAAAGTTCATTAAGCTTGAATTGGGGTGCGATTCATGATTTTAGCATTGTTTGATGTGATTTTAAGGCTCAACTAAGTTCGTATTGTGTTTTGGGACTTATTGGTATATTTGGTTGAGGTCCTGGGGGCCTCGGGTGAGTTTCGGGTGGTTAACGGATCTGGACATTTTGGCCTTCTGGTGCAATCGCACCTGCGGAATTTTGCTCGCAGGGGTTACTAGCCCATGTAGTCACCAGCTTATTTCTCGAAGTGAGGGTATGGCGTTATGGCTTATACAGTTTTATTGTCTCAAGGTCCGTCACCTCTTTTCTTTTCCTTCTCTTGATTATAGACTCTATCATCCTGTCATATTTTAATTTACTGTTATCACCCATTTATCACATCTTACTGATAATGCTTCATTTACTCTCTTCTTATTGTCCTGCTATCATTTCTGTCTATCACTATATTCTAAAAACTCCAACAAAACATTCTTTCCCCTTTTTTTCTCCCATTGCTCCATCCACTGGCTCTTCGGGTCTCCTAACATCCTCACTTTACTAGGAACATGAGCCATACTAAGGTAAATATTTATCTCTTCTAGGATTTCAGTGCCTATCTTCTAAAACTTCTAAACATTCTAGTATTCATATCTGGATGTACTATTTAGAGTGCACTGCCTGGGTGTCTCACAAGGAGAACTATTATCATGTTTACAATATCCTTCGAAAATGTCATCTAACGCTAACGATCCATCCACTATTTTGGGTTACTCTAACCCCATTTGCATCCTGATATCCCATCCTTCTCTTAAACTATATTTGTTAGCTCCTATAGGGCATAGCTGAGATAGGTATAACCAATTGTACATACCTCTGTTACTGTTGAAGGTAACTTAGAATGCTTATATTTCTCTGCCTGAATTATAAATACTGATAATCTTCACTAACTGGGTACCACGTACCCTCTTTCACCTTGCTTCTGTCACATGTTGAAACTTATACTTCTACCTTCTGATACTACCACGGCCTGCTATTCACAGAGTGTGTTTGATATTACCATCTTAGGGTCTTAAGCTGGAAATTTGCAAATTTGGTATGCACAATCTGATAGGGCCTCAAATAGGGCCACGTCGTCCAGAACTCTCTCTCTATTAGTGCCCTTACCTATTGTTGTATTAGCCCTCTGGCTAGCTGTAATTTTCCTAATTGCAAGCATCTCTATAATTAGCAAACATAAGTCATGGCTCGAACTCTTATGAATCATCTCTATAGCACGATTTGGATCTGAAAGAAGGGTAATATACTCCTAAATATCGTGTAGCTTCCTGTTTATATAATGAGGTGCACACCACATTTATAAACACGTCTCTACTAGACACAGCTTGTAGACTCCTTAGGATAGAACTGCTCTGATACCAAGTTTCTCACGCCCTAAACCTGGGGAGGCATGGCCGGCACCCGGTGCCATATTTGGCCCAAGCGTACCACTCTGTAACTGTGAACTTTGGAGGGGTAACCCTCAACTTAGGCCGATAAAACCATATTCTGAATCATCTGAAAATATCGTCTCTCTCATTTGAGGAGTAAATATACCCAAAAGCTCATATATATATATATATATATATATATATATATATATATATATATATATACACACACACACACACACACATATACAGGCTTGTAGACGAATCCTGTATATTTTGTATATAAGTAGATATTCATGGCAGACACACACACATATACAGGCTTGTAGACGAATCCTGTATATTTTGTATATAAGTAGATATTCATGGCAGCCTCATTAGCATATATATATACACACACACACACACACATACATATTTGGTATGACCCAAATCGGAGGGCCGCGACGGGCACCCGGTGCCTTACTCAACCGATTACCAACATAATGTATATTGTTTAACACTCTATCATGGGCCAGAAGGGCCGTCATGAGATAACCGAAATAAAACATAAGGGGATACTAGACGTAGGATGACCCAACATGATATAGAAACTTACACATGTGATATACGGGCCTACAAGGGCGACATGATTATTTGTACACTCAAAACATAGGCCGACAAGGCCATACAAGTATCCATATACATGACATCTATCTACAAGCCTCTAAGAGTATAAAAATGTCATAAAGGTCGGGATAGGGCCCCGTCATACCAATCAATACATATCCAAATCGTACCGACCAAATAGGAAACTCCGAAGCAAGTGGAGTACACCAACACCTTCCGCTGAGCTGATAGCCTACTAGGAGGACTGTCAACCTGTCTATCGGGACCTGCGGGAATGAACGCAGCGTCCTCAGGAAAAAGGGATATCAGTACAAATAAAGTACCGAGTATGTATGGCATGAAAGCAGCATATAAAAGACATAAAATAAACATAGAGTAAGGAACTCAACATGTAAGTCTAAATAGCTCTGTGAATCATGGAACATTTATAATGTCATGCATATGCGTATAAATGTCATATCTTGCATAGGTATATGCGTACATAATATCATCAAGCCTCTGAGGATATCCCATCATATCATCTCGGCCTCTGTGGGAGAAATCATCAACGTATACCAGCTGATCAGGTGGTGGTGCGTATATAACGCCATAACTTTTTCCCATACCCCATATACATATAATATACGCATATATAATGCTATCTGGTCATGGGTCAATGTACATGCACAAATGAATGCAATGCATAAGAAGTAAGTTAATAAGATCTCTCGGGATGTCATAAGATTAATATACCTTCGGATAAACTTTATCAACTTATGTATTTTCTGAGACCCATGAACAGACAATATAATAATAGGACACATGGGGGAATCAAGAACAAAGGCACCCCTAGTACTTCTAAGAGTAGAGTCATTTGTGAAAGTGTTCACTCATTTCATTTGTATCATATGGATCATGCCAAAAGGAAAGAAGGGTTAGCCTTAACATACCTCAAGTCGTCAATGAAACTCAACAACTAGTGCGTGAACCCTATAACAAATAAATACATGTACAACTTAGATGGCGCTAGTATATCACGTATCTCAAATGATAACTTGATTCTAAAATAAAACGGGCAACATTTCCCCTAATTTTACTGCTCTCTTAAGCCTACTATAGGAGATATACAAACAAAATGCAATCAAGAACTCAAAAACAATCCAACTACAATGTGGGACCTTCAATACAAAAAAAATCCTAAATATACCATAACACACCCAATCAGCAAGTTATCAATTAGCCTAAATTGTAACGACGAGCGACCAGCCTATTACCCTACCATATGTGGATTTTCTCCACAACCTTCATCGTTCCAAACTCCATAAATCGGCAGAACAATAGGCCAACATGAGTGGACTACAAAAAAGTCCACTAAAAGTGAAATAGGTCAAACTCACGGCTTTCGATCACCGTCCCGTGAGTTCTAACTATTAGGAAACGAATTTATCAACCTTCCTTGATATTTAAAAGCTTAAATAAAGAAATTAGATGTTTTCTTAACTATGAAGTACCTTCCAAAACTCAAACTACAAATAAAAAGAGAGGCAATATAACGATACTTATGTCGTAGGGATCGTTCTAATGTTATCGCTTCTTGATTTCATACACGGGATGTTAATCTTCTTTGAAACCCTAGAAGAGAGCTTAAAGATATGTTTATGGGTGTTCTCTGGTCGTGTTCTATGAAAAAATGAAGATAAAGATGACCTAAGACCTATATATATCAACTTTTGAAAAGTCAAAGAGGTGCTAGCTTGGCACCCTAGCATTAGCCCATCTTCCGATGCTTATATCATTTTATCCGGATGTCATATGAATAAACAGTTATGAGTGTTGGAAACTACATTCCAAGACCTTCAATTTGATATATAATATGTCCCAAGAAGACCTCATATAACATACGAAATGTATTGCTCAAAAAGCTTCAATGACAAACCTACTTGTCACCTATGCAGTCTGCGCAGTCTCGCAAAACTGCAAATATCTCTCTATTCCGATGTGGAGCATCCTGTAATTCCAAGTATATTAGGAGAAAAGCTCTGCTATATTTGACCTAATATTCAACACATTATGAATATAACTTGTGATGATCTTTGCCAATTTTTGTTCCACAACTCACTTGAATTCACACGAATATCATACGACTAAAATAACTCATAACATAATCTTATTATAATGTTAAGAACCCTAGTATCACCCCAAAAGCACGTGTTATAACATTCTCAACTTGTCGACATTCGACGAAACTTATTTTCTTCAATTTGTTTAGCTTCTAAGCCTTCCAACCCACTTGGTACTTATTATCCATGATCTTAAATATTTGTAACCTCCAATGTAACATGATTAACTTACTTTATGTACTTTCAAAGATGATCTCATTTATGAGCTTACATCAATTGACTTATGACGTATTCTCACGTACGAAAATATGCGGTGTAACATCTAGCTATAACTGAACTGTATCATGGTCGGTACAGGGCCTCGACCTACCCATCAAACCTGTATACATAAAATGGACTCCAAGGTCTAGACCTGGTAACTCTGAGGAAGTGGAGCTTACCAACTGAGCTGATGTTTGACTTTATCTATTGAGAAAGTCTATCCAGTTGTCTATCAGGACCTGCAGGCATGAAATGCAGCGTCCCCAGCAAAAGGCACGTCAGTACGAAATAATGTACCGAGTATGTAAGGCAACAGAATAACTGAAAGCTAAAACTGAACTGATAATATAATAACTGAAAGTAACTGGGAGTCAAAGATGATCTGAAGATATTCTTACCTGTTGATAGTGACTCAACTCTCTCAATATAGTAAGTGAAATAGATGTTCAGCTCTATAAGGCTCGGTACGTATAACTGCTCTGCCATAGTAGGCTCGCTCATAGGCGCTCGACCATACTAGGCTCTATATCTCGGCCATTCTGGGCTCGTTCATAGGCGCTCGGCCACAGTTGGCTCGGTATATAACTTGCCATCTGATCAAAGGTTGCCCAATAGGGGCCTGCCCACCGATTATAACTCGGTGGTGATGAAAATATTATAATACTGTATATATATATAGACCCTCTAATCTCTTGACTGAAAGAAGGCAATACTTAATTGAATAGAAAGTCCCAATAAGGAAGAATAATGTAACTTATGAGACTAGGATAATGTTAATAAATTCAGGAATACTAACTGCTCTTTATGTCTCTTTATCAAACACATGTAGTTACGAGATCATGCCAAAATGAAGGAAAGGTTTAGCCTTTACATACCTTATCACAATCTATCCAATAACCACATTAAACACGTCTCGTTGCACCTTAATCTACAACAACGATAACAATACTATCATCAAGTTATGGAAAGTACGACTATCGCATTACGAACGACAAGCTTATTTTATAATAAAAGGGGTAGCATCTCTCCTATAATCTTTACTTCCTCCCAATTCGACATAATACCACCTACAACAAGAACACAACCATAACAACATATATGCATTATTTTCCAACCTTATATACATCAAAAATACAACAAAACAGCCCAACACACCCCAATCTCTTCATACACAAAACGACCATCGTAGTAATGTCAAGCAACCCGAAAATATTACGATGAATGACCAACCCACCACCCTGAATTTATGTTGTATTTCTTCACACCCTTTATCCTCCAAAACTCCCTAAAATAGTAGCAAAACACACAATCCAACAACAAAAAACGGCCCATAAAAATATCCATTGCAAATTGAATAACTCGAACTCACGGATTCTGATCACCGTCCCGTGAGTTACTACAATTATAGAACGTCTTTTCGTATATTTCAAGCAAAAAAATGGATGAAAGAGAGCAGTATACTTACCTTGTTTGTTGAATATCTCAGCTCCTATCTTGGTTCTTCAAACCCTAGGTTTTCCTCCAACTAGAACTCGAAAAGAAGAGAAAATCAATTAGGGTTTCTGTTTAATTTTTTGGGAGGTATTTTGCACGGGCTTATGTATGGTTTTTATGCCCTATTATCAGTGTGATATATGAAGTAAATAGGCCCTTAAAATGTCTCTTTGGCCGACCCAAACTGGCCCCTTTTTGGACATAAGTAGTCCTCTCATTTAAGCAAGTAGGTGACACACCTACTTGTCACCTAAGAGTCTGCGCAGTCTCGTAAATCGCATATATCTCTCTACTCCGATGTCGTATCGACAAACGGTTTAATGAGTTAAAAAATAGACTCATAGATCTTCAATTTTCTGGGTGTATCACCCTGTAACTCTAAGTATATTGAGAGAAAATTGTATCTACATTTGACATAATGTTCAACATATTTATGAATGTTACTTGTAATGACCTTTGCCAGCTTTTGTTCCACAACTCGCTTAACTTCAAAACATAATACACGACTATCATACGACAAAAATAACTCATAAAATAACGTCATTATAATGTTAAGAACCCTAGTCTCACCCTAAAAATACATATTATAACATTTCCAACTTGTCGCCTTTCGACGAAACATATTTTCTTCAATTCGTTTAGCTTCTAAGCCTTCCAACCCTCTTGGTACTTGGCATTCGTGATCTTAAATATTTGTAACCTCCACGATAGAATGATTAACTTACTTTATAAATATTTCAATGATCTTATTTCTTAGCTTATATCAATTGACTTACGACATACTCTTACATACAAAAATATGGGGTGTAACATATCTATATATATATGCATCTCGAATAGAAAATTTTGATGGGAAAAGAATTATTCATGCAACGTATATTATATAATGCAGGAATTAAAAATCCTAAAAGAAATAGAACCAACTCAGATGGAGAGTAAACTGTTATTTTCAGTCAATTGTATATAACCATTTAATACAAAATTTCAAACGCACTACACACATATATTCATGTACCTTGAATAGCAAATTTCGATGGGAAATGAACTATTCATGCAACATATATATGTAATGCTAGATTATTCACTCCAATAAATTAAAACAGACCAAACTCAGATGGAGAGTAAGTACATGATACCAATAACTACTATTTTACCTAGTTCGCTTGCAATAAATTTATCCGATATGGAGAAAGACCTAAAGTCGACGCATAAATTTACACTCACTTGAAATTAATAGTGGGAGACCATAGAAACATATTCATGTCACCACTTAATAATGGTTGTATTATAATTACAAAATTGATTCAACATGAAACTCAGATAGAGAGTCAATATAGGTTATCAATAACTAGTAATTATACTCTGTGAGTTCATAATAAATTTATCCGATATGGAGGACGACCTAAAGTCGACGCGTAAATTTATTATCTCACTATAAATAGAAAGTGGAGACCAAAGGGGTTAATTCATATCACCACTTAATCACGACCATGTATTTTCTTTGAGAATTAAGTTCCAAAGATCCAAAAAACAATGCCCCAAAACCCATCCAAATAGCTCAAATTTCAAGTCAACGGACACCATAAAAGTCATGACCTCCAAAACTGCGGCCAAATTCGAAAAGTTATAATTTTAAGTATTTTTAGGAATTTAAAATTATGAATTACATTTTATCATTTATCAATTCATGTTAAATCAACATGTGTTACTATGTTTCAGATTTAACATAAATAAATCTGACATAAAGAATGACTTTTCATATTCAAATCACGTTTTAATCCCGCAAACTGCCAAAACCCCCATCTAAACGACCCCGAATTAACAAAATACGACATAATCCACTGCATAGCAGTGTGTATCTCTTATCAGGTCATTTCCGATGAACCCATCAAATTTCAAGTCATTAGAGATCGTAAAATTCATGATCGCCAAAACTATGATCAAATTCAGATTAGTTGCTTTAGGCAAAGTCAGAGATTAAATCAATGTGATTTATATTCTTTCACATATCATATAAAGTTAAACCATCATGTGTTCCATGTTCCAGATTTAACACAAATAAAACTGATATAAAGAATAGTTTTTCATATTTAAAGCTTATTTATTTCAATAAATTGCTTTAACCCCCATTTAAACGACCTCGAAATACCAAACAATAACGTGATTCACTGCATAGAAGTGAGTGTTTCTCACCAAATCATTTCCGATAGACCAACCAAATTTCAGGTCAATTTGAGTTCGTTAAAATCATGACCTCCAAATCTATGACCAAATTTAAAAAATAACCATTTTAGGTATTTTATGGATTAAAATAAATATGATCATGCTTCTATCCTCCTTATAATTATTCTATGAGCACAAGACATATATTATGTCCTTCCTTTTCCGTAAGGTACATAAAACCACCTCTTATATCCAATTGTCCTCCCGTTTTATACACATGAGAATTCAAGATATTACTTTTCATCATTTTTGGTGAAAACCTCAATGTCTTTTCTCATGAGTTAGTTTAACGTCACCAGTATCAAGAGGTAAACCTCTTTGGTGTAGATGAGAACTCCACTACTAGCGTAATTTTTGACATGGTACATTGAGTACATTTATTCATGACTCAAATAAATTGACCTCTTTTGTGGATCCTATTTATTAATTATAAGTCACAATCCATGTGTTGATATAATCGTACATTTATAAAGCCATTAAGAATTTTCAATGATTTCAAATAAATAAACCACTTTGGTTGTTATTATTATTAATCATAAATTCTTGATCCAATACATGATAAAATCTCACATGTATAAAGTATTAAGGATTTTCAGTAATTTCAAATAAATAAACCATTTTAATGGTAACCACTTATTAATCACAAAAGTCTTAATTTACACTATTACATGCATATGAGAAAAATAAAATTCTCATGTAATTATAACCTCTTACGAGCCGCACGTCACAACTCAACATCAAAAGAAAAAGAATAGACCAATCACAATTGAATCTTTCTAGTGGGTTATGGCTCAAAGCTTGCCAATAAAAAAAAACTAGAAACCAAGTTGTATCCCGTGGGCCAGTATTCAAAATTCTTTAGTTGAATTTCAAGTTAATACTTGTTGGCGGACCTAGTTTAGTAGGTTAAAAAAAATATTAGTAGTATCAACAAAGTTTGAGAAACAAACACCTTTCTGATTCTCGGCACGAATTGCCATCTTGATATCAAAGTCAAAAGGCATATTTGATTTACTTCAAGTCAATTCTTAACAAGAATTAACATTCTGCAATTGTGCTTCACAGCCAGGAACAATCTCCACTTTGTTTCTTTAATACTAGTTCTTCTATGTGTGCGTTGCACGTGGATTATAAATTATTTAATACACACGATTTTGAGAAACCACAGCAATATCATTTAAACATGTTATTTCTTTTGAATAGATTGACGCACGTATCAATTATTTAAATAAAAATAAAATAATACTTAAATCAACAAACAAAGATAATTTTATGAGTCAAGATAAGATTTTGGTGAACATTTTAATTATTTTGAAAAGAAAAATTGGGTATTCTCTTTATTTGTAAAGAAAAAAAAGATCAAACGATGAACAAAACAAAGTAAAAAAATGATAATGGGTTAATGCTCATTTGCGTTCATATATGCACAACGTACCAAATTAATAATATAAACTTAGGAACAAATATTTTTTTCACTTTAAAGAAATGTTCTACCCTATCATTCATAAATATTGGACTTCACCAAAAATTCACAGAGAGTAATAATAAATAAAAAGATTGTAGGCATAAAACTTTTATTAAAATTAAATCCATAAAATAATTTGGACTATTGTTGCGGCCAAACGCACATGCAAGTATACACGGTCATCAAGTAATAAAGTGACTAGAAGTCGAATGTCGAACCCATGAGGACTTGTGATTAACTATTAACTAAATTAGACTATCCTAATTATCTAAACAAGAATTAAACCTAGAAGTGTTTGATTCTAAACTAATTAAAATAAAAAGAAAATAAATAATGAACTATGAACAAAGGAAGAATAGATTTTTATGTATCAATGTAATGAAAACGATCTAGGGTTATAGGCTATCTAACATTCCTATTGTATTCTTCAAATGAATTGACTAACTAATTCATCTAGCTTATTGATTGACATGGTTAATATTGCTCATAAGAATCTGTCGAGTTCTTACTCGCCTATTCAAGCTAACCTAACGCATATATGTATATGGAGTTAGAACTAGCAAGAACGCATTTATAATTCCTGTACATCAACCAAGCAAGGCAATTAGGTATATGTCTATCCTAACCGCGAATCCGTTCTCCGATGCCCGGGTTCAAGAACTTGCTCTACTCAATCCTATATGCAATCTAGAATTCTCACTTTTGAGTTCAATTCTAGATTCGTAGATAGTATTTAATTGGTGATTAAGTAATTAAATAATTAAGCGCAAGATTGAATAAATAAACCAATATGATAAATAAGAAATCAAAATCAATATCCGAATAATAATAGTCATGAAAGAACCACAACTCTAGAACGTGAAGTTTAGCTCCACACAGATATGATAACCAAACGACAAAGCATACAAAGAAACATAAATATGGCAAAGTTTGGTAGAAGAAAAGATGAAACCCGGCCTCCACGGCGGCTCTGTGCTCTCCATTGGTCAAAAGTTCCTCTCAAAAACGTTCTCCCTTGGTCAAAAGTTATGTAAAGATTGTGTTTAAGGACTATTTCTAGGTGCAGGTAAAAGACTTGGACGAAATAATCAAGTACAAGACAAAAAAGTTGACAAAAATAGTTTCAAAACCAGACCCGCGTAACATCCCGGCTTTTGTCGCTCTGGGCTGCGCGACACGGTTCTTGTCGCGAGAAAACAATCACCCGTCGCCTAGAACTTTTCCAATTCGTTGTTAGTGTGCTGCCAATTTATTCTTCCTCCAAAGTGGGTTTGGCTAACTTTTCCTTTTCAGGTAATGTCTTTGTCTCTCTTTCTTTAATTTCACTTCATGCATTTCATCTCATTGCTTCCTTATTGATCATTATATAACCCATTAACATAAGACAACTCTCATTCCAATTAGTATCAACTCGTTTGAATGTTCCAACAAATAGTTTTCTCCAATTTCGTTATTTTTGTTCCACAATATCTGGTCAATGTATCTACATTATTTATTAACACCCAAATAAGTATAAAATTTCATAATCAAGTTAAGTTGAGCATATTCAATATCAAATATAATCAAAGAGCGGTAAAATTCAGATGAATTAGTGTCAAAACATATGAAAATATGTCCAACATCACCCATATTTTAAGTTCAAGATATATTGATCAAAATAAATCTCATGTGCCAATATAATTAGATTAACTATATAAGTCCAATATATATGGATTAAATAAATAAGTCTTAATCCATTGGGTTAGCCCATTTAATTGGGCTAAAGTGATGAGCCCACTTCATTAAGCCTAAGATTTCATCTTCCTAGAGGCCCAAATTGACACCCACGTATCAAATGACGTGGCACGCCTAGTCAAACGGAAGAGCCAATATGATCATTCCACGTGTCAAAATGACAAGGCATCCCAAGTCAAACTAAAAGGCCAATGAAACTGCGCCACGTGTGCAGGTGACATGTTCTGGCCAATCAAATGTGGCCTTGTCACTCTTCAATCTGATTGGTCAGAAAGTGTTTGTTCTTATCATAACTCTTTCCTCCTACAACTATAAATAGGGGTCTTCATAACCCAGAAAAAGGACCAGAAGTTATAACAAGAAGCAAGAAATAACTCGTGGATCAAACGTTGTAAATTCCTCCACAAGTTTCAAGCTTCAAACAATCAAGTTCAAGTTCAAGCAATCAAGTTCAAGCTCAAGAACGAAAAACAAATCAATTTCAAGCTCAAGAACGAAAAACAATTCAAGTTCAAGCAATCAAGCTCAAGCTCAAGAACGAAAAACAAATCAAGTTCAAGAAGTACGAGTTCAAATCAAAGTCCGTGCTAGTTGAATTCAAGATCATCGTTCGTGGAAAAAACTACATATTCAATATCAAGCTTAAGGGCCCTTGAATTTATTTACTATTGGAAAGAAGAATCAGAGGATTCATAGAGATTGTAACACTCAAACTATTTGAAATCAAATACTATGATTGTTGCAATAATTTTTAGTCTCGATTATTTTCTCACACAATTTATTGTCTACAAATTCTGGTACGCATCGTGGGACAATCACTACCTCTCATCTCAACTTTTCAATCACCAAAATTTAAGAACATCGAAATGGCTTCAAAGAAAATCAACCCCAGATCAACTTCCACCAAGGCTGCTAATTCTAGGTTCTACGCTGATGTAGAAAGTATCCTCGATGTTACCTTTGGAAGCTTTGGACCAACTACAAGGAGCAAGGCAAGCTCTTTAGTATAACAAGCACTCCAAATGTCGTCTGCATCAACCACTGTTTTTTGATCTTTATCCTCAAAAGGAGCAAGATCTTCCACAAACGCATATGAACTTGATGCAAGCCATGGTGACAAACAATCATGCAAAATCATGGTGACAAACACTTCATCTGTGGAAGAGCAGTTGGAAAACTTGACAGAAGCAATCACTGGCTTGACCAAGTGCATGCAAAATCAAGATGCTAGAATTGACAAGCTGATAGACAGGGTGGGAATCTTGATGGAAGAAGAATCCACCCTTGCACCTGGCAAACTCCCAGAAGTTCAAGAGATTGATCCTCCCCCATGACAAGTTACATCCACTAAGGAAATTCCAGTCTCTTCGGAAGGGATGATTCCAATCAATCAACTAAAGGAGTTCATTGAAGGGACTATAAAAAACAAATATGAAGTTGCTTCCAAGTCCTCATTTACCTATACAAAGCCGTACACTTCAAGGATCGATATTTTGAAGATGCCTGCTAGCTATCAACCTCTACAATTTCTATAGTTTGTTGGCAAAGGTAATCTAAAGAAATATGAGGCGCACTTCGTTGAGACATGAAACAATGCTGGGACTTATGGAGATTACCTCGTCAAGCAGTTTGTCCGCTCATTAAAAGGAAATGTTTTTGATTGGTACACAGACCTCGTGGCTGGATCTGTTGATAGTTGGGATCAACTAGAGCAAGAGTTCCTCAATCGCTTTTATAGCACAAGGCACACTGTGAGCATGGTTGAACTTACAAATACC
The DNA here is from genome assembly GCF_000390325.3 of Nicotiana tomentosiformis. NCBI lineage: Eukaryota > Viridiplantae > Streptophyta > Magnoliopsida > Solanales > Solanaceae > Nicotiana > Nicotiana tomentosiformis. Next base: position 48,163,691 of record NC_090814.1, on the reverse strand, counting down.
CGTCAAGGGAAGGGCAAACTAGTTATTGACTTTATCAATCTTTGGAGGAATGCAAGCCTCAATTGCAAAGACAGACTTAGTGAATCTTCTGGCATAGAAATGTGCATCCAAGGCATGCATTGGGGACTGCGCTACATCTTACAAGGTATCAAGCCTAGAAAATTTGAAGAACTTGCAACTCGTGCCCATGACATGGAATTGAGTATGGCCTACGTTGGAAATGAAAGATTGCCCATCTATGAGCCTCGCAAAGGGAATGACAAGCAATAAGTCAGGAAATGGAGCAAGTTTGTACCCAAGACTGAAAACAAAGAAGCTATGAATGTCAACACATCACCAGTGAAGTTCATAACGAAAGTGAGCAAGAAGCAGAGTACAAAATCCACTTCTTTTCAAGATAAACCAAGTAGGAAGTTGACTCTAAAAGAAATGCAAGAGAAGGAGTACCCATTTCTAGATTCTGATGTGCCGGCAATTTTTGAAGAACTCCTCGAGTTAAATCTTATTGAACTTCCGGAGATGAAGCGGCCAAATGAAGCAGGGAAAACGAATGACCCAAATTACTGCAAATACCATCGACATGTGAGTCACACTCTAGAGAAGTGCTTTTTATTCAAAGACAAAGTTATGGACTTGGCTCGTAAAAAGAAGATCGTGCTTGAAAACGAGAAAGCAAGCGCAACCAGAGTCTCTATCACCTTTGGCTCATTCAGCCCAAATGAATTATGTAGTTTTAGAGAAAATAAAAATGAAGAATCACTGGAGAACAACAAAGTTGAAGTTGATCAACCTGATGATGATGAAGGTTGGATGTTGGTGACTCGTCGTAGGCGCCACAAAAGGAGCCCATGTAAAGAATCAATCGAACAACCAACAAGGAAAATGATGGTAAAAAGATCAAGGAAACAGAGTCCAGTTAGGCATTTGAAGAAAGCAAAAGTGGAGGTGTACCACCCTCAAAAGCCATGACATCCAGTGACCTTGGAGGAGTTCCTACCAAGTTGGTTCCGTACGAAGATTTCCTATGTGGGTATTGATGCCTCTTGTTGCCATGCTGACAAAGGGGGAAAAAAGAATGGTGACCTACCACTGGCACCATCTTCAGAAAAGCTCATCGATTCCATTCCTCAAGAAGTTAATACTTGTAAGGAAAATGTTACGTTCACAAATGACGATCTTCTACTAGGTGACACTCCTTATAACCGCCCGTTGTACCTGATCGGCTATATGCGCGATGAAAGGGTAAATCGAATTTTGGTTGATGGAGGATCCTCAATAAACATCTTGCCAATTCGCACTGTGAAAGAACTTGGTATTCCCATGAACGAACTTTCAGAAAGTCATGTCATGATTCAAGTATTCAACCAAGAGGGGCAAAGATCCATAGGTGCGATCAGGTTGGGAATCACCATTGAAGATATGCAATCAAGTACATGGCTACATGTGATTGATGCAAAGACTTCATACAATGTCTTGCTTAGAAGGCCTTGGATACATATGAGAATAAAGTGGTTCCATCTACCTACCATCAATGTTTGAAGTACTATGAGGGAGAATTCGGGAAGAAGATAGTTGTTGATGACGAGCCATTCACCGAGGCTGAATCACACTTCGCTGATGCAAAGTTCTACTTGAAGAACCGAATTGTGAAGGAGCTAAAAACTGATGATGTCATGAAAAGCAAGAATGACGAGCCCATAACTAAAAGAGCCGAGGTGACTGCTGGTAAATCCAAACTGTTACTGAGGAGGTAAAGCCAAAGTTGAAAAGAAAGAATGACGAGCCCAAAATCATTTGCATAATGTGGCACTCCCTACAAAGCGGACAGATGAAGGTTTTGACCCTAATACTTACAGGCTATTTGCAAAAGCTGGATACAATCCCAATGAGCCGTAAAAGTTAGGGAAGCTCCCATCAGAAGCTTCTGCGAGGAAACCACATGAATGTTTGGGATACAAACAACCGTCACCAGTGCGTATCTCCATAAGAAGGGCGAGCAACCATTATATCACTGTAAAAGACGAATTTGTCGCTTCTAGCAGGCCTTCTATCTTTGATCGACTTGGAAAATTAATTGTGAGGACTTCCCTATTTGAGAGATCGGGTCCATTAAAGAAGGGGAACAAGTTCCAGAGAAATTATCAAAGCATAAGAACACCCGCTTTGCCTAGAATCCAGAAGATCTCTACGGATTTCCAAAGATCGGTTCCTTCTAGAATGAGGCGACAAACAAAACTTGTGGTTTAATGCAAAGAAGTACTGAAGGTAAAGCCATATATTATGGTCTTAACTAAGGAGCACGATGAAGATGATGAAAGTGTGGGTTCTTCATATCATGTTACGGCACTAGGCGAGAATGGTATTTCATCTCTAATGGAGGATGATAAGAAAATGGAGGATGTTTCATCGTGTTATCACATATCCTTCAACGATGGGGACCCTAAAGAAGATGAAGATGCAAAAGATGCTCCACATGAACTTGAATAAGGGGTGAAGGAAATGATTGATACCTTAAATGAAGTTAACCTTGGCACAGATGAAGAACCAAGGCCTACATACCTAAGTGCTTTACTAGCAATCGATGAAGAAAGCACTTATATCGAGTTACTCAAGGAGTTCAAGGATGTCTTTGCTTGGAGTTACAAAGAGATGCCTGGCTTGGACCCTAAAGTAGCAGTTCATCACCTTGCAATCAAGAATGGTGCTCGTCCTGTTAAGCAATACCAAAGGCGATTTAGGCCGGACTTGGTTTTCTTGATCAAAAGTGAAGTCAACAAACTCATTGAAGCTGGCTTTATTCGCGAAGTTAAATACCCAACATGGGTCTCAAGTATTGTCCCTGTAAGGAAGATGAATAACCAGATTCGGGTGTGCATTGACTTCAAAGATCTCAACAATGCGTGTCCCAAAGATGAATTCCCGCATCATATTCTAGAGCTGATGATCGATGATACTACTAGGTACGAGGCACTGTCATTTATGGACGGTTCATCGGGCTAGAACCAAATTCGCATGGCGCTAAAAGATGAAGAGCTTACTGCATTTCGTACCCCCAAGTGTATTTATTGCTACAAGGTAATGCCTTTTGGCTTGAAGAACGCTGGTGCTACTTAAAAAAGGGTTATGCAGAATATTTTTGATGATCTTCTTTACAAGAATGTCGAATGCTATGTTGATGAATTGGTGGTAAAATCAAGAGAGAAGAGCGACCACTTGAAATACTTGAGAATGGTGTTTGAGTTGCTCCGGAGGTACCAACTTAGGATGAATCCATTGAAATGTGCCTTTGGAGTTACTTCTGGAAAGTTCCTTAGTTTCATTGTCCGACATCGAGGGATCGAAATACATCAAGACAAAGTGGATGCCATTTTAAAAATGCCTAAGCCTCGCGATATTCATGAATTGAAAAGTCTGCAAGGAAAGCTAGAATACCTTAGGAGATTCATCTCAAACCTAGCGGGGAGGTGCCAACCATTCAGTAGCCTCATGAAGAAAAGCGTTCCTTTCAAGTGGGTCCAAGCCTGTAGCAATGCCTTTGAAAGCATCAAAACTTACTTGATGAAGCCTCCGGTTTTGGTAGCCCCTATACTTGGAAAGTCGTTGATACTATATATTTCAGCACAAGAAAGGTCTGTTGGAGCGCTGTTGGCCCAAGAAAATAGTGAAGGGAAAGAAAACTCCCTTTACTACTTGAGTAGGATGATGACACCAAATGAGCTGAATTATTCGCCAATCGAAAAGTTATGTTTGGCACTAGTCTTCTCAATCCAAAAGTTGAAGCACTACTTTCAGGCTCATGTTGTTCGTCTTATTTCTATAGCAAATCCCATCAAGTTTGTGATGTCAAAAACTGTCCTTAATGATCGGTACCTCCAGTTTCAATAATTTGAAATTATGTACATCCCTCAAGAGGCTATAAAAGGACAAATGTTAGTAGACTTCTTGGTAGATCACCCTATACCTGGTGATTGGGAGCTAACTGACGAACTACCTGATGAGAACGCAATGGTCATTGATGTTCAACCTCAATGGAAGATGTACTTTGATGGTGCTGCACATCGTGAATGAGCTGGTGCTAGCGTAGTATTTGTCACCTCTCAAGTCGAAGTTCTACCCTACTCTTTTACGTTGACACAACTCTGCTCTAACAACGTTGCTGAGTATCAAGCATTAATACTTGGGCTTGAAATGGCTATCGAAATGAAGCGGCTGCAGTTGCAAGTATTTGGTGACTCTCAGTTAGTGATCAATTAGCTTTTAGGTAGTTACGAGGTCAAGAAACCTGAAATATGCCCATATCATGATTACGCTAAAAATTAATGGGGTGGCTGACGTGACTATTCAACATGTGCCTAGGAAAGAAAATAAGAAGGCTGATGCTTTAGCTTCCCTAACTTCATCGTTAACCCTGCCTAATCAAGCGCAAGTTACTATCTGCCAAAAGTGGGTAGTACCGCCGCCAAATGAGGGTGAAAGTGAAGAAAATGAACTCGAGCATCCTCTGGCCGTTTCTGAAGCTGAGAAATAAGAATGGAGACATCCCATCATCGACTACTTAAGCTATGGGATACTTCCAGAACATTTGAGGAGAAGGACTTAAATCCGTCGTTCTGCACCTCGCTTCCTTTACTAAAATTATACTCTATACAGAAGGTCATTCGAGGGAGTACTCTTGCGACACTTAAGGGAAGATGAAGCACTCCAAGTTTTGCAAGAAGCACATTCTGGGGTATGTGGGTCACACCAGTCTGGACCAAAGCTCAACTTTGATATAAAAAGGATGTGATATTATTGGTCAACGATGGTAAAAGATTGCCTGGACTACGCTCGAAGATGCAAGGCTTGCTAGTTCCATGCAAGTTTTATTCATCAACCTCCTGAAGTTCTACATCCGACTGTTGCATCATCACCATTTGACGTTTGGTGACTAGATATTGTTGGACCCTTGCGAAAATCCTCTGGCGGACACTTATACATCTTGGTTGCAACTGACTACTTCTCAAAATGGGCTGAAGTTGTTGCTCTTAAGGAGGTAAAGAAGAAAAATATTGCAAGTTTCATCCTAGTAAACATAATCTATCTCTTTGGCATTCCTCGTTACATAATAACGGATAATGGCAAGCCATTCGACAATAGGTTGATGAACAAGATTTGTAATCTCTTTGGCTTCAAGCAACGTAACTCTTCTATATACAATGTTGTCGCCAATGGTCTAGCTTAAGCATTCAACAAGACTCTATGCAACTTATTAAAGAATGTTTTATCCAAATCAAAACGAGATTGGCATGACCGTATGGAAGAAGCTCTGTGGGCATACAGGATAACTCATCGTACACCAACACAAGTGACCCCTTATTCACTTGTCTATAGAGTTGAAGTCGTTTTTCCACTTGAGCGTCAAATACCTTCATTACGATTAGCTATTCAAGAAGGGATCACTGATGAAGAAAATTCTTGACTTCGACTAGAAGAGTTGGAGGCTCTTGATGAGAAGAGGTTGGAAGCTCAACAGAGTCTTTAATGTTACCAGGTTCGATTATCTCGTGCTTTCAATAAAAGAGTTTGTCCAAGATCCTTTCAAGTAAGAGATCAAGTCCTTGCCGTACAAAGACCTATTATTACTTCCCATAAACCTGTAAGGAAGTTCACTTCAAAATGGGATGGGCCATATGTCGTACAAGAAGCTTACTCAAGTGGGGCTTACAAGCTGGTTGATGCAGACGGCGTGAGAATCGACCCTATCAATGGCAAGTTTTTGAAGAAGTATTATCCTTGAAGTTGCAACTCTCCTTGATACGTGAGCCTAAACTGCATGCTCCTACACTCCTGGCCCGCATGAGTCTAAACTATGTACGGCCCACCATAAAAAAAAAAAAGAGTCCGCTAGATTGAAAACCTCGAAAGAGGCGGCCTAGGCAAAAGTTAGGACATGAAAAAAAGGTCCACTAGGTTAAAAACCTCAAAAGGTAGCCTAGGCAAAAGTTAGGATATAAAAAAATAAAAACAATAAAAAATAAAAACTCACCCATTCTGAACTACTGCATGACTTGATCCTCTTCACCAAGGTATGTAGGAAGCTTAGAGTTTCATTCTGAGTTCAGTCACATGATTTCAAAGGATACATAGTGCCCCAATCGTTGTCTGAATGAAGTACGATGGAATGTAATCCATTCAATCAACACTTGAAGATCGAGCTGAAATACCATTCTTTTGTTAAACTTTGGATCCCATTTGATTTAAAGGGGGCAAGCCGCTATGGTATTTGCACTGAAGTTCAGGGATTCACTATATCTTCATGTTCGCCAAATCTTTAAGTCCGCCGATCTTCAAGTTCGCTGCTCTTCAACTTGAAATATTTAAGCCCTCTAAGTCTTCAAGTCCGTCAGTCTTCAAGTTGAAATCCTCAAATTTGCCGGTCTTCAAGTTGAATTGTTTAAGCCCTCCAAGTCTGCCAATTTTTCAAGTTTAAGTTTAAAAGTTCACACTCTTCAGGTTGAAGCGTCAAAGTCTGCTGAATCTTCAAGTCCATCAAATCTTCAAGTTTGCCGGTCTTCAAGTTGAAGTATGTGAAGTCCACCAAATCTTCAAAGTTCGCAAAATATTCAAGTCAATGTCATCAAGACCACCAAGTCTTTGAGGTGAAGTTTTCTAGTCTTCCAATCTTAAGGTGGACATTTAAGTCCCTTTGCACATTAAGTTGGCCTCTTCGTGGGTTTGTCCTTAAAATGAACTATAACTCTCCAATATTAAGGTGGGCGTTTAAGTCTATTTGCACCTTAGGTTGGCCTCTTTATGGATTTATCCATATGATGTGGATTTGTCCGTCTATATGGTGATACAGATCTGTCCGTCTATTTGGTGATATGGATTTATCCGTCTATATAGTGATGTGGATTTGTCCATCTATATGATAATGTAGATTTGTCCGTCTATATAGTGATGGAGATTTGTCTGTCTATATGTTGATATGGATTTATCCGTCTATATGTTGATGGGGATTCCTCCGTCTATATGTTGGTATAGATTTATCCGTCTATATGTTGATGGGAATTTATCCGTCTATATAGTGATGTAGATTTGTCCGTCTATATGGTGATGTGGATTTGTCCGTCTATATGGTGATGTAGATTTGTCCGTATATATATTGATATGAATTTATCTGTCTGTATATTGATGTGGATTTATCCGTCTATATGGCGATGTGGATTTGTCCGTTTATATGGTGATGAAAATTTGTCCGTCTATATGGTGATATGGATTTATCCATCTGTATGGCATGTGAATTTATCCGTCTATATCCTCTCATGTGTTGTTGTAGATTTGATCATCGATATGCCATCATGTATTTATCCTTCTTGTTTGACCTACAAAAAGCCAAAAAGGATAATAAATAAAGAAAAGTATAAGAAAAAAATTACCTTCGCGTCAATGCTTCCGAGTTCACAAAACTAGACTCAAATGGCTTGCAGATACTGCGAATTGATGCTCAATAAATACGAGCATATGGCTTTATATAGATCTTCATAGATGGCTTGCTATAGCATATTGCCGATGTGGGAATCACGGAAATTAGTTCACGAAAAGAATTTGGACTGGTAAGGCGGCGGTATAATTTCACGGAATTACTTAGTTGGCTCTAATCTTATGACTACTTAGCTTCTTCGAGTTCAAGTGGGAATCAAAAACTAATATAGGACAAAGTTCAAGTTAACTGAAGCTCATGATTTCCTATTTCCTAGTCATATGGGAATATGCAGATATGATGTTTGTATGCTACGTGGGTTCCTTGTGTTACTTTTCCACGAGAACAAATGTTTGGTATAAGGTACTAATCTGAGAAAAAGTTCCAAATCAAATAAAAGAGCTTGGCCCACATGCTTACACTACTCCACGTGTTTAATATGTATTGTGAAATGCAAACACATTACTTGATTATGTTTCCGGGAGTATTCATACTAAAATAAATATTTTGCTAATACTTCAAGCCTCGCCTTTTAGAGTTGGATATGCTTAAACCCGTCAAGTCTTGAAGTAGGGGGTATTTGTAAGAATATAAAGTTTATTCAATAAAATATTTTGGATTATATTTTATATATATATATATATATATATATATATATATATATATATATATATATATATATGTGTAGTCCAAATAAATCTCATGGGCCAATATAATTAGATGAACTATATAAGTCCAATATATATGGATTAAATAAATAAGTCTTAATCCATTGGGCTAGCTTATTTAATTGGGTTAAAGTGATGAGCCCACTTCATGCAGGAATTTGCAGCGTTTGATCCACGAGCTCTTTCTTGCTTCTTGTTATAACTTCTGGTCCTTTTTCTGGGTTATAAAACCCCTATTTATAGTTGTGGGAGGGAAGAGTTATGATAAGAACAAACGTTTTCCGACCAATCAAATTGAAGAGTGACAAGGCCGTATACACGTGGCGCGATTTCATTGGCCTTTTAATTTGACTTAGCATGCCTTGTCATTTTAACTCGTGGCATGATCATATTGGCTCTCCCGTTTGACTTGGTGTGCCAGGTCATTTGACACGTGGGAGTCAATTTGGGCCTCTTGGAAGATGAAATCTTGGGCTTAATGAAGTGGACTCATCACTTTAGCCCAATTAAATAGGCTAGCCAAATGGATTAAGACTTATTTATTTAATCCATATATATTGGACTTATATAATTTATTCAATTAAATTAGCCCATAATATTTATTTGGACCAATATATCTTGAACTTAAAATATACTCCAAATTATTTTATGGATTTAATTTTAATAAAATTTATATGCCTACAGAGTCTGCTAGGTTGAAAACCTCAAAAGAGGCAGTCTAGGCAAAAGTTAGGACATGAAAAAAAAAAGTCCACTAGGTTGCCTCCATTGAACCACTAATCCTTGATAAGGCACAAAGTTCATGTAAGCCCGCTTATTAAGTTCCAATCAAGTGGATTATATTCCATCATTCTTCCTCCGAATAACGATTGGGGTAACATGTATATTTTGAACGTATGCGACTGAACTCAGAATGAAACTCTAAGCTGCCTACGTACCTCGGTGAAGAGGATCAAGTCATGCCACAGTTCAGAATGGGTGAGTTTTTATTTTTTATTTTTTTATTTTTTTTATGTCCTAAATTTTGCCTAAGCCGCATCTTTTGAGGTTTTCAACCTAGCGAACTTTTTATTTATTTTTATTTTATTTATGTCCTAACTTTTGCCTATGCCGCCTCTTTCGAGGTTTTCAACCTAGCGGACTCTATTTTTTTTTGTGGTGCGTTGTACACTGTTTAGACTCATGCGGGCCAGGAGTGTAGAAGCATGTAGTTTAGGCTCATGCATCAAGGAGCATTGCAACTTCAAGGATAATACTTCTTCAAAAACTTGCCATTGATAGGGTCGATTCTCACGTCGTCTGCATCAACCAACTTGTAAGCCCCACTTGAGTAAGCTTCTTGTACGACATATGGCCCATCCTATTTTGAAGTGAACTTCCTTACAACTTTATGGGAAGTAATAATGAGTCTTTATACGGCAAGGACTTGATGTCCTACTTGAAAGGATCTTGGGCGAACTCTTTTATTGAAAGCACGAGATAATCGAGCCTGATAACATTAAAGACTCTGTTAAGCTTCCAACCACTTCTCATCAAGAGCCTCCAACCCTTCTAGTCGAAATCGAGCATTTTCTTCATCAGTGATCCCTTGTTGAATAGCTAATCGTAATGAAGTTATTTGACGCTCAAGTGGAAAAATGGCTTCGACTCCATAGACAAGTGAATAAGGGGTCTCTTGTGTTGGTGTGAGATGAGTTGTCCTGTATGCCTACAAAGCTTCTTCAATATGCTCATGCCAATCTCGTTTGGATTTGGAGACAACTTTCTTTAACAAGTTGCATAGAGTCTTGTTGAATGCCTCAGCTAGACCATTAGCGGAAACATTGTATATAGAAGAGTTGCGTTTCTTGAAGCCAAAGAGATCACAAATCTTGTTCATCAACCTATTGTTGAATGGCTTGCCATTATCCGTTATTATATAACGAGGAATACCAAAGCGATAGATTATGTTTACTTGGATGAAACTTGCAACATTTTACTTCTTTACCTCCATAAGAGCAACAACTTCAGTGCATGTTGAGAAGTAGTCAGTTGCAACCAAGATGTATAAGTGTCCACCGGAGGATTTCGGCAATGGTCCAACAACATCTAGTCCCTAAGCGTCAAATGGCCATGATGTAACAGTCGGATGTAGAGCTTCAGGAGGTTGATGAATAAAATTTGAGTGGAACGGGCAAGCCTTGTATCTTCGAGTGTAGTCCAAGCAATCGTTTACCATCATTGGCCAATAATATCCCATCCTTTTTATATGAAAGTGAAGCTTTAGTCTAGACTGATGTGATCCACATACCCCAGAATACGTTTCTTGCAAAGCTTGGAGTGCGTCATCTTCTCCTAAACATCACAAGAGTACTCCATCAAATGATATTCTATATAGAGTATCTTTGTAGTAAAGGAAGCGAGGTGCACGATGGCAGATTTCAGTCAATTCTCCTCGGATTTTCTGGAAGTATCTCGTAGCTCAAGTAATCGATAATGGGTTGTCGCCATTCTTCCTTCTCAACCTCAGAAACGGCCACAAGATGCTTGAGTTCATTTTCTTCACCTTCACCCTCATTTGGCGGCAATACTACCCATTTTTTGCATATAGTAACTTGCGCTTGATCAGGCAGGGTTAACGATGAAGCTAGGGCAGTTAAAACATCAGCCTTCTTGTTTTCTTTCCTTGGCACGTGTTGAATAGTCACGTCAATGGCCCACCCCATTAATGTTTTAGCATAATCATGATATGGGCGTAGTTCAGGTTTCTTGACCTCATAACTACCTAAAAGCTGGTTGATCACCAACTGAGAGTCACCAAAGACTTGTAATTGCAACCACTTCATTTCGACAGCTATTTCAAGTCCAAGTATTAATGTTTGATACTTATCAATGTTGTTAGAGAAGAGTTGCGTCAACGTAAAAATGTAGGGCAGAACTTCACCTTGAGAAGTCCCAAATACTATGCCAACACCAGCTCCTCCGCGATGTGCAGCACCATCAATGTACATCTTCCATGGAAGTTCAACTTTAATGACCATTGCGTCCTCATCAGGTAGTTCGTCGGTTGTCTCCAAATCATCAGGTATAGGGTGATCTGCCAAGAAGTCTGCTAATGCTTGTCCTTTTATAGCCTTTTGAGGGATGTACACAATTTCGAATTGTTGAAACTGGAGGTACCATCTTGCCAATCGATCACTAAGGACCGGTTTTGACATCACGAACTTGATCGGATTTTCTCTAGAAACAAGACGAACCACATGATATTGAAAGTAGTGCTTCAACTTTTGGATTGAGAAAACTCGTGTCAAACATACCTTTTCGATTGGCGAATAATTCAACTCATTTAGTGTCATCATCCTGCTTAAGTAGTAAATGGAGTTTTCTTTCCCGTCATTATTTTCTTGGGCCAACAGCTCTCCAACAGACCTTTCTTGTGCTGAAATATATAGTATCAATGACTTTCCAGATATAGGGACTGCCAATACCGAAGGCTTCATCAAGTAAGTTTTGATACTTTCAAAGGGATTGCTACAAGCTCGGTCCCACTTAAAAAGGAATGCCTTTCTTCATGAGGCAACTGAATAGTTGGCACCTCGCAGCTAGGTTTGAGATGAATCTCCTAAGGTATGCTAGCTTTCCTTGTAGACTTTTCAATTCATGAATATCGCAAGGCTCATGCATCTTCAAAATGGCCTCCACTTTGGCTTGATCAATGTTGATCCCTCGATGTCGGACAATGAAACCAAGGAACTTTCCAAAAGTAACTCCAAAGGCACATTTCAATGGATTCATCATAAGTTGGTACCTTCGGAGCAACTCAAACACCATTCTCAAGTCTTTCAAGTGGCCGCTCTTCTCTATTGATTTTACCACCAACTCGTCAGCATAGCATTCGACATTCTTTCAGAGAAGATCATAAAAAATATTCTGCATAGCCCTTTGGTAAGTAGCACCAGCGTTCTTCAAGCCAAAAGGCATGACCTTGTAGCAATAAATACCCTTGGGGGTACGGAATACAGTAAGCTCTTTATTTTTTGGCGCCATTCGAATTTGGTTATAGCTCGATGAACCGACAATAAATGACATTGTCTCATACCCAGTAGTAGCATCGATCATCAACTCTGGAATAGGAAGCGAGAATTCATCTTTGGGACACGCATTGTTGAGATCTCTGAAGTCAACACACACCCGAATCTGGACGTTCTTCTTCCTTACAGGGACAATACTTGAGACCCATGTTGGGTGTTTGACTTCACGAATAAAGCCAGCTTCAATGAGTTTGTTAACTTTACTTTCAATCAAGGGAACCAAGTCCGGCCTAAATCGCCTTTGGGCTTGCTTAATAGGACGGGAACCATTCTTAACTGCAAGGTGATGAACTGCTACTTTAGGGTCCAAGAAAGGAATCTCTTTGTAACTTTAAGCAAAGACATCCTTGAACTCCTTGAGTAACTCGATATAAGTGCTTTCTTCATCGATTACTAGTAAAGCACTTAGCTTTGTGGGCCTTGGTTCTTCATCTATGCCAAGGTTAACTTCTTTTAAAGCATCAATCATTGCCTTCACCCCTTCTTCAATTTCCGGGGGAGCATTTTTTGCATCTTCATCTTCTTGAGGGTCTCCATCATTAAAGGATATGTGATAACACGATGAAACATCCTCCACTTTATCATCATCCTCCATTAGAGATGAAATACCATTATCACCTAGTGCAGTAACATGATACGAAGAACCCACACTCTCATCATATTCATCGCGTTCCTTAGTGAAGACCATAGTATATGGCTTTACCTTCAGTACTTCTTTGCATGAAACCACAAGTTTTGTTTGTCGCCTCATTCTAGAAGGAACCGAACTTTGGAAATCCGTAGAGATCTTTTGGATTCTGGTAACGGTTGCTTGAGTAACTCGATATAAGTTCTTTCTTCATCGATTGCTAGTAAAGCACTTAGTTTTGTGGGCCTTGGTTCTTCATCTGTGCCAAGGTTAACTTCTTTTAAGGCATTAATAGTTGCCTTCACCCCTTCTTCAAGTTCAGGTGGAGCACCTTTTACATCTTCATCTTCTTGAGGGTCCCCATCATTGAAGGATATGTGATAACACATCCTCTAATTTCTCGTCATCCTCCATTAGAGATGAAACACCGTGCTCGCCTTGTGCAGTGACATGATACGAAGAACCCATATTTTCTTCGTCTTCATCACGTTCTTTAGTGTAGACCACTGTATATGGTTTACCTTCAGTACTTCTTTGCATGAAACCACAAGTTTTGTTTCTCGCCTCATTCTGGAAGGAACTGAACTTTAGAAATCCGTACAGGTCTTCTAGATTCTGGGCGAAGCGGGTGTTCTTATGCTTTGATAATTTCTCTGGAACTTGTTCCCCTTCTTTAATGGACCCAATCTCTCAAATACGGAAGTCCTCACAATTGATTTTCCAAGTCGATCAAAGACAAAAGGCCTGTTAGAAGCGACAGATTCATCATTTACAGTGATATAATTGTTGCTCGCCCTTCTTATGGAGATGCGCACTGGTGATGGTTTTTTGTATCCCAAACCTTCATATGGTTACCTCGTCGAAGCTTCTGATGGGAGCTTCCCTGACTGTGATGGCTCATTGGGATTGTATCCAGCTTTTGCAAATAGCCTGTAAGCATTAGGGTCAAAACCTTCATTTGTCCGCTTTGTAGGGAGTGCCACATTCTGCAAATGATTTTGGGGCACAAACCCTGCAAGTGGCATTGAGGACAACATTACTGCCTCAATTCGTTTGACTGGAAGAGTTAGTCCCTTTAGCATGTTAGTCAGGAGATTAGATGATTCACCTTCATCTTTCTTCTTTTTAGGGACATATTGGAGCGCATGAGTTACTTTCTTGCCATAAGATAAAATATCCCCTCTATAAGATTTATTCGAGTTAGGTTGTACCTCCTCAATAACAACTTTGGCTTTATCAGCAGTCACCTAAGCTCTTTTAATCATGGGCTCGTCATTCTTGCTTTTTATGACATCGTCAACTTTTAGCTCCTTCACAATTCGGTTCTTCAAGTAGAACTCTGCATCGGCGAAGTGTGATTTAGCCTCGGTGAATGACTCATCATAAGCAACTATCTTCTTCTCGACTTCTCCCTCATAGTACTTCAAACATTGATGCTAGGTAGATGGAACTACTTTAATCTTATGTATCCAAGGCCTTCCAAGCAAGACGTTGTATGAAGTCTTTGCATCAATCACATGCAGCCATGCACTTGATTGCATATCTTCAATGGTAATTCCCAACCTGATCGCACCTATGGCTCTTTGCCCCTTAGTTGAATCCTTGAATCATGACACGACTTTCCGAAAGTTCATTCATGGGAATACCAAGTTCTTTCATAGTGCGAATGGGCAAGATGTTCACTGTGGATCCTCCATCAACCAAAATTCGATTCACCATTTCATCGCGCATATAGCCGACCGGATACAAGAGACAGTTATGAGGAGTATCACCTAGTAGAAGATCGTCCTTTATGAACGTAACAGTTTTCCTCACAATCATTAACTTCTAGAGGAATGGACTCGATGAGCTTTTCTGAAGATGGTGCCAGTGGTAGGTCATCATTCGTTGCTTCCCCTTTGTCAGTATGGAAACAAGAGGCATCAATACCCACATAGGAAATCTTCGTGCGGAACCAACTTGGTAGGAACTCCTCCAAGATCACTGGATGTCGTGACCTTTGAGAGTGGTACACCTCCACTTTTGCTTTCTTCAAACGCCTAACTGGACTCTGTTTCCTTGGTCTTTTTACCATCATTTTCCTTGTTGGTTGTTCAATTGATTCTTTACATGGGCTCCTTTTATGGCGCTTACGACGAGTCGCCAACGTCCAACCTTCATCATCATCAGGTTGATCAACTTCAACTTTGTTGTTCTCCAGTGATTCTTCATTTTTATTTTCTCTATAACTACATAATTCATCTAGGCTGAATGACCTAAAGGTGATAGAGACTTGGTTTGCGCTTGCATTCTCATATTCAAGCACGGTCTTCTTTTCATGAGCCAAGTCCATAACTTTGTCTTTAAATACAAAGCACTTCTCTAGAGGGCGAATCACAAGTCGATGGTATTTGCAGTAATTTGGGTCATTCGTTTTCCTAGCTTTATTTGGCCGCTTCATCTCCGGAAGCTCAATGAGATTTAACTCGAGGAGTTCTTCAAAAATTGCTGGCATATCAGAATCCAGAAATGGGTACTCCTTCTGTTGCATTTCTTTTAGAGTCAACTTTCCTCTTGGTTTATCTTGAAAAGAATTGGATTTCATACTCTGCTTCTTGCTCACCTTCGTTGTGAACTTCACAGATGATGTGTTGACATTCATAGCTTCTTTGTTTTCAAATTTGGGAACAAGCTTGCTCCATTTCTTGACTTCTTGCTTGTCGTTCCCTTTGCGAGGCTCATAGATGGGCAACCTTTCATTTCCAATGGAGGCCATACTCAATTCCATGTCATGGGCACGAGTTGCAAGTTCTTCAAATGTGCTAGGCTTGATACCTTTCAAGATGTAGCATAGTCCCCAATGCATGCCTTGGATGCACATTTCTAGAAGCTTCACTAAGTCTGCCTCTGCAGTTGAGTCTTACATTCCTCCAACGGTTGAGAAAGTCGATAACTGGTTCGCCCTTCCGTTGATGAGTATTTGTAAGTTCCACCATGCTCACAGTGCACCTTGTGTTATAAAAGCGATTGAGGAACTCTTGCTCTAGTTGAACCTAACTGTCAACAAATCTAGCCTCGAGGTTTGTGTACCAATCAAAAGCATTTCCTTTTAATGAGCGGACAAACTGCTTGACAAAGTAATCAGTATAATTCCCAGCATTGTTGCTTGTCTCAACGAAGTGCGCCACATGTTGCTTTGGATTGCCTTTCCCATCAAACTGTTGAAATTTTGGAGGTTGATAGACAACATGCATCTTAAAAATATCGATCCTTGAAGTGTACGGCTTTGCGTAGGTAAAAAGGGACTTGGAAGCAACTTCATATTTGTTTTTTATAGTCCCTTCAATGAACTCCTTTAGTTGATTGATTGGAATCATCCCTTCCGAAGAGATTGAAATTTCCTTAGTGGATGTAACTTGTCGTGGGGGGATCAATCTCTTGAACTTTTGGGAGTTTGCCAGGTGCATGGGTGGATTCTTCTTCCATAAAGATTTCCACCCTGTCTGTCATCTTGTCAATTCTAGCATCTTGATTTTGCATGCACTTGGTCAAGCCAATGATTGCTTCCGTCAAGTTTGCCAACTGCTCTTCCACAGATGAAGTGTTTGTCACCATCGCTTGCATGATTGTTGTAGATGATGGGGAGTAGCATGGATTATCACAGAGATTGATTCTCTAATGGCTCACACTATTCCTTCACAACAGAGTTCTTGGATCCGGAGAGGTCAAGCAGAGAAAGAGCTTTCTTAATCTTTTTAGCAACATCGCTTCCTCCTTCGGGTGCGTTTGTGGAAGATCTTGCTCCTTTTGAGGATGAAAATCCAAAAACAGGGGTTGATGTGGACAGCACTTGGAGTGCTTTTTGTCCTAAAGAGATTGCCTTGCTCCTTGTAGTTGGTCCAAAGCTTCCAAAGGTAACATCGAGGATGCTTTCTACATCAGCGTAGAACTTGGAATTAGCAGCCTTGGTGGAAGTTGATATAGGGTTGATATTCTTTGAAGACATTTCGATGTTCTTAAACTTTGGTGATTGAAAAGTTGAGATGAGAGGTAGAGATTGTCCCACTGGGCATGCCAGAATTTATAGACAATTAATTTGCGTCGAGAAAATAATCAAGATCGAAAAATAATGCAACAATCGTAGTATTTGATTTCAAGTAATTTGAGTGCACAATCTCTGTGAATCCTCTGATTCTTCTTTCCAATAGTAGATAAATTCAAGGACCCTTGAGCTTGATCTTAAATATGTAGTATTTGGCACGAACGATGATCTTGAATTCAACTAAAAGAGCTAAGGGGAATGTTGGTTGAACCAAAGATGTTACTGAAGAGGTGCAACCTAACTCGAATAAATCTTATAGAGGGGATATTACGTCTTATGGCAAGAAAGTAACTCCTGCTCTCCAATATGTCCCTAAAAGGAAGAAAGATGGAGGTGAATCATCTAATCTCCAAACTAACATGCTAAAGGAGATAACTCTTCCGGTAAAACGAATTGAGGCAGTAAAGTTGTCCTCAAAGCACTTACAGGGTTTGTGGCAAAAAATCGTTTGCAGAATGTTGCACTCCCTACAAAATGAACAAATAATGGTTTTAATCCTAATGCTTACAGGCTATTTGCAAAAGCCGGATACAATCCCAATTAGCCGTCAAAGTTAGGGAAGCTCCCATCAGAAGTTGCGACGAGGAAACCACATCAAAGTTTGGGATACAAGCAACCGTCACCAGTGCGCATCTCCATAAGAAGGGCGAGCAACAATTATATCACCATAGAAGATGAATCTGCCACTAGTAACAAGCCTTATGTCTTTGATCGACTTGGAAAATCAACTTTGAGGACTTCCGTGTTTGAGAGATTGGCTCCATTAAAGAAAGGGAATAAGTTCCAGAGAAATTATCGAAATACAAGAACACCCGCCTCGCCCAAAATTCAGAAGATCTCTAAGGATTTCCAAAGTCTGGTTCCTTCTAGAATAAAGCGACAAACAAAAGTTATGGTTGTATGTGATGAGGTACTAAGGGTGAAGCCATACACTGTGGTCTACACTAAAGATCGTGATGCAGACGAAGAAAGTGTGGGTTCTTCATATCATGTTAACAAACTCATTGAAGCTGGCTTTATTCGTGAAGTCAAATACCCAACATGGGTCTCAAGTATTGTCCCTGTAAGGAAGAAGAATGGCCAAATTCGGTTGTGCGTTGACTTCAGAGATCTCAAAAATACATGTCCCAAAGATGAATTCCCGCTTCCTATTCCAGAGCTGATGATCGATGCTACTTCTGGGTACAAGGCAATGTTATTTATGGACGGTTCATCGGGCTATAACCAAATTCGAATGGCGCCAAAAGATGAAGAGCTTACTGCATTTTGTACCCCCAAGAGTATTTATTACTACAAGGTAATGCCTTTTGGCTTGAAGAAAGCTGGTGCTACTTACCAAAGGGCTATGCAGAATATTTTTGATGATCTTCTCCATAAGAATGTCGAATGTTATGCTGACGACTTGGTGATAAAATCAAGAGAGAACAGCGACCACTTGAAAGACTTGAGAATGGTGTTTTAGTTGATCCGGAGGTACCAACTTAGGATGAATCCATTAAAATGTTCCTTTGGAGTTACTTCCGGAAAGTTCCTTGGTTTTATTTTCCGATATCGTGGGATCGAAATTAATCAAGCCAAAGTGGATGCCATTTTGAAGATGCCTGAGCCTCGCGATATTCATGAAATGAAAAGTCTGCAAGGAAAGCTAGCATACCTTAGGAGATTCATCTCAAACCTAGCTGGGAGGTGCCAACCATTCAGTCGCCTTATTAAGAAAGGCATTTCTTTTAAGTGGGACAAAGCTTGTAGCTATGCCTTTGAAAGTATCAAAACTTACTTGATGAAGCCTCCGATTTTGGCAGCCCCTATACCTGAAAAGTCGTTGATACTATTTATTTCAGCACAAGAAAGGTTTGTTGGAGCACTGTTGGCCCAAGAAAATAATGAGGGCAAAGAAAACTCTCTTTACTACTTGAGCAGGATGATGACACCAAACGAGCTGAATTATTCAGCAATTGAAAAGTTGTGTTTGGCGCTAGTCTTCTCAATTCAAAAGTTGAAGCACTACTTTCAAGCTCATGTTGTTCGTCTTGTTTCTAAAGTAAATCCCATCAAGTTTGTGATGTCAAAACATGTTCTTTGTGATCGACTAGCGAGATGGTACCTCCAATTTTAACCATTCGAGATTTTGTACATCCCTCAAAATGCTGTAAAAGGACAAGCATTGGCATACTTCTTGGCAGATCGTTTGATACCTGATAACTGGGAGCTAACTGACGAACTACCTGATGAGGACGCAATGGTCGTTGAAATTCAACCTCCATGGAAGATGTACTTTGATGGTGTTGAGCATAGCAGAGGAGCTGGTGCTGGCGTAGTATTTGTCACCTCTCAAGGCAAAGTTCTGCCCTACTCTTTTACGTTGACACAACTTTGTTCCAACAATGTCGCTGAGTATCAAGCATTAATACTTGGGCTTGAAATGGCTGTCAAAATGAAGCAGTTGCAGTTGCAAGTATTTGGTAACTCTCAGTTAGTGATCAACCAGCTTTTAAGTAGTTACGAGGTCAAAAAACCTGAACTACACCCATATCATGATTACGCAAAAAATTAATGGGGTGGCTCGGTGATATAACTATTCAACATGTGTCAAGGAAAGAAAACAAGAAGGTTGATGCTTAGCTATCCTAGCTTCATCATTAACCCTGCCTGATCAAGCGCAAGTTACTATCTGCCAAAAATGGATAGCACCACCGCCAAATGAGAGTGAAGGTAAAGAAAATGAACTCGAGCATCTTGTGGTCGTTTCTGAGGCTAAGAAGGAAGAATGGATACAACCCATTATAGATTACTTGAGCTACGGGATACTCCCAGAAAATTTGAGGAGAAAGACTGAAATTCGCCGTCGTGCACCTCGCTTTCTTTACTACAAAGATACTCTATATAGAAGTTCATTCGAGGGAGTACTCTTGCGATATTTAGGGGAAGATGAAGCAGACCAAGCTTTGAAAGAAGCACATTCTACGGTATGTGGGTCACACCAGTTTGGATCAAAGCTCCACTTTCATATAAAAAGGATGGGATATTATTGGCCAACGATGGTAAAAGATTGCTTGGACTACACTCGAAGATGCAAGGCTTGCCAATTCCACGGGAATTTTATTCATCAACCTCTCGAAGTGTTGCACCCGACTGTTGCATCCTGGTCGTTTGATGCTTGGGGATTAGATATTGTTGGACAACTGTCAAAGTCTTCCGGTGGGCACCTATACATCTTGGCTGCAACTGACTACTTCTCAAAATGGCCTGAAGTTGTGATTCTTAAGGAAGTAAAGAAGGAAAATATTACAAGTTTCATCCGAGTAAACATAATCTATCTCTTTGGTATTCCTCGTTACATAATAACGGATAATGTCAAGCCATTTGGCAATAGGTTAATGAACAAGATTTGTGATCTCTTTGGCTTCAAGCAACGTAGCTCTTCTATGTACAATGTTGCTGCCAATGATCTTGCTGAGGCATTTAACAAGACTTTATACAACTTATTAAAGAAAGTTGTCTCCAAATCCAAATAAGACTAGCATGACCGTATGGAAGAAGCTTTGTGGGTATATAGGAAAACTCACCACACGCCGACATAAGTGACCCATTATGGACTCACTATTGGAGTCAAAGCCGTCTTGCCACTCGAGCGTCAAATACCTTCATTACGATTAGCTATTCAAGAAGGGATCATTAATGAAAAATATGCTCGACTTCGATTAGCCGAGTTGGAGGCTCTTGATGATAAAAAATTAGAAGCTCAACAGAATCCTGAATGTTATCAACCTCGATTTCCTCGCGCCTTCAATAAAAGAGTTCCCCGAGATCCTTTCAAGTAGGATATCAAGTCCTTGACATACGAAGACCCATTATTATTTCCCATAAACCTATAGGAAAGTTCACTTCAAAATGGGATGGGCCATATGTCGTACAAGAAGCTTACTCAAGTGGGGCTTATAAGCTGGTTGAGGTAGATGACATGAGAATCGGCCCTATCAATGGCAAATTCTTAAAGAAGTATTATCCTTAAAGTTGCAACGCTCCCTGATGCATGAGTCTAAACCGCATGCTCCTATGCTCCTAGCCCGCAAGAGTATAAACTGTGTACGGCCCAAAAAAAAGTCCTCTAGGTTGAATACCTCGAAAGAGGCGGTCTAGGCAAAAATTACTACCTAAAAAAAAAATAATAATAATAATAAGAAAATTCACCCATTCTGAACTACGGTATGGCTTGATCCTCTTCACTGAGGTACGTAGGCAGCTTAGAGTTTTATTCTAAGTTCAGTCGCATAAGTTCAAAAGATACATATTGCCCCAATTGTTGTGCAAGTGAATATGAAGGAATGTAAAATCAAGCCGAAACGCCATCCTCCTGTTGAACTTTGGATCTCATTTGATTTAAAGGGGCAACCCTCCATGGTAAATCGGTATCTTCAATAGGACTATTTTAGGAGGTTGCCAAGTATTTGTATTGAAGTCCAGGGATTCTCCATGTCTTCAGGTTCGCCAAACCTTCAAGTTTGTTTGGTCTCCAAGTCCACCCCCAGCCCTAAAAAAAGGGGAAGAGAAGAGAGGCGTCAAAAGGGAACACAAGTATAAGAAGAAAGATTGCTTGGCACAACGTTTCAAATTTAGTGAGACTTAAACCCAAGATATTTATGAAAATGGAGCTCTTGAATTTTGATTGATGGCAAGTAAAACGTCTTCCGATCTCGAGGCTTTCATATCAAGATACAAAAGTTTTTGTGAAGTCGCGCAAATCTGAAATCGTCAACGCGTTAGAATTTTACATTGATTTTTAAATATTATCTGAACGTATCCTTAATGTATTAAATTTTGCATTCTGGATATAGTTTGGATTTTGACGTTTGGTTTCCGAAAAATCAAATGGTTCATGATTTTGATGTTCCTACACTAAGATATGAATTGTTTTGGTGAGACTATGTGAATCTGAAACTTTTAACGTGTCGGAGTCTAAAGTTGATTTCAAAAAATTATCTGGGACGATTCTAAAGTTGTTTGATCGATAATTTTGGATGTGTTCTATAATTTGAAGTTTAGTTT
Organism: Nicotiana tomentosiformis; assembly: GCF_000390325.3. Taxonomy (NCBI): domain Eukaryota; kingdom Viridiplantae; phylum Streptophyta; class Magnoliopsida; order Solanales; family Solanaceae; genus Nicotiana; species Nicotiana tomentosiformis. The sequence goes on along the minus strand of NC_090814.1, from coordinate 48,141,736 downwards.
TCATGAAATCAAACGGTTCATAATTTTGACATTTCTACACCAAGATATGAATTATTTGGTGAGACTGTACAAATCTGGAATTGACAGTATAGTGCAATATAAAGTCGATTTCAAAATTACTATCTGGGATGATTCTGAAGTTGTTTGATCGATAATTTTGGATATGTTCTAGATTTTGAAGTCTAGTTTTCAAGAAACTAAACGGTTCATAATTTTGACATTTCTACACTAAGATATGAATTTTTTGGTGAGACTGCACAAATCTGGAATTGACAACATGGTGCAACATGAAGTTGGTTTCAAAATATTGCCTGGGACGATTCTGAAGGTGCTTGATTGTTGATATCGAATATGTGTTAGATTTTAAAGTTAAGTTTCTACGAAATCTAATGGCTCATATTTTTGGTGTTCTCACATTGAAATATATACTTCCTAATGCAGATTTATAAAGGTAATGAACAATATTATCTTTAAAGAAAAGGGAGGATGTATATTCAAATACAGAGAACTTCGAGACATGAACGATGGCGATATTTAAAAGAAATCCAAGTTCTATTGTGTGGATATTAATACATCATGTGAAGCAAGCAAATATTGATATTGAACTGCAAGGGGAAAAAGGGGGGAACATCAATAAAAAAGTGCAATATATAGTAAAACAAATGGAGTTTTCATTTCCAAGAATAGTTGCTAATTAATCAAATGCAAGGAAAAAAATAAGAGGCAAATAGAATACTCTATATAGGCTAATCTAAACACAACTTGTAATTGACCAAGTCCTTAAGGGTGGCCTCTAAGTGTTGTTTCTTCATCTCCACGTCGGCCAAGTCATCAGCAGTCACCAAGGAAACATCAAAACATCTACGGTACTCCTCTTCAGCAGATGAGACTCTAGATTAAATCTCTTTAACCTCTTTCTTGGCAGCATCTCAGAGAGCTCTTAACTGTATCACCTTCTCCATGGCCTCTTTGAGATATTGACTGGTGATAGACAGTTTCTCAACCTTCTCCCCTTTTTCAGTCAAAACAAGATCAAGATATTCCTTGGCTTTTAAAGATGGCTCTAATTTTTCGACGTCCACAACCTTATCAAAAAGAGTTGATCGTGCCTAGTCATATGAAGTGGCAGGCTTAAAGAAAGATGTCAATAGGTCTTTTAGAGGGGAAATATCCACACCCTTTCCATCAATCTCCTCGAGAATCACTTGGATCTCGAATTGAAGAGAAGAAGCATTGTCTGCAGTAAGGTCGGAGAGTTTGGCATGAATTTTAGACCAAGCATTCAAGATAAAATCCTTGCGAAGAGTCAAGATAACCTTTCTTCCGTCAAAAGATAGATATCGTTGGTGCTAATCGTTGGTGAAAATTATGCCCTGAGTTTGATCGAAGATCAGGAATAGAAGTCGCCTCTGAGTCCGACTTTGATATTGGAAGTGATTTCCTCGAGTCTGGATCCGCCACAGATGCACTACTACCATGTGTCTTGCTTTGGTGTGACGCTATCGAAACATGATCACCGTTTGGCAACATAGAAAAAATGATAGACGATTAGTGAAGTTACTTGTATATTATAAGACAATATGAAAGTTTTAAGTGTTACCTCTTTAATGATCGTCAAATTCCTTGAAGCACTGCCAATACTGTCATCTTAACTACACCTAAATCAGTGTCTCCTTGTTTGTTTTAATATGGCTTCACCCGCTTGAAGTTTTGATCGCCATGACTACTATCACTCTCATTTTGGGATGGGCATTTGTTGGAGGTAGGGGCAACGATGCCTATTAGAAAGGAACCCTCATGGACTTGGTGAGCCTGAGAAGGTCCCTTCCTTTTTTGAACTTCTTTATATGGAGGTCCTTTGACATCTCATGGTGCAACCACTTTGGATTTTAAAGTAGGAAGTTTGTCCTCCTTGTTATGCTCTTGAGGCGTGATCTCTAAAGGTGCAGCAGTGATTGTCCTAGCAAAAGTCACCAAAGATGTTAAATGATCTTCAAGAAATCTCCCATGCACTCTTGTCCACCAGGATCTGTACTCTAATGAAAATAGATTTTTTGTCGTTGATATAGCTGGGGGGAAAGGTCTCCCTTGCGTTGGTGGAATTATGTGCTACACAAATTCGCAAAAATTTAGTCCTTCTTCTAATGAGGCGCTACGAGGGTCATTTTCCAAATTACCAGGACTAGTCTGATAAAACCCAAATTGACGGCTGAATCAATGGAGACTATATGGTTCAAAAATGAAGGAGTTCCCGCACCTCAAAGGGAGATAATTAAAACGGATACTCATAAAATAATTGACTTTCGGTTCCGATGCTTTATTATTATCCTCAAAATAGTAAGGTTCGGACCCCTCCAGCATGGTAGAAGTCCAAGATGCATTATCCGCTTGATGGATGCGTTTTCTTGCATTTGTATCATACATTACCTTGCAGCACCTTCTCCAGAATACGCCACTATCAATGGAACATATGGTCCTTTTGGAAGCCCATAGCGCTTCTTGAAGTAGTGAGCAAGCCAAATGTGTATATAATGAATGGGAAAAGAGATTTTGATATGCTCAAGCTGCGAGGACTTGGAGATCTCTTTCAAGCCATAGTAGATGCTCTCCAGAACCGGGATTGCAAGGCTGAATTTCCATCCATATGCCATTATGCTCGATGTTTTAAAGGTCTCGGGTCGAATGAAATCACCATCTTGAGAGGGAAATACAAATGCACACAACCAACAAGATATGCATGCCGCCAATTACGTGCCTTCTCTCTTTTCATGTCGAACCCCAAGGTTAGCAAACATCGTCTCATCCACACTAGACCATGCAACTACTTCTGGTATAGATCCAGTGGGATTATGCGTTGACTTCAAATGGGTAGATTTATTCTCCCTCCTTGCTGGAGCAGGTTTATATCTCAAGTCTATCTGGCACCAAATTTCAATCTACTTGCTAAATGAGACATTTGGATCATGACTCTCTCCTTCTTGAAGATGGTTAAAGGCGTTAAACAGGTATCCACAAACTCGAGGAGTAAATCTTTCATTCTTCTCATTAACACCTGTGAGTTCGATAGTTTCGGGCACAACTTCTTCGTAGGGAGAACCTCCAATAGGTAAACCGACAATAGTATGTAAATCCCAAAGAGATATTGATAATCATCCGGCTGATGCAAGTAAGGTATTTTTTGTGGGACACCAAGCTTCAAGAAACACTTGCAAGATGTTTGAGTTTCGATCATATGTAAATAAAGAAGCGTAGACGGCATCATAAATTTTTTTTGTCTCCAAAGACCGTTGACTTCTGCCAAATATGTCCTTAGACCACTCCCAATAATCCTGGATATGATGATATTTACCGTCAATTCTCAAAGTATCTCCCCAACGTATCTCCATTTGAAGCATGCGCCTTCCTAGGAAAGGAAGGGTACTTACGATATTGAGTTTTTGTTGGTAAGGAGTCTGAAGGGACCATATTTTGGTTGGCTTTGGTTGTGCTCTAAAGTCCAATCTATCATATGGAGGGAATTCTACAGAGGTGGCCACAAATTTGCATATCGACCAGCTAGTGGAGGGTAAGTCAACAGCTTGGTTATAGCCCCTCTATTCTTAGCATCAATTATGAGATACTTGCGCTTGGAGGATGGAGAGATGTAGTCTCTGAAGTGAACCATCTATTCAAAACTGTATAAGCGAAAAAAAAAAAAACAAAACAAAAGAGATTAGTAAATAAGTCAACGACAATTGACAAAAGAAGGAGAAGATTCTAGCCCTTTGTGCTTTAGGCAAATTTCTATATGCGATTAAGAGTTTTTCCTTCTATATACTGTCATAGGTTTAATCTTCTATATATTAATTTGGATTTATCCGTCTATATGGTGATGTAGATTTGTCCGTCTATATGGTGATACGGATTTGTCCGTCTATATGGTGATGTGGATTGTCCGTCTATATGGTGATATATGGTGATGTGGATTTGTCCGTCTATATGTTGATGTGGATTTGTCCGTCTATATGGTGATATGGATTTGTCCGTCTATATGCTGAAGTGGATTTGTCCGTCTATATGCTGATGAAGATTTGTCCGTCTATATAGTGATGTGGATTTGTCCGTCTATATAGTAATGTGGATTTGTCCGTCTATATAATGATATTCATTTGTCCATCTATATGTTGATGTGGATTTATCCGTCTATATGGTAATGGAAATTTGTCCATTTATATGTTGGTATGAATTTATCCGTCTATATGTTGATATGGATTTATCCGTCTATATGGCAATGTGAATTTGTCGGTCTATATGTTGCGAGGGATTTATCCTCTTGTATGTTGTTGTGAATTTGATCATCTATATGCCGTCATGGATTTATCCTTCTCGTTTGACCTGCAAAAAAGAATTACAAAGGAAGAACAACATAAACAGAAAAGAAGAAATTACCTTCGCGTTAATACTTCCGAGTCCACAAAACTAGCCTCAAGTGGCTTGCAAATACTACGAATTGATACTCAACAAATGCGACTACGGGGGTTTATATAGATTTGGAGAGGAGACGTTAATAAGTCATGGTCCGATGGGGGGATTTGCTATATAAAGGCAATATGACTTAATCCTTATGTCCAAACTAAAATTGGTAAGGAATTTGATTCCTAGTTGGATTTAACGATGTTTGAGGATAAAGGCTGTGCAGCGGCGGGATTTAAACGGTAAAAGTGAGCTTTTTTACTTTGCCTTGACATATACGGCATGTGTTGTCCCTATCAGGGAATTAATGAAGGAAAATATATAATTAAGTGGATGGGATATAATGATTACTAGTAGGTTCAATGTTCATTCCATGCCATCTAGGAAAGAGTGTCAAATGCAAAAAGTTGACGTAGGTTCAACAAGCAAATGGAAGCCATTTATTCATGAATAAATAAGCTACTTTGTTAGCAATATTCAATGAATTGTTTGATCCACAAGTCCGAATGAATCTCTACTTCAAGACTAGTCATTAAAATATATTGTTACCTCGACATGCCTTGGAGTAGGGGCATTTCTACGCATGTAAATTTTATTGAATTCAAATTCAATAAAAATTTTGGATTATATTTTAAATATATTGGTCCAAATAAATTATATATAATTTAATTAATTATTTAAGTCCAATAAATATTGGTTGGGCTAGCCTATTTAGTTGGGCAACAAATAATGACCTTACTTCATTAAGTCCAAGATGTCATCTTCCCAGAGGCCCAATTTGGTACCACGTGTCAAATAACGTGGCACGCCAAGTCAAACAAAAGAGCCAATAGGATCATGCCACATGTCAAAATGACAAGGCATGCCAAGTCAAATTAAAAGACAAATGAAACTGCTCCATATGTACAAGTGACATGTTCTAGCCAATCAAATGCGGCCTTGTCACACTTCAATTTGATTGGTCGGAAAGACTTTGTTCTAATCATAACTCTTCCCTCCTACAACTATAAATAAGGGTCTTTATAACTCAGAAAAGACACCGGAAGCTATAATAAAAAGACACAAGGGAGCTCGTGGATCAAAGGCCATAATTCTCTGCAAACTGCAAGTGTTCAAGTATTCAAGCACTTCAACACAAATTGCAAGCATTCAAGATCAAGAACGAAGTCAAATTAAATACAAGGCGTTCAAAATCAAGGCCACTTGTTCGTAATACAATTCGTGGCAACAATCAAAGTGTTCGCGATGGATAAATCACATTCAAATCTAAGATCAAGCATAAAGGCCTTTGAATTTATATTAAAAAAGTAGAATCAGAGGAATCATAGAGATTGTAACACTCAAATTACTCGAAATCAAATACTACAATTGTTGCAATATTTTTCAGTCTTGATTTTATTTTCTCGGCGCAATTTAATTGACTACTTCTCAAAATGGGCTGAAGTTGTTACTCTTAAGGAGGTAAAGAAGGAAAATGTTGCAAGTTTCATCCGAGTAAACATAATCTATCGCTTTGGAATTCCTCGTTACATAATAACAGATAATGGCAAGCCATTCGACAATACGTTGATGAACAAGATTTGTGATCTCTTTGGCTTCAAGCAACGTAACTCTTCTATATACAATGTTGCCGCCAATGATCTATCTGGGGCATTCAACAAAACTCTATGCAACTTGTTAAATAAAGTTGTCTCCAAATCCAAACGAGATTGGCATGACCATATGGAAGAAGCTCTGTGGTCATCGCACACCAACACAAGCGACTCCTTATTCACTTATCTATGGAGTCGAAGCCGTTTTGCCACTTGAGCGTCAAATACCTTCATTAAGATTAGCTATTCAAGAAGGGATCACTGATGAAGAAAATGCTCGACTTCGACTAGAAGAGTTGGAGGCTTTTGATGAGAAGAGGTTGGAAGCTCAACAGAGTCTTGAATGTTACCAGGTTCGATTATCTCGTATTTTCAATAAAAGAGTTCGCCCAAGATTCTTTCAAGTAGGAGATCAAGTCCTTGAGGTACGAAGAGCCATTATTAATTCTCATAAACCTGTAGGGAAGTTCACTTCAAAATGGGATGTGCCATATGTCGTACAAGAAGCTTACTCAAGTGGGGCTTACAAGCTGCTTGATGAAGACGGCGTGAGAATCGGCCCTATCAATGGCAAGTTTTTGAAGAAGTATTATCCTTGAAGTTGCAATGCTCCTAGATGCATGAGCCTAAACTGCATATTCCTATACTCCTGGCCCGCATGAGTCTAAACTGTGTACCGCTCACTAAAAAAAAGAGTCTGCTAGGTTGAAAATCTAGAAAGAAGTGGCCTAGGCAAAGGTTAGGACATAAATAAAATAAAAACAAAAGTGCGCTAGGTTGAAAAACTCGAAAGAGGCGGCCTAGGCAAAAGTTAGGACATAAAAAAAATAAAAAATAAAAAATCACCCATTCTGAAATACGGCATGACTTGATCTTCTTCACCGAGCTACGTAGGCAGCTTAGAGTTTCATTCTGAGTTCAGTCGCGTAAGTTCAAAAGATACATGTTACCCCATTCGTTATTCGAAGGCAGAATGATGGAATATAATCCACTTGATTGGAACTTAAAAATCGGGCTTACATGAACTTTGTGCCTTATCAAGGATTGGTGGTTCAATGTGGGCAAGCCACCATAGCAAATTGGCATCTCCTATGGATAGATGTAGACTTTTAGTATAAGGCCAAATCTTCAATTTGACGTTTTAAGTTCTCCGGTCTTCAAGTTTAATTATATAAGCCCTCCAAATCTTCAAGTATGTCGCTCTTCAAGTTGAATTCTACAAGTCCACCGCTCTTCAAGTTAAAGCATCAAAGTCCACCAAATTTTCAAGCCCGTCAAATCTTAAATTTGTTGGTCTTCAAGTTGAAATCTGCAAAGTCTGCCAAGTCTTCAAGTTGAAGTTTTATAATTTTTCAATCTTAAGGTGGACATGTTAGTCTCTTTGTACCTTAAGTTGGTCTCTGTGTGGGTTTGTCCTTAAAAGAAACTACAATTTTCCAATCTTAAGGTAGACATTTAGATCCCTTTGTACCTTAAGTTGGCCTCTTCGCGGATTTGTCCTTAAAAGAAACTATGATTTTCCAATCTTAATGTGGACGTTTAAGTCCCTTTACACCTTAAGTTGGTTTTTTCATGGGTTTGTCCTTAAAAGGAACTATAATTTTTCAGCCTTAAGGTGGACATTTAAGTCCATTTGCACCTTAAGCTAGTCTCATCACGAATTTAATCCTTCTATATATTGATATGGATTTGTCCGTCTATATAGTGATGTGGATTTGTCTGTCTATATGGTGATGTGGATTTGTTCGTCTATATGGTGATGTGGATTTGTTCGTCTATAAGTTGTTGCAGATTTGTCCGTCTATAAGCTGTTGCGGATTTATCCGTCTATAAACTGTTGCAGATTTATCCTTCTATGGGAAGTCATGGAGTTTTGCCTGTTAGCTTGGCACTCGATGACTTTTCTTTTCTTGGCCTACAAATAAAAAAAGGAAAAAGAAAAAAAAGAAGATGAAGGAAAAGAGAACTACCTTCAACGGCGCCCTTGCTTTTGTAATTGTCAAAAGGCACAGAAGATTAATACTCACAACTAGCGTGCATGTATTTATAGAGATCCTAAAGAGTGCAATTGAAAGGTTAATGCCGACGTGGGAGAGTGATAATTATCAGTATCCAAAGAGAACTAGGAAAAAGCCACGGGCGGTGCAAAGTTTTCCTAGCCTATTTAGAGTTGGGCAGGCTATTGTCTTGGTGCATACCACCTTAAGCAAATTGATTCACATTAGGATACGTAAAGGTACGGGACCTCATACTGTGCGGTAACTCTAAAAAATGTGGGCTATGATACCTATGTTAATTAGGAAAGTAATGCAAATGTGTTAGTGCCGAGTCCGAAACAAAAATATGATTCTTTTGGACTCAAAGAACCAAAATATGTAGAGAAAAAACTTGGGGACCATAATATATATAGCGCGGTACTTCACCGCGCTATACCTTAATGGTACGTTTGTCAGTTAAGGTGTAGCGCGGTGAAATACCGCGCTATATTTGAACTTTGGACCTACTAATAATTCTTCTGGTATTAACTGACACGCCAATAATTCAACAGGGGTATAACACGGTAAAATATCACGCTATACGTAAAGGTTGGACCCACTGCCAATCTTCTGAACTTAATTGACAGAACAATAATTCAACTAGGTATAGCGCACATATTTAAGGCGCTATACATCAATTTTTTCCTTATTTAAAGAGTTTCAGGAGGATTTTGTAAAAATCCATTCAAAATCCTTCAAGTCTTCCGAAATATTTGTTCGTTAAGTTATTTTGCATTTTGTCATAATGTCTGAAGAGTGAAGAATTAGGGTTTCATTATATTGGGGGGTGAGGTTATGGTGGAGATTAACTCAGTACACTATAGTTGTTCTCTATAGTGTCATGTTAAGTTGCCACTTACAATGGAATACGATACATTGGTATCGTTGTTATGTAAAAAAATGAGTGTGAGCAAACGTTCGGTGAATATTAAAGTAACCGGAAGATATCCGTATTCTGTTACTCCGCAAGGAGTTGCTTGTTATGTTGAGTTTAATATCGAAGACGATGAAACTTTAAAAGATTTTTTGAGGACTCCGGATGAACATCGGGAATATCTTGTGATAAAAATGTTGGAAATGTACGTTAAGGCTGAATACGTTCGCACTAATGAGGTTCCGCAAAGTAGGGATATCCCTCAATCATCGGGTGATTATTTTGGAGCAGCTTTAGCCGAACAGGTTCCGGGTGAAAGAGTTTGGCCTGATCTAAACTTATCTCCACGGCCGAATGAGGAGCGAGGAAATAATTTCTCCCCTAGTTTACATAATCCACAAGCCGAGTGGCAAACTTTAATTTTTTTTTGTGTTACGATGTTTATTATTATGTAATGAATTTGTATTAACACTCATATATTTCACATGGGGTACCTTCCAGAAATAAATTTTATAAGTTATGAACCAACGCCTAGTTGGAATATGCCTAATTTGGTGTGTTGAATCATGGTGGTCCATCCGGAAGTCATCATCAATAGGATAATATCCATCATACCATATCAACACATTATGATTTGTAAGTAAAGTGATAAAGTTATATGTAAAGTTTGGATCAATTTGAGAAACTCATTATTTTATTGGTTGTGCAGTGAAAACGAGCAACTTGAAGGTCCTGTCCTTACTCAATTGCCTGAAGACGACATATTTAATCGGGATCTGGCAGATGCGCAGAGTCAGGAAGAGAATAGTGATTATGACAACAATGCTGATGAGTCTGGAGATGATACACCCTTCCCTGATGAGTATGATGATGATGAGGAAGAGAATGTTGAACTTGAGTTGAGGAGGGAACATGCTCCACCTCCCGTTAGACCAAGAGTGTACGAGTCCCACGTACCATTTCATTCAAGAGATATTCCCTACCTTGATCATTTGTCAAGTATGCCGGATGTGGATGCCCTCACAAGGGATCTTGATGAAACTCGGACAACAATGTGGGATGAATCTAGAGCAACGATGTTATCAAAGGGCATGCTTTTTGCTGATAAATCACACCTAAGCAGGGTGGTGCGAATGTACAACATAAAAGAGTGTCGTGAAATCATGGTTCATGAGTCATCTCTGGATGTATACAAGGTTATTTGTTGTAGATGGTTTACGGGTTGTAATTGAATGCTGCATACGAGGAAGCTGAAAACAAATATGTGGGTTGTGGGTAAATACATTGGCACCCACAATTGTAAAATAGACACATTCAGTGGGAATCATTTTAACTTGAATGTTAACTTGATTTCTCTTGTCTTGATTCTACACATTAAAGCGTCCATAAGGTACAAGATCAAAGAGTATGTAACATCTGTCCACCAGGTATATGGGTGTACCATTACCAAAAGAAAGGTATTTTTCGGGCGCAAACGTGCGTTTAAAATTGTTTGTGGTAACTGGGATAAGTCCTTTTCATCACTACCTAGGTACATGGCCGCATTGCAACACTTTAACCCCGGGACTGTTTTTGAATGGAAGCTTGAGCGGAGTCCAGGAATACCAGAACACATATTTAGATATGTGTTCTAGGCATTTAAACTAGCCATTGATGGTTTTGTTCATTGTCGGCCGGTAATATCCATAGACGACACCCATGTCTATGGAAAGTATGATATTAAGTTGTTGATCGTCGTTGCAGTAGATGCTAATAGAAGTATATTTCTCATAGCATTTGTTATTTGTGCCAATGAAAGCCAAGAGACATGGACATTATTTTTGAACCACTTGAAAGAGTACGTTGTCAAACAGCGTTCAGGTATTTGTCTAATATCTGATCGTCATGGTCATATTTTAAGTTCTGTACAGAATTTGCGTGCATGGCAGGAACCGCATGCCTACCACTGTTACTGTGTGAGACACTTGAAGGCCAACTTCTAGAGGGCTCATCTGAATAAGGACTTACATGATTTAATGTGGATGGCTGCTACATAGCACTAAGAGTGTAAATTCAGAAGGCGAATGGAACTGATCAGGCAGGAAGACTAAGGAGCCTATACTTGGTTGATGCGACATGATCTTAACAAGTGGACTTTGCATGCGGATGGTTGAAGAAGATGGGAAATTCTGACTACAAATATGTCAGAGTCTTTCAACAGGTTATTGAAGTCTACACGTGGATTTTCTGTCACTGCCATGGTGCTGATGTCATTCAAGCAGATGGTGGAGAGGTTTGTTGAAAGGTCTAGAGGTGCATCCTCGTTGATGGAAAGGGGTGTTGAATTCATGCCAATACGAATGAAAAGATTTGAGAAATACAGGAAGCGAGCACAGTGGACGTCTGGCACGATTTCAATGTCACTGTCTTCATCTTCTTCGTGAACAACATGTACGCACCCTTCGGGATTGAGGGTATCGTAATCTAGGCCCTAATTGACACACATTTCTCGTATTTCACCGCTATCATCAATAAGACCACTTGCTTGATTTCTACAACAATATGGGACTCCGACATCCAACGTTTGTGGTAGAAACTTAGGTAGTCCCTCCCACTTGACAACTGTTGGGAAAACAGGATAATCATTGTCTCTATGCAATTTTTCATTTTTGAATAAATCCCAGTACTGATCCTCCGTTCCTCCCATATAGTTAAGATCATCCATTGAATGATGAACAACTAGTGCCTTTTCCATCTCTAGAATCTCCTTCATCAAATGCAGAATCACTTCTGGTTCATCTTTGTGTGTGTTTGTTGGGAAGGTTGCTGAGAGTGCTTGTGGCACAACAAGCTCATGCTAGTGACATAGTACTTCATAATCACATCATTTTGAATAAAGGGGAACCCATTATAGTTTTTCGCCCCAAATTCGCATTCCTTCAGACTTTGTAGAATGCGTTTCGCCCTCAATAATGTGTCCTCCAACTTTGAGATCCGTGTATATATTAATAGGCTTATTTTCCAAGGGACGCAAAACACCATACCACTTGTCATCAACCAAGTCAGTATAGCAACCTAGCATATCGTTTTCAAGGTAGGGATCGATAGTGTTAAGATATGTTCCATGGGGATCTATTGAACTACCTTCACCCTTCTGCCTCTTTTTGAACCACTTATTAAATGTTAGTGGTATTTTTTAAATGGATGTTATAATATTTCTTCAAATGGTCTTTGAATACAGATGTCTTGGTTCAGTTTAAGAAGTTGTCTTATATCCCAAAGAATCATTATCACGCGAAACATAGCGCGTCACCAAATGGCGTTATGTGTATTGTTTTGTCGACCTGAAAAAACTGATGTTCTACAAAAGCTGTCTTGTACCCTAAAGAATCATTATCACGACAAACATAGCGTGCCACCAAAGGGCGTTATGTGTATTGTCTTGTCAACCTGAAAAGCTGCCGTTCTGAAAAAGCTGTATTGTACCCTAAATAATCATTATCACTCGAAACATAGCGCGTCACCAAAGGGCGTTATGTGTATTATCTTGTCGACCTGAAAAGCTGTTGTTCTGGAAAAGCTGTATTGTACCCTAAAGAATCATTATCACGCGATACATAGAACGGAACGTCTGGGCCAATAACTACCCCTCCCATATGTATGAAGACCTGTGCTCAGCCTGTAGCAACAGTAGCTCTAGCGAGGCAGGTCCGGGATGCACAGGCGGAACCTCCATGACGACTAGTGTAAATTGAACAATATTAATTAAAATATTCTTCTTTTTCATTACTTAACATCTTTAATATTTTATATGTTAGTTTACTATTTAATATGTTTGTTTATTATTTTATATGTTACTTTATTAATTTATATGTTAGTTTATTCTTTTATATGTTAGTTTATTATTTTATATGTTTGTTTGTTACTCACCTATTTTTTACTATAATAAAATTAAATAATTAATTTTCATAACTATACAGGATATAATTATTAAATATTCATATAACAATACTTAGTGTGAGTCCAAATGGACCACATTTTAGTTCCGGACTCGATATATGTGGTCCAGTTGCACCAAGGTATCCAATGTTCTTGTATTCATGATTAAAAAATTTCCCCAATTTATTACTCAACAGGTCTGTTATTTTATATGTTAGTTTATTATTTTATATCTTAGTTTATTAATTTATATGTTTGTTTATTACTCACCTATTTTTGACTATAATAAACTAAATAATTAATTTTCATAACTATACAAGGTTTAATTATTAAATATTCATATAATAATACTTAGTTTGACAAATATTGTTATTTTCTAATATTATTTTCTTATGTTTGTTGACTAGAATTCGAGAGAGTTTGTGTTTGAACTATCAGGTTTTTTCAGATATTTTTGGGTTTAACAGATAATTAAATAATTAATTTTAATAACTACAAAGATACTACGATAAAAGGCACTACATTCTACTACGCTAAAAGGGCACTACATTACAAATACGAGCACTACATTAGGGCACAAGATTTGGTAAATAAGGTCACATATTCATATATGTATAACAACAACATCTAAATAAGGTTAATTATTCCTAAAATAATAATTTATCTATTTTACTAGTCTTTTAGCAAATAAATAATCTAAACCGGATAAAAATAACAAACTAATTTAATCACAAAATAATAACAAAAAAATATATACCATGGTAAAAATTAACTAATTAATATTTTTTCTAACAACTAATAACAGTTTCTCTATTTTACTAATTGTTTTAGCACACTAATAATATAATCCGGATAAAAAACAATAAATTAATTAAATCGCAAAACAATCACGAAATAACATAGAGCACAGTAAAAAATAACTAATAGGCATTTTTATACACGAGTTTTAACAAAAACTAAGTCGGAATAACTCAATTTTAATTTTCTGGAAATTTGAAGATTTGGAGCCGAAATGAGTAACCCACTACGAGATAACGCCTTAGCTATGATGTGGGACAAAGAATCTACACTTTTTATGGGACCGGTGGGCTCCCAAGCGAGTTTTTTTTGTTTATAAATGGGGGGGGGGCGTTGTTGGGAGTTTTTAATTGGGAGGGGGGGGGGGGTTCTGTTTTGTTTGGGGAAGAAGATGGCTGGCTTATTTGTGTAGGTATAGCGCGCATATATAGAGCGCTATTGTATAGCGCAGTACATATGTGTGCTATACTTTCCCGCCTATTTGAGTTCAAGTATAGCGTGATGTTGCCTATTTGAGTTCAAGTATAGCGCGATGAAACATCGCGCTATATATATTATGATCCCCAAGTTGATTTCCCACCATATTTTGGTTCCCGATTCTTAAATGAGATGTAACTTTCATATGTTCTACTTGAACATGGTACGTCCAGTATTGAAATTTCAAGTGCAAAGTCCAAGTAGTCCACGTACATATTCTTTCATTACTATGGGGAGTAATGTGATGCTAAAGACATAATGATTGCTCTAAAAATCAAGTGGAACTAAATTATCTTGGTACTTGAAAGTTTAAGAGCAGTCACTAAGTTCAACGACAACTAAATGGTATTTGAGCATTCTTATACATATATATATGTGCTTATACACGTGGAATGTATTTGGATAAGTTGTCTTATAATTTGGGCTTGCTAGTTTCTCGAGGATGCCAGCGAAATACTTACCGTGATTATTTTAATAGTCAAGTTGTTGATTTTACTAATACTTCAAGCCCAATCTTCAAATTGTACCCGACAAGCCTTGAAGTAAGGGACGTTTGAAAGCACATAAATTTTATTAAAATTAAATTCATAAAATAATTTGAATTTTACTTTAAGTTCAAGATATATTGGTTCAAATAAATATTATTGGCTAATATAATTGAATTAATTATATAAATCTAATATATATGGATTAAATAAATAAATTTTAATTCATTGGGCTAGCCCATTTAATTGGGCTAAAGTGACGAGCCCACTTCATTAAGCCCAAGATTTCATCATCCTAGAGGCTCAAATTGATGCCCACGGTTTCAAATGACGTGGCACGCCAAGTCAAACAGAAGAGCCAATATGATCATGCCACGTGTCAAAATGACAAAGCATGCCAAGTCATATTAAAAGGCCAATGAAACCGCGCCGCGTGTGCAAGTGACATGTTCTGCCCAATCAAATGCGGCGTTGTCACTCTTCAATCCGATTGGTCGGAAAAAATTTGTTCTTATCATAACTCTTCCCTCTCACAACTATAAATAGGGGTCTTCATAACCCAGAAAAAGGACCAGAAGTTATAACAAGAAGCAAGAAAGAGCTCGTGGATCAAACGCTGCAAATTCCTCCACAAGTTTCAAGCTTCAAGCAATCAAGTTCAAGTTCAAGCAATCAGGTTCAAGCTCAAGAACGAAGAACAAATCAAGTTCAAGCTCAAGAATGAAGAACAAATCAAATTCAAGTCCAAGCAATCAAGCTCAAAACGAAGAACAAATCAAGTTTCAAGGAGTGCGAGTTCAAATCAAAGTTCGTACGAGTTGAATTCAAGATCATCGTTCGTGCAAAAATTACATATTCAAGATCAATCTCAAGGGTCCTTGAATTTATTTACTATTGGAAAGAAGAATCAGAAGATTCATTGAGATTGTAACTGTTTACCCTTAAAATTGGATAACAATTAAACTTATAATGAGATTCTAAGGATATGCAATTTCACTTAATACCGATAGACAAATATGAAGATTAATAATAGAAATGAACTATAAAATAAAGCGAACCAATATTGAAACGGAATTCAACCCTCTAGGGTGCCCTCGAACTGACTGATACCAAAATAATTGAAAATAAAGCATGCTGATGAACAATCATATCAACAGGAAAGAAAATTGTATTGCTTTTTTACGTGAGAACAATGTGTCTTGCAAATGATTAATACTCCCCTTTATATAGTAGATGAGTTCTACTTATGGTATAACTCTAATTACAGAGGGAAATCCTATGATTATCTAATTAATCATTTCTAATTTGATCCGTTCCGAGATTTACGCCATGATCCTTGACCAGTCATCGAGGTTTACGCTGTGATCCTCGACCAGTCACGGATATCTCGCCTTTTTGTTATTGTGCTATCTTCGATCTTGCTCGAAGTTTGTCTTGTTTGGTTTCGATCGCTACTAGCCTCGATCTTGACAGGTACCTCGGTTCTGAACTCGGTACCTTATCCTCGTGATATGTCCTATTCCGTTACGAGGCCATCCTTCGATGCAAACTCCCGGTCTCGGTCAAATAGTAAAATTGGGTGGGCGCGATTTAACCGTATACAGATTGTCCCCTCATTCTTTTGGAGTATAATGATAAAAAACGAATTGAGCCTTCGATTTTCTATCTCGACCTGTCATGATGTCATCCTTGTGACGTAAGTGACGGAAGTGACTGAAATGTCCCATCTGTACTGTTATCAAGGCATTAAATGCACGTCAGTCGATGGTCGACCACCGCCAATATTGAACCGTCGTTGTGAAATTTATAAATAGCCCCTCTTTCCACCATTTTGAACTTTTACTTTCACATTTCCAATCTCCAAAGCTTTTTATATCTTCTAATTTCTTCATCTGCAAATCTACGACTTTCCTTGCTAACCTCTTCTCAAAATACAAAATCTTATCATCTCCATATATTTTTAACATCAAATCCATAAAAAAAATGGCAAAAACATCAAAAACTGTTCCTCAAAAGGAAAACGCTTCTTCATCGCGGCCGGCCGGAGACAAGACACCGGCAGAGCTGCGCCCCGAGGAGTGTGTTCCTGGGCGGTATGTCCTCACTTCCAATTTTATGATCGATAAACCCTCGTCGATTTTCGGTCTATGCGAGCCAGTGTCGATGTATATATGCTCGATAACTGAGGGATACCTTAAGCAGGTAAAGAAAGATTGTAACTGGGAGGGCAAAGAGGTAGTGATCCCGACTTCCGAAACATCACCACCCATGTGGAAGGGTTTCTAAGTGTTTACACTTAGCCTTTCACACTAGTCCCCCTCGACCCCATCGTCGTTGATTTTTGCCATCAGTATCATATAACCCTAGGCTAAATCCATCCTTCCTTTTGGCAAATTGTGATTCTGCTATGATTCTTCGTGAGCAAAGTCAAGGGGATGCCTTTCACCCTCGACCACCTCATCAGGTTATACAGTCTCTGCCTCTATCGAGGCGGGGTAATAAAACTCCAATGCTGGGCTATCAAAGTATTGTTCACGAGCATAGACGAGGACAAGGACCGAGACTGGATGGGCCGATATATTCGAGTGAGGACTTCCGACCTAATCCCGACCGAGAAGATGTCATTTTTCGAGAAATGGAATATGAAGCGTAAGTACAACCCCACTGTTAGCTCTTATTTATTGTTTTGCTCCTTTGCTTCTTCTCATCGATATCCCCTTCCGTGATATAGCGGTCGCTTGGATGCCCGATGCAATTCCTAACCTTAAAAGCTGGGTTCGGGACCTGGCCTCGACCTCTTCGTATGCCGAGCGCTCATGGCGCGATTTATCAAAGGGCCGATGGGAAGCCAAAACTCATGGTAAGCCCCTTTTCCACGTCTTTCATGATTTTATCAAAGCATTTCTTACTTAATTTCCTTTCATACAGGCCTTGGCAAAGATGCTGTTATGAGGCCCCTATCTGGTGAGGGAAAGACTTCGATCCCGGCATTGAAACCGGCGAAGGACAAAAAGAGAAAAAAGTCCTCACCCTCCGAGGATCCAGAACCTAAGAAGAAGGCGGCTCATAAGCTAAGGAAGAACATCATCCTCCTAACCAAAAAGTTTGTTCGGCATCTAAGGGAGGAAGACGAAGAAGTGGAAGAAGATGACTCTGGGTTGGTGGCCCGAGTGGGAATGAGCACCGAGGCCCCAAAGGCCACTGAATCGGTGAAGGCTGCAGAGACTCCATCTCGAAATGAGGGGGTCTCGGGAAGAGACTTGGGCGAAGTCCCTGAGTCATCGAGGATCAAAGATGCCCCCTACAACACTGAGCCAACAGTGGGTATGGCTGTCGAGGCCGGTCTCAAGGCTCCTCGAGATGGACAGAATGCCCCAAGTGCTCCACTTGGGGTAATAGAAATTGGAGGTTCCCCGCTGCTCCCCTTGTTTTCCAAGGAGATGATTCGAGAGGCTCGGGCCTTAAAGACCCTCTCCATCGAAGGAGCCCACGGAAGAGAAGATCCCTTCCATGATTACTTTACTGGGGTCGAAAATGCTACTGGCCTGAGCAACTTGGAGGTCTCGAGGAAGGACTCGGGCAAGGCATTGATCCTTTTCAACGAAGCGCAGCAAGCTCTGAATCGGGTAAGCCTTAACTCCCCTTGTTGGTGTTACACTTGTGTTCATTTTTCTTTTCCTGTCTAACTTTTTTTCTTCTTTCGGCGTCGAGAAGCATTTTCTCGGTCTCGAGCTGAGCTGAGTCGGTGTGAGGCCGACCTCTGAGGGCTCACGGAGGAGAGGAATGCCCTTAAACTTCTCTGTGGGCAAAAAAAAGAAGAGACCAAGGACCTCCGAGCCGAGTTGGCCAAGGCTTACCAAGATCAGACCGACCTGATCAAGCATGTAATGAAAATCTTGAAAGATCATGGGCTCCATTCGGGAACGATAGCTAATATTTCAATCTCACAGCTACAACAGAAGGTCGAGAGGATCGAGCAGCTCCGCGAGGAGGTCAATATGATGAAGGAGGAGACCTTGGGGTGGAACGAAGGCATGGACCGCTTCACTACAGAAAAAGAGACTGCTTTATCAAAATTGTCATCGGCCAAAAGTCGGCTTCGAGGCATGAGGGAGAAAAGCTCAATTCAGGCAAAGAAAATAGAGGAGCTTGAGGCTCGGTTAGCTACCGAACTTGCAAAGTCCAAGTCTGAAGCTGATAAGGCAAAGGCCGAGGCAGAGGCAATCGTGGCCATGTATCGGACTGATGCTGAAGCTGCTCAAGTCCAAGCGATAGAGTCAGCTGAGACCCCTCAAACTCGAGCATATTGGATTGCCGAACTCGCCAAATTCCAATCTCGGAGGGAAACCCTCGAGGAGATCCACACTCGAGGTTTCGATCTTACAAATGAGATAGTAAATGCTAGAGAGCATGAAGCCGAGGCTGGAGCGCTGGCCACTTCCGATGATGATGATGATGATGGCAGCAAGAGCGGGTCCGAGAATGGGGAGGACCTCGATGGAGAAGAAGCTACCCCCGGAGAAGATCAGGAACCTTAGGATTTTTCACTTTTGATCTTTTGTATAGGATCCTACTTGGACCTTGTAAGTATTCTCATATATAGAAAGATCTCTTTCCTTTCCGACTTGTCTTTATTTCATTTATGCCTTGTGAAAATTTTATTCATAAGTTCGAGGCTTAGGCAATTTGATCGAAGCCGAACTAGTGTAGTTTTTATAATCGAGTGAGTACTTGCTTGAACTCGGAGTAAGGTGACCCTTAGGTTTTAATTGAGTGAGGATTATTTCTCAAAAATAAACTGGCCTTTTAGGCTCTTGAATTAGGCTGATACGGCCATAGCAAAAAGAATGGCTTTCTTCCCCTTTTCGGCTTGAAAATTTTATTGTTTAATCATATAAATTATGTTGTGCCTTAGCACGAAAAAAGTATTTGCTCGAGAGTTCGAACGATTCCATACCCATTAGGATTTTCAAGGGTCGATATTATCGAGACCCTTTGTTTCATAATGCCGTAGCATAAAATAAAGAATTTGTTCGAGAGTTCGAACGACTTTGTACCCATTAGGGTTTTTCGAGGGTCAATATTATCGAGACCCTTAGAAATTTAGCCGAGGGTAGCTTTTTTAACCGGTTTGTGAAAATATTCAAAGGCCTGTTTAATAACGGAAATCGGACGTCTCCGAACCGTGTTAATTTGGCCGTAGCCTTTAATTTGGGATTTGCCTTTTGGGCTTGTTTCCCTGTTATACTTCGAACTTGTTCGAAGTATCAGTCCCCGAGTGTGGTGGCCTATAAAATCGAGGATTACCTTTTTAAGGTCTTACGATTTCGAGGTTTAGCAATTCGATCATGTTGATTTTTTGGACTGCAGTCCCCGAGTATCGAGTAAATTGTTTGAACTTCAGTTGTGATCGGCCCTTAAGCCAGTTTCCACGATAGATCATAAGTATGAAATTGTAAAGTATAAGTTTTTTTGAAGCATGGAACATCTGGTAAGGAAAAATACTTCTTTCAATAGATTATACATTCGTACATGTTTTGACATTAGGGTTCAAGTAATATTCATGTACACGGTTCATTTGATCGTTTGGTCCTCTACAAAATTTAAATATCGAGACCCTGTCGGCACGAAGTATTTTCCTTGTAACTATCCGAAGGTGATGCCCCTCAGTATTCGAGGTTGATTGTAAATGAGCCTCGGATACTGTTGAATTGCTCTAAGTTAGCACGAACAATGGTTGCCTCGTTAAAAACCTCACCAGAAAAACCTATTTGGGACAAAAACCGGTCTAAGGGAAAAAGAGTATAACGCATGCTTTCGGACCTAAGGACTTTGCGTTTGAAGAATCCTTTGATGTCTTCGATTAAACACTTGCAAATGGTTAGTATAAAATATAAATGAAAATGGAGAAGGTCATACCTTAGCAGTAATATAGTTTGAGGAGTGATATATTCCAATTGTTTGGTAATTGTTCGTCGTTCGCCGTGCCAAGTTTGTAGGATCCTTTTCTGATGATATTGAGGACCTGGTATGGTCCCTCCTAGTTCAGACCAAGTTTTCTTTTATTTGGGTCTCGAGTATTGAGGGTGACATTCCTCAGAACTAAGTCCCCGTTTTTGAAGTGTCGAAGATTGGTTCTTCGATTGTAGTACCTTTCGATACATTGTTTATGTGCGGCCATTCGAACGAGGGTGGCTTCCGTTTTTTATCTAGCAATTCGAGGCTTGTATTCATAGCCTCGTTATTTGACTCTTCCGTTGCATATCGAAACCTGATGCTGGGTTCCCCGACATCAGCCGGGATCAGAGCTTCAGCATCGTATACTAAAGAAAATGGTGTTGCCACCGTACTGGATTTTGACGTTGTTCGATACGCCCAAAGGACTTCGGGCAATATTTTTCTATATTTTCCCTTAGCATCGCTCAATCTTTTCTTCAGATTTTGAATGATGGTCTTGTTTGTCGATCCGGCCTATCCGTTCCCACTAGGATGATATGGCATCGACAAGATTCTCTTTATTTTGTGATCTTTGAGAAATGTTGTCACTTTGCTGCCGACGAACTGCTTTCCATTATCGCATACGATCTCAGCAGGCATCCCGAATCGACATATAATGTGGTCCCAGATGAAGTCTATGAATATTTTCTCTCTAATTTTCTTGAAAGCCTGCGCGTCAACCCACTTAGAGAAATAGTCAGTCATAAACAAAATAAATTTAGCTTTACCTGGGGTCGATGGTAGAGGGCCGACGATATCCATTCCCATTTCATGAATGGCCATGGGGATAAGACTGTGTGGATTTTCTCTCCAGGTTGGTGAATTATCGGCGCATACCTTTGACATTTGTCGCACTTTCGAACAAACGCTTTTGTATCTTTTTCCATATCGACCCAATAGTATCCTGCTCTGATGACTTTGTGAACCAATGATTCGGCACCAGAATGATTTCCATAGGTTCCCTCGTGGATTTCTCATAGGACGTAGTCGGTATCTCCTGGTCCCAAACATATTGCCAATGGTCCATCGAATATCCTTCTATACAGTGTTCTGTCTTCGGCCAATGTGAATTGTGTGGCCTTCGTATGTAGAGTCCTCGATTCCCTAGGGTCCGATGGAAGCTTCCCATTCTTTAGGTATTCGATATATCTGTTCCTCCAATCCCAAGTCAGACTTGTGGAGTTGATTTCGGCGTGGCCTTCTTCGATTACTGACCTTGAAAGTTGTACGACAGTCCCCGAGCTGATCTCGTCGTCTTCGACTGATAACCCCAAATTTGCGAGAGCATCGGCCTCGATGTTTTGTTCTTGAGGCACATGATGTAGAGTCCATTCTTTAAACCGATGTAGAGTCACATGTAGTTTGTCCAAGTATCTCTGCATTCGATCTTCTCGAACCTCGAAGGTTCTGTTGACTTGGTTTACCAAAAGCAAGGAGTCACATTTGGCCTCGATGCCTTCTGCTCCCAAACCTTTAGCTTGCTCGAGACCTGCAATCATGGCTTCATACTGGGTCTAATTGTTAGTTAACTTGGCAGTTTTGATAGCTTGTCTAATTGTATTAGCCGTGGGTGGCTTCAAAACGATGCCTAACCCGGACCCCTTCACGTTTGAAGCACCGTCTGTGAAGAGGTCCACACCCCCGATGAAGTACCCGACTTTATTAATAGTTCCTTTTCGACCTCGGGTACGAGGCTTGGCGTAAAGTAGGCCACGAAGTCCGCTAAGATTTGAGACTTGATGGCTGTTTGGGGTTGATACTCGATATCGTACCCACTGATCTCAACGGCCCATTTGGCCAATCGGCCCAAAAGTTCGGACTTATGCAAAATATTGCAAAGAGGATAAGTAGTTACCACGCAGATCGGGTGACACTGAAAATATGGTTTTAATTTCCTAGAGGTACTTATTAGGGCAAGCGCTAATTTTTCTAAGTGTGGGTACTGGGTCTCGACCTCACCTAGAGTTCGACTAACATAATAAACAGGAAATTGCGTACCTTGCTCTTCTCGAACTAGGATCCCACTTACCGCGATTTCCGAGACTGCTAAGTACAAGTATAGTTTCTCGTCCGCTTTCGGAGTATGAAGCAGTGGCGGGCTCGAGAGGTACCATTTTAGTTCTTCCAATGGTTGTTGGCATTCCGGGGTCCATGCAAAATTATTGTTCTTCTTGAGCAGTGAGAAGAACCTGTGACTTCTATCTGACGACCTCGAGATGAATCGGCCTAGGGTGGCTATGCGCCCTGCTAATCTTTGTACGGCCTTAACATTATCCACGATGTGATGTCTTCGATCGCCTTGATCTTATCGGGATTGATTTCGATACCCCGATTTGATACCATAAAGTCGAGGAACTTGCCCGAGCCGACCCCGAATGCACATTTCTCCGGGTTGAGTTTCATGTTGTATTTCCTTAGTATATCGAAGGTCTCCTGCAAATGTGTCAAATGGTCCTCTGCTCGCAGGGACTTAACTAGCATATCATCAATATAAACTTCCATTGACTTACCTATTTATTCTTCGAACATTCGATTTACTAACCGTTGATAAGTGGCACCAATATTTTTTAGTCCAAATGGCATTACATTATAACAATAGGTGTCGTACTTAGTGATGAACGAAGTCTTTTCCCGATCCTCCGGGTTCATTTGTATTTGATTGTACCTAGAGTAGGCATGGAGAAAACTAAGGATCTCGTGGCCGGTTGTGGCATCGATCATGCGATCGATATTCGGTAGAGGAAAAGAGTCGTTAGGACATGCTTTGTTTAAATATTTATAGTCTACGTACATTCGAAGTTTATTTCCCTTTTTAGGGACTACGACTACGTTTGTTAACCATTAGGTATATTTTACCTCCCGAATTTATCCTATTTTGAGAAGTTTGGTTACCTCGTCCTTGATGAATGCATGTTTATCTCGGGCTGGAGTCTTCTTTTTTGTTTTACCGGGTGGAACTTTGGGTCCAAGCTCAGTCGATGTGTAGTGATTTCCGACGGGATCCCTGTCATATCTAAATGGGATCAAGCAAAAAAATCCATATTATTGATAAGAAATTTGATGAGCTTTTCCCTGAGCTCGGGGGTGAACCCCGTACCCAGGTATACGTTTTGATCGGGTAGATGCTCGATTAGTACGACTTGCTCCAGCTTCTCGAGCGTCGATTTGGTGGCATCGGAATCCTCGGGGATTATGAAGGATCGAGGGATCCAATAGTCATCGTCCTCGTCCGTTCCCTGCTTCTTCGATTGAGTCGAGGCTGGTAGCTGTGGTTGCTATTTAGCTTCATGTTTTTCTTTGGACTCCGATCCTTCTGTTGACGAAAGCGCCGATACCGGTATCACTTCATCGACCTCGAACATCTCTTTGGCAGCATGTTGTTCCCCATACACTATTTTTACTCCATCCGGTGATGGGAACTTCAGTATTTGGTGAAGGGTTGAGGGGACCACCCTCATATTGTGAATCCAGGGTCTTCCGAGCAGTGAGTTGTATCTCATATCGCCTTCGATCACATGGAACTTTATTTCTTGAACAATTCCGGCTACATTTACTGGTAGGATGATTTCACCTTTAGTTGTTTCGCTTGCCATGTTAAAGCCATTGAGAATCCGAGCTGCGGGAACTATCTAATCTTGTAGGCCGAGCTTCTCCACGACCCTCGATCGAATAATATTGGCCGAACTTCCTGGATCAATTAAAAAATGTTTAATCTGAATTTTATTCATAAGGATAAAGATTACCAAAGCATCATTGTGGGGTAGTGAGATCCCTTATGCTTCCTCATCATTGAATGATAAAGTGCCTTCTGGCACATAGTCTCGAGTTCGTTTTTCTCTGGTGATTGATACTTTAGTGCGTTTGAACACGGGCCCTTGTGGAATATCGACCCCACCAACGATCATGTGAATCACGTGTTGTGGTTCTTCCTGCTCATTTTTCCTGTTTACGTCTCTATCTCTTAAATGGTTTTTAGCTAGGTCGCTCAAGAATTCTCGAAGGTGACCCTCGTTGAATAGACGGGCCACCTCCTCCCTTAATTGTCTGCAGTCTTCGGTTTTATGACCATGTGTACCATGGTATTTGCATGTTTGATTGGGATTCCTTTGGGATGGATCGGTTTGTAAGGGTCTGGGCCATCTAGTATCTTTGATTCTCCCAATGGCTGACACAATACCTGATGCGTCGATGCTGAAGTTGTATTCTGACAATCATGGTGCTTCTGTGGAAATGTCATGTTTATCGAAGCCACTTTTGCTCATGAGCCCTCGAGAGCTCTGTCTTCAATCATTCCTTCGATCATTTCAGATGGCATTGCGTCCTGGGCTGTTGTTTCTACGATCTGCGTTGTATGGTAGATACCGATCTCTACTCGACCGGGGTTCTCTGTCGATATCCCTTTGAGTTCTACCGACGGGCTTGTTTGGATAAGCGGAATCAGAAGGGGTCCCCAATTGATCATCCTCGACCCTAATCTTTGACTGGTACCGATTATGTACATCGTCCCAGGTTACCACTGGATATTCAATTAAATTCTTCTTTAGCTATCGTGATGCCACCGAACTTCATTCGTTCAAACCTTGAGTAAAGGCCTGAACAGCCCACTCGTCTGTGACCAGTGGTAGTTCCATGCGTTCCATCTGAAACCGAGATATGAATTCCCTCAAAATTTCGTTGTCTTTTTATTTCACCTTGAAGAGGTCCGATTTTCTAGTCACAACCTTTATTGCTCTGGCATGTACCTTTACGAAGGAGTCTGAAAGCATGGCGAAGGAATCGATGGAATTAGGCGGCAAATTGTGGTACCATATCATTGCTCCTTTTGACAAGGTTTCTCCAAATTTCTTCTGTAGAACAGATTCAATCTCATCGTCTTCTAAGTCATTTCCCTTTAGTACGCATGTATAAGAAGTGGCATGCTCATTAGGGTCAGTGGTCCTATTGTACTTAGGAATTTCTGGCATTCGGAATTTCTTCGGAATGGGTTTCGGTGCTGCACTTGGAGGGAAAGGTTTCTGTACAAATTTCTTTGAATCTATACCCTTTAGAATCGACGGCACCCTCGGTATTTGGTCAACCCGGGAGTTGTATGTCTCTACTTTCTTGTCATTTGCCTCGATTTTCTTTTTTCCTGATTCAATCCGTTTAGTGAGCTCCTCGAACATTTTCACAATGGCAGGGTCAGTCCTCGATTCGTTGGCATTTGACCTTTCCGGTACAGGCTCGGTCCTTTGGACGACTTCTGATTTGATCCTACTTGGTGTTCAGTGTTAATTTTATAATTGTGCTATAGCGGCCTGTTAAGCCTGTAACATTTCGAATATTAATTGGAGGTTAACTCCACTATCTTCTCCGCCCTGCATACCTCGACCACCTGATCGAACTTCCCTGCGTATACTACTTTCGGGGTCAACGCCCAAATTTGCATTTAGAGCGACATGTGAACTGACATCGACGGGATTTGTAATTGGTGCTCCCTCGAGATCGGCCTGAGATACCTCGATTCCTGGGGCGCTATGTTTTCATTTTCCCCATGAAATCCGAGGCTGTTATCGCCATGTGTAGGTGATACTTATGAGTTTGACATGTTTGTCCTGAAAACAAAGATTCTTACGAGAATAAGTGTAAAGCAGTGTGTGTTATCGAAATTAATATTAAGCAATCACTATTATACTTAGCCCCACGGTGGGCGCCAAACTGTTTACCCTTAAAATTAGATAACAATTAAACTTATAATGAGGTTCTAAGGATATGCAATTTCACTTAATACCGATAGACAAATATGAAGATTAATAATAGAAATGAACTATAAAATAAAGCGAACCAGTATTGAAATAGAATTCAATCCTCTAGGGTGCCCTCGAACTGACTGATACCAAAATAGTTGAAAATAAAGCAAGCTGATGAACAATCGTATCAACAGGAAAGAAAATTGTATTACTTTTTTACGTGAGAACAATATGTCTTACAAATGGTTAATATCCCCCTTTATATAGTAGAGGAGTTTACTTATGGTATAACTCTAATAACAGAAGGAAATCCCATGATTAGCTAGTTAACTGTTTCTGATTTGATCCGCTCCGAGATTTACGCCATAATCCTCGACCAGTCACCGAGGTTTACGCCGCGATCCTCGACCAGTCACGGATATCTCGCCTTTCTGTTATTGTGCTATCTTCGATCTTGCTCGAAGTCTGTCTTGTTTGGCTTCGATCGCTACTAGCCTCGAACTTGACAGGTACCTCGGTTCTGAACTCGGTACCTTATCCTCGTGATATGGCATATTCTGTTACGAGGTCATCCTTCGATGCAAACTCCCGGTCTCGGTCAAATAGTAAAATTGGGGGGGCCCAATTTTAACCGTATAATCTAATTGTCTTTGTTATTGTCATTATATCATTGTTTGACTAAATTCCACACTACTCGAATTCCCGATCCTAACGTTATATGCCATGAGCGCAACCACTGGTCTAGTGAGTATGTTTTGGTAAACCAACATAAAATAGCACGACAGAACACCTCGTTCCATCAACTATAAGTATGTACCTGTTAGAAATATTACTATTATTCCGTAGCTACTTGTAATGAAGTTTTAGTTGCAAGGCATAAGGGCAATTTTTAGCAAATCTTGTTTACTGTTTCTACATAGTCAAATGCAATTTTGCTACTTGGCACGTATTCAATATTGACAAATTTATTTCATGATTCTTTCTCGTAAATTAAATCGTTTTACAAGGTCAATTTTTCTTGTTCTATACATATAAATTGATGGGAACAATTTATACAATAGAATTGATGATATTCAAAAGGAATTTATACCTTGATTAACTTTTGTCTAAATCAAAATTTATTCTTTTTTTCTACATAGTCAAATGCAATTTTGCTACTTGTCACGTATTTGATATTGACAAATTTATTTCATGATTTTTTCTTACAAATTAAATCGTTCCACAAGGTCAATTGTTTTGTTCTATACATGTAAAATGATGTGAACAATTTATACGATAAAATTGATGACATTCAAAAGGACATAAATATTAAATTATTAATATTTATACCTTAATTAACTTTTGTCTAAATAAAAATATATTCTACATCATATTAAGGAACTATTAATAGCCATAGTTGATATATAAAGTTATGAAAATACTAAACGAAAAAAATGATAAATTTGATATATATATATATATATATATATATATATATATATATATATATCAAAAATCAAATTAATCCATAATTTATTTCACTATAAAGAAATAAAAAGATAAAATATATTTGACTGGTCCTAAAATAAAAAGAGTACAAAGACAGTAATTTACGGGTGATGATGTCCAAGTATAGTCTTTGTTTTTAAAGAACATCAATTTTTCTAAAAGGACTTCTCTATTTTTTATTCTTTTTCAATTTATTTCTATGGTCTACATGGATAACTTCTTTCAAGAATTCATGCAAAGTTGATCTTCGTACTGAAAGCAAACAAATACAACCGAAAAGATTGACTGACTGACCATCTCAAGATGCCCGTATTGTGCGGATTCCTTATCCTTCGTTTTCCCCTCTCTTTTCACCATTTTTGTTTCTTCTTCAAATGAATTTATAAAACCAAGAAAATGAGAACAAACTTATATGTTGTTTATGAAGGTTAAAAGGGTTCAACGATTATAATGTAGAAGGGATAAAAGCCTTATTTTTGAAGGAGTTATGTGCAAATACAATTATAGGTTTTATGTATATTGACGTTTAAGATAGGATTAAAGGCTTTATGCATCATTGGCATTTAAATTGATATGATTATTTCACTAAATTCAATGGCGATATTTAGTTACTTATTAAAAGGATACAACTTTTCTGAAAGGACACTTTAAGTTAATTTTTTTCTTAATAAATATTTTTTTTAAACTAATAGTTAAGGTATTTACATTTATTTAAAAGGGTTTTATGGTAATTCAACTTTTTAGTTAAGAGCTTCCTACTTTTATAATAACTAATTTTTCAGCACGTGCGTTGCACGTGTATGTCAAGTCATATTGTTCATGATGTATAAAATAATCTTAATATTTATTAAAATAAAGTTAAGAGTAATTAATTATACATGAACGAAAAAAGTACAAGATCTTGTGAATGTCCATCGTAGTATGATGGCTTATTTATGGAAGTAAAGATAATTGGATATCGTTTCAACCTACGCAATGAACAATCAAAGTTTGATTAGATACATATGATCTTTACTTATTTTGATTTTATAAAGTACAAACATGTAATGAAGTGTATCTCACATAATACCTTTTATAAACGATATTTATGGTATATGTCCGTTTCATCTGTTTAGATTGCTCTATCATAACAAAAACTCGTGTTGTTGAAATAAATATCTCTCTTAAAAGTGTAACTTAAAGTTAACCATGTGAGAAAACACATTGTGATAAATATATTCTAACATTGAAAATTAATTAATTCCGTGCAGTTAGTAATTGCAAAACATAAACATAATAGAAAAATGTATCACGCTAGGCTATAAAAATAAGATACAATACATAAATTTGTTGGCATAATACCTATAAATTGAGACTCTAACATGACAAAACCAAGGATTTGTTTGTTCTCACCGTCATTCTAAGCAATATTTTCCCATAAAATAACAATTGTATTATCAATGCCTATGTTTTAAAATTATAAATGGCAAATATTACATTAATTTTTTAATATGGTACATCAAATGAACATTTTTCATGAAAAATTATAATTTTAATTTATCTTTTATTTGTAAATATTATTTCTCTTCTCATATGTTCCGTCACATTCCAAGAAGTAACTTCATATTACTAACATGCAATCCACATTTAAAAAATATGATATTTCACGCATTGATAGGTATCAAATAATTATGTACGAACATAATTCATAAATTCCTATGAAGAATTATCAAAGATAATGTCGTCACTAAATTTATCGCCTCTTTCAATGATACAAAATCGTTTGAAATGTTTTCGGAGAAAGTAATTATTGAAAAATATTGCTTGGATCTTTATCCCCTCCTAAAGATTTAACCAGCCCTTAATGACATAATTAAATATATAATTTCACATAAAGATCTCCCTCAATAAGAGACTCATATAAAACCACCAAAAAGAGCTCGCTCAATAAGAGTCAACCTTTGCAGAAGAATCTATGCAAAACTCAAGCATATTCGTGCTACCAAATTTTAAGAAAAGACTACTGAGAGCTATAACTAACTAAAACAATTACAGTACTTAATTTTCCTACAGCACTACAGCAGTAGATAGCCACATGGAGAAAGGAAAAGAAAACAAAGTCGAATTCAAGGAAGCTAAAAGTCAAAAGGAGAAACTTATAGTAAATGGAACCTGAAAGAAATTGCTACTCAATTTTTGGGCCTTTTGAAAGTAGTACTCAATCGCTTCAATGTATTCGAACCTTTTCCAAGTACGAGGATCAAATTGATTAATTTTCGATACAAATTTTAACATAAAATTTTAAAGTTTTTTGATATAAAATTTACATATTTAGAAATTGCATAAAAAGTACTATAAATCACAATAACTAACTATTTAAAATATTTAAAAACTATTTACATAAAACATGATCAAAGAAAAATCTTGTTTAACTCTCCAAATAATAAAATGAACAATTTTTAAAACGGAGTGATTATTTATTTATTTTAAATAATAATAAAATTTCAATCACATCTACGTCAATATTAATTACTCCTCTATCAAAAGCCAAAGAACTATTCATCTAAAATGATGTCAAAGCATCCACTTAAAGATGATGACTCCTACATATGCATAGTGTTTAAAAGAGGATTTGGGGTTATAGTGCAATCAAATTCGATTGATGTAATTAACATGACATATTACCTTTAAGAAAATTGCATTCGAGGCATATATTTATAGACTATATCTCCCTGTGGGATAAGTGTTGTCTCAGAATTATCTGAATAATTCGTTCTACCTATCCAAAACCTATGCGAGAATAATTTGAATAAATATGACAAATTTATTGTAAATGGGGGAGAAATAAAGAAAGGGAAAAAAATAACAAAGAAACAATATGTGCCAGAGGAAAAGAATAAGACGAAGAAATCCAAGTAGTAAATCTGGTCTCAACTATTGGAGTAGATTAGCTTAATTGAATAACCAACTATACTCAAAATATACACTACAAATTTTACAGACGTCCGCAACTAAATGAAACTCTTGTATTGTTGTCTGTTTGTTTTTTGTGAGTGTGACTCATTCATTCTCCCTCAATATTGTTTACCACCCTGAGAATCTGCTCGGCGAAAGTTTCAACAGTACTATCAATATCTGTGCATTTAATTATCTAACTCATCAACATCTAGAAGAACGGTAGATATACACTGGACTTGCACTTGGTGATCTTCATGAGACATTCGCACCTAGAATAGATAGGTTCGTAAATATAATATTTACGACTGTTTATGAACCGTTGCTTAGGGATGATTGGTTTTTCGTTTTTCTTTTTTTAAATTTTTTTAAAGCAGAATATTCATGTTTTTTAGAAGGGCATTTTGATAATTCAACGCTTAACTTTTGAGGTTCCCACTTTTACAATAATATAGACATAGATATAGATTATCTTTCTACTTTAGTCCTACACTTGCAAGATGTAACGATCCGGCCTGTCGTTTTTGAGTGTATTAGCCCCGATCCCATATTTATTACTTCCTCTATGTTATATTGTAGTTACGTGACTTGCCGGGGGGTTTTGGTTTAGGTTTCGGGTGAGTTCCGGAGTGAAATGGGGCACATAGTCCCTAAGTTGGAGGTTTAATTTGTTAGAGTTGACCGTGGTTTGACTTGTGTGAAGATGACTCCGGAATGGAGTTTTGCTGATTCCAATAGCTCCATAGGGTGATTTTGGTGTTAGGAGCGTGTCCGAATGTTAATTTGGAGGTCCGTAAATCATTTCGGTGTGATTTGGCGAAAGTTGAAAATTGGAGGAATTTAAAAAGTTTGACCGAAAGTGGACTTTATTGATATCGAGGTCGGATTATGGTTTCGAAAGTTGGAATAGGTCCGTAATATCGTTTATGACGTGTGTGCAAAATTTGGTTTCAATCGGAGTTGTTTTGGTATGAATCGACGATGGTTTCAGAATTTGGAAGTTCATAATTGCTTAGACTTGAATTTGGGTTGTTATTCGTAGAATTCATGTTGTTTGATATGATTTTGGCCTCGAGTAGGTCCGTTATATATTTTGGGACTAGTTGGTATATTCGGACGGGGTCCTGGGGGCCCCGGATGTGAATCGGATTGAAATTGGGTCATTTTTGGACTTAATGTTCTGCTGAAGCTGGGTTGTTCTGGTCATCGCACTTGCGAAGGGATAGACTGCAGGTGCGGGATCGTAAAAGCGAGCTGGGGAGCGTAGGTGCGAAAATGGCCTAGCCGAGCTTGGAATACCTTATCATTGAATTTGGTATTGAGTTGCAAATGCTGTGGTTCCTATTGAGACAAAATGTAAGTTGTGAAATATCATTTTATTGAGTTACTCTCCGGTTGTTATTGTTGAGACTTTGTGTACATTGTGGTTGAGCTATGGGCTCCTTGTTGTGAAATTCTGTTATTGTTTGGCTTTTCTGGTAAATTGTGATATTGGGCACTTGAGGTTTGCACAAGGTTTCTGTTATGCTATTGTTACTATTGATACACATGCGGTGGTATAAGGTTTGGGTGTTGAAACGCATGCGGTGAGATAAGGTGGGCTTGATACGCCTGGCTTGTAGGGGAACTACTAGAAGCCATGCGGTGTGATAAGGTGGGCTAAAATGCGGGGTGATATTTCGAAAAAATTATTTTTAAAAACTAAATGTAAAAGCTCCTGCGGTGATATACGGAAAAGACTGTGAGTTACTTTTATGATTTGGGACTACGAGGCGATACTTCGGGTGTGGCCGTTGTTGATCTTTCTTTATTTGTTGTATTTGCCTTGGTTGTTTGTTTCCTTAATCCTTATTTCCTAACGTGTTGTATTAACGGTGTTGATTATGTGTCATTAACTTCCCGTAAATTCATTATTTGTTTCATTTCCTTTGTCAGTATCATTATATCGTCATATCTTTTGACTTGTTTTTTATTATCTCGAGTAGGGTCTTGACCTGACCTCGTCACTACTCTATCTTGACACTTACTAGGTACCGTTGTGGTGTACTCATACTACGCTTCTGCACATATTTTTGTGCAGATCCAGGTACACCTTATCAGTCCCGGCGCTAGTGCGCTGAGTTGCATTTGGAGACTTCAAGGTACACATGCCTGCGTGCTCAGGCTTCAGAGTCCCCTTCTATCCTGTTCTTCCTTATTTCATTTCACTTTTATAGACAGTAATGTATATGATTGTTCATCAATGTACTTAGAACTTGTGACTTATATCTCACCAGATTTTGGGAGATGTACGTATTGAGTTTACAGATTTTATTTATGAAATTGTTGGAGTTTTGAAATTTTAAACTTTTAATTAATGTTTTTGCATGTTGATAGGCTTACCTAATTTTAGAGATTTGGTGCCGTCACGACATCTTACGGAAAGAATTTGGGATCCGTGACACAAGATGGTAGTAACCTATGATGCAATAAATATTGCCACCCACAAAAATATCACGCCAATCATCATTCACAGAAACAAGGTTCATCCATTTGTTTTTAAATATTCACAGCGAGCATGATTTAGATACCAATCAACGATACAAAGAAAAATCATGAACTCTTAAAACTGTTTTTGCACTATAGCCGCCGACAATTGCACAAACGGCTTCACGGATGAGATCGTAACCATATACACGTGCACATACACAGGTATCACCGCATTATCTAAATTGATAGAAAGCATGCTCTAATACCCATTGACGAAAAGTAGGTATAAACAGCGGAATCAAATAGCCAATATCACTTGCATGTAATATAGATAATACATAATCACAGATTTTAATCAAACATAAAATCGATATTTATCTCTTGAAGCGTGACTTCGATCGCGAAAAGACCTTGAAACATGAGCAAAAACTATCCACGAGATCATCCTCCAGTTCTATGGTCTTCTGTTGTGTGACTCGAATAATATCCGGAATTGGCAAAACTCGTGTGAGCGAGTTTCTCCTAGGAAAACCGTAAAGTAAAAATCATGGCCTCCTTATGAAATAAGACCCCTTTATATAGCCACAGATTTTAAGGTTTAAAACCTTTTCCTAAATCTGTTGGGTCTTCCTTTTTCACCAAAAAATAGAATTTCATTTATATCCTAATTATTCAGGTACAATAGGGACCGCAGTATTTAATTAACGAGGTTTCTTATTATGGACTTAATTCAAAATATTAATACTACTATAATAAATTACGAATTATTCCACTAAAAATTCGTAACTGCACTCCTCAGTTCAATTTTGAAATTCTTCCATTAAATCTTATTTAACTCCCCATGTTAAGATTCAGATACTAATCAAATAAATTAAATTACTGACAATTTAATTTATTGATTATTTTTTTAGACTTTCGCTTAACTTATTTCATGTAACGGATACAAAATCCACCTGCAGAGTTTACATATGAAAACCTATAAGCTTTCATAAATGTGTATCATCAATCTCTAGATCGAGACATGAATTCCATCAACTAACTATTACTTCGCCAATATATATCACCATTGTCCAATTTACCAGGCATATTGACCCACAAAAGAATTTCGCCTTTTAATATATCAAAACAATAAATAATATACACAACTAATAACAATTATATCAAGATTAAGAGTATAAGTGCGTTTAATGTCTAGAGAAGTTATTTTATTAAGTCAGTATAAAATACTTATCTCTACTTGATCCGTTCAATACATACAAAATGTACTAGCACAAGAAGTTGAAAATAAACAATTCTCATAATCATGATAAATTATATTTAATATTGTGTTACAATCATTCATGATGGTTTGTCCAATTCCATCATTAGATTGTGAACATAATCTTTATACTTAGAAGAACCGATGATTTAATTTTCCGTGTATAAGGCTAAACTCTATACATTAAATCATCTACTATATAAGTAAAGGATACAGACGAGCATATGATCTATCTAAAACTATATTAAAATTGAATAAATAATTATTTCATAATAAATACTATATCCAAACTAAATTTATGGTTAATAATATATATCCCAACATGTACGACTACTAAAAAGATCCTTGGCTTAACGCTGGGGATTTCAGTGAATTTCTCCTTGAAAGTGATAAGTAGTGAGGGAGACCTATAAACAACAATAGGGTTGGATCCCTGTGGGATTGCCCTAAATATTGCAAAGTAATATAGGTTTTAAAGGCTCTAACTACACTTGATCAAAATCAAAGAAAGAGAAAATACTCTTTGATTCTAAAAAGACGCAGACAAATATTTTGCTAATAAGGATTGGTTAACCTTATATTTGGATGTTTTTGTAAATTATTTTTCTAGAACTCATTCAGATCATACTCCACTATGAATCCAACTTAATTATTCATTCGTGTATCTTAATAAGAAGCCCTTTCATTTTGAAATAATATGGTGAAATCACCCTGGTCGAGCTCCTATTATCAAAGATAGTTGACATTGGATAGAGATCTCATCTCTGCTACTAATGTCGCCCAAGAAATATTCGCTAAATTCTTTCATATTTTTATCCTTAACCAGAGACGTGTAAATCATACTACTTCCTGTAAGAATGACAACAGTGACTGGAATCACCTCCAATATCTAAACTACAAATCACCTCCATTTAAAAATTCTAAATTTCTCAAACGATGATCTTGCTCCCAGTCAAAATGACTGTCCCTTTCTAAACCTCTTAGTAACACTGAAATATTAAAAGTTCTCCACTCCTTCAAAAACCCTAAGGCTCCAAGCTCAGATGGCGTTCATCCAATTCTTTATAAAAATACTAGCACATTGTAGGAAACTTAGTGTTAGCTCCAAGGTTTCACATATTAATTTTGATGATACCAAACTAATATACGTTTTAACGAAGAACATTTACTTGTGGTAAATCTACTTTTTGTACAGGTTGTTTGCCCGTAAAATAGTACAGTTGAATTTATTCGTGGTTTCTAGACAAGTGAACTAATTTGATCCTGAAATAATATAATAATCGAAAAAATATACAATACTTAGCCTTAGAATGCAGACGAAATAGTAAAGATGGTGATTCCATGAACACGGTTTCCGAACACAGTAATGCTGAGATCAAAAAATAAGAAAGTAAAATTGTATAAAGCTTTGTATAGAATATAGTATATGTTTTTGCCAGAAAATTCGTATCATTTACAGTCGTAACTGAGCTCGCTATTTATAGCTATGCCGAGGGAAAAAGGTCCTAGGATCATGCCCTCCTTTAATGCCAATTATGAGGGTCATTGATGAAAATGTAACGTTGAGCGTAAATGCCAAATTTTTTGTAACGGACCGTCGCTCTTAATGCTATAGAATATTTCTTAGTAAATGCTACCGGGCGCAGAGCATTTAATACACTTTTATGAACATTATCCATTTCGGTGACAAGCGCAGTGGCTGCATTCGGTCCTCAATCATTCCATCTTGGATTCTACGTGTCCTCCTTTTAGTCAGCCACGTGTCATATCATATTTTACCCTATACAGATAGTCCCCCTACTTTCTGGTGACATAACTTTGTGTTACCAGAAAGTTGGTAGAAATACCTCTTTGGTGGGAATTACTATAATTCCCTCTGAAGGTCTCTGACAGTTGATTAGACGCATGTCTCTACACATTTAATGCCCCGAACACGCATCATCCCATGATTCAGCACAGCTTTTGCCGATTATCGAAGTAATCATAGCCATGAATTTAGTCGCCAAAATTTTACTCATACGCAACTTTCTTTTCCTTTGCGTTTCACAATTGTTTGAGCTTCTGATTTGCATCCTTGTTCTCCATCCTTTTTCTAATTTTCTTCAAACACAAGCTCTTTACCTTCTTCTTTTCCAATGGTTTCTTCCTCCAAACGTGATGGTTCTACAAAGAATAAGAACAAAACTGAGGATTTCGTTCCTCCAACAGTGGATTCTATTATCCCAAGAAGGCTTAGTACTTCGAAGGATTTTGAAAAGAAATTTCCTAGTGCTAACCCTCGTACATGGGCTATTAGTAGGTACCCTTCTTCCATTCGTCCTTCCAGTATTCCTGCTGTGAAGGAGGACTGCCGCTGCAATGAGTTGAAAATTATCGCTCCTTATCTATTGGAGCGAGTGACCCTTCCCAAGGAAGGTTTTACATACTTTTTCACGTATCCCTTTACTTTGGGTGCGTTTTCTTTGAGCGGAGAGCTTGATTCTGTGATTGCGGAGTTTTACCTTCTCTACCAGGTATGCTTGACACAAGTAAGTCCTTCAGTATGGAGGGCGATCTCCTGCCTCCAACGTTTGTGCCAAGAAACAGGAGAGGAGCTAACCTTAGCTTATGTGATGAATCTCTATTCCCCCAAAATCTTCCGCAGGGGAATGATAAACCTTTGCAAGAATGGCCACCATGCTTTGTTGTTTAACATGGATGATGACAACGATCGTAGGTGGATGGAACGATTCATTGCAGTTGCCACCAACGACATTATTCTGACAATGACTTCATCCTTTCCAGTTGCTTGGAACCACACTCATAAGTTCTTTGTATAATATTCCTCTTACTAGATATTCTTCTATGGCCGTATCATCTCTTCACCCTCTGCAAGTTTCAGTAACTTGATGGCTCCCACCAGTGGTGGGAGGTTTGAACCGGTCGGTTCAGAATATTTTGGATGCCACAATGCCCGAAATTCGTTCGTGGAAAGAACTGGCCCTTAAGTACGAGTGGAAGGCCAAAAATTATGGTAACTCTAATTTACATTGCTTCCATTTTTGTATATGAAGAACTTGGTTGGACCCTTCTAAATTTGTTCATGGAATTAGGTCTACCTGTGGGCTCTGTTGTTGTCCCCGATGATGACGTTCTAGTTGATCCTACTGATGCAGCGTTGCTGCTTCAGGAAGCACTTACTCGAACGGGTATCTCCGGGGCCTGTTTCGGGTGCAAATATTTCTTTATGAAGTTCCCGACTGGAGGATAAGCAAACAAAGAGAAGACGTTCCTCCGCGGCCGGGGAAAAGAATAAAAGGGCAAAGATTGCTGCCCCCAAGTCATCTCCGGTGGCGATGATGACTGGTCCTCCTTTCGAGCCGGTCACAGACACTATGATGATCGATGATGATGATAAAGCTGGTGATAAGGGAGCTTCTTTACATAGAAGGCGACGATCCTCATCATCTCAACATGATGCTCAACCTGTTGAGATAAATGCACCAACTGAAGGCGACGTCTCAGCACTTTGGGGAGAATCTGATTTACTAGAATATGCCAACTTCCATTTTCGGGCCCCAATTGTTGTAACTGGTGCCACAGGGCTGAGTACCGGGTCCTTGCCATCTTTGGTTGGCGAGCATTCAACAACCGACACTGCATTTGATGCATCTGTTTCTCATTCTTCAACTCCATCAGCTTCATCTCTACCTTCACCAACACCAACAACTGCTACATCATTTCCATCTTCATCTACCCTTCCACTAGCGGTTACTACACCATCTCCATTGGCCGTACCTGACCATGAAGAAGGTATTCCTCTTCCACAGTCCCCAGTTCATGGGAATTTGGGGAAAAATTATGCTGTTCCTTCTGAAGATCCACAAAGGAGGAGGAATATCACTATTTTGGTCTCTACTGGGTGCAACCTGCTATCACGGGTGGTGGGGCTTGCTAATTACCTGAATCCTTTGGCTTTAGAGAAAGATTGCGAAAAGATTCAGACACTCTCGGGAGAGTGTTTGTTGAAAAATGCTATGCATAATGCCGCGGCGGTACGTTCCTTCCTTCCTCTATTATTTCTTCTACTTTCGAAAGAATGTATTCTAAATTTTACCTCTTCTTAATTTATAGGCCAACTTTCTTGCCTCTGAAGTCCTTCAAAGGTTGATTCATGAGAAAGAAGAACTTACTTCTGAACGGGATCAACTTTTGGCGGAACGGGACCGGACTGTTCTCCGCCTCTCAAAATTAGAAACCAGAGCTGCTAAGGCCGTTGATATGGATGCTCGTTTGCATCAAAGCGAGCAAGAAGTGGTAACCCTTAGCCAAGAAATTGGCCCGCTGAGGGTTAGATTTGATGAGGCCAAGGCCAAATAGGCAGAAGTCCAGAACGCCGTTCTTGCTATAACCGACAGTGAGGGTACCTCCGCTGAAAGAGTGATTAACTTGGAAGCAGCCTTGAACTCTAAAAGTAAAGAGCTTGCTACCATGGAGGCGAAATATGCCCAGCTAGAAGATAAGTATAGCAAAACTGTCGAGCATAATAGGCTCTTTAGTTCAACTGTCTGCGAGCTCGATGTCAGCCTCCAATCTGCTATTGAAAAAGAACTTAAGCGCCGAGCGGCTTCCCTCATTATTGAAAAAACTTATTCCATGTATAGCATGGGGAGAAAAACCCTGGAAGAGGCCAAAGCTGGTATCATTGATGTTGATGCCGAAATTGCTAAGGCCTGAGAGCTTGAGTTGGCTGCAAAAAATGGACTCCCATCGCAGTCTGATGCTCCAGGTTCTTCTGATTCCGGTCCGAGTTTTTGGAAATTGAAGAAGGATGGGAAGGATGAGGCCGAAGACCAAACTGGGGAAAGCGTTGAGCCATCGGCGGAACCACCTACTCTTCCCGGCAATGCGGATACTTCTCTTCCTCCTGGTTCCGGAGGCGCTGCAGTTTAGCTTTTCCTTTCTTTTCCCATTTTGTACTTGTATCGTTTTGGCCCGTTCTTGTAAATAAAGACATATTTTTTTTGTTCAAGTGTTGTTTGAGTCTTACATTCGTTTGAATATCCATGCAAGCCTTTAACATTTGCATTTGCTCGAGCATTCTGCGCATGTTGTTTAATTTGTGCTTTACTATGTATAGTCTCGGATGCCTTTTCTTTGAAGCATTTTGGTTCCGAGTATTAACCCTTTACATGAGGGTTTTTATGAATATTTGCGCAAGTTTCCCTTTTACATGAGGGTTTCTATGAGTATTTGCGCAAGTTTCCCTTTTACATGAGGGTTTCTATGAATATTTGGGCAAGTTTGCTTTTTGCGTCCTTTTTATATGCGAATTCAGGTGTATTTTTCCCAGATGGAATTTTGGATTTCGGGTATTGATTTTTCCGGAACCAACCCATTAACGTGAGGGTTTTTATAAGAGAGGGCCCTCTTATGTTTACAGTGCTCTTGAAGAGGACGTCTCATGTTCATTATGGTACTAACATTTGAAGTACTTGTTTAACTTTCAAATGACAAAATCAACTCATCATTCAGACAAGAAATAAGATAAAAGCAAAAGGATTTCATTTTATTCCTTCTATTTTCAGAAATTACATAAGCATTTTGCTATGCAAAAAAGAAATTGCCATTACTTGTGGTTTATCTTGCACTACTTGTTTCTACGGGGCTGGTTGCGCAGTCCCCGGTCCCGATGACGCATTTTGTTTCCGAATTTTTGTTTTCGGTTGATGTGGCAGTCATTTTTGACGTATCCTCGTATCATTCCCCCCAGTATTTGAATATGAAGAATGCGAATTGGAACACTGAAAGTCTTGTATCTTCGAAAGACCCACTAATGAATTGCTAGGTAATCCTTCACTCAACAACATATCTTGTTTCCCCTTAGGAATCCATGCTATCAAGCGAAAGAATACCTAACAGTCCTCTGGTGGTTTGTGCCCGTGAACGGTCGGGTAACCTCAATTCGATAGCAAACTTAACTTCCCAGTGGGAATTTGCTATCAAATCAAAGATTACCTAATCGTCCCCGAGTGGAAGCTTGTTCGTTTGCCTTGCTATCAAAGGTCTTATTGTTGTTGTCTTCGTAGTATGCTTTCTGTCGCTTCCTTGTTAAAAACCTTGCCAAAAAACCCAATTGGGACAAAAACTGAACGAAGGGAAAAAGAGTGCAACACATACTTTCTGTTTGAGAGTCATTCATCAGCAATAATATCTTTTGAGGTGTGCCACGTTCTAGTTGCTGGGAAATTTATCCCCATCCTGATTCTCCAACTCGTATGAACCTTTCCTAGTGACAGCTAAAATCCGGTAGGGACCTTCCGACGTTGGACCTAGCTTTCCCGCGTATTTTGTGTTACTTTCCTTGGAACCAAGTCTCTTACTTTGAAAAAACGGAAATTGGCTCTTCGATTGTAATATCACTCCAACCTCTGCTTTTGAGTTGCCATTCTTACATGCGCCAATTCCCTATGTCCCTCGAGCAGTTTCAAGTTGATTAGCATTGCTTCGTCGTTCGATTCTTCATTTGTCTGAGAATATCTCAAAGTGGGTTCTCCCACTTCAACTGGGATTAGGGCTTCAGCACCGTAAATGAGGGAAAAAGGAGTTTCTCCTGTACTTGATTTGGATGTTGTTCGGTAGGCCCATCCGGGCAACTCTTCGGGCCAATTGCCTTTCGCTGCTTCTAACCTTTTTTTGAGGTTTTGAATGATCACTTTGTTTGTTGACTCCGCTTGACCGTTTGCGCTCAGATGATAAGGCAAGGATGTGATTCTCTTTATTTTCAAGGCTTCAAGGAACGTTGTAACTTTTTCACCGTTAAACTGTGGCCCATTATCGCATGCTATCTTTTTTGGTATTCCGAACCTGCAAATTATATTTTCCCACAAGAAACCGACCACTTTGTGTTCTCTGATATTTTGATAAGAACCTGCTTCCACCCATTTAGAAAAATAATCAATCAAAATTAAAAGAAATCTTACCTTTCCTGGAGCCGGTGGCAGCGGTCCAGCGATGTCCATCCCCCATTTCATTAATGGTCACGGGGACAGAACCGAATGTAAGGGTTCTGCTGGTTGATGTACTAGTGATGCCTAGCATTGGTACTTATCACATTTTCGTATGAAATCTTTGGTGTCTTGTTCCATGCGAGGCCAGTAATATCCTACCCGTACGAATTTCAGCACCAAAGACTTTGCGCCTGAGTGATTCCAGCATATCCCTTTATGGATTTCTCTCATGACATAGTCAGCTTCTGACGCTCCTAAACATCGAGCCAGCGGGCCTTGGAAAGACTTTCTATACAATTGGCCTTTCCTGAAGCTAAAACATGCATCTTTGGTGCGTAACGCCCGTGATGCTTTGGGATCACCGGTCAACTTTCCGTGCTCGAGGTAGTTGATTATATCACCGGTCAACTTTACCACGTATTATTTCATACGTTCTTCTTTGGTATTAAAGATCCCGTAAACCTGATTTACCACTAGTTGTAAGTCGCATTTGATTTCGATAACCTTAGAATCAAGTCCCCGGTCCAATTCGAGCCCTGCAATCAAAGCTTCATACTCTGCTTCATCGTTAGTTAAAGGAATCGTGCTGATGGCTTGCC
Source organism: Nicotiana tomentosiformis (assembly GCF_000390325.3). NCBI lineage: Eukaryota > Viridiplantae > Streptophyta > Magnoliopsida > Solanales > Solanaceae > Nicotiana > Nicotiana tomentosiformis. The sequence goes on along the minus strand of NC_090814.1, from coordinate 48,099,641 downwards.
TTAAGGTTTCCCCCAAAGGCATGATTAAAACTATTCCGAGCCCAGACCCTTTTACGTTCGAGGCTCTGTCCATAAATAAGGTCCAAACCCCTGATGTCAATTCCGACACCATTACTTCCTCCTTGGCTGCCAGAGGCAGCATTCTTGGACTAAAATCGGCCACGAAGTCAGCCAAGACTTGTGACTTAATTGCAGTCCTCAGTTTATATTCTATGTCGAATTCACTCATTTCGATAGCCCATTTGGCCAATCTACCCAAGAGCTCGGGTTTATGAAGGATGTTCCGCAAAGGGAAAGTACTCACCACATCTATTGGGCGGCATTGAAAATAGGGCCTCAGCTTCCGAGCGGCGACTACGAGAGCTAAGGCCAGTTTTTCCAAATGTGGGTAGCGAGTTTATGCTCCCGTTAAAATTTTGCTGACGTAATAAATAGGAAACTGCGTGCCTTCATCTTCCCGGACCAAAATCACACTTACCACAACTTCTAAAACCGCGAGGTAGACTAGCAATGTTTTGCCTTCTTTTGGTTTCGAGAGCAATGGAGGGCTTGATAAGTACTTCTTCAGGTCCCTCAAAGCCTAATGGCACTCCGGCGTCCATTCGAAATTGTTCTTCATTTTGAGCAATGTAAAGAAGCGATGACACTTCTCTGACGACCGGGAAATGAGTCTTTGGACTTCCTTCACATTTGATAATTGATCCGGGATATCGTCTATGGACTTGATTTGTTCGGGGTTTACTTCAATTCCCCTTTGTGAGACCAGAAACCCTAGGAAATTATCGAAGCTGACCCCGAACGCGCACTTTTCGGGGTTAAGTTTCATGTTATGCTTCCACAGGATGTCGAATGTTTCTTGCAAATGCTTAAGGTGGTCACCTACATTCAAACACTTAACAAGCATATCGTTTATATAAACTTCCATGGTCTTTCCTATTTTCTTTTCAAACATCTTATTTACGAGTCGCTGACAAGTAGCTCCGGCGTCTTTCAACCCGAAAGGCATTACATTGTAATAATATGTACCGAAATTTGTTATAAATGAAGTCTTTTCATGATCTTCGGGGTTTATCTTAATTTGGTTGTACCCCGAATAAGCATCAAGGAAACTCATCAGTTTATGCCCAGCCATGGCATCAATCATTTGATCGATATTTGGTAGTGGAAACGAATCTTTTGGGCATGCATTATTAAGATCGTTATAGTATACACACATACAAAGTTTATTGTTCTTCTTAGGAACTACTACTACATTGGCTAGCCAGTATGGATATATTACCTCTCTAATCGAATTGATTTTAAGCAAGCTGGTTACCTATTCTTTGACAAATTTATTCCTGGCCTCTGCAATAGGGCGCTTCTCCTGTCGTACCGATGGTACGTTGGGATCCAAACTCATCTTGTGCATGACTATTTCTGTCGGGATACCTATCATATCCTCGTACGACCATTCAAAACAATCAGCGTTAATTTTAAGGAATTCAATAAAATCAGACCTAAGCTCGGGGCGTAGTCATGTTCCCAAGTGAAACTTTCTTTCTAAGAATTCTTCGAACAATGCCACTTGCTCTAGTTCCTTCTGCGTGGATTTTGTTGCATCCATCTCTTATGGAGCTTGGAAATATCTTGGCACATGATACTGTTCTAATGACTCTACCTCTGGAATAACCTCTTCTAACTCGGGAATATGCGTCGGTTCCTATAATTGCTATGTTGTGCGCTCCTTCCCTTTGCTATTGGAAACTGAGATTGCATTAATCTCCCTTGCTGCCGGTTGGTCACCTCTTATCTGCTTGATTCCTTCGGGAATTGGAAACTTCATCAATTGGTGATATGTCGAAGGTACGAATTTCATCTCGTGTAGCCATGGCCTTCCCAAGATAATGTTGTATCCCATATCACAATCCACTACTTCGAAGAGAGTTATTTTCATTACTCCTTCAGCATTCGTGAGCAGCAGGATCTCTCCCCGGGTCGTCACGCTCGCAAGGTTGAATCCAGTGAGGAGTTTTGTTACCAGAATAATGCTTCCGGTGAGTTTATCTTGTTCCAATACTCTCCATTGTATGATATTAGCCGAACTTCCTGGATCCACTAGAACACGCTTAATTTTAAAATCTAACGCATTTAAAGAGATTACCAGTGCGTCATTGTGTGGTAACAATAATCCATCTGCATCTTCCTCCATGAAAGTGATATCGTCCTCCCGGAGTATTTTGCTGTGAGTTATCGATACTTTAGTCTTATTTGCCCCCGAAAAGGTGACCCCATTAATTTCCTTCCCCTCCAAAGATCATGTTGATCGTCTGGCGTGGGGCTTCTTCTCCTGCTTTCGAAGATTCTGTGTTGTCTCTGTTGCGACCATAATTGTTCTTAGCTCGATCACTCAAGAATTCTCGGAGATGACCATTCTTCAATAGCGTTGCTACCTCCTCCCGAAGATGTCGGCAGTCCCCTGTCCGGTGATCGTTCGTTCCATGGTATTCGCATCATAAATTGGGATCCCTCTAGATAGAATCGGACCTCATAGGTCTCGGGAATCATGCTTCTTTAATGTTTCTCATGGCTGACACTAGTTCCATTACTCTGATGTTAAAGTTATATTCTGACAACCTGGGGTAAGAAAGGTCTCGAGGCCCCGACGTTATTTTATCTTGAAGTGATCTATTGTTTCGACCACGATCAGTCCTTCCGTCAGTAGTGAACTTATTTGTTGCTCAGAAATTTCTGCCACGACCTTCGGTACGCTCGTATGGCAAAAACTGACCCCTCGAAGTCCGCCTATCCGCGTCGTAGTCATCCTTTGATTTTTCTCTATTTTTCTCCCGTCCTTTGGCTGATGATGTAGAACCGACCTGGTCATCTTCGATCCTTATCTTTGACTCGTACTGGTTGCGAACATATGCCCAGGTTGTTGCTTGAAACTCAAGTAGACTTTCCTTCAGCTTCCGGGAAGCGTCTGAACTTCTTGGATTCAATCCTTTGGTGAATGCTTCAGCTTCCCATTCATCCGGGATGGCCGGGAGAAACATTCTTTCTTTCTGGAATCGGGTAACAAACGCTCGTAACCAAATTCCGATTTTCCTTGTGCAATTCTGAATATGTCAGCCTTCCGGGCTTGCACCTTTCTGGCCCCGGTGTGAGATTTAATGAAAACATCCGCGAGCATCTCAAAGGAATCTATGGAATGCTCGGGCAGTAATGAATACCACGTTAGGGCTCCCCTCGTTAGAGTTTCGCCGAATTTCTTTAGCTATACAGATTCAGTTTTATGAGGATCTAGATCATTTCCTTTCACCGTCGTTGTGTAGGTGGTAATATGTTCCTATGGGTCTGAAGTTCCATCATACTTTGGAACTTCAGGCATTTTGAAACACTTCAATATTAGTTCTCGTGCCTCACTTGGCTTGTACGGTAATTGAACATACTTCTTTGAGTTTGGGCCTTTCAATACTGGTGATGCACCCGAGATTTGATCCATGCGGGCATTTCCCTCATGAACCGTAAAAGCTCATCTTTGAATGAATCGTTCTCATTATTAAGACCTGATCTGCTCCCCCCAGCACCATCAGAGCCAACTTCACCCGTGGGAGTGCTGTTATCGTCTCTCTATGTTGTTTGGTCTGCAGGAACAACCGGAGGAATCAAATCGCGCCTGTTTGCATTATTCGAAGCACCTGATAGTGCCTGCTTTAGTTCCGTCATAACCTGATCATGCCGTGTGAGATGGCCTAGAATGATTGCATGTTGCTCTTGCAGGGTCCTCACAGCATTCGCTACTTGCTCCTCGTCAGCATCATTGAAAGTTCTATGCCGAACCTGTCGAGGGTACCGTCTGTCATGCACTAGCGTGGCGTCATTCCCCTCATTAAGGAGGTCACTAATTGAGTCCTCGAAATGAGGTTGATCCCCTCGAATTTCAGAGTTGTGTGCATTGTTAACAGTGTTATCTGCCTTTTTTGCGATTTTTTCTAAGACAAAATAGTCAAAACACGTTAGTAAAAAAGGTAAGTATCAATATAATTGTACGGTTGTATAGGCCCCACGGTGGGCACCAAACTGTTTATCCATAAAACGATACAGTTGAAATTTATACGTGATTTCTAGAAAAATAAACTAATTTGATCCTAAAATAATATAACAATCAAAGAAATACACAATACTTAGCCTTAGAATGCAGATGAAATAGCAAAGATGGTGATTTCGTGAACACAGTTTTCGAACACAGTAATGATGAGATCAGAAAATAAGAAAGTAAAATTGTATAAAGCTTTGTATAGAATATAGTATATGTTCTTGCCAGAAAATTCGTATCCTTTACAGTGGTAACTGAGCTCACTATTTATAGCTATGCTTAGGGAAAAAGGTCCTAGGATCATGCCCTCCTTTAGTGCCAATTATAAGGGTCATTGATGAAGATTTAACGTTGAGCGTAAATGCCAAATTATTTATAACGGACCGTCGCCCCTAATGCTGTAGAATATTTCTTAGTAAATACTACCGGGCGCAGAGCATTTAATACACTTTTATGAACGTTATCCATTTCGGTGATAAGCGCAGTGGCTGCGTTCGGTCCTCAACTATTTCATCTTGGATTCCACGTGTCCTCATTTTATTCAGCCACGTGTCATATCATATTTTTCCCTATACACAGGTTCATTCAATACAAAAAAGAAAATACGAAAAGTATCAGTCATATGCAAGGTATACAATGGAGTTATGGGAAGAAATATTTACAATGAATGTTGTGTGTAAAATTCAAAGATCTGCCGAGATATTGCAAGACTCAAGAATTGGAATTATAAATGGATGAATAGGGAGAGAATCAACTGGGAAAAGAATCAAGAGCAATGCAACAAGATTATTTAAAATATTCGAGAAAGGAAAGAGATCTACTAGTGATCACTTCCACAATTCATATTGGAATAGTGAAGGGTGAGAATGAATTCCACTACTAGACTTTACATGTTTGAAGACCCCATTAATTATGTCTTTAGCATAAAATGAAGGCAAGGTACGAAGGAAGATATCACAAGCTGCTAGGATATTTTGAATTTGCAAAGAACCAAAATGGAAGGAAAAGTCTTGACAGATCTAGCGCACATGAAAGAGGAGCAAAGCTTGGAAAGGAAAGAAAGAAAATACGTAATACATAGATTGAAATATTTGGAGCCGGATTGATACTGCACAAAGGAAACACAAATTGCACCAACTTGCTAAACGATTCTCTTAAGAATCAAAGCTCATTTAGCTACGATCAAAAGGGTTCGGATTCATGAAGAAACGAAAGAAGCTATTTATGGAATGAAAAACTAAATCATTCCATAAAAGAAGAAACAACAGGAATATCTAGAAGGTTAAAAAGGAAGGAGCAACTCAAAAAGGAAAGAATATTTGTAACAGAATATTTCATGGATTGGCAGAAGAAGTTGTTCGGAATTGACTATGATGGAATATGATATCCGAAATAAAAGTTTCAGACAAAAATTAATCATTGAGGTTATTCGAATAAAGAAATAAAAAAAGACTATCGGCATTGGAGCTTGAAATTTAAATGTCACCTTTCAAAAGGAAAGCATTTTTGACAGAAGATGTAGCAACGACCCGACCGGAATTTTTTGTGTATTTGCACCCCATTTTCCCTTTTGATGCTTCATACATGTGTGTTTATAATTTTATGACCTACGAGATTGGATGGTTTTGTTCCGGGAAGATTTCAGGTTGATTTAGACCCTATGATTCTTGGCTTCAAAGCCTAAATTTGTTATGTTGATAATGGTTGAAGTTTATGAAAATGACCCCGTAACGGTGATTTTATGGCTCTGACAACTTTGTATTGTGATTTTGGACTTGGGTGTATGCCCGAAATCGAATTCAAATATCCGTAGGTTGATTTGTGTTATTTTGGTGAAAATTAAAAATTTGAAGTCTAGAAGTTTGACCACAGGTTGACTTTTGGGACTTAGAATAGGTCTGTTACGCTATTTAGAACTTGTATCCAAAATTTGGTACGTTTGGAGTTGATTTGATAGGATTCAGACGTTTAGTTGCAATTCTAAAAGTTGTTGAACTTTACTTTGAAATTCATGTGTAATGGTATCTAATTCATAGCTCTAAATGTTATTTTTGTATTTTGATCACGCAAGCGAGTTCGTATGATGTTTTCAGACTTGTGTGAATGTTTGGTTTGGAGCACCGGTGGCTCGGATGAGTTTCAGACGTGATTAAGAATGGTTTAAATTGCAAATAAAATTTACTGGTGTGTTGGTGTTCTGTTATCGCTATTGCGAGCACCAGACTCGCAATTTCGAAGGTGACAGGGAGTGGTCTGATGTCGCAATTGCGACTTACCCTTTCGCAATTGCGAAGTCAGCAGGCCTGAGGCTTGAGTCGCATTTGCGACCACTTGGTCACTTTTGTGAGGGTGTCCAGCTTCGCAATTGGGAAGCCTTTGTCGCAATTACGACATTTGTTGAGGCTGTCAGGGTTCACAAATGCGATCCCTGGTCCGCGATTGTGAGGGTTCTCAAATGCGAACCCTGTGTCGCAAATGCGACATTTACAACTGGACATAAGGGCTGGAAAGTCGGGTTTTAGTCTCATTTCTCATATTTTTGAACCCTAGACTTGGTAGGAGGCGATTTGGAGAGGGACTTTTCATCTAAAAATATTAGGTAAGTGATTCTAATCAATTCCCAACTATATTTCATTAATATATCTTAGATTAAACATCAAATTCAATTGAATCAAACTGAAAATTTGTGAAATTTTGCCAAGTTTTGAGAGTCAATTTGAACTCGAATTTGAAAACTAATCTAATATATGGACTCGTGAGGTTATGGGTAGTTGAAATATACCCTTGGACCCGGGTTTTGACCGGGCAAGCCTTGGGTTAACCTTTTGGAAATTTTGTAAAGATCAAAGCTTTATCTATTGTAATTGTTTTTTCTTGTATTGTTTGATGATATTAAGTCAATTTTGGTTAGATTTAAGCCATAAGGAGGCAAATTTAGGGGACAAGCTATTTTCGAGGGTTGAGTTGGCCTAGTTGAGGTAAGTATCTTGCCTACTTTTATGTGGGGGAACTACCCCTTAGGAATTGGTTTGTTTGTGCTAATTGTATTATGTGAAAGCCGTGTACGTAAGGTGACGAGTGGGTACACAGGGTATATTTTGTATTTTACTGGTTTAGGCAATTTAGACTCTTTTCATAATTTTAATTGAATTATCTTAACATGATATATCTTTCATTGTTAAACCACCCTTTCATGTGCTAATATACCCTTACATGCTTTATTTGACATTGTTAATACTTGATTCACCTCTTACTTGCTAATTTGCTCTTATATACTTTAATTGAAGTTATTGCCTTCCTTGTGTTTTGATACATTTTTAAATTGTTAAACTACTTGTAATTGAAATTGTTATTTCGTGAAATATCTTATTGTTGAGTTATTGGTGTTGAAGTTGAGAAATGTCATTATCACATTAAGACGAAGTTGTTAATTGTTGAGATATCCTTCTTGTTGAGCAATTCACTTTTATTTTGTTATTGTTGAGATTCTTGTATGCATTGGGGTTGAGCCATGGGCTATTTGTTGTGGAAATATTGATATTATTGATTCTTTTTGCAAGTTGTGGCATATGAGCACTTGTGGTACGGGTTGTGATTATGTTGTGATTAATACGCATGGGGTGGTATAAGTCTTGGGGTTAACATGCATGCGGTGAGATAAGGTGAGATTCATACACGTGTTGCTAGTAGGGGAACTACTTGAAGCCACACGATGTGATAATGTGGTCTAAAACGCGGGTAGCAATTTCGAAAAAAATAATTTTTAAAACTAAATGTAAGGCTCCCACAATAATATAAGTAAAGATTGTGATTGAAAATGTAAAAAAAGTGAATACGAGGCGGTACCTCGGTTGTGATTCTTGTTGTGCATTTCATATTGAAACGAGTTATTGATTGAAAAATTCTTGTTACTTTTATTCTTCCTTGTCTTATCAGTTTTTGTCCGTATTTGACCATTGTTGTTCTCATTATTTGCTTCCTTCTTATTAATTTTATGCTTACAATTTTGTCATTTGTCTACGTTATTAACCTACTTCGTTATCATTTATTTCTCCGCTTTCCATTACTTCTCGTTATTATATTTTTGCTCTGTTATTCATGTCCTAGTAGATGTATTGACATGGACTCATCACTACTCTACCAGGGTTAGGCTTGATACTTACTGGGTACCGTTGTGGTGTACTCATACTACGCCTCTGCACATCTTTTGTACATATCCAGGTACGTCTGTCCGTGATGGACATTAGTGCTTGATTTGTAGCTATTTTTTGGAGACTTCAAGGTATACCTGCTCGGCGGCCGCAGGCCTCCGAGTCACTTTCAGTTAACATTTTAGTATTGTTGTTTGTTTTATTAGACAGTGTTGTAGTAGGTGTTTTGGAACATTCTATAGAGCTTATGACTCAGTCTCACCGGGTTTTGAGAGTATTGTAGCTGTGATTCAATTTTTGAGATATTTATGAGACTTATTAGTTTATATCATGTTTCTAGCCTTTATTTCTGCCATATTCTCTCATTTTTTAGACTTACCTAGTTTTAGAGACTAGGTAACATCACGATATCATAAGGAGGAAAATTGGGATCGTGACAAGTTTGTATTAGAGCGCTAGATTCATAGGTGTTATGAGTCATACGCGGATTTAGTAGAGTCTTATGGATAGGTACGGAGATGTATGTACTTATCTTTGATAAGTACAGAACTATTAGAAAAATTTCCACTTCTTTGATTACTTATAGTGCGAATTGGTTGACTTCAAAATCTTAATCTTTGACTTTATATTCTCTCACATATGGTGAGGACATGCATTGCTGGATCTGATGATCAGACACCCACGCCCCTTGCTAGAGCTGCGAGAGGCGGGGTCCGGGGTAGAGGCCAAGGAGGGGCACATGATGCAGCTAGAGCACCTGCCCGAACTGCGATTTAGGAGCCATCAGTAGCTCTGGTTGAGGGACAAGCACCCGAGGCACCTGTTATCACCCCTGCACTTCAATAGACCCTAGCACAGTTCCTGAGCATGTTGGGTACTTTTGCTCAGGCGGGGTTAATTCCACTTGCACCAGCCACATCTTAGGCTGGGGAGGAGCTCAGACTCCCACGGCCCATACTCCAGAGCAGCGAGTCCATGTCGATCAAGTCCCAGAGGTTATGCCAGCGCAACCTATTGTTCGGCTCAGCCCGAGGTTAGGGCAATGTCATGTGAGGAGGAACATCTTAGACTTGAGAGATTCAGGAAGTATCATACTCCTACTTACAGTGGCCTAGCTTCAGAGGATGCATAGAAATTTCTAGAGAAGGGCCATTGTATTCTCCGCACCATGGGTGTTGTGGAGATGAGTGAAGTGGAGACGAGCGGAGTTGCTTTTACTACATTCCAACTGTCATGAGTAGTGTATCAATGGTGGCGGGTTTCTGAGGAGGGTAGCCCAGCCGATGCAGCTTCACTTACATGGACTTAGTTTTCAGAGATGTTCTTGAGAGAGTATGTTCCCCAGACCCTTCGGGATGTATGGCGCGCAGAGTTTGAGCAGCTGCGCCAGGGTACTATGATAGTATCAGAGTATGCTATCAGATTCAGTGAGTTTTCCAGACATACATCTGCCTTGGTTTCTACAGTCAGAGAGCGAGTCCGTCGATTCATCGAGGGGCTCAACTATGACATTAGATTCAGCATGACTCGAGAGATGGAGACAGATACTCCGTACTAGCAGGTGGTAGAGATCACACGGAGATTGGAGGGTATGCAGGGCCATGAGAGTGAGGAAAGGGAGGCCAGGAGGCCTCGGGATTCTGGAGGATATAGTGGTGCCTGCGCCCCAACTGTAGCCTGTCATGGTTGAGGCTATGTGAGTCTTCTAGTGCATTCATCACTTCCAGCTTCTAGTGGTACTCCAGCTATCTCGAGATCCCAGGTTGCCCACTTTGCTCAGTCACTTTTTAGTGCACCTCCTGCACGGGGTGCATTTAGTGGTTAGTCCAGCCGACTAGGTACGAGCCAATTTCAGCATCCACATCAACCGACAGCTTGCTTTGAGTGTGGTGACACGAGACATATGGTGAGAGACTATCCCAGACTTAGGAGGGGTGCACCTCCACAGACTACTCAGGCTCCACGGATTTAGCCAGTTCCACAGACTTCACAGGCCATGGTTGCTGCCCTAGTTGCCTCTCCACCTGCACATCCGGCTAAGGGTAGGGTCAGGCATGTAGACGCCACCTAAAGGGGGAGGTCAGGCCAGATTCTATGCTTTTCCTGGCAGGACAGAGGCGGTCGCATCAGACACAATTATCATAGGTATGGTTTCGATTTGTCATAGGGATGCATCAGTCTTATTTGATCCAGGATCCACTTATTCATATGTGTCATCTTACATTGCTCCGTATTTGGATATATCTCGTGATTCTTTGAGTTCTCCTATTTATGTGTCCACGCATGTGGGAGATTCTATTGTTGTGGACCAGGTGTACCGGTCTTGTTTAATTGCTATTGGTGGTTCTGAGACCAAAGTTGACCTATTTTTTGCTCAGTATGGTAGACTTTGATGTTATCTTATGTATGGACTGGTTGTCACCCTCTCATGCTATTCTGGATTGTCATGCCAAGACTATGACACTGGCTATGCCAGGTTTGCCGCGATTAGAGTGGAAGGGTCCATTGGACTATGTTCCTAGCAGGGTTGTGTCCTTTCTGAAGGCCCAGCAGATGGTTGAGAAGGGGTGTGATGCATATCTAGCCTTTGTGAGAGATGTCAGTGCTGACACTCCTACCGTTGAGTTAGTTCCAATAGTGAGGGATTTCCCAAATGTATTTCCAACAAATATTTTAGGCATGCTGCCTGATAGAGATATCGACTTCGGTATTGACTTATTGTCGGGCACTTAGACCATTTCTATCCCACCCTACCGTATGGCACCAGCAGAGTTGAAGGAGCAGTTACAAGAGTTGCTTGATAAAGGTTTTATTTGGCCTAGTATTTCACCGTGGGGGTGCTCCGGTTCTATTTGTAAAGAAGAAGGATAGTTCTATACGCATGTGTATTGATTATCGGCAGTTGAACCAGGTTATAATGAAGAACATGTACCCATTGCCACTCATTAATGACTTATTTGATCAGTTAAAGGGCACCAAAGTGTTCTCGAAGATTGATTTACGGTCAGGGTATCATCAGCTGAAGATTCGGGATCTGGATATTCCAAAGACTGCCTTCAGGACTCGGTATGGTCACTATGAGTTCCTTGTGATGTTATTTGGGCTGACCAATGACCCAACAGCTTCTATGCACCTGATGAACAGTGTATTCCTGCCATATATCGACTCAATCGTCATTGTGTTTATTGACGACGTCTTGGTCTATTCCCGCAATCAGGAGGATTATAAGCAACATCTGAAGATTGTGCTCCAGTCCTTGAGAGAGACGAAGTTATATGCAAAATTCTCAAAGTGTGAATTCTGGCTTGATTCAGTGGTATTTTTGGGTCATGTGGTGTCGAGTGATGGGATCAAGGTAAATCCGAAGAAGATTGAAGCAGTTCAGAGTTGGCCCAGACCGTCTTCAGCTACTAAGATTTGGAGTTTTCTTAGTTTGGCCGGATATAAGGGTTTCTCATCATTTGCTGCACTTATGACTAGATTGACCCAGAAGGGTACTCCGTTTAGATGGTCCGAGGAGTGTGAGGCGAGATTCCAAAAGCTCAAGATTGCTTTAACTACAGCCCCGGTGTTAGTGTTGCCTTTGAGTTTGGGGTCTTACACTATATATTATGATGCATCACGTGTTGGACTTGGCATGGTGTTGATGCAAGATGGTAGGGTGATTGCTTACGCATCATAGAAGCTGAAGGTTCATGAGAAGAATTATTCGATACAAGACTTGGAATAGGCAGCTATTGTTCATGTATTGAAGATTTGGACTAATTATCTGTACGGCGTCCCTTGTGAGGTCTACACCGACCACTGGAGTCTCTAGCATTTGTTCAAACAGAATGATCTTAACTTGCGGCAGTGGAGATGGTTAGAGTTGCTGAAATACTATGATATCACTATTTTGTATCATCCCGAGAAGGCCAACTTGGTGGATGATGCCTTGAGTTAAAAGGCAGAGAGCATGGGTAGTTTGGTATATCTAGCAGCACCTGAGAGGCCACTAGCCATGGATGTTCAGAACTTGGCCAATCAATTTTTTAGATTGGATGTTTCGGAGCCCAGTTGAGTTCTTGCTTGCGTGGTTTCTCGATCTGCTTTATATGATCGCATCAGAGAGCGTCAGTATGATGACCCCCATTTGCTTGTTCTTAAGGACACGGTACATCACTGTGATGCCAAGGAGGTTACTATTGGAGATAATGGGGTGTTGCAGATATAGGGCCAGTTATGTGTGCCCAATGTGGATGAGTTGTGTGAGTTGATTCTTGAGGAGGCCCACAGTTCGTGGTACTCCATTCATTTGAGTGCCGCTAAGATGTATCAGGATTTGAGGCAGCACTATTGGTAGAGGAGAATGAAGAAAGATATAGTGGAGTATGTGGCTCGATGCCTAAATTGTCAGCAAGTGAAGTATGAGCATCAGAGGTCGGGCGGTTTGCTCTAGAGACTTGAGATTCCCGAGTGGAAATGGGAGCATGTTACAATGGACTTTGTTGTTGGGCTCCCACGGACTTTCAAGAAATTTGATGTTGTTTGTGTGATTATGGACAGGTTGACCAAGTTCGCTCATTTTATTCCGGTGGTGACCACCTATTCTTCAGAGTAGCTGGCCTAGATCTATATACGCGAGATTGTTTAACTTCATGGCGTGCCAGTATCTATTATCTCTGATTGAGGCACGCAGTTTACATCACACTTCTGGAGAGCCGTGCAACATGAGCTAGGTACACGGGTTGAGTTGAGTATAATATTTTACCCCCAGACGGACGGGCAGTCCGACTGCACCATTCAAATATTAGAAGATATGCTTCGTGCCTGTGTTATGGATTTCGGGGTTTCTTGGGATTAATTTTTGCCGCTTTCAGAGTTCATCTACAACAACAGCTACCAATCGAGTATTCAGATGGCTCCGTATGAGGTCGTATATGGGAGACAATATCGTTCTCCAGTTGGTTGGTCTGAGCCGAGTGAGGCTAGATTATTGGGCATATATTTGGTTCAAGATTCCTTGGAGAAGCTCAAGTTGATCCAGGATCGACTTCGTACACCTCAGTCTAGACAGAAGAGTTATGCCGATCGGTGAGTTCATGATGTTGCATTCATGGTTGGAGAGAGGGTTTTTTGCTTCGGGTTTTACCCATGAAGAGTGTAATGAGGTTCGGGAAGAAGGCAAGTTGAGCCCTACGTATATCGGTCCTTTTGAGATCCTTGAGAGAGTGGGGGAGGTGACCTACAAGCTTGCATTGCCACCTAGCTTATCTGCAATTTATCCTGTGTTCTATGTTTCTATTCTCCGGAAGTATTATGTGATCTGTCTCATATTTTAGACTTCAGATCAGTCCAACTGGACAAGTTCTTGACTTATATTGAGGAACCAGTGGCTATCTTGGACAGACAGGTCCGGAAGTTAAGATCAAAGAAGATTGCTTCGGTGAAGGTTCAATGGACAGGTCATCCGGTCGAGGAGGTGACCTGGGAGACCAAGAACGACATGCGGAGTCGTTATCCTCACCTTTTCATCACTTCATGTATGTCTTTATGCATGTTCGAGGACGAACACTTATTTAAAGAGGGGGAGAATGTAACGATCCGACCAGTCATTTTGTATATTTGCGCCATGTTTCCCCTTTTGATGCTTCACACATGTATGGTTCTAGTTTTATAATTTACGGCGTTGGATGGTTTTGTTCTGGGAAAATTTTGGGTTGATTTAGATCCTTTGATTCTTGTCTTAGAAGTCTAAGTTGTTTATGTTGACTAATTTTTGACTTTTGTGAAAACGACCCCGGAAAGGTGTTGTTATGGGTCCGATAGCTTCATATCATGATTTTAGACTTGGGCGCATGCCCGGAATCGCAATTGTGACATTTGTTGAGGTTGTCATGGTTCGCAAATGCGACCCCTGGTCCACAATTGCGAGGGTTCGCAAATACGAACCCTGGGTCACAAATGCGACATCTTCAGCTAGACATAAGGACTGAAAATTTGAGATTTAGTCTCATTTCTCACATTTTAGAACCCTAGACTCGGTTGGAGGCGATTTGGAAAGGGAATTTGCATCTACAAATATTAGGTAAGTGATTCTAATCAATTTTCAACAATATTTCGTTAATATATCTTAGACTAAACATCAGATTCATGTGAATCAAAATGAAAATTTGTGAAATTTTGCCTAAGTTTTGGAAAATGAGAATTTAAGTTTTGAGAGTCGATTTGAACTTGGATTTGAAAACTAATCTAATATATGGACTCGTGGGGTTATGCGTAGTCGGAATCTACCCTTGGACCCAGATTTTGACCGCGAGCCCGGGGTTAACTTTTATTGACTCTTTGGGAATTTTGTAAAGATCAAAGCTTTATATATTGTAGTTATTGTTCCTTGCATTCTTTGATGATATTAAGTCAATTTTGGTTAAATTTGAGCCGTGAGGAGGTAAACTTTAGGGGAAAGGCTATTTTCGAGGGTTGAGTTGGCCTAATTGAGGTACGTATCTTGCCTAACTTTGTGTGGGGGAACTACCCCTTAGGAATGGGTTTGTTTTTGCTAATTGGGTTATGTGAGAGCCGTGTACGTAAGGTGACGAGTGGGTACACGGACTATATTTGGTATTTGACCGGTTTAGGCTATTTAGACTCTTTTCATGCTTTTAATTGAATTGTCTTAACATGTTATATCTTTCATTGTTAATCCACCCTTTCATATTCTAATCTATCCTTACATGTTTTATTTGACATTGTTAACACTTGTCTTACCTCTTACTTGCTAATTTGTTCTTATATGCTTTAGTTGAAGTTATTGCCTTCCTTGTGTTTTATTACATCTTTAAATAGTTGAATTACTTGTAATTGAATTTTTCATTTCATGAAATATCTTATCGTTGAGTTATTGGTGTTGAAGTTGAGAAATGTCATTATCACATTGAGGTGAAGTTGTTAATTATTGAGATATCTTTCTTGTTGAGCTATTCACTTTTATTTTGTTATTGTTGAGATTCTTGTACGCATTGTGGTTGAGCCATGGGCTATTTATTGTGAAAATATTGATATTGTTGATTCTTTTGACAAGTTGTGGCATATGGGCACTTGTGGTGCGAGTTGTAACTATGTTGTGATATTGATACGCATACAATGGTATAAGGCTTGGGGTTGATACGCGTGCAATGAGATTGCAACGACCCGGCCGGTCATTTTATGAGTTGTAGCATTGTTCCTCCATTTACTACTCCTTTTGTGCTTTATAGCTGTTATGTGACTTACTAAGGTAGTTGGTTCGGGTCTGGAGAAATTTCAGAATGAATTGAGACACTTAGTATCAAAGTTGGAAGCTTAAGTTGAAAAGGTTGACTGGATGTTGACTTATGTATAAACGACTCCAGAATGGAGTTTCAATGGTTATGTTAGCTCCGTCGGGTGATTTTAGACTTAGGAGCGTGTCCAGATTGTGATTTGGAGGTCCGTAGTTGAATTAGGCTTGAAATGGCGACAGTTGGAAATTTGAAAGTTTGACCGAGAGTGGACTTTATGGTAACCAGGCTCGGATTGGAGTTCCGGGAGTTGGGGTAGGTCCGTGGTATCATTTGTGACTTGTGTGCAAAATTTGGGGTCAATCGGGCGTGACTTGATTGATTTCGGCGTCGTTTATAGAAGTTGGAATTCCTTAGTTTCAATAGGCTTGAATTGGGGTGCGATTCGTGTTTTTGATGTTGTTTGAGGTAATTTGGGGGCTCGACTAAGTTCGTATCATGTTTTAGGACTTTTTGGTATAATTGGTTGAGGTCTCGGGTGCCTCGGGTTAATTTTGGATGGTTAACGGATCGAAAATGGGACTTAGTGCACTGCTGAAGTTGGAGTCTGCTGGTGTAATTGCACCTGCGAAGCATTGATTGCAAGTGCGAACTAGGAAGCGCAGAAGCGGGGGTTGGACTGCGGACTGTGGAGCGCAGATGTGGAAGGAATTTCACAAATGCAGACTCGCACCTGCGCGTGAAGGATCACAAAAGTGGAAAAGGATTGAGGAGGTTAGTCCGCAGAAGCAGAGATTTTGACCGCAGAAGCGGTTGGTCGGCTTAGTGGTTTTCGCAGATGCGGATGATGGACCACAAAAGTGGTGCCACAGAAGAGGCTAAATTGGCCGCCGAAGCGAGAATGCTGGGCAGATTATTTAAAACGAGGGTTCTGAGATTTTCACAATTTTTAACATTTCAAGCTTGGGATTTGGCGAATCTTGAGAGGATTTTCGGGGGATTTCTTGAGGTAAGTCACTTAGGAAACTGTCAATCCCCGACCTCGGGGAGCGCAACCGGTGCTCAACAGAGTTACCCCGGTCGAGCAAGCCTGCACAGTGCCGTCTACCCAACTCACCCACAAATAGAGAGACGAATGCATTTCATTAACTAGTCAGTAAGAAATCTTGTGAACAACACCATTTCATTTCCATTAATTACGTCCTTAACAAATGTTCAAAACAGTACATTGTATAATCATAGTTAACGTGGGACAGATGATACAGTTACAACATTTTTAGTTTAAATTTGCAAAAACAGACACAACCCACACTATGTCAACGGAGCCTCTAACAGGAAGAAAAGAGTGCTATGACAGTGCCTGCAACAAGGCCCCGGCTATACCTCAAAATGCTATGTTCAAAGGATAGAAGATATAGAACCCCGAAATGAAGTGGGGCTCACCAAATCAGCTGAGGAGAGGGTGTGCTTCTATCACTGATCAATACCACCTGCTATGGAACCACCTGCATCCATTAAAGATGCAGCGCCCAAGGGACGTTAGTACATATGGAATAGTACTAGTAAGTAAAACTAAACACCCTCTCAATGGAACGAGCAACAAAAAACGAAGAATAAAATATCACATCAATAAGAGACTCAAACAGTATCAAAGTGTCACATTAAGGGAAACATAAATTTCAAGTAGGTTTCGGTAATTTAAGTTGGGAGATCTTTAGCAACGATATACCACCATGTTTTAGCACGGAGTCCGATCTCAGCCCGACCGGCTAAGCCATCTCACCCTGAGACATACACTCACAATACCACCTTATGCGTGGAATGGCATCCAATCTCAGCCCGATCGGCTTAGCCGTCTCACCACAATGCCGTGTGGGTCGACATTACATCACATCAAGCTAGCAATAATCGCATCCCATTTAAGGGTAAAACATCTCAACACACAAATCCCATCTCATATAAGGGGAAACAGTCTCATCACATTAACACGGGGATTTACCCCTCAATCACTCCTACACCGGCACGTGTAGTTTCGGGATTAGGTTGTTCCGACCTACCCTTTCTCGGTGGCTAATCGATACTCCCAAAGCATTTGTTATTAAAAGTATTTACCACTCAATTCAGATTCTTTTACATGTCATTCAATTTATTGACATCATTGGCCATAACGCAATATCATTCTTGGCACATTGGTCGTACTTCATAATTCAAGCTCACTATTCCATTTTCAATCACTATCATGGATAATCAACAACAAGGCCTTTCAAATTAAGACTTTAAACACATACTTGAGCAAATTAGGGTCTTAGGCACATATGATCTCTTATACAATTTGATGTGATCACTTTCATTTGGACTTGACTTAAAGTCACAATATTTTAATATATACTCATACTTCAAATACTCTCCCGAAGAATAGCACAATATAATAAGAACATTCCGGAACACATGTGAACATGTTCATATATATACATCATCCGACGTCAAGCTTTTTCAGAAAAGTCAATTCATAATGGCCAACTCGGGACTTACAAGATCATCATGGGAATTCAATTCTAAGAGAGAAGTTTAGCCAACATACCTTCCCTCGAGCCCTTTTAATTTACTAAAATGTTCCAGAGATCCAAGTCACTTCGATCTATTTAGAGATATTTCAAAATTGAACACAAATTAGGAAGGAGTTCATAATTCTAGCTCACTTGAGCATTTTATCAAATAATAGGTGTGTATTCAGGTTCCAAGTTCCTCCTATGGTGGATTCTATCATCCCACTACCCAAAGCTTACCCAAAAGAGCTCAACAATCTTTTCACTACCCTAGATGATGCATGCATGTAAAATAAACAACTCCCATACCCCAAAATTTACTTGGCTTATTACCTATTTTTAGTTAAAATCACAAAATTGAGGGCTATGGAGTAAAAACTTACCTCTAGGATGAAGACCTAGTGAATTCTTCTTACAATTTCTTCAACTTTAAGCAAGAATTGATGGATGATGGGCTTAGAAATTCCCCCTCTCAATCTTTGGAACTCCCTCACTCTAGAATATATGTTTTTGCTTCAGAAGTGGTCCATTACTCTAATATATCAAAATAAGGTCGGGTAAACAAAATTAGAAAAAAAGGAACCCCGTCACAGATCTGCAGTCGCATATGCGACCACATAATGCTTCTGCGGTCCGCAAAATGGGCCGCAAAATGGTCCTCCAGAACTGGGCAACTCTGCCCCACTCTGCGGCCATTATGCGGTCTACAGATCTGTTCTGCGGTCGCATAATGCGCCGCAGAATCTCCCTCCGAAAAATTTTCATGTTGGTTCCGCAGTCGATGTGCGGCCCACGAAATGGTTTTGCGATCGCATAGTGACCACACAATATCATCCAAACTTTGCCCAATTTTCTGCTTGATTCTGCGGCTATTCTGCGGCCCGCAGACTAATTCTGCGACCGCATAGTGGACTGCAGAAATGTCTTTTTCTGCCAAAATATTTTCCTTTACTCCCCAGTGCACTGTCCAACCCAAAAAGTTCGTACAATCTCCACATTCGTCAACACATAGCCTACTTCAGCACCACAAAATCCCGGGGTTTAGGTAAAATATTTACGGGGCCTCATATCCTCCCCCACTTAGGATCATTCGTCCTCGAATGAGGGTCAGAATCTGTCATTAGCATCCAATGTGGCTCAATTGTGACTTCACATACCAGCAGTTTCAAATTTTGGCTAACTTCCTAAATTTCCAAAAATTTTGCCAGAGTCTCCTCTGTAACTGAGCCTAACCACCTGTCAAAGAATCCCAGAAATCACTCCTAATAATATATACATAATCCGATGATGCAATATAACATAAAACAACACCAACCGTGGTCTTATAAGCAATATATTACCAGAAAAGGAACACCTTCAACATCAACGGTACCAATGATACATAAGTCATAAAAGGTAACTCTTAGCATTTTCATAGAACACAACTTTATAAATACATGGCTATTCAAACAAATAAGGATACTTCTTCTTCATTTCTTCATCGGCCTCCCATGTGGCCTATTTAACTTGTTGATTCCGCCATAGTACTTTCACGAAGGCAATCTCTTTGTTCCTCAACTCTCGGACTTTCCTATCAAGGATGGCAACTGGAATTTCTTCATAAGTCAATTCTTCATTAACCTCAATGGTCTCAACTGGAGTAATAAGCGACGGATCTCCAACCACCTACTCAATTTCCCTTTTTTACCAAATCGCATTACACCCTTCATAGGGGAAACCTTCAGGAACACCTAATCATCTTCTTTGAACTCCAAATCTATGCGATGCACATCTAAATAGGACTTTTGACGACTCTGAGCAGTTTTCAACCGCTCCTTAATGATCTTAACATTTTCCATAGCCTGATGTAATTGGTCTAGCCCTATATAAAGCCTCGAACGGCGCCATCTAAATGCTAGCATGATAGCTGTTATTGTAGGCAAATTCTTTGAGCGGCAAATGATCATCCCAGCTACCTTTAAAGTCAAGAACACAAGCGCGTAACATATCCTTAAGCATCTGAATAGTCCGCTCTGCCTTCTCGTCGGTCTGTGGATGGAAGGCTGGACTAAGATTCATCTGAGTACCCAAACCTTTCTGAAATGTCTTCCAAAAATTAGCTGTGAACTGTGCCCCTCAATCTGAGATAATAGAAACTGCAGTGCCATGCAACCTGACTATTTCCTTGATGTACAACTGGGCATATTGTTCCGCTGTGTCTATAGCCTTAATCGATAAGAAGTGTGCTGATTTCGTGAGTTGATCAACAATCACCCAAATCGAGTCGAATTTGCGAGAAGTGCAAGGTAGCCCTACCACAAAGTCCATGTTAATCATTTCCCACTTCCACATTGGAATTTCTATGTTCTGTGCAAACCCACCGGGCCTTTGGTGTTCGGCCTTCACTTTCTGACAATTTGGACATCTCGCCACATAGTCTGCTACATTCATCTTCATATCGTTCTACCAATAGACTTCCCTAAGATCATGATACATCTTTGTAGAGCCCAGGTGCATGGAATACCTAGCAGTATGAGCCTCGGTCATGATTCTTTCTCGGAGATCATCCACATTTGGAACACATAGTCGCCCTTGGTACTTTAGTGTACCATCATTCATGCCAAGAGAAAAGGCTATGGTCTTATGTTTTTGAATCCCCTCCTTCAATTGTACCAACAATAGATCGTTGAATTGCTTCTCCTTGACTTCCCCCATAAGTGAAGATTCAGCCCTATTTTGCATTATCACCCCTCCCTCAGTAGAGTCCGCAAGACAAACTCCCAAACTAGCCAACCGATGAACCTCCTTGGCCAACGACCTTTGATATGCCTCCAAGTGAGCCAAATTTCCTATAGATTTCCGGCTAAGAGCATCCGCTACAACATTAGCCTTCCCCTGATGATATAGGATGTCGATGTCATAATCCTTGAGTAACTCAAACCATCTTCTCTGCCTCAGATTCAATTCCTTCTGTTTGAAAATATATTGAAGGCTCTTATGGTCCATGAATATATCCACATAGACCCCATAAAAATAATGACGCCAAATCTTCAATGCATATGCCACCGCCGCAAGCTCTAATGACACCACGGACCTACCTCATAGCCTACTTCGGCACCACAAAATCCCGGATTTTAGGTAAACTATTTACGGGGCCTCACAGAAACTTCACATTCTTGTATTCTTGTCTTACGAATTTGTTGATTTCGGTAACTGAACTTATGTTATTCTATTCTCTCACAGATAGTGAGGACACGTGCTACCGGTCAGGACGGACAACCACCAATACCACCGGGTAGGGCCACGAGGGGTCGAGGTCACGGTAGGGGCTACGATAGGGGAAGAGGTGCAGCTCTTACAACAGCTAGAGCAGTGCCTGTAGATCCACCAATTGCTCCAGATCAGGAGCAGGTACCAGATACAGTTGAGCCAGTAGGGCCAGCTCAGGCACCAGCTGTGCCCATTGTGATTCCAGGCCTTCAGGAAGCTTTGGCTTAGATTTTGACTGTGTGCACCAGCCTTGCTCATGCGGTCTCTATTCCGGCCGCAGCAACCACTTCTTAAGCTGGGAGAGGTACTCAGGCTCCCACTGCCCGTACTCCAGAGCAGGTGATGCAGGGACTTCAGACGCCAGGGGTACTACCAGCCCAGCCGGTTGCAGCTTCTTAGGCCCAGGTGGTCCCCGTTATGAGTGATGATGAGCAGATGAGACTAGAGAGATTTGGGAGGCTTCAGCCTTCATTAATTAGCGAGGCTGAGTCAGAGGATGACCAGAGCTTCTTGGATAAGTTCCAACAGATTCTTCGCATGGCGGGTATTCTGGAGACCAGTAGGGTCTCATTCACTACTTTTCTGGTTACTGTGGGAGGCTTCTGAGAGGCGCAGGCCAGTTGGTGCAGCACCACTTACATGGCATGAGTTCTCCGTTCTCTTCTTGGAGAAGTTCATACCGCAGTCTCGCAGAGAGGAGCTGCGCAGGCAGTTTGAGCAGCTATGTCAGGACGGCATGTCTGTGATGCAGTACGAGATGAGGTTTTCAAAGTTGGCTCGTCATGTAGTTTGGTTGGTCCCCACTGATAGGGAGAGGATTATGAGGTTCATTGATGGCCTCACATATCAGCTGGGGTTGCGCATGACTAGGGAGAGGGTATCTAGTGTTACTTTCGACGAGGTGGTCGATATTGCTCGGCAGATAGAGATGGTCCGTAATCAAGAGCATGGTGAGCGGGAGGCCAAGAGGCCTCGTGGATTGGGTGGTTTCAGCGATGTTCCTTCTAGGGGTCAATTCTACCACAACAGGGGACATCCTTATAGGCACACCCAGATGGCTCGTCCAGTTTACTGTGGTGCATCATCCAGCCATGGTTCATACAATACTCATTAGGGTCAGTCATCTCTCAGTGCCCTTCCATATGAGATTTCGTCTCGTGCTCCATCAGTTCAGGGTTCATCTGTACCAGGTCCTTCTGATAATTATTCTGGCTCTTGGGGTCCGCCTCAGTACTCATGCCATTTGCACGGAGAGGTTGTTTTGAGTGTGGAGATTTGGGTCACATATAGAGACATTATCCCCGCCTTTCGGGGGGTCTAGTGCAGCAGAGGAGTCAGGTTGTGACTCCCGCACAAGTTACTTCACCACCCGTCCAGCCAGCTCGGGGTGGAGCCTAGGCAGTTAGAGGTCTCCCTAGAGGGGGAGGCCGATCAGGTAGCGGTCAGGCCCGATTCTATGCTATTCTTGCCAGACCAGATGTTGTTGCTTCAGATGCAGTGATCAGATGTATTGTCTCAGTATTCCACAGGGATGCTTCTGTATTATTTAACCCTGGTTCCACTTATTCATATTTATCAAAGTATTTTTCTCATTATCTGGATATGTCCCGTGACTCCTTAGTTTCTTCTATTCATGTATCTATGCTAGAGGGTGATACTATTATTGTGGACTGTGTATATCGATCGTGTGTAGTGACTATTGGGGGGGATTGGAGACTAGAGTTGATCTCTTATTGCTTAGTATGGTTGATTTCGACGTAATCTTGGGTATGGATTGATTGTCTGCATATCATGCTGTTTTGGATTGTTACGCTAAGACTGTGACATTGGCGATGCCGGGGTTGCCAAGGATCGAGTGGAGAGGTTCTCTAGACTATGTTCCCAGCAGAGTGATTTCATATTTGAAGGCCCAAAGGATGGTTGGGAAGGGTTGTTTATCTTATTTGGCCTTTGTGAGGGATGTTGGTGCTGATACTCCTACTATTAGTTCTGTTCCAGTGGTGCGAGATTTTCTGGATGTGTTTCTTGTAGACCTGGCGGGCATGCCTCCCGACAGGGATATTGATTTTGGTATTGACTTAGTGCCGTGAACTCAGCCCATTTCTATTCCTCTATATCGTATGTTACCAGCTGAGTTGAAGGAATTGAAAAGGCAGCTTCAGGAATATCTTGATAAGGGGTTTATTAGACCTAGTATGTCGCCTTGGGGTGCACCGGTTCTGTTTATGAAGAAGAAGGATGGTACTATGAGCATGTGCATCGATTATAAATAGTTGAACAAAGTTACAATCAAGAAAAAGTATCCTTTGTCGCGTATTGATGATTTATTTGACAAGCTTTAGGGAGCGAGGGTGTTCTCCAAGATTGATTTGAGGTCTGGGTATCACCAGTTGAAGATTCGGGAGTCGGATATTCTAAAGACTGCGTTCAGGACCCGTTATGGTCATTATGAGTTCCTTGTGATGTCTTTTGGGCTGACCAACGCCCCAGCAGCATTCATGCATCTGATGAACAGTGTATTCCAGCCTTATCTCGACTCGTTTGTCATAGTATACATTGATGATATCCTGGTGTACTCTTATAGCCAGGAGGAGCATTGTCAGTATTTGAGGATTGTGTTGCAGCGATTAGGGGATGAAAAGCTTTATGCCAAGTTCTCCAAGTGTGAGTTTTGGCTTAGTTCAGTGGCGTTCTTGGGGCACGTGGTGTCTAGTGAGGGGATTCAGGTGGACCCAAAGAAAATAGAGGCGATTCAGAGTTGGCCCAGACCATCCTCAGCTACAGAGATTCGGAGCTTTCTCGGCTTGGCCGGTTATTATCGTCGCTTCGTGGAGGATTTCTCATCTATTGCATCGCCCTTGACCAAATTGACCCAAAAGGGTGCTCCTTTCAAGTGGTCGGATGAGTGTGAGGAGAGCTTTCAAAAGCTCAAGACTGCCTTGACCACAGCTCTAGTTCTAGTATTGCCTTCAGCTTCAGGCTCTTATACAGTTTATTGTGATGCTTCTCAGATCGGTATTGGGTATATCTTGATGCATGAGGGTAGAGTAATTGCTTATGCTTCGCGCCAGTTGAATCCCCATGAGAAGATCTACCATATTCATGATTTGAAGTTAGCTACCATCGTTCATGCATTGATGATTTGGAGGCACTATATCTATGGTGTGTCTTGTGAGGTATTTACATATCATCGGAATCTCCATCATTTGTTCAAACAAAAGGATCTAAATTTGAGGCAGCGGAGATGGTTGGAGCTGTTAAAGGACTATGATATTATCATTCTGTATTATCCCGGGAAGGCCAATGTGGTAGCCGATGCCTTGAGTGGGAAGGCGGTGAGTATGTGTAGCCTTACATTCATTTCTGTTGGCGAGAGACCGCTTGTAGTTGATGTTCAGGCCTTGGCCAACCAGTTCGTGAGATTAGATGTTTCGGAGCCCAGCCGGGTTCTAGCTTGTGTGGTTTATCGGTCTTCCTTGAATGATCGCATCAGAGAGCGCCAGTATGATGATCCCTATTTGCTTGTGCTTAAGGACATGGTTCAGCACAGTGATGCCAGAGATGTTACTATTGGGGATGATGGGGTGTTGAGGATGCAGGGTCGGATTTTTGTGCCTAATGTAGATGGGCTACGTGAGTTGATTCTAGAGGAGGCCCACAGTTCGCGGTATTCCTTTCATCCAGGTACCGCAAAGTTGTACCAGGACCTAAGGCAGTACTATTGGTGGAGAAGAATGAAGAATGACATAGTGGGGTTTGTAGCTCAGTGCCTTAACTGTCAGCAGTTGAAGTATGAGCATCAGAGACCTGGAGGATTACTTCAGAGGCTTGAGATTCCGGAGTGGAAATGGGAGCGCATCACCATGGATTTTGTAGTTGGGCTCCCACTGACTTTGAAGAAGTTCGATGCTATTTGGGTGATTGTGGATTGGTTGACCAAGTCCGCGCACTTCATTCCAGTTGGGACTACTTATTCTTCAGAGCGGTTAGCTGAGATTTACATCCATGAGATCATCGGCCTTCACGGTGTGCCGGTGTCCATTATTTCAGATCGGGGCATGCAGTTTATAATGCAGTTTTGGAGAGCAGTACAGCGAGAGTTGGGCACCCAGGTTAAGTTGAGCATAAAATTTTACCCTCAGACGGACAGGCAGTCCGAGCGCACTATTCAGATATTGGAGGACATGTTACGCACTTGTGTTATTGATTTCAGGGGTTCATGGGATCAGTTTCTGCCGCTCGCGAAGTTTGCCTACAACAACAGCTACCAATCGAGCATTCAGATGGCAATGTATGAGGCTATGTATGGGAGATGGTGTAGATCTCCAGTGGGTTGGTTTGAGCCGGGTGAAGCTAGGCTATTGGGTATTGACTTGGTTCAGGATGCTTTGGACAAGGTTAAATTGATTCAAGATCGGCTTCGTACGGCGCAGTCTAGACAGAAGAGTTACACCAACCGGAAGGTTTGTGATGTTGCTTACATGGTTGGGGAGGAGGTTCTTCTCAAGTTTTCACCCATGAAGGGTGTTATGTGATTCGGGAAGAAGGGCAAGTTGAGCCCTCGGTATATTGGGCCTTTTAAGGTACATTAGAGGATTGGAGAGGTGGCTTACCAGCTTGCCTTGCCACCTAGTTCGTCGAGTGTGCATCCAGTATTTCATGTTTCTATGCTCCGGAAGTATGTCAACGATCCGTCTCATGTTTTGGATTTCAGCACGGTTCAGTTGGATGGTGATTTAACTTATGATGTGGTGCCGGTGGCCATTTTGGATCGACAGGTTCGAAGGTTGAGGTCAAAGGGTATAGCTTCAGTGAAGGTGCAGTGGAGAGGTCATCCAATCGAGGAGACTACTTGCGATACCGAGCAGGAGATGCGGAGTAGCTATCCACACCTATTTGAAACTACATGTACGTTTCTAGACCCGTTCGAGGACGAACGTTTGTTTAAGACGGGGAGGATGTAACGACCCGACCGATTGCTTTATGAGTTGTATCCATGTTCCTCATTTACTGCTCCTTTTATGCTTTATAGTTGTTATGTGACTTGCCGGGGTAGTTGGTTCGGGTCTGGAGGGATTTCGGAATGAATTGAGACACTTAGTCTCAAAGTTGGAAGCTTAAGTTGAAAAGGTTGACCGGATGTTAACTTATGTGTAAACGACTCTGGAATGGAGTTTCGATGGTTCTGTTTGCTCCGTCGGGTGATTTTAGACTTAGAATCATGTCTGGATTGTGATTTGGAGGTCCGTAGTTGAATTAGGCTTGAAATGGCAAAAGTTGGAAATTTAGAAGTTTGACCGAAAGTGGACTTTGTGGTTATCGGGCTCGGATTGGAGTTGTGACTTGTGCGCAAACTTTGGGGTCAATCGGACGTGATTTGATGGGTTCGGGCATCGTTTATAGAAGTTGGAATTCCTTAGTTTCAATAGGCTTAAATTGGGGTGCGATTCGTATTTTTGATGTTGTTTGAGGTGATTTGGGGGATCGACTAAGTTCGTATCGTGTTTTAGGACTTGTTGGTATATTTGGTTGAGGTCTCGGGTGCCTCGGGTTGATTTCGGATGGTTAACGGATCGAAAATGGGACTTAGTGCACTGCTGAAGCTAGAGTCTGCTGTTGTAATCGCACCTGCAGAGCATTGATCGCAGGTGCGAGCTGGGAAGCGTAGAAGCGGAGGTTGGACTGGGGACTGTGGAGCGGAAGCGGAAGGAATTCAGCAGGTGAGAACTCGCACCTGCGTGTGGAGGATCGCAGAAGTGGAAAAGGATTGAGGAGGCTGGTCCGCAGAAGCAGATTGGTTGCGCATATGCGCACCCGTAGAAGTGGGGATTTTGACCGCAGAAGCGGTTGGTCGGCTTAGTGGCTTCCACAGATGCGGATGATGGACCGCAAAAGCGGTGCCGTAGAAGCGAGAATCCTTGCCAGATTATTTAAAACGGGGGTTCCTAGATTTTCACCATTTTTAACATTTTAAGCTCGGGATTTGGCGATTCTTGAGAGGATTTTTGGGGGATTTCTTGAGGTAAGTCATTTGTGATCTAATTTATTCAATAATTGTGTTTCCCTATTGATTTTCCCACATAGTTTGTGTATATTTAAGGTGAAATTTGGGAGTTTGAGGCTAGGGATTTGGAGAGTTTGATTTGGGGATTTGAGTGGCGATTTTGTGTCGGATTTTGGTAAATTTGGTATGGTTGGACTCGTGGTTGAATGGACTTTCGGGTTTGTGACTTTTATCGAATTTCGAGATCTGGGCTTGGGGACAGTTTTTGAGTTAACTTTTAACTTTTGATTAATAACTTAGTATTTCCTTATGGAATTGATTTCTTTAGCCCGTGTTGATTGTATCGCATTGTTTGTTGTTGTATTCGAGGCATTCGGAGGCCTTTTCGCGAGGCAAAGGTGTGTTGGAGTAGAGATTTGCTCAGATTGAGGTAAGTAACACTTCTAAACTTGGTCCTGACGGTTCGAAACCCCAAATTATGTGTTATATGATTGGTGTTGAGGTGGCGCACATGCCAAGTGACGGGTATGTAGGCGTGCACCGTAAGAACTATGACCTGGTCGGTTCCATGGAACTGCATAGTGGATTTATCTTGTTGTTATCTGTGTTTTCATCATGTGATAAGTAATTGAGCTGCCAATCATGCTAGAAATCATGTTTAGGCTATATGCTGGTACTGTTGGGACCCATAGTGGTCATTTCTTGCTGTCGACTTATTGATTACATTAAAACTTGGTACTCACTCATATTTATTCATTGCATATCATATCTTAGACTCCGTTGCTATTTATTGCTATATCATATCATTATTTTTGAGCCAATTTCACGACATTGTGAGCCCGAGAGAGAGAGAGTGGAGAGATTGATGACTGAGTGAGGCCGAGGGCCTGATTGAGAGTGACAATTATGGGATCGGGATGCACACCACAGCATGTTTTATTAATTTATGCCTGGATCTAGCTTATTATAGCGCTTGGGCTGAAGGAGTTCCTTCGGAGTCTGTACACACCCCCAGTGAGCGCAGTTGACTATATTGAGGGATGGATCTTCCCTGGACATGGATCTTCTCCGAATCATTTATACTTGGGGATGGATCTTCCCCTGGGCTAGATTGGCCTTATACAGTACTGAGTGACTAACTGTCAGTTGATGTATAAATATATATATATATATATATATATATATATATATATATATGATGGATCTTCCCTGGGCTGGATTAGCCACATACAATACTGAGTGATTAAGTATTCTGAGAGTGTGAGTACACGAGGCTTTCAGCGTGGTGCTTCACATACAGCATGTGCATTGGCATGTAGATATAAGGAGGTCATACTCCCCATATCATTCAGAATTGATCTATTTTACTTGAATTGAGTTTAACTGTTGAACATGAAAGCATGCCTACATTTCTGTACTGTTATTTCTATATTGAATTGTACCTGCTGAGTTCATCACTACCTTTCAGTCCAAAGGTTAGATTTGTTACTTATTGAGTTGGTTGTACTCACGCTACACCCTACACCCCGTGTGCAGATCCAGGTGCTTCCGGCCATGGCGGTTGCTGAGTTGTGGAGTCTAGATTTTTGGAGACTATCGAGATAGCTGCTTGGCGTTCGCAGACCTTGACTCTCCCTCCTTACCTTTCATTTTATGTTTCAATATTTATTACTTAGATGGTGTATTAGACTATGTCTTTATGTAGAATGCTCATGTACTCGGTGACGCCCCGATTTTGGGAGAGATTTTGTATTGAGTTATGATTTCTTATTCTGTTTTTAAAAGGTTTTCCTTAATTTTAACTGCTTCTGTATCTTTCAAAGATTTTGAGTGTTGGAAATATTTGCGTAGTAGGCTTGCCTAGTACCACAATAGGCTCCATCACGACAGGTTGGTTTTGGGTCATGATAAAGATAAGGTGGGCTTGCTAGTAGGGGAGCTACTTGAAGCCACGCAGTGTGATAAGGTGGGATAAAATGCAGGTAGCTATTTCGAGAAAATAATTTTTAAAACTAAACGTAAGCTCCCGCGGTGATATAAGGAAAGATTGTTATTGGAATTGTGAAAAGGGAGTACGAGGCGGTACCTCGGTTGTGATTCTTGTTGTGCATTTCATATTGAAACGAGTTATTGGTTGAACAGTTCTTGTTGTTTTTATTCTTCCTTTTCTTATTAGTTTTATCCGTTTTTGACTATTGTAATTCTCATTATTTGCTTCCTTCTCGTTATCTTTATACTTATAATTCTGTCATTAGTCTACATTTTTAACCTGCTTCATTATCATTTATTTCTCCGCTTTCCATTACTTCTCGTTATTATATTTTTGCTCTGTTATTCATGCCCTAGTAGGTGTCTTGACCTGGCCTCGCCATTACTCTACCGAGGTTAGGCTTGATACTTACTGGATACTATTGTGGTGTACTCATACTACACTTCTACACATCTTTTTTGCAGATCCAGGTACGTCTGCCCGTGCTGGACGTTAGTGCTCGATTTGTAATTGTTTCCCAGAGATTTCAAGGTATACCTACTCGGCGTCCGTAGGCCTCGAAGTCACCTTCTGTTATCCTTTCATTATTGTTGTTTCTTTTATTAGACAGTGTTGTAGTAGGTATTTTGGAATATTCTTTAGAGCTTATGACTGAATCTCACCGGGTTTTTGGAGTATTCTAGCTGTGATTCAGTTTTTGAGATATTTATGAGACTTATTAGTTTATATCCTATTTCTAGCTTTTATTTCTGTCATATTCTCTCGTTTGTTAGGATTACCTAGTCTTAAAGATTATGTGCCATTATGACATACTAAGGAAGGAAATTGGGGTCCTGACAGATGTAGTGATACGATATTACTACATTGAGAAATATACAAGTCCACATTTAGAAGACATGTCAGCAACAATCAAGGATTCTAAAAGAAGACATGCCAAGATTCAAGACATGCATCGGTCAAAGCATTAATGAAAGAAATTCTCTTTGGTTCTGTAGTAGCCAGAACAAGT
Organism: Nicotiana tomentosiformis; assembly: GCF_000390325.3. NCBI lineage: Eukaryota > Viridiplantae > Streptophyta > Magnoliopsida > Solanales > Solanaceae > Nicotiana > Nicotiana tomentosiformis. The sequence continues at coordinate 48,069,379 of NC_090814.1, read as the reverse complement.
TGAAAAGGCTATAAAGAGGAGTTATACAGAAAGAAAAGCATGCAGCCTTCTATACAATTGTCTACGCAACTACAAGTCTTTTATTCTATTATTAACAAGCATTATAATTTACTTTTAGTAGATTTACTGTGTACCCAAAAGAGTGAATAGAGACGGAAAAATATTGGAGAGGCAGTGTGTCCTGAGAAGTCGTGTCATTGTTTATTTCTTTGGTGAACGAGTAAAAACCAAAGGGTCGTTGTTGGTGAGCGAGTAATAACCAACCTTTTGCGTTGTTGGTAGGCGTGCTAAAACCAACCTTTGTTCGTTGTTGGTGAGAGAGTGAAAACCAAGCTTGTAAACAGTGGTGGTGAATGTTGAAAATCACACAAGTTATATTCAACTCAAATTATAAATAGCTAAAGAGGTAACCTTCTTGCAATCCAAGGGCACTGGATTAGGATACCACATTTTCCGAACAGTATAAAATTCCTGGTGTCATTTACTTTATTGCTCCCATATTTATTATATATCATTACTGTTTGTTATGATTAGTACTTGTTTAAATCGAACTACTAACAGTTTTGTACAGGTTGTCTCCAAATTAGTCGACTATGTCTAAAAAGTAATCGACAAGAAATTTAAAAAGGCTACAATTCATCCCCGTACATTCACTTAGTGCTTTCGCTTCGACACGACATCTTTTCCAAGAGTAGTGTTCCTCTTGAGCTTAATAAGACATATCTGTCTTATCCCCTATCATAAGAACTTCAGACCTGCTGTATTATGCAACATCATTTATAAGGTGGTTACAAAATTTATTTTTAATAGTATAAAATTCAGTGTTGATAATATCATTGGCCCTTACCAATATTGTTTCTTAGAAAATAAGCGGGCCGCTGATAATGCCATTGTGATTTAAGAAATTATTTCACTTTAATAAGATGAAAGGCATAAAAGGAAACATGATTATTAAGATAGACCTTGAAAAAGTTTTTAGCGAATTGAAACAGTCTTTCATCTATAGTATATTAAGGTTTTTAAACTTCCTAGGATATTTAAGTAACCTTATCATGTCTTGTATTATAACCTCCATTTTTATTTTCGTAAATGATATTCTTCTACCCTATTAGAGGTATATATATATATATATATATATATATATATATATATATATATATATATATATATGCCTCCCTACATCTTGATACTATTTATTGAAAGACTCTCTAGACACATTTGTAAGGAAGTTGACACCAAGAACTGGACTCCAGATACTATCTCTAGTGGAGGCAGCAAGTCGTCACACTTATTTTTCGTGAATGATCACACCCTTAAGGCTAGAGCTGACACCAAAAGTAGCAATATCACTCATAGTGCATTCTCCAACTTCTGTGCCAATTCTGACAGAAAATTAATCTTCAAAAGTCCAAGGTCATATTTTCAAATAATTGTGATGCAATGACCAAAAATTCTATTACTACAGCTCTTGACATCAAAGTCAGTGAACACTGCGGGAATTATCTAGGATTGCCTATCACTGATGGAAAACCTAGAGCAAGGGATTTCCAAAACATTAGTGACAATGGGATAATGTTTGGCCAAAATATAGTACCGACAAAAAATCCAACTTCATCTGGGATAGTACCGACAAAAAATCCAAACTCCACCCTCTTAAATTGAAAAATTATCATTTGCCCAAAAGATAAAAGTGACCTGGGTATTATCACTGTGGAACATAAGAATCTTTCAAGGTTTCCTAGGTATTATCTCTATGGAGCATAAGAATCTTTCTCTCTTGGCTAGTCTTGCTCAGAAAATATTCAATAATCTACAGCAACTAGATATCCTTATTAATAAATATACTATGATTAACAGTAACGGTCAAGGCCTACAATGTCGAATAAGTCACATAAATGGAAAAACGTCCTCACTAGTTGGGAAATTTGCAACAACAATATTATTTGGAAAGTCGTAGATGGTAACTATTGGTTTATTAAAAGATGGCGCAGGAAAAAAAATTATAAGTGTTGAGTGAAAAAGTCTCTCATTTTTTTATTAAACATAGAGGGTTTTAAATAGCCAACTTGAGAGTATAATATGCAGAAAAATCTGCATAACAAGAATCCAAAATATCTGATATATCTCAACAAACCAAAAAAATCTAACATAAATTTATTCAAAAAAGTAGATTCATCTTAAAACTAAACTAACTTATTATGCTAAAAAATTACAACAGTAACTGAAGCAAATCTTCAACGCTGCTTCTTTGCTCCAGTTGCTCTAAAATAATTGCTCCTCCTCAATTATTGCTTATGTTGTTTGTGTTTGAGGATTGTGTTGAGTGTCTTTGAACTTGTACACTTTTGTAACATGGCCTGTTTGTTTGCAAATACCACATATTGCATCATGTCTCCACCAACAAAATTTTTCAGGTATGTTTTCTTTTTGCAGTAATTGCAAAGAGGATAATTTACCTTTTATTTTTTGTTTTGTTCATAAAAAGCACCTTGAGTAACTATTTCATGTCTAAATGTTCTTCTTTTTTCTTGTGTTTGAATAGCACTTATTAATTCTGTAACAGAGATGGTAGAGAGATCGTTAGATTCTTCTAGAGAGGAAATTTTGGACTCGAATCTCTCTGGAACCATCACAAGAATTGTTTCAACTATTCTGTCATCTTTGAAATCCTCGCCAAGCAACCTGATTCTATTAACAATAGAAGAAATCATATCAGAATACCTAGTGATAGTCTCGTCTTCTTGCATCCTAAGAGATTCAAAATCTCTTTTCAAATTTAAACTCTGCATTTGTCTAACTCGATCACTTCCTTGGTACTCCTTTTTAAGCTTTTTTCAAACTTTTTTTGTTGTCTCACATTCAATAATTTTAGAACATTGAATTTGTAATTGAATTTTGAATCACAGTTTTAGCTTTATATTTTTTGGTTTTCTCTTTTGAATGATTTTTAATTTGGCAAGGGTAGGATTTACAGGGAGTGGTTGCATTGGTCTACCTTCACTACTAAATATTCGTGTAAAATCGCCTAAAAAACCGACCAAAATCGGTCGGTAATGGCCAATAACCATCCAAAATCCGACCATTTACGTGTGGTCGGTATTTTGAAGGTAGAGCATACCGACCAAAGTTAGTCGAAAATTACCAATAAACTTCGGTCGGTATGCTCTACTTGACCATCTGACAATTTAATTGAATTACCAACCAATATTGGTCGAAATGTTATTTTAATAATTTAAACTTACCGACCAACGTTGATCGGTGTCCTAAATTTAATAATTTTGTTTACCGACCAACTTTGGCCGGTAATAAAAAATAAATTAATTTATAATATTTTACATACCGACCAATGTTGGTCGATACCAGAAAATTTATATTTTTTATAAATAATTAAATTTAATAATATCAACTGACGTTGGTCGGTAATCTGGACATGGCAGCCAACTTACAGACCAAAGTTGGTCGGTAATGTTGATTTTCTAGGAATTCAATGTGCATTAACCGACCAACATTGGTCGATATTTTGTAATTTAAAATATTTTTTATTAGTTACCGACCAAGGTCGATCGATTTTCTAGGATAAAGTTTGGCAGAAAATGCCTGTTTTGGTAGCTACACCGCCTGCCAAATAAAAATAGCATACAAATACCCCAAATTCACATCAAATAACCCCCAATACCCCCTAATTCACCACAAATTCAATCAAACATCCAAATAATACTTTAAAACTAACAAAGTTCAATTAAACATCACAATTCAAAACCAAGCAAAAACTAAGTAATTACAACAAGTTCAAAATTGTTCAATCTAATTCAAAACTAGTTATATTAGTCTAGTCAAAGTATATCAAAGTATTGGTCAAGGGGTGTTTTCTACAACATCATCACCATATGATGAACTTTCATCTACAAGACGGTATAGAGAGCAGTCTTGTAGAGGATGGGAAGAACAATCACGGGGAGGACGGGAGGAACGATCACGTGGAGGTCGAGCCTTTGGCGAGGACTCACGAGACCGAGGTAACGGAAAAGCTTCAGTAGAAAGGAGAGCTCTGATCTGAGCTTGCATATTAAGGAATTAAGCATCTCTAAGCTTTTCTCTTTTCTTGGCCGCTTCTAGCTCGGATGTAAGCTTTGTCACTGTCTCCTGCATAGCCGAGAGGATTTCACTATTAAGTGCCTCACCCTGTGAGAAAGTTCTTATTCCTTGCATTCCACACCTGTAGCGATGGAATTGTTTCTCAGGAAGGCCTGTATACCTTCCCCTTTTTTGGACCGCCAACAACCTCCAACCATATTCTTTCAGCATCCTCGTCTGAAGGTTGGGTTGGCTCACTCGATTCACCAGCTGGCTGACTACGAATGAAGTCCTCCACGTTACTTTGATAGCGACCCTACGTTATTTTAAATTAAATTAGTATATAAAAAATCTTATAAAAGTAAATTATAACACTTACGGAAAATTGAAAGCTTACATATGTAGTCTCTGTCCGGTCCTCAACCCACCTATGTGCATCCCCTCTTTCTTCTTCTTTAAAATATGTGTCTCCTTGAATAGCTCATCATGGTGCATTGGACGCCTATACTTCTTTTCCTGAAAATAAATTAATTTGGTTAATAAATAAAATTGATATACTTAGAAAAGTAAAGACGTAATAATTTAAGCAATTACCAATCTTCTTCTTACTGTCCCGATGTTGATAGCACCCCCAGTGTGCAAGGAGCCTCCCTTCACGGATGAGAGAGCTTTCTTCCCTAGTTCGCTATTCTATAAGAATTGCTTGGTTTGCCATTGCCTTAACAAATCATTCCATAAATGATGCAGACACTAGTCAGGCCTCTTGTTCTTCTTTCTACCATCAGAGAAATGATCCGCCAATCTCTTACGGGCTTTAAGGTGAAAATTTGCAGCCACTTCCTCGCTATAGCGGTCTTCCCAGACACACTTACTCTACATTTTAAAAGTTAAATATTAGATGGAAACATCATAAATAAAGTAGGCGACAACTGCTATTAGGGTCTGTTTATAGATTGAACACTGTAGTAGGAGCTACGTCTCTCAAAGATCGACTCGAAGCTAGCCATACTTATCTTACGATATAAGTGGACTACCTGCGATATCAAAAACCATGAGAGATAAAGCAGAACCGGTGAACCTTTGCATCACGACGTCGAATCATCTTTAAATAAAACGACGGTATGCTGCGAGGAAGCCCCGTCTGCGTCAATAATACATCGGGTGATAACTTTTTGACTCCAGGGATGGCCCCATCTCGGTTGTGGATCTAATCAGTTCTATATAAATTATTTAACTGCTTAAAAGAACATTTATACCTTAAACCGGTTGAAAATTTACTCCTTTAGCGAGTATGGGAAATTACTTCAAGTCGCATAGGGCCGTCATAAAGTTTTTTGATCGCATTGGTGATTATCTTTATAGTCTTCTTACCCGGCCTAAACCTACAATTTAACAATAAAAATACATTATAATATTAGTAAAAATATTATAAAATAATAAACGCAAAAATAACAAATAACTCTTACTTGTTACCCTCCGGGACTATGATGATCCTTCCATAGCGATCATAATGCACTACCTCTGGATCATCATCCTTAGCATGTGTATCAGAGGCATGTGTAGACGATGTAAATGGGGGCTCAGAGCTACAGTCTCACAGGCGAAGTCCTGAAATGGATGGAGTCCATGATGAAGATGGTTGCGATCCCTGTGACTGTGATACAGATAGCTGTGATCCACATGGTTGTGATATAGATGAATGCAATCCATGTGACTGTGATATGAATGAATGTGATCCATGTGGCTGTGATATGTAGGGATACGATCCACGTGGTTATGATGCAGATGGCTGTGATCCACGTGGCTGTGATGCAGATGGCTGCAATCCACGTGCTTGTGAGGCAGCTGGACTGTATGTCAGACGTATATATAGTTCTATGGCCCTGTGATGGAAGACCTGGTGTCTGGATGAAGGTATAGGCCTCGTGATGTTGTGGCAGCTCAGTATAGCTATGTGGTGGAGGATAAGACATAGGCATCTCTGAAGAGGGTGGAAATGTGAGAGTAGTATTATCCCCAGATTCTACCCTTCTCTTTCCCTTCCTAGCCTTTTCTTGACGCCGAGAACTAGTAAGGTCAGTGTTACCTTGATCCTTTCCTGCCATATGTATAATATAATACATATTTAGATTGAAACATATAAGAAACCAGTTGTAACACGAGAGTGCTTTAAAAAATCAACTTTCTAATCCTCGTCGATGTATTGTTCCTCATCCGAGAATTCTGTGTCCTCACTTGTTTGAATTTCATCAGTTGATTGTTCGTTCTCATTTTCTATAATTGTTACTTCATTTATATCAACTTCTTCCAATATGCGTTCAGGATGTTTCAAATTATTTTTTAACTGATCGTCCACTATTTGGTGAACAGTGGAGATAACATTTTGATATGCAACATCTAACACATTCTTGACTTTCACCCTACCTACAGGCTTGGTTTTGATTACAACCCATCAATCAGTCTTATTCCGCCATAATGGATAAGGAGTATAATACATCTGCCTATTGTTATGTGCAATTATGAAAGGATTATATCGATCATACTCCCTCGTATGATTAACCTCAATTATGTTGTATTGGTGGTGTACTTTTGTACCTCTTGTTGGATTTGGGTCAAACCACTTGCATCTAAAGAGTATCAATTTCTTATATGGCCAACCTGTATATTCTAGTTGTAATATTTCTTTGACCACACTATAATAATCAATATCTCCAACTTGGATGCCATCGCCACCTTGAACCCACACCCCATTGTTGTTGCTATTTTTATTCTTAGAGCAATCCTCTGAATGAAACTTATAACCATTCACTACGTACTTAGACATTGTTGTGACCTAAAGCCCAGGTCCCCAAGATATATCTTTCAAAAATTAATTTACACCATTATTTGAATTATTTACCTACATAGTGTTAAAAAAAACTCATAAGTTAGCATAAATAAATAATATATATATATATATATATATATATATATATATATATATATATATATATATAGGGAATATATATATATATATATATATATATAGGGAACTTTAGAAGAACATTATCAGGATAAACTTACAAACTGTTTGAACCACGTATCAAAACTTGTATATACAGCATCATGGCTAAATTGACCCACGAAGTGACTGTGACACATCAAATATTTTTAGTAGTTGCATCAATATGTAATCATTGTAAATTTTTATTTTGATAACTAATAAATCAGTACTTACTTAAGAAATGGTTGAACTTCGGGACAATTTAGCAACACATGCATTGTAGCTGACTTGTACTCCATATTACTCTAACTTCTCTTTCTAACATCCTTAGAACATCGGCCTGGTTGATTGAAGATGAACATTGGCGGATATAATGGATCACTCACACATTCGACAATGTGCCTATTGGGCCTATTCCTAGAACATGGCACGTTACTCTCAAAGTAATAAGAACAAAAATGTGCAGTTTCCTTTGCAAGATAGGCTTCGCATATAGATCCTTCAATCATATTCCTCTACTTAATAAATTGTTTGCATTTTTCAATTATCCTACATAATGTCATGTTAGCCAAGAACGTTCAAATAAAATAAAATATTACATCAAACTTATAATATTACCTCTCAAAGGGATACATCCATCTACATTGAACAGGCCCTCCAAGTCGTGCCTCGTGTACATGGTGGATTGGAAGGTGTTCCATCACATCAATGAAACCTTGTGGAAATATTTTTTCCATCTTACTAGACGTTACACGAATGTTCTGATCCATTTGAAGTAGGTTTTCTTCCCTTAAGGTGGTAAAACACAAGTCTTTAAAAAATAAACTAATCTTTGTGATGGGTTTCCTGATTCTTTCAGGCAAACCGCAAAATACAATAGGCACTAAGGTCTCCATGAAAATATGGCAGTCATGACTTTTCAAATGGCTCAACTTCCCTACCTCCATATCATTTTTTTTCCCAGATTCGACGCATAACCCTCAGGCGTCTTCAATTTCGTAACCCAATTATAATTTGTCGTCTTTCCTCCAAAGTGAATGTGTAACTTGCTTTGGGCTTGAATACCTTACCATTGTTCGCTGTCTGCAAGTATAATTCGGGCCGCCTGCAATATTCTTGTAAGTCCGTTCTAGCCTTCGGGTTATGTTTTGTCTCACCTTTAACATCCATCACTATGTTGAATAACTTTTCAAAATAATTCTTCTCAATATTCATGACATCAAGGTTGTGTCAGAGAAGATTATTCTTCCAATAAGGCAACTCCCAAAATATACTCTGTTTCGTCCAATTATGAGTAACACCATATCCGGGGAATCTAGAAGGTGGAGCCTCAGTAACTTTACTGAAGTTCTGGACCCTCTCCTAAATTTCCTCACCTGAAAGTATAGGAGGTGGCGAATCATATTCTACTTTATTCTTTTTGAATGCATTTTTCATCCTTCTAAACTCATGATCATCAGGCAAAACCTGATGATGACAATCAAACCATGATTGCTTTGGGCCATGTTTCAAAGTGAACGCTTTATTATTTTCCATGTAGTAAGGACAAGCTAGCTTCCCAGCAGTCATCCACCCAGATAACATTTCATACGCAGGAAAATCGTTAATAGTCCACATTAAATTAGCACGCAAGTTGAAATTCTGCTTGGTTGATATGTCATATGTTTCAACACTATCATACCACAACTGTTTTAGCTCATCAATCAAAGGTTGCAAATATACATCAATCAAACTTTTTGAATTATGTGGGACGGGGATAATACAATTTAAAAATATATATGGATTAGTCATACACAACTCAGGTGGTAGATTATAAGGTGTAAGAAAGATAGGCTAGCATGAATATGGTGTCGTAGATATAGAAAAAGGCATAAAGCCATCCGCACACAAACCTAACCGAATGTTCCTTGGTTCACTAGCATACTCTGGATATGTCCTATCAAAGTGCTTCCAAGCTTCTTCATCTGAAGGATGACACATAACACCAGGTGGTCTTCTATTTTCAAAGTGGCATCTCGTATGAGGAGCAAAACTCATCGACGCATATAACCTCTTTAACCTAGGTATAAGAGGCAAATAATGCATCGCCTTCACAGCAACCATATTCCCGCCGGAAAGCCTCTTGAAACGAGGCTTTTCACAGAATTTACAACTTTCTAAATTTGTAACATCTTTATAATATAACATGCAACCATCTTCACAACAATCAATTCTCATCGACGAAAGTCCTAACTTAGAAACCAATATCTTTGCCTTATAGAAATCACCAGGTAAGTTGATATTTGGGTCAACTAGTTCACTCATAAGTTTAATGAAAGAGTCCATGGCCGCTTGAGAAATATTCCCATCAGATTTGATACTTAGTAATCTAACCGCAACAGACAACTCAGAGTGCAGACTTCTTTCACATAGTGGATGACTAGCTTCCTCTAACTGTTCATAAAAAAATTTTGCATCATCATTAGGAGTTTGTTCAACATTTTCATTGGCCTCACCCCCAAAGTGCATCCCAAAAGCATCCGCAACCATATCATGAAATCTAGAATCTTGATTTCTATTCTCCACCGACCTACTACTTTCACCAACAACCATGTTATGAAATATTCCACGGCTGCCATCGATCTCCCCATGATTAGTCTACACAAAGTAATTCTCTATAAACCCCTTCTTATAAAGATGAAGCTTAACTTCCTCCGGTTTTTAAATATCACATAATCGCACTTGACACAAGGGCACCTAATTACTCCTTCAATTTGGTATGATGAAAGTGACATTGCATGTCTAAGAAAGTCATCAACCCCTTCTACAAAATCCTCTCCCATTCCCCACCGATTAGGATAATTTCTATTGTACATCCAAGTACGATGTTCCATCTATACAAATAAAACAAAAATAAATTGAGATATTTCCATAAGTATTAGAACTACTTAATTTATTCTATAATTATAAATTAATTAAATCATTTTTAAATAATTAAGATGATTATTTTTTACTAATTACACCAAAATTAAATTATAGTAAATATAATTAATTATAATTCACTTAATTTAAACATAAACTATAAGTTCAATTTATACCCAAAAGGTTCAACACTTATCCCTAAAAGTTCAATTTATATCCTAAAAGTTCAACCATTACCCCTAAAAGTTCAATTCATATCCTAAAAGTTCAATTCATATTCAAAGAGTTCAACCATTACCCTTAAAAGTTCAATTCATATCCAAAAAGTTCAATTCATATCCTAAAACTTCAATCCATTCCCTAAACAATTCAATTAATACCCTAAACAATTCAATTAACCTCACAAAACATAAACTCTATCCAAAAAGTTCAACACTTACCCCTAAAAATTCAATTCATACACTAAAAGTTCAATTCACAAGAACATATCCTAATAACTTAATTCAATTCAAAGTTAAAAATTCAATTCCTAACTAAACTATTCAAGTCAATACAAACTTAAACATTCAATTTACACCATATGTAATCAATTCAATTCAATCCAATTAAAACAAGACCTAAGCCCTAGATTTAAATAAAATGAAAAGTTAATAAATTAATTTAAACACTAATTAACTAATTCATAACTAATTAACAAAACATTAAATTTATACAAAAAAGATGTAAGTTCTAATTTAAACCTAGAATTTTTATGAGGTGGAAGATGAGGGGCGGTAGTGGAGGCAGTAGCAGCGGCGGCGGGGGCAGTGGCGACGTGGGGTGGGGAATGAGATTTATGTGAGGAAAATAAAGAAGGAGTGGGGAATGGTGTTGTGTGTGTGAGGGAGAAGATAGTGGAATTAGAAAATTTTGAGAATTAGAGAATAAGAGAAATTAGGAGGAAAGACCGTATTTCAGATCTGGAATTAAAGGTACCGACCGACATCAGACGGTACACTTAAGTGACCGCTAACTGTGTTTGACCACAGTTAACCGACCGACTTCGGTCGGTAATTTATTAAAAAAAACTAAATTATTATTTTGTGTTATTATTTCTTAAAATATTATAAACTTTAAAAAATATTATAAATTATAAGCATATATTTTATTCACATAAGCATAATCTTTATAAATAATTATTATATTAACTAATTACTTTTAATAAATTATAAGCATATATTTTATTCACACACACACACACACACATACATATATATATATATATATATATATATATATATATATATGACGTTTATTTTATTCGAATTTCACATTTCGTCGTATATATCCATTCATTTTATAACTAATTACAAATTACATAGATTAATAAATATCGGTCGAGACGTTTTATCTTTTGTATTCATCTATCTACGTTAATTTTTTAAGTTATAATTAAGTATATGAGTCATTTCACACACACACACACACATATATTATATTGTAATTGATGATCAATCACATACATTACTACGAATGAAAACTTGATCAATTGATGAATTGGTAAACCGATATTATTCTATTTTAAATATGTTTAATCGATTGTTATATTAACTCGTTTTCTTAATGCTAATAGCTTCTTTCGTTTATTTAATTTGTGATACATATATACATGTCAAAGAAGTTTAGTATTCTTCTATATTTCATTCATTCATCACTAATAATGCATGACATAGATTAATCGATATAGGTCGAGACGTTTTATTTTTAATATTCATCGATGCATCTAAGTAAGTTATAAGTCGATGAATCAATTTACAAATAGATATATTTGATGATGATCAATTATATATACTATTTAGATTATTACTTCTTCACAAGTCTATCCCCAAAAGAACCCGACCTTGTGGCCCTAGCGCTTCGCGTTCTTAGATGCGGCTATACTTCTCTATATATATAGATGTGTACACTTCGTTGTACTACTTTAACTATATATAGCTTGTTATAGTATATGTTATTGCATTCATTATTTGTATTACTAAATAAAGTATTAATGGATTCTATTTATATTATTTAGATATTAAATTTTAATGTGATTCAAAAGTTTGACCATCTTTGACCTATGAACCGACCGAAGTTAGTCGGTTATATTCCAGAAATTACATCTATCGACCAAAGTTGGTCGGTAAAATCTTCTCCTGTAATAACCAACCGATTTTTGTCGGTATATTCAACTATAAATTTTATAAAATATTTAAATAATAAAATAATTATTAAAATTTAAAATTGTGGGTCCACATTACCGACCGATGTTGGTCGGTAATTAAAAAAGTACTTTGACTAAGCAAGTCTGATCATTGCGGTCAAATATTTGACCAATACACCGACCGAAATCGGTCGATATGTAATTTTAATAAAACGTAAAATAATTTTTTGATAGTTTCCGTCCGTTTTGGACGATTTTTTGGTTGCTTTTGTTGACCGGCCAACGTTGGTCGGTATGGCTCGGTCGAATTTTTTCAAATTTCTAGTAGTGCTTCCATTACAACTTTCCATAAATCATATGCTTCAAGATATGATTTCATTTTCACTCACCAAATCTGATAGTTTTCACCATTGAAAGTTTGTGGGGCATTCAAAGAGAGACTGTTGGTTGCAATGTTTAAAAATGGGTTTAAAAATTGATATTGGTTAAAAATGCTTTGAAAATGGTTATTTAGAAGAACGCACAGATCCCGTAAGAACAATGAAGCTCTTGATACCATTGTTGGTTTTTTAAAAGATGTGGCAACAAAAAGATTAAAAGTATTGATTGAAAATATCTCTTAATTTTTTATTAAACATAGAGGGCTTTAAATAGCCAATTTGAAAGCATAATATGCAGAAAAATCTGTATAACAAGAATTCAAGAAACCTAAAAAAAATTAACATAAATTTAAATTCAAAAAAGAAGATTTATCCTAAAACTAAGTTAACTTATTATGCTAAAAAATTACAAGAGTAACTGAAGCGAATCTTCAATGGTAACCATATTAATATAGGAACTACTCCTAGGACTCCGGGACAAAACTCTCTTAGAAGCTACATTCATGGTCCTCTTCCTATTAGGTAAATCGATAAGGTGGTGAGTACACTATTCCACAATGGAACTTCAAACCTTGCTCCTATTCCATTTGATCTCCTTAAATATATTGTTAATGCTATCCATTGCGTCCATATTTCCCAATATAAAATTAAGGTAGACCAACCTGTTTGGGCACTGACTAATGATCTTAAATCTACCACAAAATAGATCTGATACTATCTCCAAGATAGTCTCAATTACGGGAGAGACTTTAGCTGGATTTGGTAGCAACACAACCTCATTAATATAAAGTTCTTCTTATGGTTATCCTATTACAATAGACTACCTTCAAAAGTTTACTTAAACTCCGTTGGCATCAACATAGATACTACTTGCTCTAATTGCAAGAATAGAGAATGAAACTATTAAGCATATCTTCTTAGAGTGTGACATTGTGAAACGTTTTTGCAGCAAGCTAGGGTTTAACAGCTCCTAGCTCCCAAGTTGTCAATTGCAAAAGCAGGTTCACTTGCTTGAGACATTAAGAAGAATTAACTTTTACACTACAAATTCTTATTACAATTGGTCGGACTTTCTTCCTTATAATCTTTTGAATATTTGGCTAAACATGCAGCAATAATAACCACCATAATAATCTCCAGTATGAGTTCATATTGACTCTACCAAGGCTAGGCATGGAATTGAATCTTTTAGCAAGGAACCAGTAGGAAATAATTCTATTAATCTTTCTCTTACTTGGATTGCTCATAACGTTGGGTGCTATATATAAGCTAAATAAGAATGGAGCAATAAAAGGAAATAATAATCAAGCAGGCATAGGGGGATCTTCAGGAATTGCAATGGCGATTGGGTGCTTGGATTATATGTAACTGTGCATGCACATTGTTTACCCGAAAAACAGATAGAGTTGAATTTATGCGTAGTTCTAAGGGTACGTGGTATAACTTGGTATAAATCAGAAAAGTAAGTAGCAATATATTGAGTATTGACTGTATAAAGAATGAAATACAAACCAAACTGAGTGGAAAACGGTTTATGAACAAGCAAGACGAATCAATATACAAAACCCAAAAAAAGGATAATCTCTCTATGAATATCAGTATGTTTTTCTCCGTGAATATCAATAATATGAGAGTGTATGAATGCCTTAATGATCGATCCCTTACAGAAATAATAGACATCCCTCTTATAGTGGAGGGATCCTACTTTGGATATAATTAAGAATACATAGCGGAAAACCTATGATAGATTAGTTTTTCCCTAATTCCTGCCGAGATTCTCTCCTTTAGTGTGGCTGTAACAGCTTTTGTCCCTTGGCTCGATCTTGATCGGACTTGGTTTTGGTTGATTTTCAGATTTAGAGCTCGATATTGACTTGGGGCCCGGTATTGACTTGGGCTCGGTATTGGTCGGTCTCTGGCTCTCAAGCTCGATAACCCGCTTCGCATTATAGTTCGATTTGGATTCGAGCTCAGTAATGACTTCGAGCACGGTATTTGATCAGTCCCAGAAATTTGAACTCGGTAACCTAGCTTCAGATCTCAAACTCGATATTATGAAGATGACCTTCAGTCTATTATGTTCTAATCTTGACCAATCATATGAAGGTCTAAACCGGTTTTGACTGTATACAGATAGTCCCCTTGTTTCTCGGAAAGAATATGGTGAGAAATGACATGATTTTCCAATGGTATGACTCGATACAAAGTGACATTTGCATCGAGCCCGACCATGACGTACGTGATAGATGTCCCGTCGGTTCAGTTTACCAAGGCATTAAATGCATGTCAGACGATGGTCGGCCATTGTTGACATTGAACCGTTATTGCCAACCCTATAAATAGCCCCTCTTTTTACAACTTTTTACTTTTACATCTCCAAATCTTCTAAGTTCCATTTCGCATCTTCTGAGTTCTTCATCTGTAAATTTGTGATTTTTACTGCAAAATTCCTCTTTTAGAACACCAAATCTTGTCATCTTCCTCTATCTTCAATCTTTAAATCCCAATGGCAAAAACGTCAAAAACCGTTCCTCAAAAAGAAAAAGCTTCTTCTTCGCGGCTCGCAGGCGACAAAACACAGGTGGAGCCACGACCTGAGAAATGTGTTCCCGGGGGGTGTGTTCTTACCTCCAATTTTAAGATCGACAAAGCTTCGTCGGTCCCAGGTCGATGCGAGCCAGTATCGAGGTATATGTGCTCGATAACCGAGGGTCATCTTAAATAGTTAAGGAAAGATTGCAACTGCGAGGACAAAGAAGTGATAATCCCGGCTCCCGAAGAAGATATTACTACCCATGTGAAAGTGGTTTTAAGTGTGTATACTTACCCTTTCACGTTGAGCCCTCTCGACCCTGTTATCTTCGATTTTTGTCGCCAGTATCAAGTAACCCTAGGCCAAATCCATCCTTCTTTTTGGCGAATTGTTATTTTAATCTGCTTCTTCGTGAACAAAGTCGGGGGGATGTCATTCATCCTCGACCACCTCATTAGATTGTACAGCCCCTACCTCTATCGAGGTGGGTTAATAAAACTCCAGTGCCGGGCTACCAAAGTGCTGTTCTCGAGCATTGACGGGGGCAAGGATCGAGGCTGGATGGGCAAGTTCGTTTGAGTGAAGACTTCTGACTTAATCCCGGCCGAGAATATGCCGTTTCCCGAGGAATAGAACATGAAGCGTAAGTATAATTTCTATTATTAGCTCCTATTGTTTTGCTCATTTGTTTCTTTCTCATCGATATCCTTTTTCGTGATGTAGCGGTTGCGTGGATGCCCGGTGTTATTCCTAACCTTAAGAGCTGGGTACGGGACCTGGCTTCGACCTCCACATATGCCGAGCGCTCATGGCACGACTTATCAAAGGACCGATGGGAAGCTAAAAATCATGGTAAGCCTCTTTCCCATGTCTTCTATGATTCGAACAAGACGTCTTTCCTATACTTAACCAATTTTCTTGTATGTAGGCCTGGGCAAAGATGCATTCATGAGGGCCTCGTATGGCGAGGAAGAGACTTCGGCCCCAGTTCCGAAACCGGCGAAGGATAACAAGAAAAAAAGGGCCTCTACTGCCGATGATCCAAAGCTTAAGACGACGACGGCTCGTAAGCCGAGGAAGAACATCATCCTTATGACCGAAGAATCTGTTCGGCGCCTAAGGGAAGAAGAAGAAGAAGAAGAAGAAGAAAACGACGGGTCCATACTGGTGGCCTGAGTGAAGAAAACCATCGATGCCCCAAAGGTAGCTGGGTCAATAGCGGTTAATGAGGCTCCATCTCGAACTGAGGGGATATCGAAGAAGGACTCGGACAAAGTCCTCGAGTCATTGGAGATCGAGGATGCCTCTCACCGAAGTCATCAATCGGTGGGTATATCAGAAGGGGCCGACCCTGAAGCTCTTCGAACTGAGGAGAACACCCCAAGCGACTCGCTTGGGGTAATAGTAATCGAAGACTCGCCTACTCTCCCCGCTTTTTCCGAAGGGGCAATTCGGGAAGCCCGAGCTTTGGGGACCCTCGAGGTAGTCGGGGCCCTTGAGGGTGAGGACCCCTTTCGTGATTTATTTACCGGTATCGAGGATGTTGCCGGCCCGAGTGACGCATCGGGTCTTTTCTTCAAGGTTCAACGAGCCCTGAATCGGGTAAGTCTCGATTCCCTTTGTTGATGTCTTATTTTTCCATTTTCAGCCTAACTTTTTCTCTTTTTCGTATAGGCTTTAGCTCTTCATCAAGAGGAGTTTCCAAATCTCGGGCTAAGCTGAGCCGATGTGAGGCCGACTTCCGCGTGCTTTCGGAGGAGAGAAATGCCCTCAAACTTCTTAATGGGCAGAAAAAGGAAGAGATCAAAGATCTTCGAGCCAAGTTGGCAAAGGCATACCAAGATCAGACTGACCTGACCGAGCAGGTAATGATAATCTTAAAAACTCATGGGCTCAATTCAGGAATGATGGCTAATATTTCGATCTCACAGTTGCAGCAGAAGCTTGAGGTAATCGAGCTGCTTCGTGAGGAGGTCGATACGATAAGGGCGGAGACCTTGGGGTGGAAAGAAGGCATGGACCGCCTCACTACAGAAAAAGAGACTGCTCGAGCCCAATTATCATCGTTTGAAAGTCAACTTCAAGGCATGAAGAAGAAGAGCTCGGTTCAAGCAATAAAAATAGAGGAGCTCGAGGCTCGGTTGGCTTCCGAACATGCCAAGGCCAAATCTGAAGCCGAAAAAGCAAAGGCCGAGGCGGATGCATTCGTAGCCGTCTATCGGGCCGATGCTGAAGCCACTCAAGCACAAGAGAAAAAGGCAGTCAAAACCGCTCAAACTCGAGCATATTGGGTTGCTGAACTCGCCAAATGCCAATCTCAGAGGGAAACCCTCGAGGAGATCCATGCTCGAGGTTTTGATCTTACCGAAGAGATAAAAAAGGCTAAAGAGCTTGAAGCCAATACCGGAGCCTTGGTTTCCGATGATGATGATGATGATGATGATGATGATGATGGGAGCAAGAGTGGGTCTTAGAGCGGGGAGGAGCCCAATGGAGAAGAGACTGCCCCCGGAGATAACCAGGAAACTTAGGGTTTTTTCCATTTTGATTTTTTGTATAGGGTTCTGATCAGATGTTGTAAATACTCTTATATATATAAAAAGATCTTTTCCTTTCCCGACTTGTCTCTGTTTTATTCTCTGTCTTGTGAAGATTTTGTTTCATTCATGCCTTATAAAAGTTTTCATAAGTTCGAGGCCTTAGTCAATTTGATCGAAGTCAGACCTTGTAGCCTTTATAACGGAGTGAATGTTTGTTCGAACTTGAAATAAAAAGTATCCCTTAGGCTAAATAGTCGAGTGTATTTGGTTTCTCAAAAAAGTAGCCTTTAGGTTCAGTAATTGAGTGAGTGTTTGCTCGAACTAGAAGCAATGTAGCCCATAGGCTTTTATGGTCGAGTGAGTGTTTTCTTGAACTCGAAGAAAGAGTAGCCCTTAGGCTTAGTAGTCGAGTGAGTTCTTGTTATAACTCGAAGTAAGAGTAGCCCTTAGGCTTAGTAGTCGAGTGAGTGCTTCCTCGAACTCGAAGTAATGTAGCCCGTAGGCTTTAATAATCGAGTGAGTGTTTGCTCGAACTCGAAGTAAGAGTAGCCTTTACGCTTTATGGTCGAGAAATTGATTGCTCGAACTCGAAATAAGATTATCCCTTAGGCTTAGTAGTAGAGTGAGTGCTTGCTCGAACTCAAAGTAGTGTAGCCCGTAGGCTTTATAAGGTAGCCCTTAGGCTTATGTGGGGCTTGATCTCGTTGATGTTTCGGTTGGCAGTCCCCGATTTGTGGGGTAATGGTCGGCCCTTAAGCCTGTTTGCATAATAGATCACAAAATAGAGGATGGATTCTGAGATATGAGATATTGGTAAAGGATAAATTTCTCTTTATGTCATTATATATGTGTTCATGTTTTGTACCACGGATCGAGTAAGCTACACGAGCATGGTTCATTTTGACCATTTGTCTCTTATAATTTTTTCTATCGAAACCCTGTTGTCATGAAGTAACATCCTTACATCGAACTTGATGATCGAACTTGATATATTCGACGGTAATGCCCCCCGGTATTCGAGGTTGATTGTAAAGAGGCCTTGGATACTGTTGAATTGTTCTAAGTTAGCACGATTAATGGTTGCCTCATTAAAAACCTTGCGAAAAAACCCATTTGGGATAAAACCGGTCTAAGGGAAAAAGTGTGCAACGCGTGCTTTCAGGCCTAAAGGCTTCAGGTTGAATAACCCATCCTTGTTCCTGGTCGAACTCCTGCAAGGGTTAGTTTCGAAATATGAATGAACATGGGAGGGTCGTACCTTAGCAGTAGTATCGTTTTAGGTGCGACACATTCCAATTGCTTGGTAGTTGTTTGCCATTTATCACACCGAGCTTGTAGGATCCTTTACCGATGATTTCGAGAACCTGATACGGTCCTTCCCAGTTAGGACCCAGTTTTCTTTCATTTGGATTTTAGGTGTTGAGGGTGACTTTCCTTAGCACTAAGTCCCCGATTTTAAAATATCGAAGATTGGTTCTTCGATTATAATACCTTTCGATCCGCTGTTTTTGAGCGGCTAATCAGACGAGAGCTGCTTCTCATTTTTCGTCCAATAGTTCTAGGCTTGTGTTCATCGTCTCGTTATTCGACTCATTTGTTGCATATGAAAACCTGGTGCTAGGTTCTCCGACCTCAACCGGGATAAGACCTTCGGCGCCATAAACCAACGAGAATGGTGTTGCTCCGGTACTCGATTTCAATGTTGTGTGGTATGCCCATAGGACTTCGGGTAGTATTTCTCTCCATTTTCCTTTAGCGTTGGTTAATCTTTTCTTAAGATTTTGGATGATGGTTTTGTTGGTTGATTCGGCCTGTCCTCTCCCGCTGGGATGATAAGGTGTTGATAGGATCCTTTTGATTTTGTGATCTTCGAAAAATTTGGTTAGTTTGCTTCCGATGAATTGTTTTCCATTGTCACATACAATCTCGGATGGCATCCCGAACCGACATATGATGTGGTCCCAAATGAAGTCTATTACTTCCTTTTCTATGACTTTCTCGAAAGCTTGTTCTTCAACCCATTTAGAGAAATAATCAGTCATAAATAAAATAAACTAATCCTTACCTGGGGCCGACGATGTCCATCCCCCATTTCATGAAAGGCCATGGAGATAGGACCGAGTGGAGAAGTTCCCCGGGTTGATGAATCATGGACGCATGCCTTTGGAATTTGTCTCATTTTTGAACGAACTCCTTTGCATCCTTGTTCATATTGGTCCAATAATACCCTGCTCTGATTATTTTGTGGACCAACGATTCGGCACCGGAATGATTTTCACAAGTGCCTTCATGAATTTCATGTAAGATGTAATCGGTGTCTCCCGGTCCCAAACATATTTCCAGTGGACCACCGAACGTCCTCCTAAATAGCGTCCCGTCTTCGGACAAGGTGAACCGTACTGCCTTTGTGCGCAGAACTCTCAATTATTTTGGATCTTACGGAAGCTTCCTGTTCTTGAAGTACTCTATGTATTTGTTTCTCCAATCCCAGGTTAAACTCGTGGAGTTTATCTCGGCGTGGCCTTCTTCGATTACTGATTTCATGAGTTGTACGACAGTTCCCGAGTTGAGTTCATCATCATCGACCGACGATCCTAAGTTTGCAAGAGCGTCGGCCTCACTGTTCTGCTCTTGAAGTACATATTGCAAAGTCCATTCCTTAAATCGATATAGTGTCACTTGCAATTTATCCAAGTACCTCTGCATTCAATCTTCCCGGACTTTAAAAGTCTCGTTGACTTGATTTACCATGAGGAAGGAATCACATTTAGCCTCTATGACCTCGGCTCCCAAACTTTAAGCTAGTTCGAGACCTGCAATCATGGCCTCATACTCGGCCTCATTGTTAGTCAATTTTATAGTTTTAATAGACTGTCTAACTACATTACTTGTGGGCGAGTTTAGTACGATGCCCAGTCCGGACCCCTTTGCGTTCGAGGCACCGTCCGTAAAGAGGGTCCAGACTCCCGAAGTGCTACCCAATTTTACCAGTAATTCTTTTTCAATTTTGGGTACGAAGGCCGGCGTTAAGTCAGCCATGAAGTCCGCAAAGATTTGAGATTTGATAGCGGTTCGAGGTCGATACTCAATGTCGTACCCGCCGATCTCTATGGCCCATTTGGCAAATCGACCTGAAAGCTCAGGTTTGTGTAAAATATTTTGTAGAGGATAAGTTGTTACAACATGTATCGGATGGCACTGGAAATATGGTTTTAGTTTCCTAGAGGCACTTATTAAAGCAAGCGCTAATATTTCTAAGTGTGGATATCTAGTTTCGGCCTCACCTAAAGTTCGACTGACATAATAAATAGGGAATTGCGTAGCTCGTTCTTCTCGAATTAGGACTCCACTTATCGCTATCTCCGAGACAGATAGATATAGATAAAGTTGTTCGTCTTCCTTTAGGGTATGAAGCAACGGAGGGCTCGATAAATACTGTTTTAGCTCTTTCAAAGCCTTCTAACATTATGGAGTCCATGAAAAATTGCTTTTCTTTTTAAGTAAAGAGAAAAATCGGTGGCTCCTATCTGAGGATCTCGAAATGAATCATCACAGGGCAGCTATCCATCACGTTAGCCTTTGCACGACCTTTACATTATCTACCATTGTGATGTCCTCGATTGCTTTGATTTTATCAGAGTTAATCTCGATTCCTCGATTGGACACCATGAAACCGAGAAACATGCCCAGCCAACCCCGAAAGCACATTTTTCGGGATTGAGCTTCATATTGTACTCCCTTAGTATGTTGAAAGTTTCCTGCAAATGATTTAAATGGTCCTCTGCTCGCAGGAATTTAACTAACATGTCATCAATATAAACCTCCATTGATTTTGCTATTTGTTTTTCGAACATTCTGTTTACTAGGCGTTGATAAGTTGCACCAGCATTTTTTAGACCGAATGGCATTACATTATAACAATAAGTCCCATACTTAGTGATAAGCGAGGTCTTTTCCTGATCCTCCGAGTTCATCTGTATTTGGTTGTACCCGGAATAGGCATCGAGAAAACTGAGAGTCTCGTGGCCGGGCGTGGCATCAATCATATGATCTATATTAGGCAAAGGAAAAGAATCCTTAGGGCATGCTTTATTCAGATCTTTATAATATATACACATTCTAAGTTTGTTCCCTTTTTTAGGGACTACCACCACATTTGGTAGCCATTCGGGACTCTCTATCGAGCCCAAGTCAATACCGAACCCCGAGTCAATATCGAACTCTAAATCTAGAAACCAACCAAAACCAAGTCCGATCAAAATCGATCCAAGGGACAAGAGCTATTACAACCGCACTAAGGGAGAGAATCTCGGCAAGAATTAGGGAAAAGCTAATCTATCATAGGTTCCCCACTATGTATTCTTAATTATATCTAAAGTAGGATCCCTCCACTATAAGAGAGATGGCTATTATTTCTGTAAGGCATGGATCATTAAGGCATTCATACACTCTCATATTATTGATATTCATAGAGAAAAACATGTTGATATTCATAGAGAGATTATCTTTTTTTACGTTTTGTATATTGATTCGTCTTGCTTTTTCATAAACCATTTTCCACTCAGTTTGGTTTGTATTTCATTCTTTATACAGTCAATACTCAATATATTGCTACTTACTTTTATGATTTGTACCAAGTTATACCACGTACCCTTAGAACTACGTATAAATTTAACTCTATCTATTTTTCGGGTAAACAGTTTGGCGCCCACCGTGAGGCTAAGGATAAAAGTGGTTGTTTGGTACGAATATCTACAACACGCGCCATTTTACGCTTGCTCTCGAAAGTGTCTTTCAATTTCATGTTAGAAACAATGATCTCTCAATTAATGGCCCAACCTATCGACAACGAAGCTGGCCTTCAAGATCAGAACAGCAACTTAACCCCAGGGGAAGGAAGGCCACTCGTCGATCCCGTTGGAGCTCGGGTCGAAGAGCCAATAGACGTTAATTCACATACAGCCATCGAGGCGAACCAGCATTCCGACGCTAAAAATAGCATTCATGGTGGAACTCGGTCTGCAGCTTGAAATACCCAAAATGCTGAGGAAAACAGAATCAGCTTGCGTATGATTTTCGAGATGTTGCAAGCTCAACAAGTAGCAATAGACCAGTTACAGAGCCAAACCCAGGCACCGACCAGACTCGAGCCCAGTCCACCCCAAGAAGTCACCCACAAAACCGGGCCAGCTATAGTAAGGTCAAATGAGCAAGAATCGGGGACTAATCCCAAAATTGTTAAGATATTCGAAGAACTGACAAAACGAATAGAGTCGGGAGAAATGAGGATCAAAGCAAACGATAAAAAAGTGGAAACGTATAACTCCAGGGTTGATCAGATCCCAGGGGCACCACCGATATTAAAGGGCTTAGATTCAAAAAAATTGTACAAAAGCCTTTCCCCCCGAGCGCGGCTCCTAAACCAATCCCAAAAACATTTCGCATGTCCGAAATTCCTAAATATAATGGACCGACCGACCCCAACAAACATGTAACCTCTTACATATGTGCCATTAAAGGGAGCGATCTAAAGGACGATGAGATCGAATCTGTATTATTGAAAATATTCGGTGAAACCCTATCAAAGGGAGGAATGATATGGTATCATAATTTACCATCTAACTCTATCGATTCTTTCGTAAAAGCACATGCCAGAGCCATAAAGGTCGAGACCAAGAAGTCAGACCTTTTCAAGGTAAGGCAGAAGGACAATGAGATGCTAAGAGAGTTCGTATCTCGTTTCCAAACGGAACGAATGGATCTACCACCGGTCACCGACGATTGGGCTGTACAAGCTTTCACTCAAGGACTGAACGAGCGGAGCTCGATGGCTTCATGACAGTTGAAGCAGAATTTGATCGAGTACCCGGCTATTACTTGGGCCGATGTACACAATCGATATCAATCGAAGATCAAAGTTGAAGATGACCAGTTGGGGTCTAGGTCCGTTATTAAAAGGGATATCAATCGAGAACCAAGGTCGATTAGGGACCGATACCGACCATATATTGGAGACCACAGGGGAAACGAACCAAGGCATAACCCCGTACAAGGCAATAAAAGAAGCGATCGAGGATAAGGGTCTCGGGGGCTGATGAACAGAAATGGATTCGACAGGCATACTGGACCTAAGGAAGTACTACGGTTATCGGAGTATAACTTTAGCATCGATGTATCCGCTATCGTGTCGGCTATCGGACGCATCAAGGACACTAAATGGCCTCGAACTCTGCAGACCGATCCTGCCCAGAGGAATCCCAATCAAATGTGCGAATATCATGGCACTCATGGCCACAGAACGGAAGATTGTAGGCAACTAAGAGAAGAGGTAGCCCAGTTATTCAATAAAGGGCACCTTCGAGAATGTTTAAGTGACAGGGCCAAAAACCATTTCAAAAACAGGGATTGCAATAAGCAAAACAAACAGGAAGAGCCAAAACACATCATCCACATAATCATCGGTGGGATCGATATCCCTCAGGGGCCGGTGCTCAAACGCACTAAGACATCGGTTATAAGAGAGTAGCGATCTCAAGCTCAGGATTATGCATACGTAGGAACCCTGTCTTTTAATAATGAAGACGCGGAAGGAATCATGCAACCACATAACGATGCACTGGTAATATCTGTACTTATGAATAAAACTCAAGTTAAACATATGTTAATTGATCCAGGTAGTTCGTCCAACATGATTCGATCGAGGGTCGCAGAACAACTCGGTCTACAGGACCAGGTCGTGCCCGCAACCTTGGTACTAAACGGATTCAATATGGCATGTTAAACTACTAAGGGCGAAATAATCCTACTAGTTAATGTGGCCGGGACCATCCAAGAAACGAAGTTCCACGTGATCAAAGGCGATATGAGATACAACGACCTATTCGAAAGACCATGGATCCACAATATGAGGGCTATACCCTCGACCCTCCACCAGATTTTGAAGTTCCCAACATCGGAGGGAATCAAAACGGTTTACAGGGAGCAACCGACCGCTAAAGAAATATTTTCCACCACTGAAGTGATTCCGATATCATCATTATTATCAGCAAAAAGATCGGATTCGAAGGAGGAATGGAATACCAAATAGCAATCACAAACGTCAGCTTTGACCCCATTAAAGAATCAGAAGACTGACGAAGATGATGAACATGGGGTCCCTTGATCCTTCATAGTTCCCAATGATTCCGACGTACCCAATCAACGATCGAAGAACTGGAGCAAGTCATACTAATCGAACATCTTCCCGAACAAAAGGTATACCTGGGCACAGGGTTAGATCCCGAGCTCAAGAGAAAGCTTATTCAATTTCTTATAGCTACCATAGACTGTTTCGCTTGGTCCCATCTTGACATGACAAGGATCCCACCGGGAATCACCACTCATAAGCTAAGCTTGGACCCAAAGTTCCACCCGATAAAACAAAAAAGAAGGCCCCAGTCTGAGGTCAAACATGCCTTCATCAAAGACGAGGTAACCAAACTTGTTAAAATAGGGTCCATTCGGGAAGTAATATATCCCGAATGGCTAGCAAATGTGGTGGTAGTCCCTAAAAAAGGGGAACAAACTAGAATGTGTATAGATTATAAAGACTTGAATAAAGCATGCCCTAAGGATTCTTTTCCTTTGCCTAATATCGATCATATGATCGATGCCACGGCTAGCCACGAGACTCTCAGTTTTCTCTATGCCTGTTCTGGGTACAACCAAATACAGATGAACTCGAAGGATCAAGAAAAGACCTCGTTTATCACTAAGTATGGGACTTATTGTTATAATGTAATGCCATTCGGTCTAAAAAGAACTGGTGCAACCTATCAACGCCTAGTAAATAGAATGTTTGAAAAGCAAATAGGAAAATCAATGGAGGTTTATATTGATGACATGTTAGTTAAATCCCTGCGAGCAGAGGACCATTTAAAGCATTTGTGGGAAACTTTCGACATACTAAGGGAGTACAATATGAAGCTCAATCCCGAAAAATGTGCTTTCGGGGTTGGCTCGGGCAAGTTTCTCGGTTTCATGGTGTCCAATCGAGAAATCGAGATTAACCCCGATAAAATTAAAGCAATCGAGGACATCACAGTGGTAGATAATGTAAAGGCCGTGCAAACACTAACGGGACGGATAGCCACCCTGGGACGATTCATTTCGAGATCCTCGGATAGGAGCCACCGATTTTTCTCTTTGCTTAAAAAGAAAAGCAATTTTTCATGGACTCCGGAATGTCAGCAGGCTTTGGAAGAGCTAAAATGGTATGTATCGAGCCCTCCGTTGCTTCATACCCCGAAGGAAGACGAACAGCTTTATCTATATCTAGCTATCTAGGAGATAGTAGTAAGTGGAGTCCTAATTCGAGAAGAACGAGGTACGCAATTCCCTATTTATTATGTCAATCAAACTTTAGGTGAGGCCGAAACTAGATATACACACTTAGAAAAATTGGCGCTTTCTTTAATAAGTGCCTCTTGGAAACTAAAACCATATTTCCAGTGCCATCCGATACATGTTGTAACAACTTATCCTCTACAAAATATTTTACACAAACATGAGCTTTCAGGTCGATTGGCCAAATGGTACATAGAGATCGGCAGGTACGACATCGAGTATCGACCTCGAACCGCTATCAAATCTCAAATCTTAGCGGACTTCATGGCTGACTTTACGCCAGCCTTCGTACCCGAGATTAAAAAAGAATTACTAGTAAAATCGGGTATCACTTCGGGAGTCTAGACCCTCTTTACGGATGGTGCCTCGAACGCAAAGGGGTTCGGACTGGGCATCGTACTAAAATCTCCCACAGGTAATGTAGTTAGACATTCTATTAAAACTACAAAATTGACTAACAATGAGGCCGAGTATGAGGCCATGATTGCAGGTCTCGAACTAGCTAGAAGTTTGGGAGCCGAAGTCGTGGAGGCTAAATGTGATTCCTTCCTCGTGGTAAATCAAGTCAACGGGACTTTTGAAGTCCGAGAAGATCGAATGCAGAGGTACTTGGATAAATTGCAAGTAACTCTACATCGATTTAAGGAATGGACTTTGCAACATGTACTTCGAGAGCAGAATAGTGAGGCCGGCGCTGTTGCAAACTTAGGATCGTCTGTCGAGGATGACGAACTCAACTCGGATACTGTCGTACAACTCATGAAATCAGTGATCGAAGAAGGCCATGCTGAGATAATCTCCACGAGTTTAACCTGGGATTGGAGAAATAAATACATAGGGTACCTCAAGAACGGGAAGCTTCCGTCAGATCCAAAAGAATCGAGAGCTCTGCGCACAAAGGCAGCACGGTTCACCTTGTCCGAAGATGGGATGCTATTTAGGAGGACGTTCGACGGTCCACTGGCAATATGTTTGGGACCGGGAGACACCGATTACATCTTACGTGAAATTTACGAAGGCACTTGTGAAAATCATTCCGGTGCCGAATCGTTGGTCCACAAAATAATCAAAGCAGGGTATTATTGGACCAATATGAACAAGGATGCAAAGGAGTTCGTTCAAAAATACGACAAATGCCAAAGGCATGCGCCCATGATTCATCAACCCGGGGAACTTCTCCACTCGGTCCTATCTCCATGGACTTTCATGAAATGGGGGATGGACATCGTCGACCCCCTCCCATCGGCCCCAGGTAAGGCTTATTTTATTTTGTTTATGACTGATTATTTCTCTAAATGGGTTGAAGCACATGCTTTCGAGAAAGTCAGAAAAAAGGAAGTAATAGACTTCATTTGGTACCACATCATATATCGGTTCGGGATACCATCCGAGATTGTATGTGACAATGAAAAACAATTCATCGGAAGCAAAGTAACCAAATATTTCGAAGACCACAAAATCAAAAGGATCCTATCAGCACATTATCATCCCAGTGGGAACGGATAGGCCGAATCGACCAACAAAACCATCATCCAAAATCTTACGAAAAGATTAACCAATGCTAAAGGAAAATAGATAGAAATACTACCCAAAGTCCTATGGGCATACCGCACAACATCGAAATCGAGTACTAGAGCGACACCATTCTCATTGGTTTATGGCGTCGAAGCTCTTATCCCGGTTGAGGTCGAAACACCTAGCACCAGGTTTAGATATGCAACAAATGAGTCGAATAACGAGACGATGAACACGAGCCTAGAATTATTGGACGAAAAACGAGAAGCAGCTCTCGTCCGATTAGCCACTCAAAAACAGCGGATCAAAAGGTATTATAATCGAAGAATCAATCTTCGATACTTTAAAATCGTGGACTTAGTGCTAAGGAAAGTCACCCTCAACATCCGAAATCCAAATAAAGGTAAACTGGGTCCTAACTGGGAAGGACCGTATCAGGTTCTCGAAATCATCGGTAAAGGATCCTACAAGCTCGATGTAATAAACAGCAAACAACAACCAAGCAATTGGAATGTGTCATACCTAAAACGATACTACTGCTAAGTACGACCCTCCTATGTTCATTCATATTTCGAAAATAACCCTTGCAGGAGTTCGACCAAGAATAGGAATGGATTATTCAACCTTAAGCCTTTAGGCCTGAAAGCACGCATTGCACTCTTTTTTCCTTAGATTGGTTTTATCCCAAATGGATTTTTCGGCAAGGTTTTTAATGAGGCAACCATTAATCGTGCTAATTTAGAACAATTCAACAGTATCCAAGGCCTCTTTACAATCAACCTCGAATACTAGGGGGCATTACCGTCGAATATATCAAGTTCGATGCAAGGAAGTTACTTCATGACAACAGGGTTTCTATAGGAAATATTGTAAGAGCCAAATGGTCAAAATGAACCACGCTCGTGTAGCTTACTCGATCCCTGGTATAAAACATGAACACATGTATAATGACATAACGAGAAATTTCTCCTTTACTGATATCTCATATCTCAGAATCCATCCTCTATTTCGTGATCTATTATGCAAACAGGCTTAAGGGCCGACCATTACCCCATAAATCGGGGACTGCCAACCGAAACATCAACGAGATCAAGCCCCACATAAGCCTAAGGGCTACCTTATAAAGCCTACGGACTACATTACTTCGAGTTCGAGCATGCACTCACTCGACTACTAAGCCTAAGGGCTAATTTTATTTCACGTTCGATCAATCACTCACACGACCATAAAGCCTAAAGGCTACTCTTACTTCAAGTACGAGCAAACACTCACTCGACTATTAAAGCCTACGGGCTACATTACTTTGAGTTCGAGCAAGCATTCACTCGACTACTAAGCCTAAGGGCTACTCTTACTTCGAGTTCGAGCAAGCACTCACTCGACTACTAAGCCTAAGGGCTACTCTTTCTTCGAATTTGAGCAAACACTCACTCAACCATTAAAGCATACGGGCTACATTACTTCGAGTCCGAGCAAACACTCACTCGACTACTAAAGCCTACGGGCTATATTACTTCGAGTTCGAGCAAACACTCACTCGACTACTAAGCCTAAGGGCTATTCTTTCTTCGAGTTCGAGCAAACACTCACTCGACCATTAAAACCTGTGGGCTACATCATTATGAGTTCGAACAAACACTCACTCGACTACTAAGCCTAAGGGCTAATCTTATTTCGAGTTCGAGCAATCACTCACTCGACCATAAAGTCTAAAGGATGCTCTTACTTCGAGTTTGAGCAAATACTCACTCGACTTCTAATCCTAAGGGCTAATCTTATTTCGAGTTCGAGCAATCACTCACTCGGCCATAAAGCCTAAAGGCTACTCTTACTTCGAGTTCGAGCAAATACTCACTCGACTACTAAGCCTAAGGGCTACTCTTTCTTCGAGTTCGAGCAAACACTCACTCGACTACTAAGACTAAGGGCTACACTTTCTTCAAGTTCAAGCAAACACTCACTCGACCATAAAAGCCTACGGGCTACATTACTTCGAGTTCGAGCAATCACTCACTCGACTATTAAAGCCAAAGGGCTACTCTTACTTCGAGTTCGAGCAAACACTTACTCGACTACTAAGCCTAAGGGCTAATCTTTCCTCGAGTTCGAGCAAACACTCACCTGACCATTAAAGCCTACGCGCTATATCGCTTCGAGTTCGAGCAAACACTCAATTGACTACTAAGCTTAAGGGCTACTATTTCTTCGAGTTCGAGCAAACACTCACTCGACCATAAAGCCTAAAGGCTACTCTTACTTCGAGTTCGAGCAAACACTCACTCGACTACTAAGCCTACAGGCTACATTACTTCGAGTTCGAGCAATCACTCACTCAACTATTAAAGCCTAAGGGCTACTCTTACTTCGAGTTCGAGAAAACACTCACTCGATTACTAAGCCTAAAGGCTACTCTTACTTCGAGTTTGAGCAAACACTCACTCGACTACTTAGCCTACGGGCTACGTTACTTCGAGTTCGAGCAATCACTCACTCGACTATTAAAGCCTAAGGGCTACTCTTACTTCGAGTTCGAGTAAACACTCACTCGACTACTAAGCCTAAGGGCTACTCTTTCTTCGAATTCGAGCAAACACTCACTCAACCATAAAGCTTACGGGCCACATTACTTCGAGTTCGAGCAATCACTCACTCGACCATTAAAGCCTAAGGGCTACTCTTACTTTAAATTCGAGCAAACACTCACTCGACTACTAAGCCTAAGGGCTAATCTTTCTTCGCGTTCGAGCAAACACTAACTCGACCATTAAAGCCTGCGCGCTACTTCACTTCAAGTTCGAGCAAACACTCACTCGACTACTAAGCCTAAGGGCTAATCTTATTTCGAGTTCGAGCAATCACTCACTTGACCATTAAAGCCTATGGGCTACATCACTTCGAGTTCAAACAAACACTCACTCGACTACTAAGCCTAAGGGCTAATCTTATTTTGAGTTCGTGCAATCACTCACTCGACCATAAAGCCTAAAGGCTACTCTTACTTCGAGTTCGAGCAAAATGTCACTCGACTACGAAGCCTAAGGGATAATCTTATTTCGAGTTCGATCAATCACTCACTCGACCATAAAGCCTAAAGTCTACTCTTACTTCAAGTTCGAGCAAACACTCACTCGACTACTAAGCCTAAGGGCTACTCTTTCTTCGAGTTCGAGCAAACACTCACTAGACCATAAAGCCTAAAGGCTACTCTTACTTCGAGTTTGAGCAAACACTCACTCGACTACTAAGCCTACGGGCTACATTACTTCGAGTTTGAGCAATCACTCACTTGACTATTAAAGCCTAAGGGATACTCTTACTTCGAGTTCGAGCAAACAGTCACTCGACCATAAAAGCCTACGGGCTACTCTTTCTTCGAGTTCGAGCAAACACTCACTCGACCATAAAGCCTAAAGGCTACTCTTACTTCGAGTTCGAGCAAACACTCACTCGACTACTAAGCCTAAGGGTTACTCTTTCTTCGAGTTCGAGCAAACACTCACTCGACCATAAAAGCCTACGGGCTACATTACTTCGAGTTCGAGCAAACACTCACTCGACTACTGAACCTAAAGGCTACTTTTTCGAGAAACCAAATACACTCGACTATTAAGCCTAAGGGATACTTTTTATTTCAAGTTCGAACAAACGTTCACTCGATTATAAAGGCTAGAAGGTCCGACTTCGATCAAATTACCTAAGGCCTCGAACTTAAGAAAACTTTCATAAGGCATGAATGAAACAAAATCTTCACAAGGCAGATAATAGAACAGAGACAAGTCGGGAAAGGAAAAGATCTTTTTATATATATAAAAGTATTTACAACGTCTGATCAGGACCCTACACAAAAAATTAGAATGGAAAAACCCCTAAGTTTCCTGGTTATCTCCGGGGGCAGTCTCTTCTCCATCGAGCTCCTCTCCGCTCTCAGACCCAGTCTTGCTCCCATCATCATCATCATAATCATCGGAAGCCAAGGCTCCGGTATCGGCTTCAAGCTCTTTAGCCTTTTTTTATCTCTTCAATAAGATCAAAACCTCGAGCATGGATCTCCTCGAGGGTTTTCCTCCGAGATTGGAATTTGGCGAGTTCAGCAACCCAATATGCTCGAGTTTGAGCGGTCTCGACTACTTTTTTCGCTTGTACTTGAGCGGCTTCAGCATCGGCCCGATAGATGGCCACGAATGCATCCGCCTCGACCTTTGCTTTTTCGGCTTCAGATTTGGCCTTGGCAAGTTCGGAAGCCAACCGAGCCTCGAGCTCCTCTATTTTTCTTGCTTGAACCGAACTCTTCTCCTTTAAGCCTTGAAGTTGACTTTCGGCCGATGAAAATTGGGGTCGAGCAGTCTCTTTTTCTGCAGCGAGGCAGTCCATGCCTTCTTTTCACCCCAAGGGCTCCGCCCTTATCGTATCGACCTCCTCACAAAGCAGCCTGATCACCTCAAGCTTCTGCTGCAGCTGTGAGATCGAAATATTAGCCACCGTTCCCGAATCGAGCCCATGAGTTTTTAAGATTATCATTACCTGCTCGGTCAGGTCGGTCTGATCTTGGTATGCCTTGGCTAACTCGGCTCGAAGATCTTTGATCTCTTCCCCTTTCTGCCCATTAAGAAGTTTGAGGGCATTTCTCTCCTCTGAAAGCACTCGGAAGTCGGCCTCACGCGGGCTCAGCTCAGCCCAAGATTTGGAAAACTCCTCTTGATGAAGATCTAAAGCCTATATGAAAAAGAGAAAAAGTTAGGCAGAAAATGGAAAAATAAGACATCAACAAAGGGAATCGAGACTTTCCCGATTCAGGGCTCGTTGAACCTCGAAGAAAAGACCCGATGCATCACTCGGGCCGGCAGCATCCTCGATACCGTTAAATAAATTACGAATTGGTCCTCACCCTCATGGGCCCCGGCTACCTCGAGGGTCCCCAAAGCTCGGGCTTCCCGAATTGCCCCTTCGAAAAAAGCGGGGAGAGTAGGCGAGTCTCCGATTACTATTGCCCTAAGCGAGTCTCTTGAGGTGTTCTCCTCAGTTCGAAGAGCTTCAGAGTCGGCCCCTTCTGATATACCCACCGATTGATGACTTCAGTGGGAGGCATCCTCGATCTCCAATGACTCGGGGACTTTTTCCGAGTCCTTCTTCGATATCCCCCCAATTCGAGATTGAGCCTCATCAACCGCCATCGACCCAGCTGCTTTTGGGGCATCGATGGTTTTCTTCACTCGGGCCACCAGTATGGACCCGTTATTTTCTTTTTCTTTGTTGTCTTTATCCCTTAGACGCCTAATAGATTCTTCGGTCAGAGGGATGATGTTCTTCCTCGGCTTACGAGCCATCGTTGTCTTAAGCTTTAGATCCTCGGCTTACGAGCCATCGCCGGTTTCGGAACCGGGGCCGAAGTCTCTTCCTCGCCAGATGAGGGCCTCATGACTGCATCTTTGCCCAGGCCTACACACAAGAAAATTGGTTAAGTATAGGAAAGACGTTTTGTTCAAATCATTGAAGACATGGGAAAGAGGCTTACCATGATTTTTAGCCTCCCATCGGCCCTTTGATAAGTCACGCCACGAGCGCTCGGCATATGTGGAGGTCGAAGCCAGGTCCCGTACCCAGCTCTTAAGGTTAGAAATAGCACCGGGCATCCACGCAACCGCTACATCACGAAAAAGGATATCGGTAAGAAAGAAACAAAGGAGCAAAACAATAGGAGCTAACAATAGAAATTATACTTACGCTTCATGTTCCATTCCTCAGAAAACGACATCTTCTCGGCCGGGATTAAATCAGAAGTCTTCACTCGAACGAACATGCTCATCCAGTCTCGATCCTTGTCATCGTCAATGCTCGAGAACAGCACTTTGGTGGCTCGGCATTGGAATTTTATTAACCCACCTCGATAGAGGTGGGGGCTGTACAATATAATGAGGTGGTCCAGGGTGAAAGACATCCCCTCGACTTTGTTCACGAAGAAGCGGATCAGAATAACGATCCGCCAAAAAGAAAGATAGATTTGGCCTAGGATTACTTGATATTGGCGGCAAAAATCGATGACAACAGGGTCGAGAGGGCCCAACGTGAAAGGGTAAGTATACACACTTAAAACCCCTTTCACATGGGTAGTAATATCTTCTTCGGGAGCCGGGATTATCACTTTTTTGTCCTACGAGTTGTAATCTTTCCTTAACTGTTTAAGATGGCCCTTGGTTATCGAGCACATATACCTCGATACTAGCTCGCATCGACCGGGGACCGGTGAAGCTTTGTCGATCTTAAAATCGGAGGTAAGAACACACCCCCCGAAAACACACTCCTCAGGTCGTGGCACCACCGGTGTTTTGTCGCCGGCGGGCCGCGAAGAAGAAGCTTTTTCTTTTTGGGGAACGATTTTTAACGTTTTCGCCATTGGGATTTAAAGATTGAAGATAGAGGAAGATGACAAGATTTGGTGTTCTAAAAGAAGAATTTTGCAGTAAAAATCACAAATTTATAGATGAAGAACTCAGAAGATGCGAAAGGGAACTTAGAAGATTTGAAGATGTAAAAGTAAAAAGTTGTAAAAAGAGGGGCTATTTATAGGCTTGGCAGTGACGGTTCAATGTCAACAATGGCCGACCATCGTCTGACACGCATTTAATGCCTTGGTAAACTGAACCGACGGGGCATTTTCGGGCTCGATACAAACGTAAGTTTGTATCGAGTCATACCGTTGAAAAATCATGTCGTTTCTCGCCACATTCTTCCCGAGAAATGAGGGGACTATCTGTATACGGTCAAAACCAGTTTCGACCTTCGTATGATTGGTCAAGATTGGAACATAATAGACCGAAGGTCATCTTCATAATATCGAGTATGAGATCTGAAGCTAGGTTACCGAGCTCAAATTTCTGGACCGATCAAATACCGAGCTCGAAGTCATTACCGAACTCGAATCCAAATCGAACTATAATGCGAAGCGGTGTTATCGAGCTTGAGAGCTAGAGACCGATCAATACCGAGCCCAAGTCAATATCGGGCCCCGAGTCAATATCGAGCTCTAAATCTTGAAACCAACCAAAACCAAGTTTGATCAAGATCGAGCCAAGGGACAAGAGCCGTTACAACCGCACTAAGGGAGAAAATCTAGGCAGGAATTAGGGAAAAGCTAATCTATCATAGGTTCCCCACTATGTATTTTTAATTATATCTAAAGTAAGATCTCTCCACTATAAGAGGGATGGCTATTATTTCTGTAAGGCATGGATCATTAAGGCATTAATACACTCTCATATTACTGATATTTACAGAGAAAAACATACTGATATTCATAGAGAGATTATCTTTTTTTGGGTTTTGTACATTGATTTGTCTTGCTTGTTCATAAACCGTTTTCCACTCGGTTTGGTTTGTATTTCATTCTTTATACAGTCAATACTCAATATATTGCTACTTACTTTTCTGATTTGTGTCAAGTTATACCACGTACCCTTAGAATCAGTGGCGGACCCAGGATTTTATGCAAGCGGGTTCAATCTTAGAAGTACATAACTTTAGTCGTAAAATAGTAGTTGTCAAGTGGGTTCAAATAAAATATTTATACAAAAATTTACACAACTTTAATCCTAATTTATACATATACACTGTATTATTTTTTGGTGAAACGGGTTCAGTTGAACCCGCTAGCCACCACGTGGGTCCGCCACTGCTTAGAACTACGTATAAATTCAACTTTATCCGTTTTTCGGGTATATATATATATATATATATATATATATATATATAGATATTGTCTATTTCGAACAGTAGTACAACGCAACAAAAAAAAATTGTTTTACGGCTGTTTTGGTTTAAGAACTTGCCGTCAGTGGCGTCGAAGGAGTGCGACGTTACCTGATGAAACGATTTTGGATTTCATTGCTTTGGAATTGTATCCATGACGGCGGCGGTGCTAATGGGGCTTTCATTGAAGCATTGCTTTAACGTAGGCTTTTAAAGACGGACTTGTAACTGATTGTCCCTTTTAAACAGTGAAATCCTTAACTCAAAAATCTATGCATTAATTATAAAATTTTAAAGTTTACCACTTTAAGGAAATCACAGAACGTGGAGTGCTTAGTCAGAATTAATCTGACGTGTTTATGAGATTCCTCAATTTCCATTTATTAGCTGATCAAATACTTTGATTTGTGTTTGATCATTATAATGGTTATGCTTGTTTATTGGCATACTGTAATATATTAATACAATAAACTATTGTTGAGACCTATTTAATATTAGTTAGAGAATGGAATAAATTAATATTCAAAAGGTTTAAATATATGGGCTTAATTTATTTCACATGGATATGATATTGTTTAAATAAAAATTTATGATTAATAAATAATTTCCATCAAAATGGTCTATTTATTTGGAGTCATTGAAAATTCTAAGAACTTTATACATGTGAAAAATATTATACATGGATTGGGATGTATGATTAATAGATAGTTTCCACCAAAGTGGTATATTTATTTGAGTCATAAATATTCTTAATGCACCATGTCTAAAATGTCCTTTACAAGTGTACATTAGTATTGGAGGTTTACCTTTTGATACTAGTGACGCTAAATTAATTAATGAGAATAGGTATTATGTTTTCCACCTAAAGGAGGAACATAATATCTTGAATTCTCATGTGTATAAATAAGGATAATTTGTTACAAGAGGAGGTTTTGTATCTCTTACCTAAAGGAAGGACATGTATGCCTTGTACTCTTGGATAATTGTCACGACCCCAATTTCCCTCCGTGGGATATTGTGACGGCACCTAATCTCTAAGACTAGGTAAGCCTATACAATTATGTGAAATAATTGAATATAAAGCTGGAACTCAACTTCAACATCTGAAATAAATAAGAACTGCGGTTCAAAGTAGTAACAACTCTCAAAACCCGGTAGAAATAAGTCACAAGTTCCAAAGAGAAAAATACTAAATATCTCTATACATGAGAGTCTAATGAGGAATGAGGAAAACAACATAGTAAAGATAGAGGGGACTCCGAGGTTTGCGGACGCGGGCAGATGTACCTTGAAGTCTCCTCGTACGGGCTAGCTCACTAGTACCTGGTCTGGTAAGCAGTACCTGGATCTGCACAAAAATATGTGCAGAAGTGTAGTATGAGTACACCACAACGGTACCCAGTAAGTGTCAAAACCTCAGTAGAGTAGTGACGAGGTCAGGTCAGGACCCTACTGAAAATAATAGGAAACAAGGCAGAAGATATAATAATATAAAGAAATGAGTGAGAAGTGAACAATGAGAATTTACAGAAAGATAACAACACAGGATTCAAGAAGACAACTACAACACGTGAGAAAAAACAAGATTCTTACAAGTTAAGAAACAACAACAACAACAACAACAACAACAATAACAACAACAACACAACAAATAGAAGTAAACAACATGGGCACTCCCGAGGTACCGCCTCGTATTCCCAAAAGTAAATACACAACAGGGACGCTCCCGAGGTACCGCCTCTTAGTCGCAAAAGTAAATATGCAACAGGAGAGCTCCCGAGATACCGTCTCGTAGTCCCAAAAGTAAATATACACCACATAACCAATGGGGCAATGAAATTATAGCAAGGAATCCTACAGTTAAAGACTGAATACAAAATTAAGGAAGTAGGTAATTCAACTAGGCATGTTGCACAAATTGCAAGTAAGAGATAAGACACGTAGATATGTGACATTAGGCTAAACATGATGACTACACTTGCTAGAGTAACTCAATTATGGAAATAAAAGAAACTATTTAGCAAAAAATAAGATTTTTAATATTTAGCCCGAGTATGCACTCGTCACCTCGTGTATACGGGCTTCATGTATTTCAATTTACCATAACAGTAACAAATCGTAAGGAAAATTTTTCCCACACAAGGTTAGACAAGTCACCTACCTCAAACCTTGCTCAATCAATCAAAAAGAAGACCTTTGCCACGATTTTCTAACTCTAATCGGCTTGAATCTAGCCAAAATAATGACATACTATAAATATAACTATAAGAAACTAATTTAATTAATGAATCTACGACTTTAGCAAAGAATTGAAAAATCGCCCCAAAAAGTCGACCTAGGCCCACGTCTCGGAACCCGACCAAAATTATAAAATTCGAACACTCATTCTATATCGAGTTCACCCATACCAAAATTACTCCAATCCGATACAAAAATCTCTATCGAAACGTCAAAATTTAGTCTAAGGATTTTTCCACCTTTTCCCCCAATTTCTCAACCCAAATCTTTAATTAAATAAAGAAATTAATGATAGATTAGTGAAAACTAATCAAAAACGAGTCAAGAACCCTTACCCAAATGTTTTCTCTGAAAATCTCTCAAAATTACGCCTCAATCCGAGCTCTCCAGGTCCAAAAATGGAGAATGAAATCAAACCCTCGAACTTAGGCCTTTTATGCCCAATGAATTCGCACCTGCGAACCCACAGCCGCATTTGCGCCTCCGCACCTACGGAATTCCCATCGTACGTGCGGTTCTCACTTAGCCTAGCAACTTCCGCTTCTGCAGACAAAAATACGCATCTGCGCTTCCGCTCCTGCCACATATGAGCTCTTCTGCTCGCGCGCTCCTGCGGACTAAGCCCGCTTCTGCGATCACCAGGCCTTCCTGGCCTTTCCGCTTCTGCGCTTCCTCAATCACATGTGCGAGTCCGCTTCTATGGAACTCTGACTGCATCTGCGGTCCCAACTGGTCAGGCCACAAACTGCTTCTATGGCTCGATGGCCGCTTCTTCGGTGCCGTACCTGCGGCCCAAAGTGCGCAGGTGCGATTGCACCAAACGCAACAATGCTTCAGCTTTCCCACAAGTCAAATATTATTTTGGATTCAGTCCGAATCACACCCGGGGCCTCTGGGACCCCGTCCGAATATACCAACAAGTCTTAAAATATCATAAGAACTTAGTAGAGCCTTCAAATCACATCAAACAACGTTAAAAATATGAATTGCACATTGGTTCAAGCCTAATGAACTTTAGAACGTCTAACTTAAACATTCGACGCCAAAACCTATCAAATCAAGTCTGATTGACCTCAAATTTTGCACACAAGTCACAATTGACATTATGGACCTACTCTAACTTTCGGAATCAGAATCCGACCCCAATATCAAAAAGTCCACTATGGGTCAATCTTCCCAAAAATCATCCAATTTTCCAACTTTCGTTAATTAACGCCGAAATGACCTACGGACCTCCAAATTAACATCCGGACATGCTACTAAGACCTAAATCACCATACAGAGCCACTGGAATTATTGAAACTCTATTCCGGAGTCATCTTCATATAATTCAAACTACGGTAAATTTCTAGAATTTAAACTTCCAATCTAGGAACTATGGATCTCATTCCACTCTAAAACTCTCCCGAACCCGACACCAAGCACCCCGGTAAGTCACAAAACTACAAAATGAAATAGAGGGAGAAATAAATAGGGGTTCGGGACTAATACTCTCAAAATGACCGGCCGGATCTTTACAATAATATTGGGAGGAGGTTTTATATCTCTTGCCAAAAGGTGAGGATACAATGAATGCCTTAGACACATTTTGTTTAATAAAGGGGAGATAGTTGCATCGTCCACCCAAAGGATGTCTTTGACTCTTTTGATTTATGCATTCATGCCCGTGGTTTCACTAACTTTTGTGTTGTTTGCTTATACAGCTGTTAACAATAAGACTACTCAGTTGAATTCCATTGGAAATCTTACTAGTAGCAACTACAAGAAGTGGAAACAGGATGTTGAAATAATGTTAGGTCTGATGGACCAGGACTTTGCATTGACTAAATAGAAACCTGCTGAACCGATAACTACTAGCACTGCTGATGAAAAGGCTAAGTATGAGAAATGGATGAAGGATAAATAATTGAGCCTTATGATTATGAAGAGATCCATTTCTGATCACATAAAAGGTGTAATCAAGGATAATGGAAATGCAAAGGATTTCTTGAGTGTCATTGGACAGAAATTTCTAGAATCTAATAAAGCTGAGTGTCACCACCCAAACTAACCCTGTCGTGATGACGCCTATCGTGGAACTAGGAAAGCCGACTCATTCCAAAACAAACCGATATTTTCATTTCAAGGATAATTTCAAGGCTATTTAGCGTAAAAACCTTCGTAAAGGAATTCAAATCAAAACAAAAATGCATAAAAGAAAAGCCCGACATCGAGGTGTCACTAGTCATGAGCATCTACTATAATCTATCTAAAAATGTCAAGACTAACTCAGCCTAGAAAATAGCTAAATATAACTAAAGGAAGATAAGAGGGAGAAGAGCAGGGTTGCAATCGCCAGGCAGCTACCTTGCTATCCCCGGGAAAATCTATAACCGGAATAGTCAACAGCCGCTACCGTGTCCAAATACGGCTGAATCTGCACACAAGGTGCAGGGAGTAACGTGAGTATGCCAACTCAGTAAGTAACAACAATAAATAAAGACTGAGCAATAGTGACAAGCAATGAAACATATAAAATTCATATCATGAAATCTTAGTAAAATACAACATGCAAAATCAGTGTTTGAATCAAATCATCTCGTTTAAACCCAGTTCCAGTAAAATCATTTAAAGATATTTTTCAACAGTTTTTAAACAGAGGCTCAATGCATAGGTGAGCAAAAATGATGAAATCATAAATAGCCTCTCGGGCAAAATATCACTCATATACAGCCCCTCGGGCAAACCTCACAGTTACTCATGCCTCTCGGGCATACCTCACAGTCACTCATGCCACTCGGGCATACCTCACAATCACTCGTGCCACTCGGGCATACCTCACAATCACTCATGCCTCCCAGTCACTCAGTACTCGGCACTCGCACTTAGTAGGTACTTGCGCTCACTGGGGGTGTGTACAGACTCTGGAGGGGCTCCTTCAGCCCAAGCGATATATCAAGCCAAATCATGGCATAAATCACTCAGGCCCTCGGCCTATATTAAACATGTTGCGGCGTGCAGCCCGATCCCATAAATATCCTCACAAATCAGGCCCTCGGCCTCACTCAATCATAAACCTCTCAAGTCACTCGGGAATTTCAGTGAAAATAGGGTATTCAACCCAAAACAACATTTATGCATCAAAACCGAGTAATAAAAATTGAGTTATGCAGTAAACAGGAATAACCATGACTGAGTATAGATTTTCAATCGAAAACAGTGAGAGGACAGTAAGAAAAGGCCCCTAAGGGTCCCACACAGCACTAGCACAAGGCCCAAAATATGGCATTCAGCCCAATTTACAGAAACTCTTTATAAAACATATAAGTATCATATAGTTTCAACAAAATATGTAACTTTACAATTGCGACGGGACGGACCAAGTCATAATCCCCAACAGTGCACGCCCGCACGCCCGTCACCTAGCATGTGCGTCACCTCAAATAGTAGAATGATACAAAATTCGGGGTTTCATACCCTCGGGACTAGATTTACGATCGCTACTTACCTCAAACGGGTCAAATCTCTACCCCGTGATGCTCTTGCCTCTCGACTCTGCCTCCAAATGCTCCGAGTTTATTCACAATCAGTACAATACCGTCAATATACGCTAATGGAATGAATTCCACAAGAAAAACTATCAAATTAGACCAAAATTCCGAAATCGGCTCAAACCCGACCCCCGGGCCCACATCTCGAAATGTGAGAAAATTTTCAAAACTAAAAAGCTCATTCACTCACGAGTCCAACCATACTAGTTTCACTCAAATCCGACTTCGAATCGACAATCAAATCCCAAAAATTTATTTTATGAAGTTTCTACAATTTTTCCCAAATTTTCACCTCAAAGTACTAATCAGATGATGAAATCATTGATATATTCATGTATTTTAACCAAATTTGGGTTAGAATCACTTACCCAGATGAATTTCTTGAAAAACCCACGAAACATCGCCACAAATTGAGCTCCCTAGGTCCAAAATATGAAATAATACCCTAAACCCCGTTTATATAGTGCACCTCTGATCTTTCACTTCGCGGTCCGTGAAATTTTGAGCGCGGCCGCGCCCCGGGTCCCGCGGTCACGAAACAATGGTGCGGTCCACGAAATTCTTGGGACTGCACTGCTAGGCTTTAGTATATTGGCCATATCTTTCTCTATAGATATCCAAATGATGACTTTGTTACTTTTCTGGAAACTAGACACGAAGGGCTACAACTTTCGTTTTTAAATCATCTTAAATTTCCTTGTAGATCAAAAGATATAGGCTTCCGAAGTCGGACCAGCAGATCTGCAGAACTTCCAAGCGCGGTCCGCAAAATTCTGCCGTGGTCCGCGAAATTCCAAGCACCAGAACCATACCTGAGTTCCGAAAATGCCCGGACTCACTCAAAACTCATCCCGAAACACATCCGAGAACCCCGGTACCTCAACCAAATATACCAACCAATCCTAAAAC
Organism: Nicotiana tomentosiformis; assembly: GCF_000390325.3. Classification (NCBI taxonomy): domain Eukaryota; kingdom Viridiplantae; phylum Streptophyta; class Magnoliopsida; order Solanales; family Solanaceae; genus Nicotiana; species Nicotiana tomentosiformis. The sequence continues at coordinate 48,027,466 of NC_090814.1, read as the reverse complement.
ACCATACGAACTTAGTCGAACCTTCGAATCACTCAAAACAACATCAAAATACCAAATTACCCTCGGATTCAAGCCTAAGAACTTCTAAACTTACAAATTCAACGACTGGTGCTGAAACCAACCAAACCACGTCCGAATGACCCTCAAATTTTACACACACATCACAAATAATACTACGAACCTACTCCAACTTCCAAAATTCTATTCCGACCCCGATATCAAATTTTCCACTGGCGACCGTAATCGTCGAAATTTCAACTTTCGCCAATTCAAGCATATTTCCACTACGGACCTCCAAATCACATTTCGTACGCGCTCCTAACTCCAAAATCACCTAACGAAGCTAATGAAACCATCAAAATTTCAATCCGAGGTCAAATGCTAAAAAGTCAAAGTTGGTCAACTCTCCAAATTTAAAGCTTCAACAATGAAATTCTTTCTTCCAATTCGGTTTCGAAATACCTGCAAACCAAAACCGATAATTCACACAAGTCAAAGTACATCATACGGAGCTACTCATGCCCTCAAACAACTGAGTAAAGTGCAAATGTTCAAAACGACCCGTCGGGTCGTTACATCGAGATAGGTAGCCTAATTGATTCCCTGTCTACCATAAAGTATGACCTTGTAGATAGTGTTCGTGGTCATATTATGAAATTGGTTAACATTGCTAACAAACCGAACAACTTAGGTATAACCATTACCGATGATTTTCTTGTTCCCCAATCTCTAAGGTCCCTTCCTAAGCAGTTTAACTAGCTTAAGACAACCTATAATGCACAAAAAAATAAATGGAGTGTTGATGAGCTTATTACTATTTGTGTGGTAGAGGAAGGTAGGATCCAAAAGGAGAAAGTTGATGGTGTGGTGAACCTTGTTAGTTCATCTAGATTAGCAGATTATCCCTCTTATAAAAGAAAAGGTGGACCCAAATTCCATAAAATGAAACATGGCCAATCTCATCATCCAAGTGGTAATAGTGGTCATACTAATAAGCATGGTGTTAACCAAGGTCAGTCTCATAATCCTCTTGGTCCTCAAGTTGTAATTAATAAAGAAATCAAGTGCTGGGATTGCAAACAAGTAGGTCATAAGAAAATTGGTTGTCCTTTGAAAAAGAAACCAGGTAATATTTTGGCTTTTATCTGCTTTGAAATTAGTCTTGTTCATGTTCCTTTAAATTTCTGGTGGTTGGATAGTGGTGCAACTGTTCATGTAACCAATGACTTGCAGGATCTAGTAAGCAGACGGAAGCTAAAAGAGGATGAAGCTAGTGTTGTTGTGGGCAATAGACTCAAAGCAGAAGTAGAGTTTATAGGGACATCTATTTTACCTTTTAAAAATAATTCTAGTATTCGTTTAGAAAATACTGTTTTTGTACCGTCTATGAGACGAAAATTAGTTTAAGTTTCACTTTTGGACAAAGCTGGTTATTCATTTCAACAAAATAATGGTATCATTAGTTGTTGATGCCTTTTTAAGTGATGTTCTATATCGCTTGAATGTGTTGAATGAAATTTTTATGCATGTTGAAAATATTGCCCACAAAAGGTCTGCTATGAGTAAAATGCCCTACTTGTTATGGCATAGGCATCTTGGTCATATTTCTAAAGAAAGAATTGAACGATTGGTAAAGGAAAATATTTTACCTGTTCTTGATCAAAAAGATTTTGAAACTTATGTGGATTATGTTAAGGGTAAAATGACCAAGATTAAGAGAAAGGGTTCTACTAGGAGCTCTGAACTCTTAGAAATTATTCATACTGATATTAATGGACCTTATGTACCTACTTTGACCAATCATAAATATTTTATTACTTTTATTGATGACTTTTCAAGATACTGTTATATATCTTTTAAAAGAAAAATCGGAAGCACTTGATAAATTTAAAATTTACAAGACTGAAGTTGAAAACACAACTTGAAAAGTCCATTAAGATAGTGAGGTCTGACCATGGTGATAAGTACTATGGAAAATATGATGAGTCTGGTCAATGTATGGGACATTTTGCTTTATTTTTGCAAGAATGTGGGATAGTAGCACAATATACCATGCCAGGTACTCCTGAGTAGAATGGTGTGGCTGAAAAACGATATTGTACTCCCATGGAAATAGTGAGAAGTATGATGTCAAGGACTAGCCTAACTGAGTCTCTTTGGGGTGAAGCCTTAAAAACAGCTAGTTATATCCTGAATAGAGTTCCTATAAAATCTGTCTTGAAAACTCCCTTTGAACTATGGACAACCAAAAAACCTAGCTTGAATCATTTTCACATTTGGGGTTGTCCAGCTGAAGTTCGTATTTATTCACCCACAGAAAAAAAAACTGATCCAAAAACTACCAATTATTTCTTTATAGGCTATCCTGATCACTTTAAAGGTTTTAGGTTTTTCTATCGTAGGTGTGGCACTAGAATCGTTGAGTCTACTAATGCAAAAGTTATTGAGTATAATGTTTGTGATTGTTCATGTGGTAAGGAAATTGTATTGAAAGAGAATGAAATCATTGTACCTTTACCTGTTGTACATGAAAAGATGGTAAACCAACCTATCATGTGGAAGAGAATCAAGGGAACAATGACATTGATTCCATGGTCCCTGAGCAAAATGAACACAATGAACCACTCTGTGGGTCATAAAGAGAAAGAAGACCCGCTATCTCTGATGATTTTATCGTATATGTGAATGAAAATCTTAGTGATACTGGTGAGTTGACCGATCCTTTATCATATGCTCAAGCTATTTTCTCTCCATATGTTGATAAATGGCATGAGGCAATGGAAGACGAAATGCGCTCCATGGAACACAATAGAGCGTAGGAGTTAGTTGAATTGCCTGTAGGTTTTAAGTTTATTGGTTGCAAATGGGTTTTTAAAACTAAAAAAGACTCCAAGGGAAATATAGAACGTTATAAAGAAAGGTTGGTTCCTAAGGGTTACACTCAGAAAGATGGTATTGATTATAAAGAAACATTTTATCCTGTTTCATATAAGGATGCATTTAGAGTCGTGATGGATCTTGTGGCTCATTTTGATTTAGAGTTGCACCAGATGGATGTTAAAACTACTTTCCTGAATGGGAGTCTGCTTGAAGAAGTTTACATGGTTCAACTTGAAGGGTTTAAAGAAGCTGTTAAAGAACATCTAGTGTGCAAGCTTAACAAATCCATATATGGGCTTAAACAAGCCTCTAGGAAATGGTACTTGAAATTTGATGAAATTATTACAAAATTTGAATTTGTGGAAAATACGCTTGATGAATGTGTTTATCTCAAAATAGCTAATACCAATTTTATTATTATGGTTCTCTATGTTGATGACATTCTGCTTGCCACAAATGATTTGAGCTTGATGAATGAGACCAAGCAATTTGTATCTAGGTCTTTTGATATGAAAGATCTTGGTAAAGCCTCTTTTGTTCTTGGGATATAAATTAATAGAGATAGGTCACGTGGTTTGTTGGGTTTATCTCAACGTTCTTATATTGAGAGTGTTCTTAAAACTTTCAATATGCAAGACTGTAGACATGGCGTTGTACCTGTTGTAAAAGGGGACAAACTTAGCAAGGATCAATGTACGAAAAATGATGTTGAAAAGAGAACTATGAAAGATGTGCCATATGCAAGTGTTGTTGGCTGCTTGATGTATATGCAGGTTTGTACAAGGCCTGATATATCATTTATTGTTAATATGTTAGGAAGATTTTCTTCTAATCCTAGGTGGGCACATTGGGTGGCTGCAAAGAAAGTGATGAGATATCTACAACGCACCAAAGATTTCATACTTGTGTACAAAAAAGTTGATAATCTGGACCTACTGGTATATTCAGATTCTGATTTTGCAGGTTGTCAAGACACTATAAAATTAACTTTTAGGTATATTTTTATGTTAGTTGGAGGTGTTATTTTTTGGAAAAGTGAGAAACAGAGTATCACTGCTACATCCACAATGGAAGTTGAGTTTATTGCTTGTTTTGAGACTGCTTCACAAGCTATCTGAATGAAGAATTTTCTTACTAAATTATAAATTGTGAATTTTATATCTAAGCTGGTGACTATTTTTTGTGACAACAGTGCAGCGGTGTTCTTCTCTAAGAATAACAAGAGAACAAGAGGCTCTAAGCAGTTAGCCTTAAGTTTCTTAAGGTTAGAGACATGGTAAAAGAAGGTGATATATGTATTGAGTATATTAGCACAAAATCTATGTTGGCTGATCCTTTGACTAAATATCTTAGGCTTGTAGTGTTAAATGAACATGCTAAAAACATGGCTATTTTAGAGTCTTTTGATGTGTTTTAGTCAGTGGGAGTTTCTCTGTAATTGCTTACTGAGATATTGCTTGTAATAAGTCCTCTTTTTATGCAAGCTTGTGTTATTTTATATTTGCCATGCTTATTGACTAACATGATAATTTATTTATTTTTCCCAATTGAATATTGCTTAAACTCATGGTATCTTTGAGTTTTGCTGGTTGTTGCCTTGATTATCCCAGGTAAGGCACAAGAAAAATCTCCTGAGGTGATATGATTTTTGTGTCACTTGGAGGCTCCTGAGGTGATATGGTTAAAATATCACTTGGTGAATTATTTCTTTCTAATATGTGTGGTTCTGTTCAACTTGATTAGAAAGATAACATGCTTAGCACACATGTTTGATCCATGTTGATGGAAATTCTAGCAAATGTGATCATAGAGAGAATTCATACCTTAAAATGGTGTGATGCCTGCTACGATTCATTGTTGGTGTTCTCCATTGAGACTGGATGGCTTGTTATATGGGTCATTCTATCCTTGGCTATGTGAGTAGTGTGGCCACTATAGAGTCTAAAATTTATTTTTTTAAATATTTTTTTTCAAAACTCAAAAGTTTTAAAATTATTTTCTTGTCCTCAATTAACGTTGGCGTCCAAGTGGGAGAATGTTAAAATTTAGACTTGCGTTAATTGGTTATAGCCTGAAAGGATAGTGACGTGACCCAAGTGTTGGATAAATAAAAGGCCTAATATTAAATATTATGTGTGTGGATAAGTGAGGCCCAATAACAATTGGCATGTGATGGGTAGGCACTCTTTATAAATAGAGGTCAACCCCTTTTTCCCTAGCTATTAGAAAACCCTAGCGTATTCTGCCTCTTGAATACGTGGTAAAGGTAAACGTCCTATCGGTCAAGTTCTCCGGGCTGTGAGAGCGCATAGCTAGCGGATCATGGAAGTTGATCTCATGCTTAATCATCGTTCGTTGTCGCTGTTGAATCTATGGAGTTTAACGGTACGCTCCCTTAGACTCTAAATCAAGATTATGATTTTATATATGTATAATTGTGTCTTAATCTCTGCTATGCTTTCTTCACATAAATCCTCAGATGCCTTATTACGATTTCTAAAGGATTCTAGGAATATCTTATAAAATTTGTTGTTATTTTTGTGACATAATACTAAACGGTATGTGCTTTGCGTGTATTCCTCAAGTCAATGATAATTTAAAAAAATAAGTCAAAATATGGGCTACACTTATAATGACAAAGAATATTTTACAGGAAGATAATTATAGAAAATTGATGCATATACAATAGTTTATATATCTAAATTGGGAGAAAAATATATGTTGAATGAAGTTTAAAAATTGCTTTATCAAATTCATATATGATAATTGATGCATGTTCCTAGCGTACGTTTACGTACAATAAAGAAAACATTATAAACAAATTATTTAATTTAAATAAGTTAAATGAACTTCAATAAGGTCATTAATGACTTCTTTTATATGAGTATTTGGCTTTATATAATATAAATAAAAAAAGACTTTAACCAATAAAATCATGTATAACTCAAATATAGAAGAAAGGAAAAAAAAAAAAGCCAACATTATTTGTGGTTTTATTTTTGTGCTCTAATTCAGTAACCGGCTTTATTTGTTGTTGCTTACTGTTTTTTTAAATAAAATAATTAAATTATGAATGCTTAATTGGTTACCATAACACAGAAACTCCTAAACCTAGAGCAACACATCTCAATGACGGTAGATTGAAATTAATTTCTTATATTTCGTTTAAAGATTTTTTGTGGGTCCCTCTTTCATAATAATTGTTAAGTTACATAGTTTAAAAAAAACTAATTTATATAAGGTCAAATTTGAATTTATTTTAATTTAGAAAATAAAATTTAATGACAATTCCTAAAAGTAGAAAATTAATTAAATGAATATTCCTAAATATTTAAAAAAATATCAAATGACTATTTTGTCCCGTGTGAACTCTATTTTTAAAAGGTAAAAAAAATTAATTGTACATATTTTACATAAGTTTTAATATAATTTTTTTTCGTTTGACCAAAAATCAATACTCGGTAAAAGTTTAAAGATGAAGAATGTGGAATAATGAGTTCTTTTATTGGAGTATTTGGCTTTATATAATACAAATAAAAAAGACTTTAACCAATAAAATCATGTATAACTCAAATTTAGAAAAAAAGAAAAGAAGTAGCCAACATTATTTGTAGTTTTATTTTTGTGCTCTAATTCAGTAACGACTTTATTTGTTGTTGCTTACTAGTTTTTTTTAAATAAAATAATTAAATTATGAATGTTTAATTGGCTATAGTAACATAACACAGAAACTCCTAAACCTAGAGCAACAAATTTCAATGACGGTAGATTGAAATTAATCTCTTAGATTTCGTTTAAAGAATTTTTGCGGGTCCCTCTTTCATAATAATTGCTAAGTTATATAGTTTAAATAAGATCTAATTTATATAAGGTCAAATTTGAATTTATTTTAGGGGAATAATTTAATGACTATTCCTAAAACTTAGGAAATTAATTAAATGAATATTTCTAAATAGTAGAGAATTAATTAAATGATTATTCCTAAATATTAGAAAAATAATCAAATGATTATTTTGTCAAATGTGAACTCTATTTTTAAAGGATAAAAAAACGAACGACATTTTGCTAAGGGCCTTCGTGCTTTAATATAAAGTAAATAGATATATATAGTCATTGAATTGTTAATAGAAATAAGTGAACAAAATTAATTTTTTCTTTTGTATCAGAAAAATACTTATCTTTTTACTATTTTACTCATAAGGTCACTTTTTTTTCTTTTGTATTAGAAAAGCCACATATCTTTTGGATTTCACTCAAAAGGTCATTCAAGCCGAAAAGTAATATGCCCTGCCACTTTTTAATGACGTGGTGCCTGATTTTTTATACCAAAATATAAAGAAATTATTAAGCCCAAACCAATCTTAACCAAAAATCTCCTATTTGATTCAATATCTGACCTATAAAATCTCTTTATATGTTAAACAAATGCTCAAAAATCCCTTTATAAGCTAAACAAATGCCCGAAAATCTCTTTATATGTTAAACAAATCTCTTTATCCGTCCAAAAATGATAAATACTTTAAAATAAACACTTAAGTACATAAAATTTGGAAGCACCATTTTGCATGGTTTTGAACTTAGGAAAATATTTTTCACAAGAAATATGAATAATCGAGACAGAATTAAACTTTTATGAACGTTATATGTTGCTTTATTTACCTAATTGTTTTCCGCGAGAACTAGTTTGATGGCAGTTAAGTGATCTAACATAACATATTTTTGCTAAATGATCTAGGTTTAAAGGAACGAGAAAATATCTTAAGTTAAGAGGGATCATCTAGCTTCAATTGGTGAATTTTTCCGGTTAGTAACAAAATTCAGAAATGGATCATTGAACCGGGCATCCAGGTGCATTAAGCTCCCACTATGCACGAGGTTTGGGGAAGGGCCAGACCACAAGGGTCTATTGTACGCAGCTTTACCCTACATTTTGCAAGAAGTTATTTTCACGGCTCGAACTCGTGACTTCCTGGTCACATGGCAACAACTTTACCTACCGATCAAATGGACCATTGGACCATAGCTATATGAATTTAAGCGACCAAAAATTATGTACATGTACTAAGCCAGTAACTTTGGACCTTTTCGAAATATATGTAGCATATAAGAGGGATTTTACGGGTCGGGTATTTGGTTGGATAGGGGGGTTTTGAAGAAAATGTTTTGGGTTTAATTTTGTATTTATTGGGTTAAAAATCAGGTGCCATGTCATAAAAAAAACTGAATATATCACTTTTTAACTCAAATGACTTTTTGAGTAAAATAACAAAAGATATATGACTTTTCTGACATATATAAAAATAAAAAAATAAAAAGTAACTTTGTTTACCTACTTCAAATACTCAATGATCATTAAGGTAATAAACTCTAAAATATTTTGTACATAAAATGAACATTAAGTATAAAAAATTAAACTCCTTTCAGTCAATTCAATTCCTCCATTCCCCTTACAGACTTATTTACATTTCTAGCGTTTAAGACTTTCTTGGCATCCTCTCATCTTAGAGTCATGCAAATCATAGTCTATTACTCAACTTCACATGTGCCTCAATGCTATCAAGACTTGTTATTAGGAATTTCCGGCAACTTTAGGAACTTACAAGTGTTAATAACTGTATTCATAAAATAATTCTGGAAACAGAAATAAAAAAAAAAAATAGAAATGTAGAAAAAGCAAAAATTAATCGAAGCCCACTGAATTCACAGTGTTTTCTTAAGGAACTTATCCTTCTAGTATCTGAAGTTTAGAATTATTTTCTCTCAGGATAGAACGGATTACACACACTGATATAGCGGTACTTCAAACCTTAGTGTTTCAGCGAACACAAATGCGGCAGCAATCACACACTTACGTTTTGTTGTATGAAAACAATGCAGAAAGAAGGAGAGTATTTAAGAATTTTTCGTAAGGAAAATATCAGGGAATGGCCTGATATTTATAGTCATCAGGTCGGGTTCAAACGAAGAGGTGCAACTGTTCAAAATGGCCATTCGCGTAAAACGGCTATAATAAAAATGGCTATTTCTGCAAAATAAAACAGAAAATAAGATCGGAGAAAACTTAAATTACTGTTACAGAAACGGTTGATTTCGATTAAATATTAATATTTAATAAATAAATTTGATCCAAAAAATTAATCAACCAATCAGCTTCGAATCCGAAGCCGAGCCAAGTGATGACGATGGCGTGAGGCTTGCCTTCTTCTCAACTCTTTAAGAGTTAGAAGAAGTGTAATTATATATATACTCAGCAAATAAACTTCTCTCCTCCAATATGGGATAATATTCATTCGCAAAGGAGAAAAATTTAAAATGTTCATTTTTCCCTCCATTTCCCATTCACTCTCTTTTTTGAACTAAAAATCCAACAATCTACTACATGAATGGGAAATGACTATACAATGAAAATATGTATGAAAAATTTTGTAGATACACTATTTGATATGTATAAAATTATCCTTGAAGCAGCTAACACTTCACACTTACATAGGTGATTCCTAAACGTGTTATCTCGTAGATACACTATTTGATATAGCCCGTATCAATTTTAGAAATCATTAAAAAACCTTAATGTTTTATCCTTGGTACTGAACATTGTCTCATCACGAGTATGGACTAAACTTTTAGTTGACAATGTTGAACCATCATTAATGACTTTGTTTGATCTCCTTGAACGTAAATCGTGGGATTTTCAATGTTCTGGGTAGAGTTACTGCTACAATAACTTATCATCGGCCATAGTCCCATTCCCCTCGATGAACTTTCAACTACCTCTCTAGTTAGACCGTTTGTAAATGGATACGATACATTATCTCTTTACTTCACATAGTCAATTGTGATAATTCCCCTATAGAGTAATTGCCTAACGGTTTTATGTCTTCATCGTATATGACGAGATTTTTCGTTATACATAATGCTCACAACACTTTCAATTGCTGCTTGACTATCACAATATATGCATATTGGTGTCAACGGTTTGGGTCAAAATGAAATATCTTTCAAAATATTTTGGAGCCATTCAGCTTATTCATCGGTTTTATCTAAAGCTATAAAATCAACCTCTAGTATAGAACGAGCAATACGAGTTTGTTTGGATGATTTTCAAGACATTGCTCCTCCACCAATAGTGGATATATATCCACGTATGGATTTAGAATCAGTTGAATTGGTGATCAAGTTTGCATCACAATATCACTCAATCACCGTAGAATACTTACTATAATGCAAAGTAAAGTCTTGAATATATTTTAAATATCCCAAAACTAGTTTCATTGCCATCAAATGAGATTGGCCTGGATTACTCATGTATCGACTCAATTTACTTATTGCACAAGCTATATCTGGTCGTGTACAATTCATGATATATATTAAATATTCTAACACATGAGCATAATCCAATTGTGGTATGCTTTGGCATTTGTTCTTTGCAAGTACAAGATTCACATTAATTGGAGTCTTTGCAACTTTAAAATCCAAATGCTTAAACTTGTCAAGTACTATTTTAATATAATGAGATTATGACAATAACAAACCGTGAGAAGTGTTATGGATTTTAATACCCAAGATCAAATCGGAAACTCTCAAATATTTCATATCAAACTTGTTAGTTAGCATATGGTTAGTCGAATTTATGTTAACAATATCATTACTCGTTATCAGCATATCATTCATATATAAGCAAGCAATGACTACGTAATTTGGAGCATTTTTAAGGCACAAACATTTATCACATTCATTAATCTTAAAATCATTTGACAATATTATGTGGTCAAATTTTGCATGCCATTATTTGGGTACTTGTTTTAGTCCGTAAAGAGACTTAGCAAGTCTACATACCTTCTTTTCTTTGCTTTGAATCACAAACCCTTCAGGTTATTCCATGTAACTTTCTTCCTCCAAATCTCCATTTAAGAAGGACATTTTAACTTCCATTTGATGGATTTCAAGACCATACACAACAGTTAATGCTTCTAACGTCCGTATGGATGTAATTCTTCTAACAGGAGAGTATGTATCGAAATAATCAAGGCCTTCTCGTTGTCTATATCCTTTGACAACAAGTCTTGTCTTATGCTTGTCAATAGTGCCTTCACCTTTCATTTTCCTCTTAAATATCAATTTAAAACCTAACGGTTTGTTACCAGGAGGAAGATCAGCGAATTCTCAAGTATGATTGTCCAATATGGATTCTATTTCACTATTGACCGCTTCTTTCCAAAATAATGATTCAGAAGAAGGTATGGCTTCTTTAAATGTTCGAGGCTCATTTTTCAATAAGAAAGTCACAAAATCTAGTCCAAATGAAGTAGACGTTCTTTGTCGTTTACTACATCTTGGATCCTCCTTCTAAGATACACTTCTCTTTTGTTCCTTCTGGAGGTCGTTTAGATCCTTCACCAATCGGCTCGCATTCCTTTTTATACGGATATATATATTCAAAGAATTCAGCATTATCTGACTCCATAACCGTATTATTATGGATGTCAAAATTTTCTGATTTATGAACCAAAAATCGATATGCTTTACTATTGGTTGCATATCCTATGAAAACATAATCAACTATTTTCGATCATATCTTTACCCTTTTGGGTTTAGGAACTTTTACTTTTATCAAATACCCCCACACTTTAAAATAATTTAAGTTGACTTTTCTTCCTTTTCATTTTTTATATGGAATGGATTGTGTTTTGCTATGGAGTACTCGTTAAGTATTCGGTTAACCGTAAGAATGGCTTCCTCCCACAAGTTCTATGGTAAACCAGAGCTTATCAACAAAGTATTCATCATCTCTTTTAATGATTGATTCTTTCTTTCTGCAATCCCATTAGATTGGGGCGTGTAAGGGGTCGTTGTTTGATGAATAATGCCATATTCTAAACATATTTCTTCAAAAGGAGATTCGTATTCACTACCCCTATCACTTCTTATCATTTTGATTTTCTTGTTAAGTTGTATTTCAACTTCATTTTTATATTGCTTGAATATATCTATTGCTTCATCTTTACTACTAAGTAAGTAAACATAGCAGTAGCGAGTACATTTATCAATAAAAATTATAAAATACTCCTTTTCACCGTGAGATGGTATTGGTTTCATGTCACAAATATCTGTGTAAATTAAGTCTAATGGATTTGAATTCCTTTCAATTGACTTATAAGGATATTTAACATACTTATATTCCACACATATTTGATATTTTGATTTGTCGTATTCAAACTTAGGCAATACTTACAAAGTAATTATTTAATTAGTGGGTTCAATTGCCACAATTCATCTAATTTTTTCTCTGAACCACCACAACTCGTCTAATTCGATTAAATTTTTTCGTTAACGGGTACCCTATTACAACACACTCACAATGAAGAAAAGTATTACTCATTTTGCTTCGTAGTCCATGAGGCCATGACTGTTGTTGCTCTAGAGTCTAGGAAAGGAAATTTAAGATTTATCTAGAAATGGATGGACCAAAAGTTATACACATTGAAAGAAAAAGAAGATTTTCCAGAAATGACTATTGTATGGAGGCTTATTGCCGGGCGTAGCTATAATTTAACTAATTATATTCTGTAGCTATTAATTGCTTGCCATGAGATATATGTCGCAATATTCAATTCAATTGTATACATTGTATTCAATTCGGACGTATTCGTTCTTGTATATTTTACATTGTATTCAATTTCACTGTATTGAATTCAGTTGTATTCAAAAAATAAAAAATCAAGAAATAGGGTATATGTCAGTGTATTCAATTCGGCTGTAATACACTATATTTGTCACGGCTTGAAATTCCCACTGCGGGACCGTAATGGTGCTTAGCATTGAATTCCAGGCAAGCCAACATAACAGATATAGAAAAAGAAAAGCAATCAATATCTAATAACTAACCGATGACATAATATAAACTATCCCAAGATCTTTGGTGTCATAAGCACATAAGCATCTAGATCCAGCTAAATACAAGATTTGAAATAAATACAATACTGTCTGAAATAAGAGGAAACAGTACAAAGAAATAAAAAATGATCTAGGGTTTGCGAATGGAATGCAGCTCTACCTCGAATCACGGATTAGTAGCAGCTAAGTGCCTCCCGGGACTCTACTAGTACCAACGTCAAAATTTGCACAAGAAGTGAAGAAGTGTAGTATGAGTACAACCGACCCAATATACTCAGTAAGTGTTGAGCCTAACCTCGACGAGGTAATGACGAGGCTAAGACAAGACACTTACTAAAAACTTGTGCATGCATATATATATATATATAAATATATATATATATATATATATATATATATATATATATATATATATATATATATATATATATATAAAGCAATGAAAATAACAAGTAAAGCATTTATAAAAAAGTAATGGGGTAGGGGCATATAAAGGGACAACAACCGGAACAAACAACACAGAATCACCAAGTATGTCTCTTTCTGAAATAAGGAATGAAACCGTCAAATTAAACTCACAATTCAAGCATCAAGAAAAAGCAATAGAATCATCAAATTGCACGGCATTATTGTTGCTCCCAAAACGCACACACAAGTATACGCGGTCGACAATTGATAAAGTGAAAAGTAGAGTATCATTCCCATGAGTACTTTTGATTAACTATCAACTAAATTAAACTCAACCAATTAATCTATTCAAGTAATTTTCTAAACTGTGATTATTTAACTTTACCTAATATAGAGTAGCAAACTAAGAAATTAAAGAAAACAAGTAGGCAAGCTTACGAATTCAATGGGAGAAAATATTCTAGAGCTATGGGTCAGCTAACAATTCCGTTGAGTTTTTTTATTTAAATTGCCTAATTAATTTATTTGGTTTATTGATTGACAAGATTAATATTACTCGTAGCATTCTCCCGAAGTACTATCCACCTATTCAAGCTAACCTAACGCCTATATTCCAATGGAATAAGGATTAATAAGAATACATTAATAATTCCCGTATATTAACGAAGTAAGACGATTAGGTATATCCTTATCCTAACCGTAAATTCATTCCTGATGCTCAAGTTCAAGATCTTGCTCTACTCAATCCTATTTGCAACCTAAAATTTTCTCTCCCGAGTTCAATCCTAGATTCGTAGATAGTATTTAATTGATGATCAAGCAATCAAATAATTAAGCGCAGAATTGAATAAATAAACCAATATGATAAAATAGTAAGAATAATTCAAGCTTCAAACTACAATATTCATGTAGCACCCCACAACTCTAAAAATTATAAACTATAATTTTAAAGGAAGAGAAGAGAAGAAAAACTAATTGAAAGCCTCCTTCAAGCGTGGTTTGCGTTCTCCCCTCAAAAGTGGCATGTTCTCCTCCCAAAAAATGTTAGATCTCCAAAAATAGGTTTAGAAACTTTTTTATACAAGTTAGGAGCGTTTAGGATCCAAAGATATCTTCTCCAAGTCGAAATAGGATAATTCCCAAGATTGGGCGCCCTGAACAGCACGTCGCGCTAGCCTGGGCGCTGAAAATATTGGTCTTCAGTTTCTAGCGCCACATGTAGCGCGTCGCGCTAGCCTGGGCGCTAGAATTTGACACTTGTCCATTTTGTCATTTTTGTTTTAGCTATAACTCATGTGCATTCAATTAATTTCACTCCCAATTGATTCCTACACATATAAACACCAAAAGTTAGCTCAACTCATTGCAATTGCACATTAGAACCAACTAGAATAGAGCAAAATGCGAGGCGATTCATATATAAAAAAACATACTTTTGGCCAAACATCAATCACCCTTCGTGCTTTTAATCTCATTCTCAATATATACTGTAATAAATGCAATGGCACGGCATCACTCTTCGTGCTTTTACTCTCTTTCTCACATGATATGATAAATGCAATGGCACGACATCACCCTTCGTGCTTTTACTCTCATCCTCACATGATATGATAAATGATAATAAAGCAATCAAGTGCACGACATCATCCTTCATGCTTTAATCCTCACATTCACTCAATCAATGATAACAATATGCAAATATGGCACGACAACACCCTTCGTGTTTTTCACTCTTCCTCGCCAAGCAATAGTAATAACTCAAAGTATAAAGCAAGGTGGGAAGCAAAATTCAACTTCAACTATGGTGCTATAATAAGCAACCTCAACTTTCAATATCCCAATATCTTCAAAATAAGCAATAAATATGAAAGAGAACAGTTAAAAGAATAGCAATCTAACTAAGGCACGGAAGGCATAGTAAAAGAAACAACATGGTACAATAAAACAATTACCACCTGCATACTTTAATTCATGACAACTATATATATATATATATATATATATATATATATATATACACACACTCGTTACCTCTTATATACGCCGTCTCCACACATAATTCACGTTAGCAAGTAGACCAACAAATCCTGATCCCCTCAAGTCAAAGTTAACCACGGCACTTACCTCACTCCAAAACCAAATCAACAATCAATAACGACTTTGCCTTTCGAACAAGCCTCCAAACCAACTGAATCTAGCCAATTATCGATCAAACAATTCAAAATAATATTTAGAAACTACCCACGAATGAAACAGGTTCAATTTTGGTCATTTTTGAAATAGTCAACAAAAGTAAACACGGGGTTGCTTGAGCGAAATCTGAGATTCGGAACAAAACCAGATTGCCCATTCACCCCTGAGCCCAGTTATGTGATTTGTTTTGAGCTGCGACCTCAATTTGAGGTCTAAAACTCAATTTTAAAAAATCCATAAATTCTAATCAAAACCCCTAATTTCTACCATAAAATTCAAGATTTGATGATAAAAACTCATGAAAAGTAATTAAAATTGATTGAAAAGTAATAGATGCTTACCAATAAATTTGGGAAGAAAATATTCTTCAAAAATTACCTCTAGAGTGTTTGGGGTTGAGAAATGGTGTAAAATGAGCTAATTCTGACTTTTTTCCTCTTTTACCACACCGCAAACGTCGCATTTGCAAACACTTGTTCGCAAATGTGAGACACTGATTGAAAATGCGATCAATGCATCGGTCAGTCACACGTCGCAAATGCGATAAAATCTTGCAAATGCAAACCACCCTCCCATTGCAAATGCGAGCTGAGCTTCGCAAATGCAAAGCTGCCCAACACTACATTGCATCGCAAATGCGATGAAAGAGTCGCAAAAGCGATCACTGTGTAGATCGCAAAAATGATCCATTCTTCGCAAATGCGAAGACCCAGTCCCCTAACCATGTTCGCAAATGCAATCATTTGACAACAAAAGCGAGACTTGCAAATGCGAGCCTAACCTCGCAAATGCGAGATCTGCAACTGCTGGGCACCAGTAGCTGTAACCCATCTGTAACACACTCAAAACTCACCTGAGAATTGAACATGCACACATGTATAATAATATCCTACCAACTTGCTTGTTACCTCAAATCATCAAAATAACATCAAATAACAAGAATCGATCATGAAAACTCAAGAATTTCATCTTTAAAACTCATTTTCACAATTTCTCACATAATGCTCTGAAATGCGCTCGGGTGACCCTGGACCCCAACCAGACGTGTGTACAAGTCTAAAACCCTTATACGAATCGACCGAATTCATCAAAATACCGATCCGATGTCGTTTACCAAGAATTTTAACTGTGGTCAACTCTAACCTTATTTTAAGTCAAAAATCACTTTTTCTTCAAAATTTTACGTAAAAACTTTTTGAAAATCGATACACACCAATCACGCAAATCGATAAATATCAAATGAAGCTATGAAAAGTCTCAAAACACTGAAATTAAAGCTATTACTCAAAACGACCTTTCAGATCGTCACATTCTCCACCTCTAAAAGAAACGTCTGTCCTCGATCGGACAAAGAAAAGTGCTAGAACTGGTAAAATGTTGGGGGTATCTACTCTGCATATTGGACTTAGACTCTCACGTAGCCTCCTCAATAGGCTGACCTCACCATTGCACTTTCACAGATGAAAAACTCTTGGAACTCAACTTACGAACCTGCCGGTCTTGAATAGCCACCGACTCCTCCTTATAGGCCAAACTTTCACTGTACCGTGCTAAGTCCAAAACATATGATCTGTCCTCATGGTACTTCCGAAGCATAAAAATGTGAAATACCGGATGTACCCCTACTAGGCTAGGAGGTAGTGCAAGCCTATAAGTAAACCTCCCCAACTCTCTCCAAGATCTTGAACGGGCCAATAAACCTCGAGCACAACTTGCCCTTCTCCTCAAACTGCAGCACGCCTTTCATAGGCGACACTCGGAGAAGAACCCTCTCACTCGCCATGTAAGACATATCTCAAACCTTCCGGTCCGCATAACTCTTTTGCTTGGACTGATTTGTACGATGTTGCTCCCGAATCGCCTTAACATTCTCCACAGTATCACGGACCAAATCAGTGCCTAACATTCTAGCCTCTCCCGGCTCAAACCAACCAATCGGCAAATGACATCGCCTCCCATAAAAGGCCTCGTACGGAGACATCTGGATTCTCGTCTTATAGTTGTTGTTGTAGGCAAACTATGCTAGAGGCAAAAGCCGGTCCCACTATTCTTAAAATCCATAGAGCATTCCCGCAACATATCCTCCAATATTTGAATAGTGCGCTCAGACTGTCCGTTCATCTGAGGATGAAACACGGTACTCAGCTTGACCCACATGCCCAATTCATGCTGCACGGATCTCCAAAAATATGGTGTGAATTGCATGCCTTGGTCAAAAATGATAGAAATGGACATGTCATGCAGACAGATAATCTCCCAAATGTAAATCTGAGCCAAGCACTAAGAAGAATAGGAAGTCATCATTTGAATGAAGTGTGCGGACTTAGTCAACCGGTCCATAATAACACAGACTGCATCATATTTTCTCAAGGTCCGTGGCAAGCCTACCAGAAAATCCATAGTGATGCGCTTCCTCTTCCACTCCGGTATCTCTAATATCTAAGTCAATCCACCCATTTTCTGATGCTCGTACTTCACCTGTTGACAATTCAAATATCAAGAGATATAAGCAACAATATATTTCTTCATCTTTCGCCACCAATGTGTTGTTTCAAGTCACGGTACTTCTTAGTGACACCTGGTGAATAGAATAGCGCGAAATATGAGCCTCCTCAAGGATCAACTCTCTCAACCCATCAACATTAGGAACACAAATCCGGACCTAAAGCCACATAACACCATCATCACCAATCACCACCTCCTTAGCACCACCATGTTGCACCGTGTCTTTCAATACCAACAAGTGAGGATCATCAAACTGTCGAGCCTTGATACGCTCCAACAACGAGGACTATAGCACAACATAAGAAAGAATCTGGCTAGGTTCCAAAACATCCAATCTCACGAACCGATTGTCCAATGCTTGAACATCCATAGTTGATGGCAGCTCCACTACCGGTAAATATGCCAAACTGCCCATGCTCTCAGCCTTCCAACTCAATGAATCGGCCACTACATTGGCCTTCTTAGGATGATATAGTATGGTGGTATCATAGTCTTTTAACAACTCTAACTATCTCCGCTGCCACAAATTAAGGTCCTTCTATTTGAACAGATATTGGAGACTCCGATAGTCGGTATAGACCTCATATGGAATGTCATATAGATAGTACCTCCAAATCTTCAGTGCATGAACAATGGTTTCCAACTCTAAATCATGCACGGGGTAATTTTTCTCATGAACTTCAACTACCAAGATAAGTAGGCAATCACCCTACTGTCCTACATCAACACCGCACCAAGACCAATACGCGATGTATTACAATACAAGGTATAAGATCTCGAACATATAGGAAACACAAATACTAGGGTTGTGGTTAATGCGGTCTTGATCTTCTGAAAACTCACCTCTCACTCATCGACCATCTGAAAAAAGCACCATTTTGGGTCAATCTAGTCAAAAGAGCCGCGATGGATGAAAAACCCTCCACAAACGACGATAATAGCCTGCAAAACCTAAGAAGCTCTGATTCTCTGCCATCCGACGTCGGACACCATAAGTTAGGCCATCAATAAATCCCATCACCCTCTCCCTCTCGATAGGGATCAAAATAATCGCATGGCATGATAGATCTACAAATCTGGTCTCGTTTTGGGTAATAGTCATGCTACCCTGCTGGAGGCGCTCAAACTGGCTGTGGTAGTCCTCTCTTAGAGTAAAAGGGATGAACTTCTCCAAGAATAGTTGTGATGTGAGTGGAGGTGATCTTGGTAGTCTCCCTCGAATATACTCCTGCCACCACCTTGAGGCAGATCCATGTATCTGAAATATTACAAAATCGACTCCATTGGACTCCACTATGCCCATGTTGCGCAATACCTCATGGCAACGATCTAAGAAATTTTGTGTGTCCTCAGAAGTTATACTACAAAATCGAATAGGAAAAAGCTTGGTGAACTTATCCAACCTCTTCAGCCCCTAAAACGACATAGAAGGTCCATCTCTAGGCTATGTAGCAAAGACAGGCTGAACTGCTCCAACTGCTGGAACTACCGGAGTCTGATATCCATAAGCCACCTGCTCTGGTTTGTGAGTAGCGGGAGTCTAGGCTCCTTCTCCAGCCTTAGAGACAATTGTTGCTAAAGGAAGTACACCGCCCTGGGCCACGCTCTCCATAAGGCCCACATGTCGGACTAGCGCATCCTAAAGTACTAGGTAGCAATAAATCCCTCCAAAACTTGATTTGGTCCAACTGACGTAGTCTGAATAGGGATCTCATCCTTTTGCTCGATCTGAGGCTCTGCAATAGGTGTTGCTGCTTGGGCTCTAGGCTGAGCTATGCCTATGCCTCTGGCTCTCCTTCGGCCTCGGCCTTAGCCTCTACCCCTGGTAGTGGCAGCAACCTGGGGCTTCGGCTCCTGATCAGCGATGGATGATGTACGTGTCCTCACCATATATGTGAAAGAACAAGAATAGAATGATTCAAACTTCAGTGATAGAATAAAGTCGCATGACAGAGTAATAAAGAAGTGAAATTTCCTAAAGCCTTATAACATCTAGAAGATAAGTACATAAGTCTCCCTATCGATTCTCAAGGCTCTGCTAAGCTTGATCATAACTCGTGAGACCTAGGCAACCTAGTGCTCTGATACTGTAATGACCCGACCGGTTGTTTCACTTCCCAGATCCATATTCCCCCAAATAAGACTCCCTATATGTGCTTTTACTATTTTACGACTTGTGGGGATGGTAAGTTCGGGTTTGGAAGAGTTCGGGTTGAAATCGGAACACTTAGTTCCTTGTTATTGGCTTTAAAGAGGTAAGTTTGACTTGGGTCACCATTTCTAGTAAACGACCTTAGAACAGGGATTGGATGGTTCCATTAGGTTCGTATGATGATTTTGGACTTGGGTGTATTTTCGGATCAGGTTTTGGATGGCCCGGGAGCGTTTCGGCGCATAAGTTGAAAGTTGGCGCATCGAAGGTTTTAAAGTTCTTTAAATTTGGTTTCGAGTAGGTTTTCATGTTATCGAGGTCTACTTGAATTTTTGAGCCTAGAAATAGTTCCTTATGGTAATTTAAGACTTTCACGCAAATTTTGGTGTCATTCTGAGTAGTTTAGTTTGAATCGGCGCGTTCGGAGTAAGTTGGAAGAATTTGAAGTTCATAAGTTGATTCTATTGGGTTTGGGTTGCGATTTTTAGTTTTAATATTGTCTTCCACATTTCGAGGGTGCGAGCGAGTCTGTTTTATGTTTACAAACTTGGCATGTTTGGACGGGGCCCCGGATCCCATTCAGACAATGCGCGGAAGTCATTTGGCCTTGGATAAATAGCTGAAGCATCAAGCTTCTGGTGCAATAACACCTGTGGAGGGCCAGTTGCAGGTGCGAGCTAGCAGAAGCGAGCCAACAGCCGCAGAAATAGCCCACTGTAGGCTGCCTAGTGGTCGCACAAGCGAGGGTAAGGGCCGCATCTGTGAAGGCGCAGAAGTGGCCTGGTGCGCAGGTGCGGTGCTCGTGCCGCAGAAGCGGGCTCGCAAATACAAGACTCCGCACGCAGAAGCAGGAGGGGCAGACTTAGGCCAAGTCCACATCTGTGAGGTTGTATCCGCAGAAATGGAGCCGCAAATGCGGCCATGGAGCTGCAGTAGCGGAAGTCCTGGAGGCAGTAAAGTCCATTTATTACTGACATAGGCCATCTTTGGTTCATTTATTTCACTTCTTAGGGAGATTTGGAGCTTCCTAGAGAGATATTTCCACCTAGCTATTGAAGGTAAGTAATTCCTACCCAATGTAAGTTAAATACATAGATTATGGGTAGATTTTAACGTGTCAATTGTGAGAATTTTGGGCTTAGATGAAAAAACTAGGTTTTGATATAAATGGGATTTAACCAGGAAAAATGATTATGGAATGGGATGAAAATTATATATTTGAGTTCGTAAGGTTATGGGTAACAATTATCTTCCAATATTTTCGGAATTCGGGCACGTGGGCCCGGGAGTGAATTTTTAGAATCTTCCAATATGGGTTGAGTAGCTACTCTAATAGTTAGATTACGAACTTTTGAGCATGTATTGATTAATTTATATAACATTTGACTAGTTTCGGATTGTTCGGCACCAAGTTGAGGCTTTAGAGTGAATTTGGAGCCGGAAAGTGAGTTTTGAGACGAGGTAAGTCTCTTACCTAACCTTGTAATAGGAAAATTACCCCATAGGTGATCTAAATTACTATAGCTTCTAATTATGGGGGCTACATACACATGAGGTAACTAGGGTCCATGCGTAGCTACTAATTATACTTATATTCGGGTAGTTTAGGACCCAAATCATGAAATATTTGTAATGTATGCACCCTACCCGTTAATTTAAATGCCTAAATCATTTTGGAACTTGACTGAGGAATTGTAAGAGACCGACTTCCACTTACCAGATTTTCGGCGGGTTACTTGATCATTAATAAAAAATTGTGTTTCTTTGTACATTAGCCTTGTATTAGCTTGTAAACTGATTGTTCATAAAGTTTCCTATCTTCTTGTGGAGCGGTCCGAATGCCTCGGTAGTAGATAGATGCATCTATCGTTCATGTCGCACGACCCTCGGCAGTGTACACATTAAACTGGATCGGGTCGTACGATCTCGACATAATCGTGCGTGATAATACTCGGAGCTTAATTATATTTGATATTATTCTATGGTGTGAGAAGTTAGAATATATATATATATATATATATATATATATATATATATATGACAGAAACTGACCTGGGATTTACCATTTGTGAAAGAATTATTTATTTCCAGCTTGTTATTGAGATACTATTATTATTTACATAAACCATGCTCATTTAGAATTTCTGTATTTTTATTGTTAGCCCATAGTAAGTGTCGATGTCGACCCCTCGTCACTACTTTTTCGAGGTTAGACTAAATACTTACTGGGTACATGTTGTTTATATACACACGCTCCACTTCTGCACTAACCGTGTAGGATCTGAGGCAGGTGCATCTAGCGGTCATATCGGCGTGCACCCCCGTTATCCTGAGGCCTAGTGGTGAGCTGCGTCCTGAGCCGTTCTACAGTACCTAGAGTCTCTCTTTTGTATCTATTTTTCTGTCTACTTTATTTCAGACAGTAGTTAGAGTTTTGTATATTCTACTAGTTGCCCATACACTTGTGACACCAGGTCTTGGCACACATACTAGTAGACTTTATGATCTTGGAGTATTTATATCACTACAGTGTCCTTTGTTTGATTTACTAAATTTTTCTACTCCTTAATTTCTTAATAAATAGAATTTAATTACTTGAAAACTTATTAAAATGAGCAATCACATGGCTAGTTCATTGTTGGCTTGCCTAGCGGCGACGTTGGGCGCCATCATGGACTATAGGAGAAATTGGGTCGTGACAACATGGTATCAGAGCACTAGGTTCACGTAGGTCTCAAAAGTTATGAGCAAGCCTAATAGAGTCTTGCGGATCGGTGCAGAGACGCCCGTACTTATCTTCGAGAGGCTATAGGGTGTTAGGAAACTACTCTTTCTTAATCTCTTATCGTGCAGTTGATGTTGTGATAAGTATCTTTCTCTTATTCTCCCAAAGATGGTGAGAATGCGCACGGTAGATGTACCCGATCGTGGAGGAGATGCTCCCTCTGTTGCTAGAGGCCGAGGCAGGTCTCCAGCTCGTGGTAGAGGATGAGGGATGCCACCAGTGGATCCAGTGGAGGATCCTATTATTGAGGAGCAGGGCGAAGTGCCTACAGTAGAGCCATCCCCGGTGGATTTCATGTCCGCACCAGGATTCCAGGAGGTCATCAGCCGTATGTTGTGGTTCATTGATTATATAACTCAGGGTGGTTTATTTTCAGTAGACCCAGTCACATCTTAGGTGGGAAGGGGAGCACAGATCCCACCCGCTCAGGCTCCTGGGCATGCAATTGTCGTATATCAGACCCCAGGCGCACTACCTATGGGCATGGCTCAGCCAGTTACAGCAGTTATACCTAAGCCTAGACCAGCTGCGGCCGGCGAGCAGCAGAAGCTATTGGATAGTTGGACTAGACTACACCCTCCTGTCTTCGGAGGTGAGTGACATGAGGACCCCCAGGACTTTATTGATCGGTACAGGGACAGACTGCAACACATGAGGATATTAGAGTCCCACGAGGTGGACTTTACCACCTTCCAACTGGAGGGCAGGGCCCGTAGGTGGTGGCAATCATATCTTCTCGACAGACCAGCAGATTCTCCTCCCATTACTTGGGATCGATTCACCCATATTGTTTTATATAGGTATATTCCGCCCTCTTAGAGGGAAGAGTTTCGGTTTCAGTTCGAGCAGCTTCAGTAGGGTCAGATGTCGGTGGCCGACTATGAGGCGAGATTCTCTTAGTTGCCTTACCATGCACTTAGGATACTTCCTACCAACAAAGAGAGAGTGCGTAGGTTTGTTGCGGGTTTGCACTCTGGTATTCAGGCCACTATGGCTCGAGAGGTTGAGATGGGGACTTCTTACGAGCTAATTATGGAGATAGCTCGGAGGATCGAGGGTGTACGTTAGCGTAGCCGAGAGCAGGCGATGAGGGATAAGCGGTTTCGATATTCTGGAGAGTTCAGAGGTGCCCCGGCCAGGGGCAGAGGTCAGTTTGTGAGGGGTTAGTCTAGCAGGCCCACATATCCAGCACCACCGCCTCCTCGGGGTGCTCCGGTACGACCTTATTTTAGCGCCATGCCATAGAATTCCTACTGCCCACCATCTATTCAGGGTTCCTCCAGTGGGTATTCAGGCCATCAGGGTCAGACTTCAGGTCAGCAGTCCACCGTACCGAGAGGTTGTTTCGATTGTGGGGATCTTAGTCATGTGCGGAGGTTCTACCCCAGGCTTCAGGGCAAGGCAGTGCAGCAGGGTCAGTAGCCTATGTTACAGCACCAGCTACCCCACCAGCCGTCCGGCCACCTAGAGGTGGAGGGCAAGTGGGTAGGGGTCGTCCTGGAGGTGGAGGCCAGTCAGGTGGTGCTCCAACTAGGTTATATGCTTTTCCGGACAGACCAGATGCAGTGGCCTTAGATGCCGTGATCACAGGTATTATTTCTGTTTGCGGTGGGGATACTTAAGTACTATTTGATCCAGGGTCTACATATTCATATGTTTCATCTCTGTTTGCTCATTTCTTGGGTGTTCCTCGCGAGTCCGTGGGTACTCATGTTTATATGTCCACTCCAGTGGGCGATTCTGTTGTTGTGGATTGGGTCTATCAGTCCTGTATCAGACTTTATATGGTTATGAGACTAGAGCGGATCTTCTATTGCTCGATATGACTGACTTTGAGATCATCCTGGGCATGTACTAGTTTTCTCCATATCATGCCATTCTTGATTGCCATGCCAAGACTGTTATCTTGGCGATGCCAGTATTGCCTAGATTGGAGTGGAAGGGTTCATCTGTCAGTGCATCTAGTCGAGTTATCTCTTTTCTGAAGACTCGACACATGGTCGATAAGGAATGTTTAGCTTATCTAGCTTATGTTCGGATACTACTACAAAGACTCCGACGATTGATTCAGTGCCCGTAGTCTGAGAGTTCTCCGATGTGTTTCCCTCTGATCTCCCAGGCATGCCACCAGATCGTGATATCAATT
This sequence comes from Nicotiana tomentosiformis, assembly GCF_000390325.3. Classification (NCBI taxonomy): domain Eukaryota; kingdom Viridiplantae; phylum Streptophyta; class Magnoliopsida; order Solanales; family Solanaceae; genus Nicotiana; species Nicotiana tomentosiformis. The sequence continues at coordinate 48,002,503 of NC_090814.1, read as the reverse complement.
TCTGTATTGATTTGGCTCCAGGTACCCAGCCTATCTCTATTGCACCATACCGCATGGATCCGAAAGAGTTAAAGGAATTGAAGGAACAACTTGAGGAGTTGCTAGCAAAGGGGTTCGTTAGACTGAGTATGTCGCCTTGGGGTGCACCGGTGTTATTTGTGAAGATGAAAGATGGGACTATGCGGATGTGTATTGATTACTGCTAGTTAAACAAAGTTACCATTAAGAACAAGTACCCGTTGCCACGTATTGATAATTTGTTTGACCAGTTGGAAGGTGCCAGGGTATTCGCTAAGATCGACTTGAGATCAGGGTACCATCAGTTGAAGATTCGAGATTCGGATGTTTCGAAGACGGATTTTTGGACTAGATATAGCCATTATGAGTTTCTAGTGATGTTATTTGATTTAACTAATGCCCCGGCGGCATTTATGGATTTGAGGAATCGGGTGTTCAAGCCATATATTGATTCGTTTGTCATTGTCTTCATTGATGACATTTTGATCTACTCGTGTAGCATGGAGGAGCACGAGCAGCATTTGAGAGTGGTGCTTCAGACATTGTTGGAACAAAAGTTATATTTTAAGTTCTCCAAGTGTGAGTTCTGGTTGGATTCTGTGGCATTCTTGGGGCATGTTGTATCAGGAGAGGGTATTAAGGTAGATCCCAAGAAGATCGAGGCAGTTCAGAGTTGGCCTCATCCTACCACAACGACTGAGATCAGGAGCTTCTTGGGGTTAGTGGGTTATTATCACCGGCTTGTGGAGGGCTTCTCATCTTTTACAGCACCTTTGACTAGATTGACCGAGAAAGGTGCTCTGTCGATGGTCCGATGATTGTGAGGTGAGCTTCCAGAAGCTCAAGACCGCATTGACTTCAGCATCGGTGTTAGTGTTGCCTTCTAGTTTAGGTATGTATAATGTGTATTGCGACGCTTTATGCGTTGGTTTAGGTTGTGTGTTGATGTAGGAGGGGCGAGTTATTACATATGCTTCACGATAGTTGAAGCCCCACAAGAAGAATTACCCCATACATTATTTGGAGTTGGCCGCGATTGTTCATGCTCTTAAGATCTGGAGACATTACTTTTATGGGGTGTCCTGTGAGGTTTATACCCATCATCGTAGCTTGTAACATTTGTTCAAGTAGAGGGAGTTCAATTTGAGGCAGCGCAGGTGTCTTGAGTTACTAAAAGATTATGATATTACCATCCTCTATCATCCGGGCAAGGCAAATGTGGTTACAGATGCCTTGAATAAAAAGGCGGAGAGTATGGGTAGTTTGGAATTCATTTCAGCAGAGGAGAGGACACTAGCTTTGGACATTTAGTCCTTGGCTAACAGACTTGTCAGGTTGGATATTTCAGAGCCCAACCGAGTTCTGACATGTGTCGTCACCCAGTTTTCACTATTCGAGCAGATCAAGGCTCGTCAGTTTGATGATCCGCACTTATTGGTTCTTAGAGAGATGGTACTATAGGGTGGTGCCAAGGAGTTTACTATCGCAGAGTATGGTGTTCTGTGACTCCAAGGTCGTCTATGTGTCCCTAATGTTGATGGATTGAGGGAAACGATTCTAGAGAAGGCACACAGTTCTAGGTATTCTATTCACCCAGGTGCTACGAATATGTATCACGACCTGAGGCAGCATTATTGGTGACGGTGGATGAAGAAGGACATAGTTGAGTATGTAGCAAGGTGACTTAATTGCCAACATGTTAAGTACGAGCATCAGAGGCCAAGTGGCCTACTCCAGTAGATGGTGATACCCGAATGGAAATGGGAGCACATTACTATGGATTTCGTAGTTGGGTTGTCGCGGACCTTACGGAAGTTTGATGCAGTTTGGGTCATTGTCGACAGGTTGACCAAGTTAGCACACTTCATTTCGGTAGTGACCACGTATTCTTCAGAGAGATTGCCTAAGATTTATATTCAGGAGGTTGTTCAGTTGCAGGTGTACCTGTCTCCATTATATCAGATAGAGACCCTCAGTTTACTTCGCATTTCTGAAGGGCAGTACAGAGTGAGTTGGGGACCCGGGTAGAGCATCCGCAGACCGACGAACAGTCGTAGCGGACAGTTCAGATCTTAGAGGATATGCTCATAGCATGTGTGATTAACTTCGAGGACAGAGGGATCGATTCTTGCCTTTGGCCGAGTTTGATTACAACAACAGTTATCAGTCCAACATCGAGATGGCTCCATTTGAGGCTTTAAATGGTCGGCGATGTCGTTCGCCTGTCAGATGGTTTGAGACCGACGAGGCTAAGTTGTATGGTACTGATTTAGTAAAGGATTCCTTAGAAAAGGTAAAGTTGATTCAGGACCGACTTCGCACAGCACAATCCAGAAAGAAGAGTTACGCGGATCAGAAGGCGCGTGATTTATCATTTATGGTTGGCGAGAAGGTTCTCCTGAAGGTCTCGCCGATGAAAGAAATCATGAGGTTTGGAAAGAAGGGCAAGTTGAGCCTAAGGTTTATAGGTCCATTTGAGGTGCTGAGACAAGTTGGAGAGGTTGCTTATGATCTTGCTTTGCCTCCCAGTCTATTGGGAGTTCATCCGGTTTTCCACGACAGGTCGCATATGTTAGACTTCAGCATGGTTCAGCTAGATGAGAGCCTGCATTATGAGAAGGAGCCAGTTTCCATTATTGACAGACAGGTTCACCAGCTGAGGTCCAAGAATATTTCTGCGGTAAAAGTTCAGTGTAGGGACCAACCAGTCGAGGAGGCGACTTGAGAGGCCGAGGAACACATACGGAGCAGATATCCATACCTATTCAGCACTCCATGTATGATTCTAGAGCCGTTCGAGGACGAACGTTTGTTTAAGAGGTGGAGAATGTAATGATCCGACCGGTCGTTTCATTTTCCGGATCCTCATTCCCCTAAATAAGACTCCAGGTATGTTCTTTTACTGTTTTACGACTTGCGGGGATGGTTAGTTCGAGTTTGGAAGAGTTCGGGTTGAAATCGGAATACTTAGTTCCTTGTTACGGGCTTTAAAGGGGTAAGTTTGACTTGGTCAACATTTCTAGTAAATGACCTCGAAACCAGGATTTGACGGTCCCAATAGGTTCGTATGATGATTTTGGACTTAGGCGTATGTTCGGATCGAGTTTTGGATGACCCAAGAGCGTTTCGGCGCATAAGTTGAAAGTTGGCGCATCGAAGGTTTTAAATTTCTTTAAATTTGGTTTAGAGTAGGTTTTCATGTTATCGAGGTCCTCTTGGGATTCCAAGCCTGGAAATAGTTCCGTATGGTGATTTAAGACTTGCACGCAAAATTTGGTGTCATTCCGAGTAGTTTAAGTATGAATCGGCGCGTTTGGAGTAAGTTGGAAGAATTTGAAGTTCATAAGTTGATTCTATTGGTTTTGGGTTGTAATTCTTAGTTTAATGTTGTCTTCTGCATTTCGAGGGTGCGGGCGAGTCCATTTTATGTTTACAAACTTGTTGGCATGTTTGGACGGGACCTCGGGGGCCCCGGATGCCATTCGGATGATGCGCGGAAGTCATTTGGCCTTGGATGAATAGCTGAAGCATAAAACTTCTAGTACAATCGCACCTGCGGAGAGCCAGCCTAGGTCCGAGCTCGCAGAAGCGAGCCAATAGCCATAGAAGCGGCCCAGTGTGGGCTTCCCAGTGGTCACAGAAGTGAGGGTAAGGGAAGCATCTGCAAAGGCGCAGATGCGAGGAAGAAATCGCAAAAGCGGTGCTCGTGCCGTAGAAGCGGGCTCGCAAATGGGAGACTCCGCTCGCAGAAGCGGGAGGGGCATACTTGGGCCAGGTCCGCATCTGCGAGGCTGTGTCCGCAGATGTGGCCATGGAGTTGCAGTAGCGGAAGTTCTGGAGGCAGTGAGGTCCATTTATTGCAGATTTAGGCCATCTTTGGTTCATTTATTTCACTTCTTGGGGCGATTTTAGACTTCCTAGAGAGAGATTTCCACCTAGCTACAGAAGGTAAGTAATTCCTACCCAATGTAAGTTAATACATAGATTATGGGTAGATTTTAACATGTAAATTGTGAGAATTTTTGGTTTAGATGAAAAACCTAGGTTTTGATAAAAATAAGATTTAACCATGAAAAATGATTATGGAATAGGATAAAAATTATATATTTAAGTTCTTAAGGTTATGGGTAACAATTATCTTCGAAAATTTCCGGAATACAGGTACGTGGGCACTGGGTGAATTTTAGAAATCTTCCAATATGGGTTGAGTAGCTACTCTAATAGTTAGATTACGAACTTTTGAGCATGTATTGATTAATTTATATAACATTTGACTAGTTTCGGATTGTTCGGCACCAAGTTGAGGCTTTAGAGTGAATTTGGAGCCGGAAAGTGAGTTTTGAGACGAGGTAAGTCTCTTACCTAACCTTGTAAGAGGGAACTTACCCCATAGGTGATCTAAATTACTATTGCTTCTAATTATGGGGGACTACGTACGCACGAGGTGACAAGAGTATGTGCGTAGCTACTAATTATGCTTATGTCCACGTAGTTTAGGACCCAAATCATGAAATATTTGTAATGTGTGCACCCTACCTACTAATATAAGTGCCTAAATCATATTGGAACTTGACTGAGGAATTGTAAGAGATCGACTTCCACTTACCTGATTTTCTGCGGGTTACTTGATCATTAATAAATTATTGTGTTTCTTTGTAAATTAGCCTTGTATTAGCTTGTAAACCGGTTGTTCATAAAGTATCCTTTCTTCTTGTGGAGCAGGCCGAACGCCTCAGAAGTAGATAGATGCATCTATAGTTTGTGCCGCACGACCCTCAGCAGTGTACATATTATTCTGGATCGGGTCGTACGACCTCAGCATAATCGTGCGTGATAATACTCAGAGCTTAATTATATTTGATATTAATCTATGGTCTGAGAGGTTTGATATTTTCGGCATTTGGCCCGCTCCACAAAAAGAGAGGATACTTTATGAACAACCGATTTACAAGCTAATACAAGGCTAATGTACAAAGAAACACAATAATTTATTAATGATCAAGTAACCCGCCGAAAATCAGGTAAGTGGAAGTCGATCTCTTACAATTCCTCAGTCAAGTTCCAATATGATTTAGGCACTTAAATTAATAGGTAGGGTATGTGTGTGTGTGTGTGTGTGTGTGTATATATATATATGTGTGTGTGAGACAGAAACTGACCTGGGATTTACCATTTGTGAAAAAATCATTTATTTCCAACTTGTTATTGAGATACTATTATTATTTACATAAACCATGCTCATTTAGAATTTCTGTATTTTTATTGTTAGACCATAGTAAGTGTAGATGTCGATCCCTCGTCACTACTTGTTCGAGGTTAGACTAGATACTTACTAGGTACATGTTGTTTATGTACACACGCTACACTTCTGCACTTGATGTGCAGGATCTGAGGCAGGTGCATCTGGTTACCAGTCCGGCACACACACTTGACTTCAAGCTCGAGACTACACGGTGAGCTGCCCTTCCGAGCCGTTCACTATATTTTGAGCATCGATGAGTTGTGCGACTTATGTCCAAACTAATAGTCCATGATCCATCAGTTAAAAGCTTTCTAACACATTCGTTTTCATTTATATAATGCTTGCTTTCCTTGAGTATCTATGAAAACATTATATTTCACAAGAAATCTCAGGCTGAGCACTTATTAATCTCCATTGCGTCAACTTCAGGGAATTGAAGTTGCAATGAACTTGTTGAAATTTTACAACAAAGTACCAAAAATAAGTTCGGCATCTCAAAATCAATCTAACAGAGAAGAAAATGCCAATCAATCAAATTTTAGAGTCCCTTAATTTTTAACAAGAAAAATCAATTGGGAATTCTTCTGTTGGGGAAAGAAGGGAAGAAACACTGCATTCAATTTAAATGCTTACCTTCAATCACATCAGTTTAGCAGAATTTCAGATCACTCCAAATAATTTTATATTCAGAAAGTAAAAGGGAGAAGAAAGAATCAGAATCATAATAAAATGAATAATCAACAGATGATGAAAGCAGAACAAACAAACAGAGAGAAATAACAAATAATCAGAAACTGAATATATAAGAACAACAAATAATCAATTCAGGTATCATAAAACAGAGAATTGTGAGACCTCATAAGCACATTTCAATCCTCATCACATATAATCATTAAGATCCTCAGGCTTTACCTTCCTAATAATAATAACAATGTCCAAGCATTCTACATCACAGAGAAATATATAATCAATGTCATGTCATCACCTTTGCTGATCCAATATCAATTAATCAAAGAAATATCAGCTAAATTTTCCCCAAGAAGATGATACAAAGGATCAATCAGTGAAGGTGGTTCATCAATCATCCAGAAAAGATGGGTGTCTTTTATGGTTCTACAGATCCAATTAAAATAATAAAAGAATCCAATAACCTATGATGCCAATCATCCGTTATCTAATGATGAAGCAGAGAAGAAGAGAGAAAAGCAGAAGAAGAGAACACAACCAGGGACTTGAGTCATAATATGTGGGATCACAGAAAATGAACCCCAGCTATGTTGCTCCCATAGAATAAGGAAAGATGGATCATAACTCCAGACCTCAGCCAAAGCACAACGCTGATGACGCCCATTCTAACCAAATTAAAAGAATTAATTTAATTTTATTTTCATAGAACAAGTTTAATCCATCAATAATGAATCAGTGTCTCACATAAGCTTTGAAACAGCCCAGCTAATAAAACATCCACCCCACGCCTGAAAGTAGCAAAGTCAGTCTCCCAAGTCACAAATCAAACCAGACTGTACAAACCCACGCCCAACTCCACCCAGACCGGGCACAGTGGCACATGCCTGTAGTCCCACCACCAAGTCTGAACTGAATCAGGAGAACCCAAGCCCACAAACCTCACACCTCACGCAAATCAGTATTTTAATGAAACTGTTAAAAGTGTATCAAACATCTTAAAAAAAAAAAATGGGGAGGCAAACAAACACCCAGCAAAGTCTGCACTCTGCAAGTTGTCCAAGAAAGCGGAGGGGGCACAAGTCAGACCTTCCCCCCTCCCACCAAGCCTGCTGGGAATGGGAAGACCAGCAAAGGGATCTGGAATGCAGACCACCAAAGTACTCTCCGCAAGAAGAAAATAAAATCCCAGCAAGCAGTGGCACCTGCCTGTAGTCCCAGCACTTTGGGAAGCTGAGCTGGAGCCAGAAGCAAGGTCACCTGGCATTGAGACCAGACCTGTGTTCCCATGGTTGTTTTAAAAAGTGACCATCCGGGGGATGTAAAACATCCATTCTCTGCAAATGCAGATCTGGGTCTCCCCTGCTGGGAGGCCCAGGCAGCCGCATCACTAAGAGATAATCAGGACCTGGACCTGGCACCAGACCTGCTGGGGACCAAGGAACTAATAGAGCTGGAATTAAATTAATCTAGTTTCCAGCCCACACCACATGTATATTAATAACTTTCAAATGACTGAGTTTTCATCACAGATCAAAATCAGAAAGAAAGTATCAGCATGCAGAACTGATCACCAAACTGGATTTTGACCAAAGATCATCCATGTATCACCTTCATTGAAAATTCAAGGTGTCATCCTAGTCAAATTCTGAGGTGAATGTGTAAAAATAATAGTTTATCTAATCAATAAATTGCCTACATTAGTGCTAGAGGTAAAACACCATATGAGGTGCTCTATGGGAAGGAACTAGTGATGGACCATTTGCGAGTTTTTGGTTGTTCCTCTAAAGAAACGTTCATCCTCGAACAGACATAGAAAAGTACATGGACTGGTAAAAAGGTGAGGGTATCTACTCTGCATATCGGACTCGAACTCCTATGTAGCCTCCTCGACAGGCTGACCTCTCCATTGCACTTTCACAAAAGGAAAACTCTTGGATCTCAACTTACAAACCTGACCGGCTCCTCCTCATAAGCCAAATTTTCATCAAGTTGCACTGTGCTGAAGTCTAAAACATGTGATATGTCCTCATGGTACTTCTAAAGCATGGAAATATGAAACAGTAAATGTACCCTTGCTAGGCTAGGAAGCAAGGCAAGCCTATAAGCAACCTCCCCAAGTCTCTCCAAGACCTTAAACGAGCCAATAAACCTCGGGCTCAACTTTCCCTTCTTCTCAAACCGCATCACGCCCTTCATAGGCGACACTCGGAGAAGAACCTTCTCACCCGCCATGTAAGCCACATCTCGATCCTTCCGGTCCACATAACTCGCCTCCTCGACAGGCTGACCTCTCCATTGCACTTTCACAAAAGGAAAACTCTTGGATCTCAACTTACAAACCTGACCGGCTCCTCCTCATAAGCCAAATTTTCATCAAGTTGCACTGTGCTGAAGTCTAAAACATGTGATATGTCCTCATGGTACTTCTAAAGCATGGAAATATGAAACAGTAAATGTACCCTTGCTAGGCTAGGAAGCAAGGCAAGCCTATAAGCAACCTCCCCAAGTCTCTCCAAGACCTTAAACGAGCCAATAAACCTCGGGCTCAACTTTCCCTTCTTCTCAAACCGCATCACGCCCTTCATAGGCGACACTCGGAGAAGAACCTTCTCACCCGCCATGTAAGCCACATCTCGATCCTTCCGGTCCACATAACTCTTTTTCCTGGACTGAGCTGTATGAAGTCGCTCCTGAATCACCTTAACCTTCTCCACAGCATCACGGACAATATCAATGCCCAACAATCTAGCCTCTCTGGGCTCAAACCAACCAATCAGTGAATGATATCACCTCCCATATATGGCCTCGTATGGATTCATCTGGATGCTCGATTGATAGTTGTTGTTGTAGGCAAACTCTTTTAGAGTTAAGAATTGGTCCCACTGACCCTCAAAATCCAAAGAGCATGCCCACAACATATCCTCCAATATCTGAATAGTACACTCAGACTGTCTGTCCGTCTGAAGATGAAACGTGGTACTAAGCTCGACCGCGTGCCCAATTCACGCTGCACGACTCTCCAAAAATGTAATGTGAACTGTATGCCCGGTCAGAAATCATGGAAATGGGCATATCGTGCAGGCGTATAATATACCGGATGTAAATATGAGCCAACCTCTCTGAAGAATAGGAAGTCATCACCGGAATAAAGTGTGTGGACTTAGACAGACTGAGTCATATTTCCTCAAGGTCCATGACAAGCCTACCACAAAACCCATAGTGATGTGCTCCCATTTCCACTCTGATATCTCTAATCTCTAAGTCAATCCACATGATTTCTAATGCCCGTACTTCACTTGTTGACAATCGAAACACCGTGAGACATAAGCAACAATATCTTTCTTCATCTTTCACCACCGATAGTGATGTTTCAATTCACAGTACATCTTCGTGACACCTGGGTGAATAGAATAGCGTGAATTGTGAGCCTCCTCAAGGATCAACTCTCTCAACCCATCAACATTAGGAACACAAATCCGGCCCTGAAGCCGCATAACACCATCATCACAAATCACCACCTCTTTAGAACCACCCCACTGTAACGTGTCTTTCAACACCAACAAGTGGGGATCATCAAACTGGCGAGCCTTGATACGCTCCAATAACGAGGATTATGCCACAACCCAAGCAAGAATCCGGCTAGGCTCCGAAATATCAAATCTCACGAATTGATTATCCACAGTCTAAACATCCATAGCTAGTGGCCACTCTACTACCGTTAAATATGCCAAACTGCCCATGCTCTCAGCCTTCCTACTCAATGCATCGGCCACTACATTGGCCTTCCCCGAATGATATAGTATGGTGATATCATAGTCTTTCAACAACTCTAACCATTTCCACTACCGCAAATTAAGGTCCTTCTGTTTGAACAAGTGCTGGAGACTCTGACGATCGGTATAGACCTCACATGGAATACCGTATAGATAGTGACTTCAAATCTTCCGCGCGTGAAAAAATGGCTGCCAACTCTAAATCATGCATAGGGTAATTCTTCTCATGAACCTTCAATTGCCGAGATGGATAGGAAATCACCCTACCGTCCTACATCAACATCGCACCCAGCCCAATATACGATGCATCACAATACACGGTATAAGATCCCAAACATATAGGCAACACCAACACTAGGGTTGTAGCCAATGCAGTTGTGAGCTTCTGAAAACTCACCTCATACTCGTCGGACCATCTGAAAAGAGCACCCTTCTGGGTCAATATAGTCAAAGGAGCAGCGATGGATGAAAAACCATCCAAGAAACAGTGATAATAGCCTGCCAAACTCAAGAAACTCCGAATCTCTATAGTTGATGTAGGTCTAGGCCAATTCTGAACTGCCTCAATCCTCTTCGGATCCACCACAATGCCCTCACTAGACACCACGTGGCCCAAGAATTCCACTGAATCAAACCAAAACTCGTACTTGGAGAATTTAAAGCTTCTTCTCCCTCAAAGTCTGGAGCACGACCCTCAAGTGCTGCTTATGATCCTCCTGGCTGCGAGAGTACACCAATATGTCATCAATGAACACGATGATGAAGGAATCGAGATATGGCTGGAACACATTGTTCATCAAGTGGATAAAGGTTGTTGGGACATTGGTCAGCCCAAAAGATATCACCAGAAACTCATAGTGGCCATAGAGGGTCCCGAAAGCCGTCTTCAGAATATTTGAAGCCTGAATCTTCAACTGATGATACCCCGACTCAAGTCAATCTTAGAGAATACCTTTTCACCCTGAAGTTGATCAAAAAAATCATCAATACACGACAATGGGTATTTTTCTTTGACTGTAACCTTGTTCAGCTGCATGTAGTCAATACACATCCTTATAATGTCGTCTTTCTTCTTCACAAATAAAATTGGAGCACCCCACGGTGAAACACTCGGTTTTATTAAACCCTTATCAAGCAAATCCTGAAGTTTCTCCTTTAATTCATTCAATTCCACTGGTGCCATGCGATATGGTAAAGATGGACTGAGTGCCCGAAACCAAGTCAATACCAAAATCAATGTCCCTATTGGGCGACATGGCTGATAGGTCTGCTGGGAACACATCTAAAAAGTCTCTCACTACCGAAAGTGACTCGACAGTAGGAATATCAGCACCAACATCCCTCACATAGGCTAAGTACGTCAAGCACCCCTTCTCAACCATCCGATATGCCATTAGATAAAACACCACCCTGCTAGGAATATAACCCAATGAACCTCTCCACTCCAATCTCGGCAACCCCGGCATCGCTAACGTCACAGTCTTAACGTGACAATCCAGAATAATATGATATGGTGACAACCAGTCCATGCCTAAAATAATATCAAAGTCCACCATACTGAGTAAAAGAAGGTCTACCCTAGTCTCATAACACCGGATAAAGACCATACACGAACGACAAACACAATCTACCATAATAGAATCCCAAACTGGCGAAGACACAGAAAGAGGAGCACTAAAAGAATCAGGAGAGACATCTAGATATGAAGCAAAATATGATGACACATACGAATAAATGGAACCCGGATCAAAAGAAAACTAAGGCATCCCTATGGTAAATCAGAACAATACATGTGATGACCGCATCAGATGACTCTGCCTCGGGTCTAGATTAAAATGCATAAAAACGGGGTTGAACCCCACCACTTTGACTTCCACCTCTCGGACGGCCTCTCCCTGGTTGGCCTCCATCTCTAATGGCCTGACCACCTCCCCGGGCTGCCTGACCCCTACATCTGGCTGCTTGAGCGGGCGATAGAGCAACCAGTGCCGGAACCATAGCACGAGTAACCTGTTGTGGCATACTGCTCTATGACCTAGGGCAAAACCTCGCAACGTGCCCAGGGTCCCTACAAGTATAACAGGTCCTCAGCTGCTGTGACTACTGACCCTATCGACCTGAATAACCACCCTGATAACTCTGAATCGAAGGTGCACTAATCAGAGCTGAAGGTGCGTTGTATGATAGTTGCTCAAGAGACCCATAAGAACCACGATTGTCTGAAGCACCTTGTGATACCTGAAGTACTGACTGAATCTGCCTGCTGGGATGGCCTCTACCAAATGAACCCCTGCCTCCAGACGAGGCACCATTGAAACCACCAAAATGACAAGGCCTCTTCTCAGATACCGCCTCTCTACCTTGACCACGAATCCTCTCATTCGGGTCGCCACATTCAATTCGGCTATATTCATTCTTAACTAGTTTACTTTGTATTCAATCTCATTGTATTCAATTTGATTGTATTCAAACAACAACAAAACACAAATACAGTGATATTTCGTTGTATTCAATTTACTATATTCATTCGTAGTTACTTTTACACAGTATTTAATTCAGATGTATTCAAACAACAAAAATTTAAAAAATACAGGGATCTGCCACAAAAATAACCTTCAAAATACATAAATACAAACAAAAATAGAAAAAAAAATTAAACAATATTTGCATTTAAAAATACAGGATACACTCTAATTTGAGTGTATTTGTACAGAATATAATATATTTGCATTATTATATGTGACTCAATAGCAAAGAAGAAAAGAAAGTTCGCTGGAGATGGCGTCTTCCGGCCAAGCAAAGCACTGTATATATTATATTAAAACTAAAATAGAGACGAACAAAAATCTAGCAAGATCTAAGAATACACTATCACATTGTATCCACCAAAATACGGTCAGAAGAATACACTCAGATGTGAGATACAAAGAAGGGGAAGAAGCCATGGATTCTAGCATTTTCATTAGTTCTAGATCTGGTGACGCCTCCGATCTTCCTCCTCCATTATTTTCGCTGCCGGTAATGAACCCATCGCGACTTTGCAATTTTCAAATCTGGATCTGACGGTGAAGATGAGAAAAGAGAGAGAGAGAGAGAGAGAGAGAGAGAGAGAGAGAGAGAGAGAGATGTTTGGTTGGACTCCTATAGATATCCATCGGAGAAGATGACCGGTGGCGACGGAGCTGGACGACGGCCTTGCCGAGGGTGAAAAGAGAGGAAAAAAGGAACGAGAGTTGAGGGAGAAGAGAGAGAGGGTTGAGGGAAAAGTTGAGCGATCAATTGTATAAATTTGTATTTTTCTATAAAATATAAAAAAAGTAGCTATAAATAATAATATTTTTAAAGTATTTTGGTTTATAATAAGTAGGGTGCATTATTTAGCTATAGCATGTAAAATTTTCAAAGAAAAAAGAAAAAAGAAAGAGAATATGGGCCTCCGAGTTGGAATTTGAACTAAACCTTCGAAATAGTTGGGAGAAATACGAAGAATAGCCCCGCATATAAAACGTTTACAGCCACTTAACCATTTTAATTACTTAATTATTTTTTGCCAATAAAAAGCTATCAATGATATGTAACATCCAAAAAATAAAGAAGCAAAATATTATTTTCATCGGGTATAATTAAAATTCGTTAAAAACACATAGACGGGGCAATACAAATGTTTAAGAAATATTGAAAGTGATTTGGGTTTATTTGGAGCCAAAACTCATAACTGAAATAAGTTTGAGAATTTTCTCGACGCCACATGTATTTCATATACAAGCATACGAGGATATACATAGATATTCAGAAAATACACATAGGATACACAGGGGATATACGAAAGATGCACTAGGACTAAGGAATACATATCTCATCTTCTTCCATGAAAATCTTTTACTTCGAATTTGACTCAAATTTCAATTCAAATCACCTAATTAAATCATCCCAAATTAAAATTGAAACTCTTTAGATGTACTCAATCTATTCTACTAACACTCTGTTTGAAATAAAATCTAATTTTAAAAACCCAAATTTTCAAATTTAGACATAAGCGAGACTATATGGCTATAGAATTTTAACTCGTCTTCTTCACATATGAGCGTATTATTACTGAATAATGGCAAATTATAACCAAATAATTTGTATGCTATGATAAAGTTTATATGAGGTAACCAAACAATTTATATGTTATAATAGGATTTATACGAAGAGGTAATTCTCGAAATTTTATCAAACAACGGCTACATCTTTAGGGTCCAACTTGTGTTGATAGCAAAACTTGTAAAATGCACTTTATAGACACCATAAAAAAATGGGAGTCCGGAATTAAAATGTGGTTCTTTTAGACTCAAAGGATCGAAATGTATGGAAAAAAGAGATGGTAACCAAAATATATATAACACCTTAACGGGCGTGAATTTGAAAAGACGGGAGGTATAGCGCCCTTTATTGCCGCGCTATAATATAGAGCCTTAATAAACGGAGCTATACCCACATAAAAAAACGGCCCCTTCCCTTCCCCACCAAACCATAACTCCCCCCATTAAAACAAAATGATTACAGCGGTTCCCCCCCCCCCCCCCCCCCAATTGTCAATGAAAAAAGCTTGAGTGGAGCCCATCTGTCCCATAAAAAGTAAAGATTCTTGGTCCCACATCCTAGATAAGGCGTTATCTCGTAGTGGATTGCTCGTTTCGGCTCCAAATCACCAAATCTTCAACTTTTCAAAAACCTTAAATCGAGGTATTCCGACTTAGTTTTTGTTAAAACTCGTATAAAAATGCATATTAGTTATTTTTAATGTGTTCTATGTTGTTTTATGATTGTTTTACGATTTAACTAATTTGTTATTTTTATCCAGACTAGGATATTAGTGTGCTAAAAAAATTAGTAAAAATAGAGAAATTATTATTAGTCATTAAAAAAATATTAATTAGTTACTTTTTACTGTGGTATATGTATTTTCGTGAATGTTTTGTGATTAAATTTATTTGTTATTTTTATCCGGTTTAGATTATTTATTTGCTTAAAGACTAGTAAAATAGATAAATTGTTACTTTAGTTTCCTCTAATGGTATCTTGTGGCCTAATGTAGTGCTTGTACTTGTAATGTAGTTCCCTTTAGCGTAGTGTTCTTGTAGTTATTGAAATTAATCATTTAAGTATCTCTTATATCCAAAAATACGTCAAAAAAGCTGATAGTTCAAACATAAACTCTGTCTAATTCTAGTCAACGATCGTAAGAAAATAACATGAGAAAACAACAATATTTTTCGGATGAAGTATTAGAAAACAACCATATTTTCAAGATACCTTGGTGCTACTGGGCCTCAAATATCGAGTCCGGAACCCATATGTAAATATTTAATAATTAAATCTTGTATAATTATAAAAATTAATTATTTAATTTTAGACGATATGTGGGGCTTTCTCAGGGACCACCCTCGCCATCCCCGTATAGTCAGACGCCTCCAGGATACGGATTTTTATAGGATTGTGGAGATCGACCGGCTGCAGCTGGATTGGTCGTTGATCACGGCTCTGATAGAGCGGTGGCGACCGGAGACGCACACATTCCATTTGCCCAGTGGCGAGTCCACTATCACGCTTCAGGACGTGGAGGTCCTGTATGGGCTGCCCCGTTGATGGACACCATGTTTCTTTGACGAATTCCATTAGAGAGTATACGGGTTTGCACTACATGGAGATGCTGCAGCGGCTCACCGGTTTCCAGCCACGGATGAGACTGCATTGGTTGGGGCTAGTCATTTGCAGTTGACGCCCGTCTGACAACATTTGGAGGCATTGCATGCTGACATCACACATGATACACCGGAGCTTCATATTCACCGGTACTAATGAAAATACATGACACGGAAAATATAAAGATAAAATACTAACGTAGTTGGTTGGCACTATAGGTGTTTAAGTATGCAGCAACTTTTCATTGGTAGTGGCATAAATTCAACACCTCTTTCCATCAATGACGATGCAGCTCTAGCCTTTTCAACAAACCTCTCTGTCATCTGCTTGAATGACATCTGCACCATGGTAGTGACAGGCAATCCTCGTGCAGACTTTAATAACCCGTTGAAAGACTCTGACACATTTGTAGTCAGAATTCTCCATCTTCTGCCACTATCCGCATGCAATGTCCACTTGTCAAGCTGATGTCGCATCAACCAACGATAGGCTCTCTCGTCTTCCTGCCTGATAGATTCCATGTGCCTCCTGAATTTACACTCTTAGTGTCCTGTTGCAGCCATCCACATTAAATCATGCAAATCTTTGTTGGGATATGCCTTCTGGAAATTGGCCTTCAGGTGCCTCACACAGTAACGGTGGTAGGCATATGGTTCTTTCCATGCAAGCAAATTCTCTACAAAACTTAAAATACCACCATGCCGATCAGATATTAGACAAATACCTGAATGATGTTTGACAACGTGCTCTTTCAAGTGGTTCACAAATAGTGTCTACGTCTCTTGGCTTTCATTGGCACAAATAGCAAAATTTAAGGGAAATATACTTCCATTAGCATCTACTGCAACGGCAATCAACAGCTTAATATCATACTTTCCATAGATATGAGTGTTGTCTATGGATATTATTGGCCGGCAATACAGAAAACCATCAATTGCTGGTTTAAATGCCTAGAACATATATTTGAATATATGTTCTGGTATTTTCGGACTCCGCTCAAGCTTCCATTCAACAACAGTCCCGGGGTTAAAATGTTGCAATACAGCCATGTACTTGGGTAGAGATGCAAAGGATTTCAAACGCACGTTTGCGCCCGAGAAATGCCTTTCTTTTGGTAATGGTGACCCATATTCCTGGTGGACGGATGTTATACCCTATTTGCAATGTGTGGATTCAAGACAAGAGAAATCAAGTCAACATTCAAGTTAAAATGATTCCCGTTGAATGTGTCAATTTCACGATTGTGAGTGCCAATGTATTTACCCACAACCCACATATTTGTTTTCTTTTTCCTCGCATGCAGCATTCAATTACAACCCGTAAATAGTATACGACAAATAACCTTGTATATTTCTGGAGATGACTCGCGTACCGTGATCTCACGACACTCTTTTATGATGTACATTAGCACCGCCTTGGCTAAGCGCGCCTTATCGGGAAAAAGCATGCCCTTTGACAGCATCTTTGCTCTAGATTTATCCCATATTGCTATCTGAATTTTATCAATATCCCTTATGAGGGCATCCACATCTGGCATACTTGGCAAATGATCAAGGTAGGGAATCTCCCTTGAATGAAACGGCACGTGGGACTCGCATACTCTTGGTCTAACGGGGGGTGGAGCATGCTTCCTCGTCAAATCAGGTCCAGCATTCTATTCCTCCTCATCATCACCCTCATCAGGGAAGGGTATATTATCTCCGGACTCATCGGCATTGTTGTCATAATCACTATTCTCTTCCTGACTCTGTGCATCTGCCAGATCCCGATTAAATATGTCGTCTTCGGGCAATTGAGTCAGGACATGACGTTCAAGTTGCTCGTTTTCACTGCACATCCAACAAAATAATGAGTTACTCAAATTGATAAATACTTTACATATAGCTATATCACTTCACTTACAAATCGTAATATGTTGACATCCCGTGATGGACATTATCCTATTGGTGATGACTCCCGGATGGACCACCATGATCCAACACACTAGAACTACACATATTCCAACCGAGCATTGGTTCATAACTTGTAAAATTTATATCTGGCCGGTATCCCCTGTGGAATATATGAGTATTAATACAAATTCAATACAACAAAAATAAACATCGTAACACAAAGGAAAATTGAAGCTTACCACTCGTCTTGTGGATTATGTAAAGTAGGAGAGAAATTATTTTCCCGCTCCTCATTCGCCCGTGGAGATAAGTTTAGATTAGGCCAAACTCTTTCATCCGGAATCTGTTCGGCTAAAACTGCTCCAAAATAACCATCGGATAACTGAGGAATATCCCTGATTTGCGCAACCTTATTATTGCGAACGTCTTCAACCTTGACATACATTTCCAATATTTGTATCACAAGAAATTTCCGGTATTCATCCGGAGTCCTCAAAATAAACTCTCAGAGTTTCATCGTCCTCGATATTAAACTCAGCATAACAAGCAACCCCTTGCGAAGTGACAGAATACGGATATCTTCAGGTTACTTTAAGGTTCACCGAACGTTTGCTCATACTCATTTTTTTATATAACAACGATACCAACTTATCGTACTCCAATGTAAGTGGCAACTTAACATGACATTGTGGAGATAAACTATAGGTTACTAATTTATTCGCCACCACAATACCCTCCCCCCTATAATGAAACCCTTACTTTTCACTCTTTAGACATTATGACAAAATGCAAAACAACTTAACGAAGAAATATTTCGGAAGACTTGAGAATATTTATGAATGGATTTTTAGAAAATTCTTAACCTCCTTAAATAGGGAAAAAACCAGTCCGGGGGTACAATTATTTTAGGTATAGCGCCTTAAATAAGGGCTCTATACCCAGTTGAATTATTATTATGTCAGTTAAGCCCAGAAGAATTATTGGTGGGCCCACAAAATATGTATAGCGCGGTAATAAAAGGTGCTATATCACCCGTCTTTTCAAATTCACATATAATACCCTTTTAAATGGCGCTATACTTTAACGAGCAAACGACTGTTAAGGTATAGCGCCCTTTAAAAGGGCATTATATATATTTTGGTTACCATCTTTTTTTCCACATATTACGGTCATTTGAGTCCAAAAGAGCTACATTTTGGTTCCGGACTCTAAAAAATGGCGAATAGATATTTCGCTATTTTGTTCGAAAATATTGACCATCAAATCAAACTGTCAGGAGTTGTTTTATGAGAGTTTTTACTGTATATACCATATGACAAACTATTTTACCCCGTTTAACTAAAGTTTACTACTTATCAAAGCTAACTAGGATTTTTTTTCAATGTGTATATATTTTTCCCTTAAAAAGCTCTTAAACCTTGATTAGTGCCTTCAATTAAAAGATTTAGTTACACAATTTTTCCTTTTTCCTTTCTCTCTCTCCTCTCTCCCTGTTCCTCTGCACCTCCTATTCCCTAACCCCAGTCATCTTCTTCGCATAAAATCGACTTCAAAATTTCTGACTCAAGCCCTAACAACTCAGATTCAATCGCCTCCAAACTTCAAATTCAACTTTGAATTCGTGTTTCCAACAATAATTTATGTTACCTAGTTAATTTCTCACACAAATGTTAGATCTTGAATGAAATCAAATTTCTCAGTAGTGCGACGATGGCGCTTTCAATGGTGAAACTCAAAATTGTTCCACCTCAAATATTTCAATTCCGATTAATATCCAAGTTTTCTGTTTAAAAAAACATGAATCAATGCAAATGAACCGATTTGAAATTCATTCTCTATTCTTCCTTCTTTAGCAAATAGAACAAGAAAAGAAGAATGTGTTGTACAGCAACGTACAAATTAAATATAAATTTCATAAAATTTTAATGCAATTTGGTACATATACAACAACACCATACAAATTTGATACATTTACAGTAACATACAAATTAAATATAAATTTCATATAATTAATCATATAGTATACAACTTATTTACAACATATATATAACTAATCATAAAATATGCTTACGACTTTAATAAAACTACAACAAAATATAACTTAAATATAATTTTTATATATTTTTCATACAATATATCTATGTATATATTTTGTACGTGATTTGTATATGGTGTGTTCTTCTTCCTCCTTGACTTTTGTTTATCCTCAAAATCGGATAACAATTGAATTTGTACATGGTTTTAAGGATAAGTGATCTAATTTGATATAAAACAATAAATTAGATTGAATTTGAAATAAGAACTAGGAAAGTAAATGCAAACCATACAAGTTGAATACTCTTAGCCTTGGAAGATTAGCCACCAAGTTGAACAGTCTTAGCCTTGGAAGGTTAACCATCCTTGAGCCGAAAGAGTTTTTATCGATATCAGAATGGAATGACTAGAGACTAATAAGAACTAAAAATAACAATATATTGCTTTTGGATACGTGTTACCATGCCCTTTACAAGTAATCAGACCCCCTTTATATAGTAGTGGAGTTCTATTTTAGGTACAATTCTATAAAAGGTAAAAATCTCCTGGTTTGCTCGATACGTGCCGAGATTCCCGCCGTGATATCTGACCGGTTACGGATATTTCGGCCTTCTGTTATTCCAGTCTTCTATTGATTACATAGACAATATTTTCTTGAGCTTACTCAGGATCAGGGTCGATTCCGGGATCATGGACTTAATGTTATTGAGGACGGACATTCTGACCTCGTGTTCTGGTTCGACGAGACTCAGGGTCGATCTTCAACCCTTCGTGTTCCGAGTCCGATATGTCATGTGATAATCGAACCCGATTTCGGCCGTATACAACTTTCAATCTGAATGCCAACTAAAACCAACTCTAGTTCATATGTCCTCTCCTCTCTCCCTCTTTCTTTGCTGCCTCCCTTCTATACTTCTAATTCTTTTTTCTATCGCCGACTTAAGCTATGGTGATTAAAGATTTTGGGCCGACTTTTTTAGAATTTGTTGCTGTTTTTTGAATGGTTTTAATGGTGGCATATTTTGATTTTTTTATAATTTGGCATGAGATTTGGGGTTCACAGTAGGAAGAGAAGAAATAAGGAAACAAGTTTTTTAAAAAAAGAGAGAAGAAGAACAGAAATCATGTATATCGGAAAAATTGATAGTAAAAGAGGGAAAAGGCGTCGGCGTTGTCGTTGTGGTTGAGGTTGACGATAGGTTTTCTCAAAAAAGGATTTTGGGTCATTGGTTACGTTGGGGGATTGGGATAAGCTACCTATGTGGGGATAACTGATGCGTGTATCAGTTATTCCCTATTAAATGTCTAATATTAAGGTATTTTTATTTATAACTAATTTGTACATATTATTAGTAAATTATATATTAAATTATAATTAAGTTAAAACCTCTAGTGAGAGTAAATAAATTTATAATATAATATAATTAGGTAAAAATTCCTTATTATATTATGCAATTTTTTATGGCGGTGAAAAAACTAAAAGCTTAGCAACTTTATAATAAAAAAAATATTAAGAGCTAATATTTGTTGTATTTTATGAGTTCAGCTAATAGTAACAAAATGTTTTGGGACGCCAAACTGGATAGTTTTCTCAAAATAGTTATGGACAGCTGAAGCCACTTTTAAAGTTTATTCAAGAATAATTAACTTAAATAATCGTCATATCAATCACTCTAACTAAAAATAATCGACTAATATATATAAAAAAGTCTTCGTGCTTTTAATATATATATATATATATATATATATTGTACTATATTAAAAGCACGAAGACTTTTAGTGAAATATCGTTCGTCTTTTTTACCCTTTAATTGAACTAATGTGAACTAATGTGAAATTCAAATCAGATTCATATTAAATGAACAATAAATAACTTTTTATTTAATTTTCTTTTCTAATAAAATTTCTCACTTGATTTGGTATAAATGTGAATCTCTTACTGCAATGTTTCTTGATTTTATTATATATTCTTATTAAATCTGTTGTATACATATTTAAATTGACAATATATTGTACAGTTAAATTTGAGTTCTTATAAATGCATTTTTTTTTGTTTTATGTGTAAATTTGATAGTAGCCGGCTATGAACAATGAAACTTTATTTGATTTCTATAGCTACGCTAAATTTTGGTTATTAAATCTTTTTTATTTAAATATGTAGGATTCCTAATTTGCAACTACATTGTACCTTTAACTTATGACAACTTTATTGTTTCCTTATATTCATCTATACCTTTATGTTAAGTTTTATATAATGAAGTTAATTACTTTTTATGCAAGTCAAGGTCTCCTATTCATACTAAGTAGGCGTTTGGACATAAGAATTGTAAAATTTTAAAATAGGGGGAAAAAATTTTCAAGTGAAAATGGTATTTGAAATTTAGGGTTATGTTTGGACATAAATATAATTTTGGGTTATTTTTGAAGTTTTGTGAGTGATTTGAATGAAAATTTTGAAAAATAGTTTTTTGGAGTATTTAAAATTTTCAAAAATTTTCAAAATGCATTTTCAAATGAAAATTGAAAATTTTATGAACAAACGCTGATTTAGAAAAAAAGTAAAAAAATTTTTTTAAAAAAAGAAAAATTTCTTATGTCCACACGGGCTCTAAGTTATCTAGCAAAGTAGAAAACCCATTATATGAAGGAGACCTGTTTTCGTTGGCATCGTTTTTTCACATTTCAATGAGTGAAGCCAAGGTAATTTGCTAGAAATTAATTCGTATTACGATCCATGCTACCATTTCATCACTTTCGTTCAACAAATTGTCATTGATATTGCACGTTGTACAACATACGTAGTACATAGTTTTATTCGTTTTCTATTTTTTTGTCTAATTTAATAACTATTTTAATTTTTTTGAATAAGATAAATCCTTAGATAACATAAAAGCAGAAGTGGTGCATGTCAGTTCAACAATAATCGCTAGCTTAATGTCATTACTACTATATACAAATTCTTCAACCATGTCCTATGTCAGTTGGGAATATCCTTTATCATGTTTGGAAAATATCCAAACACCATCGCTGCAAATTTATAAAAAAGTTCACTTTAGCCACATATATGAGCAACGTAACATTTGGTAATTTAAAATCCATTAAAATTTTAATTTTTATTTGAGTAATGTAATTTTATTTTTTTCATGTTACAGAAAAATATTTTACACTTGGGAGGAGTTAATATTAACTATTAAAAATGAATCAACAAAAAATTAAATTGGTTCTTTTAATGTTGAGAATAAATAATTAAATTCTTAAATTAATTATTTATTAATTATTAGCAAAAAACTCAATTCAATTATACTCCAAATTCATCAACTAAGTAAAAATATTTTCAAGTTGACAAAACTCATAAACTACATAAATTTATGTTGATAAGAATAATATGGCGGTAAAAGAAACTAGACAAAAGAGCGAGACTTGAAGCAGTAAGGATAAAACATTGGAAGATGACATATTAATTGTTATTTATTTTTTTCCTTTCTGCATACATTTCATTATCGTCCACTATACAGAATTACATTGTGTATATTGTTATTATTGTTGTTGCATATATTCCAATGACATTTTCCTATATTTTTTTACATATTAATTTATTTATCTTAAACTATTAACTCAATAATATTAGTCATTTTTAAATCTTATATAGTCAATACTATATTCTCGAATCACTAAAAGACCAAGAAAAAATATTTTAATTTGTGTTATTTGATAAATCTTTGAAAAATTGTGATAATTTTTTTTTGTGACTTTTTACTTTTCTCATAGAAATACTTATAATTTTTATTAGATATTCCCACGGAAGTAGTGAGAATCACCGTATAACTTCTAAGAACTTTTGTAGGACATGATTTTATTCGTTATAGTGCTAGCTAAATGTGATTCATTATTTTTAAGTTTATACTTTTTAAAGTTTTTATTTTATAACTCAAATACATTTTTTAATATATTTTATTTAATTTTATAAAACTATGTATTAATTAATATGGGTACACATATAAAGCGCGTACCTTAAGACTAGTATAGATATATAATTTATGTAAATTATATATATATTTATATATGATCAATGTCTTATTATCTATATATACTAGCTATGAAAGGTAAATGGTGAATTCGACTAGTTATTTGCGTAAAAATCCTTTTTCAACCAAAAAGAATGGGCTTTTGATGTGGTTTGATTCTGTTTAGGCCTATATCTATATGGGCCTGGAGGGTTTCCACAGTTAAAACTGAATCAAAGCCGTCCGCTAGAGAATCATACGGCTAAAATGCAATCTGCTGCGAGTGCGCTCTTTGGAGTATATATAAATGGAGATAGAGCAGAGAGAAGATGAGGAAAAAGAAGAAACCCCCACCCACTCCACCCTTTCCAATTTCATCATACTCAAAGACAGAGTTTTTTCTTAGAAAGAAACAGTCTCAGGAAAAAACACTTGTTCAAACTCAAGAACTGATCCGAACTTGATAGCCATATAGACCAAGAAAGAGAAGAATTTGGTGCTGGAATTTTCTGATTTTCATAAAAAAGTTTCACTTGTTGGGGAAACCCATTTTCAGATTTTATTTCTGATGAAAAATCTGCAAATTTGAGGTATATTTGTTTTCATCTTTTTCTTATCTTATACCATGTTCAACCCCCCCCCCCCCCCCTTCCAATTCTCTTTTATTTCAGCCCTCAAAACCTCATTTTGTGGTTTGTATTTTCAAGGATTTGGCGGAGGATTTCCTGTATCAAACAGAGATCTTGAGGTAACTAGATGTTTGTTCTGTATCTCTTCCCGTTTACTTTTTGTATCTGAAGAAAGTCTAAATAATGTTTTTTTGAAAGGGAGGATGGAGAAGGAAGAGAAGAATGAGGAAACAGAAGTATTCTGTTTGCAGTGGGGAAGTAGAAAGAGACTCCGATGTGTGAGAGTCAGAGGACCCCAACCTTGCAGATTTCGCCGCAAAATATCATCATCTCATTTCGCCACAACTAAAGACACCCTTTTCCCTCTTACCCCTCTTCGTCTTACCAGGTTTGTCAATTCTCTCTGAGAAAATCTGGAAACAGAGAGAAGGGAAGGGAAATCGTTTTTTTTCACTTTTGGGTACCGGAGAAAATGGAAACTGTTGGTGCCAAAATTTTGTCAACTGGGAAATACAGAAATGTTTCTTTTTTGTATCTATACCAATTGGGAACTCAATTTTAAATATCTGGAAAATTTTCTTCTTCAAGTTCGTAAATTTTCTGAAAATTTTCGAGAAACTGGAAAGAAAATCTATCTTCTCTCCTCATTTTTTCCTTTTGGTTACCCAAAAAGATATAAATATTTGGTGAAAAATTTTCAGTAAATTGGGAAATCTGCACAGTTTTTGCAACTTTTTTCTATCCCAATCTGGAAAATTTCCTGTTTCCTTCACATTTTACTGAAAAAAAACTCTCCGGAGAGAAAGCGCGTAGTACAAACATTTTCAATATTTTTCTTTCCTTATTTGGGTCCCGAGGAATTTTCAAAATCTTGCTGAAAAATGGTCAGTGCGGAATTAAGGAAAGTTTCCTTCTTTTTTAGATCCCAAATAGGAAAATAAAAAACTTTAAGCGGAGGTCTGCAAAATTTTTCGTTCATTTTCCTTAATAACTTTTTGGGATTGTGTTTTGGTAACAGGAATTCAGAATCGGCGATGCTTAGATCGGAGGCAAGAAAATCTTCTTCACCGGAGAAAGAGGAAAGGTGTTACACAACAAGAGGGTCAGCGGAGGAGAACGGCAAAATTCTGGTGGATAGCGCTGCAGTAAGTGGCGGCGAGAATAACATAGTTTGGCCAAAGTTGTATATAAGTTTGTCAAGCAAAGAGAAAGAAGAAGATTTCATGGCTATGAAAGGTTGTAAACTTCCTCAAAGACCTAAGAAGAGGGCTAAACTTATTCAAAGAACTTTACTTGTAAGTCCCCTTCTTTATGAGATTCTTTTTTTCCCTTTATTATATGGGTTGGGTAAAGACTGAATCTTATTGTTTCATCGTCGGCGCCGGCGCCGGAAAATGGAACAGTTGGTGAGTCCGGGAGCATGGTTGTCGGATATGTCTTTAGAGAGGTATGAAGTCAGAGAGAAGAAGACTTCCAAAAAGGTACCAAAGTAGGACTTCTTATTTTCTTCACTTTTGCTTTATCTTCTTCTTTTTTGTGTGTTTTGGGGTTTGCCTCAGTTTTTCCTCTTTTCTTTTCGGTGCTCTTTTACCTCTTTTATTGACGTTTAAAAAAAAAAAAATTTTCCCTTCATTTTGTTAAAACAATTTTTTTTTTTTTTGTGTGTGTGTATGTTTATTGGTATTGGTTTATTTATATGGTGGTTTTGGTGCAGAGACCAAGAGGGTTGAAAGCCATGGGCAGCGTAGAGAGCGATTCCGAATGACGAAGGCTCAATATGAACTGGCTCTAAGCTTTCTTCTCCCTTTTTTTTGGGGTACGTTTTTGTCTTCCATGCCAATTTTAGGGGGCAGACAATTTATTTGGTTGTCTCGACTTTGCTGTTGATGAGAAGATTGTCCATGGGGAATCATGGTTGTATCTATTGGAAATCTATCCACAATTTGTAGTTCTAGTGCCATTCCTTTTTATGTGAAATCAAAGTAATTCCCTCCCCCCTCCCAAATTTCGAGCCTAAATGCAGTAATTTTATGATAAACTGGACTCGTTTAAAAATCACTTAAATGTGGACTTTAAAATACGATGAGCCTACTAGCGAAGGCATGACTCCTATACGGCAGTCTGAAATCAGCAAAGAGATAAGGATATTGCTGCATCAAAATTTTGACCAAAGACTAGCTGCCTCTTTGCGCATGTAATAATGTCCTTTCGTTGTCTTTACTGTTTAGGAGATCTAAAAAGTCATTCTATTACACTACTACCAATTAGATGATTCAAGTTTCTCACTATCAACAAGAGCAAAGAGTCCGTTGACTCATTGATGAAAAGAACTAGGAGTATGAACTATGGTGTCCTTTTCACAAACAATTCTTAACACTAAAAATAATAAATTTTAACGTAAAAATTATTTAACTTTGTGTTATTCTTTTTTCTTTTGTTACACAAAAATTATTTTACTTTGCTTTATTTATCACAAAAGTCACTTTATCCAGATTTTATAATACTTTTACTTGAAAAGTCTATTATGTCATTGTATATTATATAATATATTTTTAATATTTTACTTATAATTAAAATAATTTTAAATTATTTTATTTATTATTTTTATAATATATTCATACATTTAATTTTTTCATGGCACTCAATTTGTCTAATCGTATTTAAACATAAACATATTTTAAATATAAAAAATGATAAAAAAAAGTATTTAATTTTTACTTTAAAATAATAAAAACAAATTTGTTTAACAAATGATAGTTTTTTATAGTCAACAAAAATTTTAAAAGAAGTTTTAAAGATATTTGTGTTTAATATTAAGTTTTTTAAAGCTTTATATGTTAATATTATTTAATTGAAAGTATTAATCTGATGTGTCATTTTGTTAAATGTGGATATTTTATTTATTAAATTAATGGATATGGTGTGACTGATAAATCAATGAGCTTTGATTTTTTAATTTTCATTAAACATATTTCATTAAACATGATTAAGAACGTATGGGGCTGAGTGTTGGCCCGTTAAGAACTCACATATCCAGAAGATGAAAGTAGCAGAAATGAGGATGTTGCGGTGGATGTGCGAGCATACTAGGATGGATAAGATTAGGAATGATGATATTCGGGAGAAGGTGAATGTGGCTCCTATTGATGACAAGTTGCGGGAAGCGAGGCTTAGATGGTTCGGACATGTTCAGAGGAGAAGCCCAGATGCTCCGGTACGGAGGTGTGAGCAGCTGGTTGTGGAGGGCACGAGAAGAGGTAGAGGGCGGCCTAAAAAGTATTGGGGAGAGGTGATCAGGCAGGATATGGCGATGCTTCAGATTTCCGAGGACATGACACTTGATAGGAAGATGTGGAGGTCGAGTATTAGGGTTGTAGGCTAGGAGGCAGTTGAGTCGTGCCTTACTTCGTACCATTGTGGGACTAGCCATGTAGGGTTTTTGGCTAAGATAGCTAGTGGCAATGTTGTGGCTTACTATTTCGCTTTTCAGTGCATGCCCTATTTACTAGCTATCACCTTTGCTTTGCATCTTTCTTCTAGATTTCATGGTGTTCCTATTTTTCATATAATTGTTGTGGTGATACTAATATTTACTAATATTGTCTCCCTTTGCTTTGAATCTTTCTTCTGGATTTTATGGTGTTCCTATTTATCATATGATTGTTGTTGTGATACTAATATTGCTCCCTTTTTGTCCTTTGGTCTTTTTGTCTTTTTTTTTTTTTTTTAGCCGAGGGTCTTTCGGAAACCTCTCTACTCCTTCGGGATAGGGGTAAGGTCTGCGTACACACTACCCTCCCCAGACCCCATTAGTGGGATTTTACTGGGTTGTTGTTGTTGTTGTTGTTATGATTAAGAACGTGGAATTGATATTTGTTCACGGTAATGTTACTGATAAATTTAATAATGCTACTTATATATCTTGAAAATTAGTATTAAGAAAAAATTAAATGTACGAATATATTATAAAAATAATAATTAAAATAATATTAAATTATTTTAATTATAAGTAAAATATCTGGGTAAAAGTATATTATATAGTATATAATATAAAAGGTATTACATAATGGGAGGATTTATAATGTCAAGGACATAATAGACTTTTTAGGTGAAATGTTTGTAAAATCTGGTCAAAGTGATTATTGTGATAACTAGAGCATAGTAAAATGATTTTTGTGTAACAAAAGAAAGAAAAATGACTTTTAGGTAATGAACACAAAGTTGAATGACGGTAACGTAACAAAAAAAAGTGACTTTTGGATAATGAACACAAAGTTGAATGACCTACCATAAAATTTAATCCTAAAAGAATGATCAAATAAGAATATTCGGTTTCAATAGACACCAACTCTTTTTTAAATAAAATCTATTAGATAATACAAGCACTACGAAAGTGATTAAAAAAGTCAAGGTTAAAATCACAACGAGAGTTGTTAATGCATTTTGAATAATTAATCATATTTTATCCTGGTTTTGCAAACCTACCTTGGTTTGTGCGGGTGAGTTTTTAATATTCAGAACCAAAGTAATGCAAAAAACAACTCGAAGATTCAAATTAATGGGGAAAGAAATAAGAGTAGGTATAGCGCATACAGTGCCTGCGGTATACCCTTATGGCCTAACGTCCAACCTCAATAGGGTTTGGGGTGTATAACGCAGATATTGTATGAGCTATGGTGTCCTTTCCGTAGCTGTGTTTTTGAAAATTTTAAAACGATTCGCCTGATAATTGTATTACCACGTAAGTTTAATGCGCTATATGGTACTAATGTAACGTATCCGATATTTGGCTAATTGTACATGCATCATCTACTTAAATGGAATTTCATTTCATGAAAAATTATCTTCCACTAATCTGATATAAATTTGTCTTTGTTCTTCATCTATCATTTTTCCTAAATCTTTCAACAATGACGGATGAATGCAGAACTAGAGATGCGTTATATACTGGGCCAGTGAGATTGTTTTGAAGAATAATTCAGTGCATAATATCGTTCTCCAGCAACTAGCATTAAGTTGCACCTTATTCGTTTTCCAGCAATTAAGTTGCACCTTCAATGGATACCATACACTGGTCTCTTTATTATGTAAGAAAATGGATGTTAGTAGGCGTGCGATGAATCTTAAAGTGATTGGAAGATTTTTATATTCAATTACTCAAAATTCTCATCAATCATGCCTCGAACTGATCGAGAATCATGCGAGGTTGAGGATAAGAAAAGAGAACAATCGAATGTTAGTAAGATGTGGACGATTCTACATGCTTAAGTTGGGAGAGGAACAAGCACCATCTACTTGTAGAAATTTTGACATTAGGAGGAAGGAGAAAATGTCCTAACAAACAAAGATTATCTTTCAGGTGAGGATATATTATTGACTGCTCCTATCCTATTAATTGACAAGTGTGGGTTGCTTTATTGGTGAGCACTCTCCACTTCCAACCAAGAGGTTGTGAGTTCGAATTACTCCAAGAGCAAGGCGGAGAGTTCTTGGAAGGAGGGAGCCGAGGGTCTATCAGAAACCGCGCCTCTTATACTGGGTTGTTGTTGCTCCTATCCTATTAATTAGTGGAATTTCTATGATTTTGTAGTGTATGATGTTTTAATTTAATATGAAAGCTAATAAAATTATCAAAATTAATGTGTACCATATATTCGCATAACACGTCATATTTATTTATAAAATAAAGCCTATTCACAACATATAATATATAATCGATAACTAATAATGGGTGATGATGCATAATACATAACATATCACGGATAGATCTATTCAACAATGCAGTATTTCTAAATAACAAAAATCATTAGTAAATCACATATCAGCTTTAGACGATTACCTTACTTTTCATCTTCATTAAATAGTTCTTTCAGATGATATCTCTCATAGTGTTCTCTATATTATTCCAACTCTTTCAATAGTGTTTTCAGAAAATCTTTGGCTTCTTTGAGGTTAAACTGTAGCGACAACACTGTGGTGTTCGGCTAATTAGTAGCCGGCTCATCGTTCCACCTAAAAATAATCGCAAGCCCCATTATCCTACAACATATAAAATGTAATTATCATTGACTAGTCAATAACACGTATCATAGGTATATATTACTACAGAAAATGTACTTACTTTTGGAAGTTTACAACCCCAAAATTTTTATCAACCGTTGAAGTCTTCAACTTATGGTACTCTTCACAATCGCAAAGATCGTGTTCTATAGAACCGTGTGAATTTTGTGACGCTAGCGACATAGCTAATCTAAAATAGGAAGCTAAAGATGAGAAAAAATGGAAGACAAGTTGAAGAAGATAGGCAAAATGAGTGGAGAGTACTATGGACACATAGGACACATAGGGCGTATATGCCAGTGCATTATACGCCCCAAACATGACCTAATGCCAATAAGTGTAGGAATCTGTTTGAACACAATGTTACCAATTGAACTTAAAGTATCAAAACAAGGTAAAAGTTTAAAAAGGTTAGATTAGATCATGCTAGCAAAAATAGTATTATCTCGTTCGCGAACATGGCTTCAGATTTTTACGTTTTTTTAACGTAGAAGAACAACATCTACAGTAACCTTTTTTCACATGGAATAATTTTTCTTTTTGACCATTACCTTATTCATATACAAGTGCGGATAGCAAATGCCTGTTCAAAGTTCAAACAGCAAAGAGCACGTACTCGACATTTATCTCTCAATTTCCTGACTTTCTCCCATAAAAGTGAGGGAAGCTATTTCTCTTTTTAGTGGGAAGTGTTTTTCTTATAAAATATTTTCTGGAAAATTACATTTTCATGAAAAGTCGGTCAACATAAATCATATCATGACCAAATGCCTAACTATACATAAGTACTAGTTAGCTTTTCTCAATTCAAAAAGCAAACTATCCTCAATTCAAACAGCAAAGAGCTAAATCTTCTGCTATTTGTGCCAGTGACAGTAGCCAGTTCCTTCTTAAGAAATTGTCACCTTTCCGTAGTGTATAAAGCACGTTCAACTCAGAGGTTATGATATGTATTATGTATATCAGGGAGAAATTTGAGAAACTTATGAATCTTAGAATCTCATTCTAAAACAAGCATTCCACAAAACTCTTTGTATATAATATATACATGATATAGAGTTTTTAACACAAACATGAAGCTGGAATGGGAAATTATAAAGGCAAATCAGTGAGCCTAACTCCTGGCAGCCTGAAGCATTTCAACAATAAGTGTCTTCACATCCCTGCAAATTTGATATAGGGAAGATTTACTTTGGAAACATGGTAGACATGTCAAAAATAATATAGCAGACAAAATTACGCTTTTTTTAGGACCTCAATTTAAGAAAACAGAGTCTATAACAAAAGCAACGAGAGAGATAGGAGAAACTTGAGAAAATTTCCCAAACAAACTTCCGCCTATGCTCATTTATGCAATTAGAATTGGTCTGCCTAACCTTGAGAACATAAATTCGTAGTTTGTTTAACACTAGCGTAATTACTAATTCGTGATCATTAAACATTATTTCTCTTTCCAATACTGAGATTCTTCATTAAACATTATTTCTCTTTCCGATACTGAAGATTATTTTGGACATTAGTTTCCATCCCAGTAAAAAGTGACCTTTCTTTTTTATCCAACAACTAAAACTAATACTATAAACTAATACAATTATATTCAAACTTCATTGACATCTTACCAACTAATTGTTCTACCTTTCATATTTAAAATTTTCCTATTCAAATACCTTACTCTTGATAATAGGGCATGTCGATTAAGTCTGGTTTATTGGAATGGAGTTTATCTTAAGGATAAATAAACTATCCAAAAAGCTATCAAGCTGACAACCCAATGCCGCAGAACTAAATATAAACAATGTTGTAGCCAATGTTGTCAAAGGCTCATTTAAGGTGCGCTTAAGCCCTGAAACTCAGAAAAGCTCAAGGAGGGCGCTTCGCCTCGCTTTAGTTGCGCTTCAGTGTAAGGCAAGGCACTAAAGCGTGCGCCTCATTGCCCATGAGTTCTCTCTTGAATCAAGCAGCACTAAAAAACAACTATAATCAGAAATAAGTGTATTAGCTGCTAAGGGAAACATTATAAATGAATTTGTTACTTTGTTCTTGAAATACATATAGATTTTTATTTATTTCCTTCATTGCGCCTTTTTTAACTAAAGCTCACACTTTAAGTGCGCTTTGCGCTTAAAGCCCAAATAGACCTAGAACACTTTTTCGAGCTTTTCGCCTTTGACAACACTGGTTGTAGCTAAAAGAATCCATACAATCAATCAAAAGAATTATCTACAGGAAGAGGAGACTACCATGCCTGGATAATAGATCATTACTTCTTTGTGCTCCTAATGTGAAAGGTTTATTTCACATTCACCAGGACGGTTTTAACGCTCTCATTACCAGGGGTTTTATTAGAAATATCACCGTAGTGGGTCACAAAATCATGGACAAATACTTTTTTTTTTAATAACTTGACATTCTTCAAGAGTGAAATAGCATGTCTTGTGAACAAGCTCAAAGTGGTTCCAACCTTCTGGAGACTAGGACACGATCCTACATGTGTCTACTCAAAGTACTATCAAGAACACACTAGTTAAAACATTAGAACCCAATCCAAAGAAAACAAGAGCAACAAATAAAATTTAATAAATTAGACATATTGCATCAGATAAGGGGAAGAGAAAAGGAAGCAGAAAAGGCGATCTATGTGAATTATACACTCACAGACTCATTACAAAAATTTTGTGATAGAACTTTCTGGACTTACTTTCTGTCTACAGCACGTCTGGGAAATGGAACTCGAAGCTTGAAAGTGTTCTTTTGGTAGCCAGCCTGAAATTAAAAATCAAAGTATAACTATACATTTCAGGCTCATACTTGAACAGCAAAAACCACTTGTATTAGCAAAAGAAAAGAGTCATCTGCACTTCCTCAGATAGGCATTTCTTGATATTTAACAGCCAATTTTCCTAAAAAAAGGATTTGAGATGCAATTTACATATTTTGAAACAGACACAGTCGTAGAATCTCATAAGCGCAGGCTTCTCCACTACTTAAATAAAAGGGAACAAAATATTTATAGAAAAAGTTAAAACAGACCCAACATAAATAACATTGGAGATGGTAATAGAAGCCTCACCTTGACATTAATACCAAGACTGTCTACATCCAACATGTACGCAAAGTCCACCTGAACAACAAACTCAAAAGTTCTTATTTTAGGAGTGAACGCCTTACAACTTATGTCCAGTAAAACTAAATTAATCGTAACTAATTGACAGTAATGTGAAATTTCAATGGTCTGCAAGTGCAACAAAAACCATGCATCACTTCCAGGCACCAAATCCTCAAAGGCCCTACAGCACCTAAAATTTCGATACATGGGCATACCTCATTTTTGGGGCAAGCTAAACGTTATGTTAATCAGATGGAAGACAATCAAGTTATCAGAGCCTTTGTGGAATAATGCATTCCTGCATTTCCAATCCATTTAAAAAACGCGATCTTTTGGGTGTTCGCTCTAGTCATTTGTTAATTAGGCAAACTTAGTTTGGAATCCATAAGCATTTTGGTATTAAAAATTCTCCCAGGCTGTCCAGTGATAAGTGAAATAATGCATCTTTGCATTTCCAAGTGAAAAATCCAATCTTGTGGTGTTGGCTCTGTATTTAATTAACTTTTTTTTTTGTGTGGATTTCATCATAAGTTCCTGGTATAAAAAAGATTCCCAGGTCTCTCGTAGTTGAGCATCATTGGAGAATAAATATAGAAAAGTTCCAAATATTACCGGAACCGATGTTGAGTGCCGCACAATTAGCTTGGTATCCTCAGCATGATCTTTATTCATATGTGACTGACAAGAAAATTAAAGGAATGAAAAGAAATTACCATTTATAAAGAAGAAAGCACATAAAGTAGGCAATGAACATTAGCATTTCTATACCGTGATTGGCTTTGAGAATTGGTATATTGGATCTATTTTTGCTGTTCTAAACTCCTCTTTGCTAAATTCTGAGAGCATTCAAGAGAGACAATTAGTGCAAGAAGGAAAAATAAATATTGCACCCCAAAGCAACAAAAAGAAATGCCAAATATTAGTAGTTCACAATTTTGTCACTGTCTTGCATTTCCTCGAATACTGCGCAGGGGAACATGGAAATCTAATGGGATTTGACAAATTAGCATTAGCAAATCAGATGTATGTTTTACCAGCTCTTCTTCAGCCCATATGGTCGAAGGGATGTAATAAGAGGCCCCAAATCAAATATCAATTGTGGGGCTAGGGGGAGAACGGCAGAATGCTATGTGGAATAAGGGAGAGACAGTAGTAACAAAAAGGAGGCGACATCAGTAGTCAACACAAACCTCCAGATCCCAATATAGCGGTTGCAACTCCTGATACGTAACGTACAATTCTGGGTTCAATGCGCATGAATTGGAAGTCACCAAAGTCAACCTTCACAAAGGTTCAGCTAATTACACGAGATGGACAGAAAAAGGGACATCTATGTGAAATGCGCAACGCCACATTCTAGAAAGAGGTGACTAAAGTTACCCAAAATGCCTCGGGATGCCTAGCCAAATATGCAGCTCGAATACCTTCTTTCTCTGTTTTTGGTACCTATGATATCCATCAAAAGAATAAATTGACATGAATTTCTTGGCATATGAAGAAAGAGCTCATAGAAAGAAATTTCTCTCGAACTAACAGCTTACAGGAACAGCATCACCATGCACTGTTATTACTAAGTCAGTCCTATCTTCAGGATCCCTTGCAACAAGCAATGAGCATTTGGAATTAGCTAATAGGTCCTGCACTAATCACCGAGGTTCAAATCAAAACCACAGTTCTGAAAAGGAGAATGGAAAAGCGTAAAAATATATAAATACAGGAAGAATAGCACATAGAGTCTCAACATTTTCAGGATAATCAGTGATATATGACATAGAAAATAGAATATTGATGTCAGCATTTTTGTTTCTTTTTACAAATTCAAATATCTTGAATAGGCGTAGAATTGAAATCCAAACTTAATAAACAAACCAAAATATAAGGAGATCAGACATTTGTAGAATAAAGTTTCTATCATTCCACTTCGGTAACTGCAGAAATTTAAGCACTTCTAACCACCAGAGATGATAAAATGAACCTTGGTGTGAACTGCCAAGTCGCTAACTGCTAATATTGGAGATCCATCAGCATCACATGCAAAATCAACCATGGAACCTGAAGGATAGCCTTCATACTTCTGCACATGATAGAAGGCATTGTCGGAATAAGAGCGTCTTATAAAGATTCCATTGTTAACTTTGAAACTTTTTCTGAAATGACTGTCAACTGTGAAATTATGGAGCAACAAGTACATAACATTCAGATCACTAATCAAAAAAGAAACATTCGGATAATGACCCAATATGTTCTTCTGTTTCATTTCATGCACTTGCACAGTTTGATAGAAAGAAAGATGATGGAATAGGCCCAAGATGGGGCACTGAACACGGGGATGGATCTATGTAGGGCATTGGGGTGGCACGGCACCCGGACACTCGGATAAATTTTCATGTGTATTGGCATTTCACACAAAAATGTTGATATATTTAAGAAGTGGCACCCAAGTCATAAAATAACCATATTATATTTATCTTTGTCCCTACTTGCTCCCTCATTCTTTTTTCTTTCATTTATTTCTTTTCTCCGCTCCTTTCTTAATTTATTTTATTTTCTCATCTTGATACTTCCTCTCTTCATGCAAACCATTTTTATTACTTATTTAAATTATATATTTTCTTCCTTTTTTCTTTTCATTCAGCCCAACCATTTAAATAATCAAAAAATTCATTTAAATCATGACACGACCGTTCCATGACCCGACCCATTTTCTCTTATTTTGTTATAAAAAACATAAATATTACTTTGTTGCAGTGTATTATATTGGTTCTCAATATAGTTATACTGAATGTATACATTGGTTTAAGCAAAATATTAAATAGAGAATAAGGAATTAATCTTAACAAACTAGAGGAGTTAGATTTGAAAGTGAAACAAGAAAATTAGCAGCGTTGAAGTGGAAGAAAATATAAAGGAGGAAGGAAAAATGAAAAAAGTATTTATGCTTGAAATTTTGACTGAGAAATATTAATATAAGAGTAAATTAAAAGACAATATCCTCGATGTTTTAGAACAAGAACGCGCATTGCTTATAGTAAAGATAATGTTACTGGACGACCATTTCTAGTCGAACTGATTTAATACTTTGCTTAAACCAGTATGTTGAAAACCAAGATAATTAACAGCAAAGTAATATTTACGTTTTTTGTAACAAAAATAAGAGAAAGTAGGTCGGGGGTCAAAGAGCGGGTTGAGTCACGGTTTAAATGAGTGTTTTTTTATTGTTTAAATGATTGAGTTAAAAAAAATATGAAAAATAATTTTTTTGTTTTTTGATGACCGAGAAATCCGTCTGGGGCCGATCCTTTGGACCAACCGCAGCCTTCGAAACTCGGTGGAAAATAATATTTAATATGGCCTAAATGTGTTGAGTGACTTTTGAGTTACAATGTGCAAAGTATGATGACTTTCCGGTTACAAAACAAAGTAAAGTGATTTTCATAAACAATTTCCATGAGTTCAATGATCTTCTGGGAAATGGACTCCTTGTCTTTGATATGAAGTGATTTCCAATGGTGTATGGACCCCTACTTGTGGGTGATAGTTTGAGAATCTGAGTCTTAATATAAGTTTTAAATAAAGGAAAACAGACTCTTCCTTATGTTCTAATCATGTATTTGGCATCATCAAATGTATTACCATATCTAGAGGACAGCACAGATTCTAAGATCAACCATAATCTGTGACATAGTACTACATGTGATTGACATGAGGGTATATGTGCAATTTTTGTCCCAGCCCCTAAGTACAAATCTGTATTGTATTAAAAGCACGAAACCCCTCAGCAAAATGTTGTTAGCTTTTTTTACCCTTTAAAAATTAATTTCACACTAGACAAAATAGTCATTTAATTATTTTTCTAATATTTATGATTTTGAGGTTGACTACAACAACAACCCAGTAGAATCGCACTAGTGGGGTCTGGGGAGGGTAGAGTGTACGCAGACCTTACCCTACCCCGGAGGGATAGAGAGGTTGTTTCCGAGAGACCCTCGGCTCAGAAACAATAGATCTGTAACAACAAAAATCAGAAAAATAATATCAGCATTGTAAGCGACAACAAATAAATGGAAGGGAAATAACACAATGCTATGCAAAAAGAAAAAGAAAAGTGTGAACACAGCATAAACAACTAGCACTCCTAGACAAAACACTATCGGACTAATCGGTACAAAGAGGAAAGACGCTCGACTACCCCCTAACCCACAACCTTAATGTTCGACCTTCACACCTTCCTATCAAGAGCCATGTCCTCGGAAATCTGAAGTCGAGCCATGTCCTGTCTGATAACCTCGCCCCAATACTTCTTAGGCTGCCCTCTACCTCTTCTCGTATCTGCCAAAGCCCAACCGCTCACACCTCCTAAACGGGACATCTAGGCTTCTCCGCACGTGCCCGAACCATCTAAGGCTCGTTTCCCGCATCTTGTCGTCCATGGGAGCCACGCCCACCCTCTCCCGAATATCTTCATTCCTAATCTTATCCAACCTAGTGTGCCCGCACATCCATCTCAACATCCTCATTACTGCTACTTTCATCTTCTGGATATGTTAATTCTTGACTGGCCAACACTTATCTCCATACAACATGGCCGGTCTAACCACCGCTCTATAGAACTTACCTTTAAGTTTCAGTGGCACATTCTTATCACACAGGACTCCAGATGCTAACTTCCATTTCATCCACCCCACCCCAATACGATACATGACATCCTCATCGATCTCCCATCTCCATGGATAATTGACCCTAGATACTTGAAACTTTCTCTCTTGGGGATGACTTGTGAGTCAAGCTTCACTTCCACGAACACTTCCCCGTCACGTCGATGAACTTACACTCCAGATATTCAGTCTTAGTCCTACTCAACTTGAAACCTTTAGACTCCATGGCCTGCCTCCGTACCTCCAGTCTCTCATTAACACCGCCTCGTGTCTCATCAATCAGAACTATATCATCAGCGAACAACATACACCATTGCACCTTCCCTTGAAGAAGTCGTACCCTCTGGAACATGCAGACAATGCTCGAAGTGTTTCCGCAAATATCATAGGCACCAAGGTGACTTGGAGATTTCCCCGAAATGTTGCCAAGACCACAGCCAGCAAGTTGATGTTGATTCGTTCTCTCCTCTGTGGGAAAACCAGTAATCCTAGCAATGCCAAAGAGAAGCTTAAAGGACGGAGACTTTTCCAGGTTGTTTGATCACACTGAATATGATGTGTAAGTGCGTCTATTGCCAGGGCAAATAAGAACGGGTTGAGCGCAGATCTTTGGTGTAACCCCATAACCACCGGAAAAAGCTCTGAGTCACCTCCCACAGTCTTAACCTAAGTCTTAGCTCCATCATACATATCCTTTATCGCCCTAATATAAGCTACCGACACACTTTTCACCTCTAAGCATCTCCAAAGAACGTCCTTAGGGACCTTGTCATACGTCTTCTCTAAGTCAATAAACACCATGTGCAACTTCCTTTTCCAATCCCTGTACTGTTCCACCAACCTCCTGATAAGGTAGATAGCTTCTATAGCAGAACAACCAGACATGAACCCGAACTGGTTTTCTGATATAGACACCGCCCTCCTTACCATCCCTTCCACGACCCTCTCCCAAACTTTCATCGTATGACTTAGTAAGTTGATACCCCTATAGTTGTTACAATTATGGATATCACCTTTGTTCTTGTACAGCGGAATCATCGTACTCCATCTCCACTCATCTGGCATCCTCTTCGTCCTAAAAATAACATTAAACAGCCCAGTCAGCCACTCCAAACCTGCTCTACCCACATACCTCCAAAATTCTACTGGAATCTCGTCTGGTCCGGTCACTTTGCCTCGACTCATCTTTCCATCACTCCCATGACCTCCTCAACCTTAATACGCCTAACAATACCTAAAGTCTTGGAGACTCTCGGAGTGCCCCAATTCCCCTAGCACGATGTTTCTGTCTCCCTCTTCGTTTAGAAGTTTATGAAAGAACGACTGCCATCTTTGCTTAATCTGGGCTTCTTCCATCAATACTCACCTTCTTCGTCTTTGATGCACCTCACTTGATCCAGGTCACGAGCATTCCTCTCTCTCGCTTTGGCCAGCCGAAATAACTTCTTGTCCCCACCTTTGCCCCACAGTTCCTCATGCTGCCGACCAAACGCAGCAGTTTTAGCCTCCGTGACCACTAATTTAGCCTCCTTCCTAGCTTCCTTATATCTTTTTCTGTTCACTGATCAACTAAAGTTTTAATTATTAAATTTTCCTTATTTAAACTATGTATAGATTAGGTCCTATGACTTGGGACTTCAAAACCGAAATTTTTTTACTATTCAAAATAAGGTGTTCTAATTGAATTTGAGACAAATACCAAGACACGACAAATTTTAGACTACTATTGGTGCGTTTTTCAATCTTTAATGTTCCTCTCTCAATTTATGTCTACAACTATGTGCATATTATTTCTTCTTCTACAATCTCCTTCTCCACAAAAATATGGACAAAGCCAAAACTTATTTATTGGGAACAAAATGAGGATTTGTTGTTCTAGATATTTAACCCCCAAAAAAAATTAACTTTCATACATACTGGAGATGTATGTGAAAATTATTTAAAAGATTTTATCCACATCAACGCTATAAACCTTTTGAAAGGCGAATTTAATTTGCATTGGAATGGATTGAATAGTATTTATTTTAAATTCTTAAATAAATTTAAATTTATTTTGAAAACATTGTAATTACCAAATTATTCTCAAACGATCTGTTATTTATATTTACTTCTTAATAAGAAATATTCATCTTTTATATATTTAGGAAACCATAATGTGCAAATAATTAGCAAATCCTTATTACATATATATTTTGAAACATTTTGAAATTGCAACACAAAAGTTAAGTAAGAAATTTATACTTATTGTTTTTGCCAAATGTTTGTGAAAAATAACTTTAACTCTACAATTAACAATTTAAGAATATATGTGTTTTATTAAAAGTTAAGAGTTATTATTTCATCTAAGTCACCTTGGTGACATAATAAAGATCTCTTCTCGACGTTTTCAATTTTTTTATTCCAAATGTTTAAATTCGCAATAGAAATGAAACATTCTAAAATACTCAGTTTCTTATTTAAGCAATTTATACTCATAGAGATTGGGTACACACGTAACGCGCGTACCGAAAGACTAGTAATAACTAAAAACAACTTTTCCCTTCAAAGTATCGGATTATGCACTCAATAGAGCTAAGATTTCATCCGTTAAATGAAACAATCTGGCTGAAACATGACACTCTTATTCAAGATAATTTGACACTCAGAATCACAAATGAGAATTATGGGACACAATAAGCATACCTAAGATGTACCTAATACGTATGTTGTGATTGTACTATGTTCTCTTTTTCGTTGTACATACATAATATTAGTTGCTTATCATTTTACGATTGAAAATTTCGTTAAAGGATATTCCAGAAATGGTATTTACACTAAGAGAAGAGAGATATGAAGTCGATCTTCAGGCATTGATAAAACAAATGTTAAATAAAACCATCATTCACCAATAACAGAAGAAAAAAGATTGCACTTTTCCCATGTTAATCTAAAACCAAGAATGATGTGACAAAGAAAGTGAACCTGAGAGAAAGTAGAAAGCACACCGCGGAGGCTGTAA
This sequence comes from Nicotiana tomentosiformis, assembly GCF_000390325.3. NCBI lineage: Eukaryota > Viridiplantae > Streptophyta > Magnoliopsida > Solanales > Solanaceae > Nicotiana > Nicotiana tomentosiformis. The sequence continues at coordinate 47,961,717 of NC_090814.1, read as the reverse complement.
TCAAGAACTGTTCTAACTTCTTCAATAGGAGATAGCCTAGCAGCCTTTTCCTGCAACATATATAAAAATTCCCAATTAACCCCTTGATTCCTCTATGCCTAAACATAAAACCTATTAAAAGATAAATCTTGATACCTGATGAGCTTGAATCAACTGAAAAATATTAACTTCATCACCACCAGATGACATACTCTGAACAAAACAAATAAATTCAAAATAGTCTTCAAAGTCAATAAAATTAATCAACAAAATCTTTATAAAAACTGAACATTGATTTTAAAAAAAAATTAAATCTTGACAAAAACCCAGAGAAGAGAGATAAAAAAAAGAAGTACCTGAGAAGGGGTTTGGGTGGAAGAAGACATGGCAAGAAAAGGAAGAAGAGGAACAGTTGAGGTTAGTGAGAAAAAGGGCTTAGATGGAAAACGAAGGGAAGGAGAAAGGTAATTATGGGTACCATTATTTTTGTAATCGTTGTGATTAATACTAGAGTTAGAATAAAGAAAGCGTGAAAATGGGGAAAGGGAGGAGCAGGTGCGTAGAGGTGGAGCTACTAGAAGAGACTTCATCTTTGACACTCAACTCACTGGCTCGCTCTCCAAACTTTTCGGTTACTTTGGTGCAGTAATGGTGGCTCAGTGCTCACCCGCGAGATATTAGACGTGAGATGCAGGGTGCAGCTGACTTGTGTGCCTAAATAACCTTTTGCACATAAATTTGCTTCAAACTTGAATAAGAATTTTTATGGTTACGTTAAAAAATAAAATTGTATTTGAAAAGCTGAAATTTAATTAAAATTTTATAAGTAGAAGAAAACTTTTACCCAAAAATTATCTCAAACAAATTTTGGAACTTGAAAATTTTTCAAAAAATAATCAAATTCAATAAACAAACAATATTTTTAATTTATTTTTTGAAAAAACGAGCTAAAATTTATGTCCAAACAGAAGCTTACACTACTACTCCTAATTTTTTGGCCAAAATTAACTTTATCCTTTAAATTTGCAAAATTTAAGTACATTTAGCACCCGTTTGACCATATATTTTGGGTATATTTTTTCAAAAAGAATAAAAAAATTAAAAATATTATTTATTCATGGAACATGATCAGTTTCTAAAAATATTTTAATTTTTTTTCAAGTTTCCAAAAACTAGTTTAGGATAGTTTTGGGGTAAAAAATATTTCTTCCACTCACAAAATTTTATGTATTTTTCAAATGAAATACATATCCAAATACAATTTTAACTTTCAAAAATTATTTTTCTAACATATTTAATTTTTTTTTTGAAGTTTCAACTAAATATATGTTCAAACAATAGTTTAGTCTAATTAACAGAAAAATGCATATCCATCTAAAAACTAATGGCGAAACGTTAAAAAGAAAAACCAAAAGCTATCTACATGGAGCAATCATTGATAAAGATGTTTTTTTAATCATACATGTTGACCTTCCAGTATTTTTTTAAATCATACGTAGTTGAATTTCCCAACTAGGGGTGAATCTGGTGAAAGCAGCAGCACCATGTGAGGGTTGGAAAAATTAAAACCAGAATTGTCGTGAGGCTAGTGTTGTTGTCTTGGAAATGATGAAGATAACTCGCAGATGATAGAGGATTAACTCCTCTGGAAATAGAAATTGACTCCACAGAGATAATCCAGTTACTTGAGCATAATAGCTATCCAGCATATACTAACGCTATCCTTGAATAGGTGCTTATTGAAGAGATTAGGGAATCCAATGGTCTGGAATAATTTTCGCGAAGGCAACAAGGTGGCACACGTTTAGAGTAAAATAGGCTCCAAACAACCAACTCTTATTGCTAGCTCACCCCCAGATCCTGTCAACACAATGGTCCAAGAAGACAAGGATAGACTAGCTACTACTAGACTTATATCAAATTCCATATGCAACAAACTGACAATGTTTGGAAACTTAAGTGTTGTCGCTACTAATAGTACTAGTGATGTAATGCCACCTTAGTAGTTTAATATAAATATCTGTTTCTCCCAAAAAAAAAAAAAAAGCATCAGTAAATTTGGTTTGTTACTAGCAGGTTTTCGGTCTTTCAACTTGTATACGGGTGAAATCGAGCCCATTTGGACACCTCGGTTCTCGATGAAGTAAACGAAGCAGAGACATGATCGTAAGGAATCGGAATCGAGGCAAGGAGCCCCTCGAGTCGGGGTCCGGGCAAAACACCTTCCCTCGGAAGAATCGGGGCCACGTCCCCCAGGCCCGATTCGAATCCCGAAACCTCAGAGAGCATTACCATATAATCGAGCACGACTAGCAAAGGGATGTGATATCTGCGCCCAGCCGGATGTCACGGCGTGAATCTCGACACGTATCGGCACACAATCTGTAATTAGCAAAACGGGAGATTTTTACCTTTTATGGAATTGTACTTAGGGTAAAACTCCCCTACTATATAAAGGGGAGTGTAACTATTCATTAGACACATTGTAACACGCATATCAAGGCAATATATTCTTATTTTCTCTGTTATTCAAAAATCTTACTTTTGTTCATCAGTTTTTCATTGTTGTGAGCCCGGGATCGAAGACAGGCATTACATTAAGTTACTAAGTCCGGGATCACTCCCCTTAATTGATTTGGTAATTTATTATATCCTTTATCTGTTTAATCTAACGTTATTTATCATTTGTATTGAATTAATCAGCATATCCTTAAAACCACATATAAATTTAATTGTTATCCATTTTTTAGGGTAAACAGTTTGACGCACATCGTGGGGCTAAGGATAATAGTGGTGAGTTGATACAAATTTCCATAACACACTCTATTTTACACTTGTTTTTGAGCTTTTAATTTCAGGTCAAATATAAAATGTCAAACTCCTAATCTGCCCATTTGAACGTTGATGCTGAGTTCGACCACTATGGCGAGAACAACAACGTGGTGCCTAGCAACGAGGTGCCCTCTGTTGACCCTAATGGAGTCCAGTCGCGGATCCGATCGATGATAACTCACACGTGGCTATCGAAGCAAACTTGCCTACTAACCCCGAAAACAGCATTCGCGTGGGAACCCAATCGATAGCCCGGAGTACACACGACGGCGAAGGTGATGGGATCAACTTGTGGGTGATCTTCGAAATGTTACAGGCTCAACAGGCAGCAATAGCCCAGTTGCAGAACCAAAGCCTCGCCCCCATCAGAGTTGAGCCCGAACCATCCCAGGAAAACGCTCGCATAAATGAACCGGCCACAGAAAGACCGGGTGAAGCAGAACTCGGGACCAACCCCGAGATAATAAAGATGCTTGAGGAACTGACAAAATGGGTGGAATCGGAAGAAAAGAAAATCAAAGCCAATGACAAAAAAGTAGAGACCTATAACTCTAGGGTCGATCAAATCCTAGGAGCGCCACAGATACTGAAGGGCCTGGATTCCAATAAATTTGTCCAAAAGCCTTTCCCTCCGAGCGCAGCTCCGAAGTCGATCCCAAAGAAGTTTCGTATGCCCGAAATTCCGAAGTATAATGGAACAATTAATCCAAATGAACATGTGACCTCCTACACGTGCGCCATCAAGGGGAAAGACTTGGAAGATGACGAAATCGAATATGTTCTGCTGAAAAGGTTCGGAGAGACCTTGTCAAAATGAGCTATGATAAGGTATCACATCTTACCCCCTAATTCTATTGATTCATTTGCTATGCTTGTAGATGCCTTTGTAAAAGCACACGCCGGGCCATCAAGGTCGAGACCAGAAAGTCAGACCTTTTCAAAGTTAAGTAAAGAGATAACGAGATGCTCAGGGAATTCGTGTCGAGGTTTCAAAGGGAACGGATGGATCTGCCTCTGGTCACGGATGATTGGGCCGTTCAGGCATTCACCCAAGGACTCAACCCCTAAAGCTCATTGGCTTTGAATCAGTTGAAACAAAATTTGATAGAATACCCAGCAGTAACTTGGGCCGATGTCCATAACAGGTACCAATCAAAAATTCGGGTCGAAGACGATTAGCTCGGGGCCCCTTCCGGGTCCGTTTATCCCGTTAGAACTAGTGACAGATCCAAAAGAGCCATGGATCATGAACCAAGATCGAACAAAGATCGGTATCAACCATACAATGGAGATCAAAGGGGTAATGGGTCAGGGCTCAACCCTGCGAGGAGTGAAAGAAGAAGCGATCGAGCTCATAATAATTGGGGACTCATGAGCAAAAATGGTTTCGACAGACCCATCGGGTCTAAGGAGGCACCAAGGTTATCGGAGTACAACTTCAGCGTCGATGAGGCTGGCATCGTATCAGCCATCGGACGCATCAAAGATACTAAGTGTCCTCGACTGTTGCAATCCGATCCTACCCAAAGGGACCCCAACCTAATGTGCAAGTATCATGGCACTCACGGCCATAGAACCGAAGACTGCCGACGACTGAGAGAAGAAGTAGCCCGGTTATTCAATAACGGACACCTCCGAGAATGTTTGAGTGATCGAGCCAAAAATCACTTCAGGAATAGGGACTCCAACTAGCAGATCGATGGGCAGGTCCCTATTGGGCAACCTCTGATCAGATGGTAAGTTATCTACCGAGCCTACTGTGGCCGAGCGCCTATGAGCGAGCCTAGAATGGCCGAGATACAGAGCCTAGTATGGCCAGCCTAGTATGGCCGAGTGCCTATAAGCGAGCCTACTATGGAGTTACACATTCTAAGCCTCATAGGGCCACACAACTATTTTACTTACTATATTGAGAGAGTTGAGTCAGTATCAGCAGGTAAGTATATATCCAGATCATCTTTGACTCCCAGTTACTTTCAGTTTTTATATTATCAATTTAGTTTCAACTTTTAGTTATTCTATTGCCTTACATACTCGATACATTATTTCGTACTGACGTCCCATTCCTGGGGACACTACATTTCATGCATGCAGGTTCGAATAAACAGCCTGTAGACCTCCTCTGTAGGTGCTATCCGTGATCATCTTGATTGGTAAGCTCCACGTCCTTCAGAGTTGCCTAGTCTAGGGTTTTGAATACATATTGTGTATATATGTATATATATATTATGGGTAGGTCGGGGCCCTATTTCGACCATAGTACATCCATCAGTAGAGGCTTGTAGACATATCATGTCAGTTAGTGCAATATATTGGGCTTGTAGGCCTTGTATGTATATTTTGTTGGTTTCTCAGCTGTAGTAGTTATGACTTTATATTGATGTTTAGTCGGAGCTAGTTTCCATTCAGTTTTATATTTTATTTTGCAAATTATCTTGCAATGTGGCACCATAGCCAAAGTATGACATTGTATGTTCAGAGTCCCTCAGTCGCAAGTTGGTACGCTAGGTTAAGTGAGGCACCGGGTGTCGGTTTCGCCCCCCCAGGTTTGGGACGTGACAAACTTGGTATCAGAGCAGTTCTATCCTAGGGAGTCTATAAGCCGTGTCTAGTAGGGTCTTGCTTATAGATGTGTTTTGCACCACATTATATAAGCAGGGAACTACAGGACATTTAGGAGTTGGTTACCCTTCTTACAAATCTAAATCATACTATAGAACTGAGTTATAGGAAATTTGAGTTAAACTTATATGTTGGTGTTTGCATACACAAATGGCGGTGACTAGGAAGACTACGGCTAGCCAGAGGAGAGATATAGCAGCAGGTGAGGGGACCAACAGGGTACCCCCAGTAGATGGGTCCCAGTCTGAGGCCCAGGGCGAGACCCCTACTTAGCCATTACCGGCTCCTCCACCACCTGAGGAGATTCCTAGGGATACCGCACCTCCAGTTCCCTCTCCACTTCCATCGGATCAAGACTTGAGGAGTGTGGTGCATTTGTTGACACAGTTGGTAGCTACCCAACAACAGGCTATGGCATCAGCTAGTGCAGGATCTTCTGAGGGGTCTGGGAGTTCAAGGGTTCGAGAGTTTATTGCTTTGTGTCCCCTAGAGTTCACGGGGACATATCAGAGGGAGGGAGGACCCACAGGATTTCATAGATCAGTTTCACAGGATCTTTTGGGTTATGCATGCCACGGAGATAGAGGCAGTTGAGCTGGCAGCTTTTTGACTCCGAGATATAGTCGTTCTTGGTAGGAGGTATGGGAGAGGTCCAGGGGACGTGATGCACCTCCAGCTATTTGGGAGAATTTTTCAGATGCCTTCCTTGAGTAGTACTTACTGCGGGAGATCCGACAGGCTCGAGTCGATCAGTTTCTAGCCCTCAAGTAGGGCAATATGAGTGTTCGAGAGTATAGTCTCCATTTTGACTCATTGGCTAAATATGCTCCATCCATAGTGCTACTATGCGGGACAGGATCCACAGGTTTATAGCAGGGTTGGACACAGAGTTGACCGAGGCATGTGCCATTGTTGCATTGCAGGATAGTATGGATATCTCCTGGATTCAGGCATTTGCCAAGAATATAGAAAGGGGTAGGCGTCGGCGTCAGGGTACATAGAGGACTGAGCAAGGGCAGCGTAAGAGGATGAGACTTGCCAGGTCTCAAGAGCAGTATCAGGGTAGTTATAGGCCCAAGTACTTCGGACGACCACCTAGGCCTCCACCGCCTCAGTTACAGGGTTACATGTATGATCTCTATACTTAGTCAGGACCAAGTGAGAGCTCACTGACATCGGGTTTGCAGCGACAGTGAGGTGCAGGGAAGACATGGTCATTTCCGCCACGGTGTGACATATGTGGTAGAGGACACTTGTGCCAATGCCGAGCAGGTTCTGATGCTTGTTATACATGTGGGCGTCCGGGGCATATGATGCGAGATTGCCCAAATAAAGATTCTGGGGGTATGGCACAACCAACAAGTTCAACATCAGGATCATCTATGTCTGTGCATCCTTCAGGGCACGAGTCTCAGTCTTCGGCTGGTAGAGGTCGAGGCAGAGGTAGAGGTTCCAGTTCAGGTGGTAATCAGAACCGAATCTATGCTTTAGCGGGTCGATAGGACCAGGAGTCTTCACCAGACATTGTGACAGGTATATTGACCATTTGCTCTCACGATGCTTATGCCTTGATAAATCTAGGATCTACTTTATCGTATATTACCCCATTTGTCGCGGGGAAGTTTGGTATAGTGCCTGAAATACTAAGTGATCCTTTTGTGGTATCTACACCGGTCGGAGAACCGATTATTGCTAGATGGGTTTACTGAGGTTGTACGGTGACAGTTTGTAGTTGTCAGACCTCAGCCGACCTAGTTGAGATAGAGATGATGGATTTTGATGCTATCATAGGCATGGACTGGTAGGCAGCTTACTATGCCATAGTTGATTGCCGAGCAAAGGCACCATAATTCATTTTTTGGGCGAGCCAGTCCTTGAATGGGTAGGTAATACAGCGACACCCAGAGGTAGGATTATTTCCTATCTGAAGGCAAGGAAAATGATCGCAAAAGGGTGTATTTATCATATTGTGTGAGTTAGAGATGCAGATGCTGAGATACCTATGCTTCAGTCTTTTCCAGTAGTCAGAGAGTACGTAGATGTGTTTCTAGATGAGCTTCCAGGTATTCCTCCAGAGCGAGAGATTGATTTTAGCATTGATTTGCTTCCGAGAACTTAACCAATATCCATCCCTCCGTATAGAATGGCACCTGCTGAATTGAATAAGTTGAAGGAGCAGTTAAAAGATTTGCTGGAAAAAGGTTTCATCAGGGCCAGTACCTCACCTTGGGGTGCACCAGTACTGTTTGTTCGGAAGAAAGATGACTCGCTGAGGATGTGTATCGATTATAGGTAGCTGAACAAGGTAACTATTAAGAATAAGTATCCACTTCCAAGGATCGATGACTTGTTTGATCAGTTGCATGGGGCTAGATGCTTTTCAAAGATAGATTTGAGGTCGGGGTACCACCAGGTCAGAGTTCGGGAGAAATATATTCTGAAGATAGCCTTTAGGACCCGATATGGCCATTTCGAGTTCCTTGTCATGTCCTTCGGGTTGACAAATGCACCTGCCATATTTATGGACTTGACGAATAGCCTATTCCGTCCATTTTTAGATCTGTTCGTGATAGTATTTATTGATGATATTCTGGTTTATTCACGTTCAGAGGAGGAGCATGTGGACCACCTACGAGCTGTACTCCAAACCTTCCGTGATCGTAAGTTGTATGCTAAGTTTTCTAAATCTGAGTTCTGGTTAAAGTCTGTAGCATTCTTGGGGCATATTGTATCCGATGAATGTATAAAGGTAGACATTCAGAAGATTGAGGCCGTGAAATCTTGGCCTAGACCTACCACTCTGACAGAGGTTCGTAGCTTTCTAGGCTTAGCAGGATACTATCGGAGGTTCGTAGAGGGCATTTCTTCCCTTTCGGCACCATTGACAAAGTTGACATAAAAATCAACTAAGTTTCGTAGACGGAGGCTTGCGAGCGGATTTTCCAAGAGCTTAAGAACAGGTTGACCTCAGTGCCAGTTCTAACACTTCTAGAGGGTCCAGAGGGTTGTGCCTTGTATTGTGATGCCTCAGGTGTCGGGTTAGGATGTGTCTTGATGCAACATGGGAAGGTAATTGCGTATGCTTCAAGGCAGTTGAGGAAGCACGGGAGGAATTATCCGACCCACGACCTCGAGTTAGCTGCGGCTGTCCATGCACTTAAGATATGGCAGAATTATTTATATGTTGTTCATGTTGATGTATTTACAGATAATAAAACCATGCAATATATCTTCAAGCAAAAAGAGTTGAATTTGCGACAGAGGCGATGTCTAGAGTTATTGAAAGATTATGACGTTAACATTCTCTACCTTCCAGGGAAAGCTAATGTTGTAGTAAATGCCTTAAGTCGCCGATCTATGGGTAGCTTAGCATATGTAGAGGCTGAGAAAATAGAATTAGCTAGAGAGCTTCATTAATTGGATTGTTTGGGGGTTCGGTTAGTAGATTATGACGATGGTGGAGTTGTACTCCAAAACACTGCAAAATCATTTCTCATAGCTGAAGTCAAGGAAAGGCAATACGAAGACCCAGAGTTGGTCGAGTTGAGAGAGCGAGTTCCGCAGCAGAAGAAGTCGTTATTAGATCTCAAGGAAGATGGGGTTCTTAGATACATGGGTCGTTTATGTGTCCCAGATGTAACAGGGCTACGAGACAGGATTATGTCAGAGGCACATTATTCGTGGTACTCCATTCATCCTGGGTCGACGAAGATGTATCATGATATTAAGGATGTGTACTAGTGGAACGATATGAAGAAGAACATTGCTGCGTTTGTCTCCCAGTGTCCTAGTTGCCAGCAGGTGAAGGTAGAGAACCAAAAGCCCGGAGGGCTAATTCAGACTATAGAGATCCCGACGTGGAAATGGGAGGCGATAAACATGGACTTTATCACGGGTTTGCCTCGTTCTTATCGTAAGTTCAATTATATATGGGTGATAGACGATAGGCTCACAAAATCAACCCATTTCCTACCAGTCATATCTACATATACAGCCGAAGATTATGCGAAGTTATATATTAAGGAGATAGTGTGGCTACACGGAGTACCAGTATCTATTATATCGGACTATAGGGCCCAGTTTATAGCACATTTCTGGAGGTCATTTCAGAGAGGTCTAGGGACTCAGGTGAATCTCAGCACAACTTTTCATCTACAGACTGATGGACAAGCCGAGCACACAATTTAGATGCTCGAGGATATGTTACGAGTATGTGTGTTGGATTTTAAAAGAAGTTGGGATGGACATCTACCTCTTATCGAGTTTGCATATAATAACAGTTACCACTCCAATATCCAGATGGCTTCGTACGAGGCTTTGTATGGGCGTAAGTGCAGATCTCCTATAGGGTAGTTTGATGTTGGAGAATCTGGGTTACAGGGGTCGGACCTGGTTCAGCAGGTTGTAGAGAAAGTAAAGCTTATCTAGGAGTGACTGTTGACAACTCAGAGTCGTTAGAAGTCATATTCTGACGTGCGGCGATGCGACTTAGAGTTCGGGGTTGATGACTGGGTATTATTAAAGGTGTCACCTATGAAGGGCGTGATGAGGTTTGACAAGAAAGGCAAGCTTAGCCCACGGTATATTGGGCCATATAGGATTATTCGAAGAGTAGGCCGAGTAGCTTATGAGTTAGATTTTCCCTCGTAATTGGAGTCTGTCCATTAGATTTTTCACGTATCTATGTTACAGAAGTGCATTGGGGATCCTACCCGAGCAGTGCCCACTGATGATTTACAGATCACGGAGGACTTATCGTACGAGGAAGTTCTGGTTGCCATCCTAGACCGACAAATCCCCAAACTACGAAATAAGGAGGTTGCCTCCGTGAAAGTTTTATGGAGAAGTAAGAACGTGAAAGAGATGACGTGGGAAGCGGAGGATGAAATGAAGTCTAAATATCCCCACCTATTTCAAACTGAAGATATGGCTCGAGATGGGATACTTCAGCACAGCTCTATTCAGGCCAGTAGGTCATTAGGTAAGATCTTATTTTTGAATTTCAGTATTTATAATTGACTGATGTGTGAGGCCAAGTGTTGCTATTTATAGACATTGGCCATGTGTGGCATGTATAGTATGTTTTCTGGCTGCGTGCAGGTTGGTTTTAGTCTAGAGTACGGAGGATACTCTGGCAAAAGTTTCCCAAGTCTCTAAGAGTAGACATTCGAGGACAAATGTTCTTAAGAGGGGAATGATGTTACACCCTATATTTTCATATGTAAAAGTGCGTCGTAAGCAAACTAATGTAAGACAAAAAATGAAATCATATTTGGGAGTATATAAAGAATTTATCATGTTACCTCGGAGGTTATAAATATTGAAGATCATAAACAACAAGTATAAAAAGGGTTGGAAGGTTCAGAAGCTAAGGAATTGAAGAAAATAATGTTTCGTCGAAAGTCGGCAAGTTAGGAATGTTATAACCCGTACCTTTGGGGTGAGACTAGGGTTCTTAACATGATAAGAAGGTTATGTTATGATTTATGTTAGTTGTATGATAGTCGTGTGTTATATTTTGAGGTCAAGCGAGTTGTGGAACAAAAGTCGATGGAAGTCATCACAAGTTACGTTCATAAGTTTTACTGAAATTTGGGGTCAAATGTATCTGTAATTTTCTCCCAATATACTTAGAGTTACGGGGTGTTCTATCCATAAAATTGAATATCTATGAGTCTATTTTGTAATGCATTAAACCATTTGTCAATAAGACATCGGAGTAGAGAGATATATATGTTTTTACGAGACTGCGCAGATTGCTAGGTGACAAGTAGGTATGTCACCTACTTGCTTAAATGAGAGGATTATATATGTCCGAAAATGGGCCAGTTTGGGTCGTCCAAAGAGACATTTTAAAGGCCTATTTACTTCATATATTACAATGATAATAGGTCTTAATAACCAGACATAAGCTCCTGCAAAAATCCTCCCAAATATTGCACACAAACCCTAATTGATTTTCACTCCTTTTCAAGTTCTAGTTGGAGGTAAAACCTAGAGTTTGAAGAACCAAGATATGAGCTGAGTTATTCAACTAATAATATAAGTTTACGGCTCTCTTTCATCCATTTTTTCTGCTGGAGATGTATGGAAAATCGTTCTATAATTGTAAGAACTCACGAGACGGTGATCGGAAGTCGTGAGTTCGAGTTATTCACTTGTAGCGGACTATTTCGTGGATTGTTTTGTGTTGCTGTTGGACTGTGTGTTTTGATACTGTTTTATGGCATTTTAGAGGAGAAAGGGTGTGGATAAATACCACATAAATTCAGGGTGGTGGGCTGGTCATTTGTCGTAACATTTTCGAGATGTTTGACACTACTATGGTGGTCCTTTTGTGTATGAAGAGATTGGGGTGTTTTGGGCTGTTTTGTAGTATTTTGTGGTGTATATAAGGTTGGAAAACAATGTATATATGTTATTATTGTTGTGTTCTTGTATTTTCTGTGTTATCTTCAATTTGGAGGGAGTAAGGATTATAGGGGAGATGCTGCCCGTTTTATTACAAAATAAGCTTGTCGTTCATTGTGCGATAGTTGCACCTTTCGTAACTTAATGATAGTATTATTATCGTTGTTGTAGATTAAGGTGCGAATAGGCGAGTTCAACTTGGTGATTGGAAATATTGTGATAAGGTATGTTAAGGCTAAACCTTTCCTTCATTTTGGCATGATCCCGTAACTACATGAGTTTGATAACGAGGCATAAAGAGAAGTTCGTATTCCTGAACTTATGTACATTATCCTAGTCTCATAAGTTACAGTATTCTCCCTTATCGGGACTTTATATTCAGTTAAGTATTGTTTTTTTTTTCAGTCAGGAGAGCAGAGGGTCTATATATATATATATATATATATATATATACAGTATTTTCACAACCATCGAGCTATAATCGATGGGCAGGCCCCTATTGGGCAACCTCTGATCAGATGGTAAGTTATATACCGAGCATACTGTGGCTGAGCACCTATGAGCGAGCCTAGAATGGCTGAGATACAGAGTCTAGTATGGCCAAGCACCTATCAGCGAGCCTACTACGGTAGAGCAGTTACACGTTCCGAGCCTTATAGGGCTGGACAACTATTTTACTTACTATATTGAGAGAGTTGAGTCAGTATCAGCAGGTAAGTATATCTCCAGATCATGTTTGACTCCCAGTTACTTGCAGTTATTATATTATCAGTTTAGTTTCAGCTTTTAATTATTCTATTGTCGTACATAATCGGTACATTATTTCGTACTGACGTCCCATTCCTAGGGACGCTGCATTTCATGCATACAGGTTCAGATAAACATCTTGGTAAACCTCCTCCGTAGGTGCTGTCCGTGATCAGCTTGATCGGTAAGCTCCACGTCCTTCGGAATTGTCGGGTCTAGGGTTTTGAATACATATAATGTATATATGTATATATATTATTGGTAGGTCGAGGCCCTATTCCGACCACAATACATCCATCAGTAGAGGCTTGTAGACATATCCTGTCAGTTAGTGTAGTATGTTGGACTTGTAGGCCTTTTATGTATATTTTGTTGGTTTGTCAGCTGTAGTAGTTATGACGGACTTGTCGGCGCTTCTTTATATTGATGTTTAGTCAGATCTAATTTTGCATTCAGTTTTATATTTTGTTTCGCAAATTATTTTGCAATGTGGCACCATGGCCAAATTATGACATTGTATGTTCAGAGTCCCTCAGTCGCAATTTGGTACGCTAGGTTAAGTGAGGCACCAGGTGCCGGTCTCGCCCCCCAGGTTCGGGGTGTGACAAGAATAGTGACTAACAATGAGGCTGAGTATGAGTCCATGATTGCAGGTCTCGAATTGGCTAAAAGCTTGGGGGCCGAAATGGTCGAAGCTAAATGCGATTCCCTCCTTGTGGTAAATCAAGTCAATGGGACATTTGAAGTGAACGAGGAATGAATGCGAAGATACTTGGATAAATTACAGGTAACGCTAATTCGATTCAAGGAATGGACTCTACAACACGTTCCCCGAGATCAGAATAGCGAAGCCGATGCTCTGGCCAACTTGGGGTCATCGATTGAGGATGATGAATTCAGCTTGGGAACGGACGTACAACTCATGAAATCGATAGTGGAAGAAGGCCATTCCGAGATAAACTCGACAAGTTTAATCAGGGACTGGAGAAACAAGTATATAGATTACTTGAAGATCGGGAAGCTACCTTCGGATCCCAAAGAATCGAGAACTCTGCACACGAAGGCGGCCAGGTTTAGCTTGTCTGAAGATAATATTTTGTTCAGAAGAACGTTTGATGGCCCACTCGCCATATGCTTTGGGCCGGGAGACACTGAATATATTTTAAGGAAAGTTCACGAAGCCACATGCGGAAGCCATTCGGGGGAAGAATTGTTAGTTCGTAAGATAATCAGACCCGGCTTTTACTGGATCGACATGGATAAAGATGCGAAGGAGTTCATGCGAAAATGTGACAGCTGTCAGAGACACGCACCAACGATCCATCAACCCGGGGAGTTACTACACTCGGTCCTATCGCCCTGTCTGTTCATGAAGTTGGGAATGGACATCGTCGGTGCCCTACCATGGGCACCCGGTAAGGCTCAATTTATACTATTTATGACTGACTATTTCTCTAAATGGGTTAAAGCTCAAGCGTTTGAGAAGGTCCGGGAAAAAGAAATCATCGACTTCATTTGGGACCACATCATATGCCGGTTCGGTATACCGGCTGTGATAGTATGTGATAACAAGAAGCAGTTCATCGACAATAAAGTAAGCAAAGTTTTCGAGGACCATGAGATCAAGAATATATTGTCAACACCCTATCACCCTATTGGGAACGGGCAGGCGGAGTCGACAAATAAAACAATCCTTCAAAACCTTAAGAAAAGGTTGGCTGATGCCAAAGGTAAATGGAATGAAATCCTGCCCGAAGTCTTGTGGGCATATCGCATAAACTCAAAATCCAGTACCGGGGCCACCCCATTTTCGTTGGTCTACGACGCCGAAACACTAATACCAGTCGAGGTGGGAGAACCGAGCCTTAGGTTCCGGTATGCAACCGAAGAATCTAACATCGAGGCCATAAGCACGAGCCTAGAACTACTGGATGAGAGATGCGGGGCCACTCTAGTCAGGCTGGCCACCCAAAAATAGTGGATAGAAAGATATTACAACCGAAGAGCCAACCTCTGACATTTCAACATCGGGGACTTAGTATTAAGAAGAGTGACACAGAACACCCGGAACCCGAATGAAGGGAATCTAGGACCAAACTGGGAAGGTCCGTATCGAGTCATCGGGATTACCGATAAAAGTTAGTACAAACTCGAAGCGGGAAACGAAATACAACTACCAAACTACTGGAACGTGACCCACTTAAAATGATACTACTACTAAGGTACACCATCATTCATTTTATTTTATTTTGGCTAACACTTGCAGGCAACAACCGAAGGAGAATGTAGCCGATTAGGCCTAAAAGCACGTGTTACACTCTTTTTCCCTTGAACTAGTTTTGTCCCAAATGGGTTTTCCGACAAGATTATTAACGAAGCAACAATAAATCATGCTAACTTAGAGTCAAAGACCGATTTTAAATCAAAGTCAATGGTCACATCAACAGTATCCGAGTCCACTCGAAGATCGATCTTGAATATTGGGGCCCATCACCCTCGTGTCATGATTTTTAGCAAGGAAGGAAACTCTGTGCTCGGATAGTCTAGGCTTGGTGGTTAGAATTTATTGTAAGGGCCAAACGGTCAAATGAATCATGCCCAAGTAGGTCACACCAGCCACAATACGAGCTTTTATACAATCTTGTACGTTACGCACAGAAATGAAAGAAAGTTTCTACTTTGCTAACAAATAGTTTTTGCTTCTTAAAAGTATCGAGCCTAAGGGATACTCCTACCCGAGAACTATCGAGCCCAAGGGCCACCCCTATCCGGGCCCAAAGGGCTACCCCCACTCGGGAACTGCCGTCCTGGATAAGTTCAGAGGGCTTGGGTTATCGAAACCTGGAGGCACAAAACCTATTAGGCAGTGCCCAAACCTAAAAGGCTACGACCACCCTAAAACAGTTCGGAGACCTCCGAAGCCCGTAATCAAAGCGTAAGGCCTTCAACAAAGTTCCAAACATGTTCAAAGGTCACCCTCAGCAAAATTATAGTCTAAAAACATTTAAACAAACATCTTGGGGAAAGCTTCCGGTCACTCTGATCCCCCATATGTTTCAAATAAAACTTGCATCGAGGACAAGTCTTGTTCGGACCTCCAAAAAGCAACTTATTACTGTGTTTTATTCCATGCTAAGGCATTTCAAATCTTTGCAATTGTAAAAGGGATGCTAAAGGTAATAGACTTGAAAATTTCCAAAAGGGAAAAACTTTATATATACATTCCAGAATGTCTTTACAAAGGCCAATAAAAATGGCCTCAAAAAAATAAATGTACAAGGTGCAAAAACAAATACAAATATTCATAAGGAACGTACGCCTGATCTTCACTAGAACCCGCCTCGTCACCAGAGCCGTCGGGGCCTTCTTCATCTTTGGGTTTGTCAGATCCCTCAGAGCCTTCTTCATCCTCGGGTTCAGCTAGTTTCTTGGTGTCGACCTCGACCCTTTTCGCCTTCTTGATCTCGATAGATAGGTCGAAGACTCGGGCATGGATCTCTTCGAGGGTCTCCCTTCACGAACTTAACAGTGGATTTCAGGCGGGCCTCGGATGCCTCGACATTGGTCCTATACTGGTCCACCATCTCTTCAGTATCAGCGAAGGTTGTGCACATCTGGGCCTTTACAACTTCACATTCACTACTGAGGGCATCCCGCTCTGCCAGGGCTGAGTTTAGTTGAGCTCGGAGTTCCTCGTTCAACTGGGCTCGCTTATCTGCCTTCTCTTTTTCTACTCGGAGTTGACCTTATACCGATGCCAGCTGTGCCTGGGCGGTCTCCTTCTCCTAAGCCAGCCGGTCCAATTTTCCCTTCCAAACATCGGCCATGGCTTGGACCTCATTCATTTCAGCTTGGAGTTGGTCGATCCGGTCAATATTCTATTAAACCTGTGAGTTTTGGTCGTTATTCGCCATGGCTAAGTCTTCATTGCTAACTTCAAAAACCTTTACCTTTTCGACAAAGTCGGCGTGCTCCTTCTAAGCCGCACCCAGCTCACCCCTTCGTGTTGCTCGCTGAGAATCTTATATATGTCTCTTTTCTCGGCAAGCTCCTTGATCTCAGCCTCGAGCTAGTTAACCTCGGCCCGGTACCAAAAAAAGCTTTTGTGATGGAGTACCGAGGCATGCGAAAGGGTAAAAGAAAGAAAACATGAGAAATATCAAGGACTAAGTCAAAGGTTGAAAGATCGTAATGATACCATACCCGATTCAGTGCCTGCTACACTTCGTTGAATAGGCACGGTACGTCCACTTCATTCATTTTCGCCCGGTCTTCTTCGGTCACTAGGCATCGAAGGTGGCTCGCTACTCCCATAGGAGCCGAAAGAACCCGGGCATCCTCCGGGATAGTGATGACTATCGACCTCTTACGGTCGGGATCTACACTCGGGGCAGGGAATTGGTTGACTAACTTCGGGCTTGAATTCAGCTCACCGATTTCTGAAGACAACTCCTTTCTCGGCACTTCCAGGTCGGCCAGCCCGAAAAATTCCTCCAAGACGGACGAGTCCATACCATCAAAAAAGGAATTAAGGGGATCATGTATGCTATGAGTCCCTTCGTTAGACCTTTCCTTTCCCCTCGAGCCTCCTCGAGCATGGAATCGGTATAGGAAGGCGACCCTGGAATATCTATTACATCGGGTGCCTCCTTCGGGGTATGACCGGCATCTCGGGAAGTCTAGGCCCCGGTCTCCTCATCGACCCCCCGGGCCTGAGGGGGATCAGCCTCATAGATCTCCTCTTCAACGGCTTCTTTCTCCTTGGGGGATGTCGACCCGTGGGCCACGAAAAAATTGTCTTCTTCGGGCTCATATCTAAGCCGATAAAACAAATCCGAGTTGGGTGCTCGAGAGCTTAAACTTTCCTTTGGCTTATGGGCCAACCTTTTCTTTGGCTTCTTCTTCTCTGATCTCGGGGAGCCCGGAGCCTTCCTTTTCTTCTTTTCTCCTGCTGCAGCCCCAAGCTGCCCCTAAGCGGAGGGGTCGACGGACGAATCCTTATCCCTTCTGAAGGCCTAAGCTCAATGGTCTTAGGCAAACCTGCAAAAGGAAAAGTGAAGAGAAGAGGGTAAGTATGATGTGAATAAGAGAGCTAGATGTCACCTATTCGAGGAAGGGTCTTACCGTGAGAATGGGCCTCCCAGCGGCCCTTCAAGAGTTTGCGCCATGTGCGCTCAGAATAAGGCATCTGTGAACAAATGCCCTCGATCCACTCCTTGAGCCGAGGGATAGTGTTTGGAACTCGAGAGACGGCCGCACCACCACAAATACAAGTAAGAAAAGAGGAGATGAAGTTAAAATGGATTTCAAAGGGAAACCATACTTATGAGATGCGTTCTACTTCTCGAGGAGTGGCATGAGTTCGGAGGGAACCAAGTCTTTGGTCTTCACCCGAACGAAATATCCCTTCCAGCTCCGGTCTCGATCCTCATCGTTGCTCGAGAATGAGGGTTTGCTGGCCCGGCATGTGAGCTTTATTAGTCTCCCTCGAAAGATTTGGGGACTGTATAGGTGGAGTAAGTGATCGATTGTGAACCGACGGGATTCAGTCTTGTTCATGAAAAAACGAAGGAGGATCACGATCCTCCACAGCGACGGATGGATTTGACCGAGTCATACTTCGTACCTCTTACAGAAATCTAAGATAACCGGGTCCACCGGGCCTAATGTGAAGGGATAAGTGTAAACACTTAGATACCCCTCCACGTGGATAGTGATGGTGTCTGCAGGCCCAGGGACTACTACGTCCTTACCCGCCCAGTTACAGTCCTCTCGGACCGCGGGGAGGACGTCTTCGGTAATGGAGCATATATATCTTGATACTCCTTAACCCCAACCCTGCACAGACGAGGGCTTCTCAACCTAAAGTCATCGGCAATGGAACAACCCCTGTGAACGAACATTTTCTAGGGAGGCTCGATAGCCGATTCATCGGTAGCCGCGCCAGGAGTAGACCTCTCGAGGACAACCATATCGGGAGTGATCTCCTCGATTTCAGCGGTTAGTTGCGACCACATTTAATGACCGGAATAAACAAATCCGCATGACAAGAATAAAAGAATGTGTAGTTTTCCTAAAGGTTCGGCAGCCTCTCAGAGATAAGTACAAACGTCTTTGTACCGATCCGCAAGACTCTACTAAACCTGCTCATGACTCGTGAGACCTATGTAACCTAGGCTCTGATACCAACTTGTCACGACCCAAAATCCTAACCTGTCGTGATGGCGCCTATCGTGGTACTAGGCAAGCCGACATTTAAAATATTTCCAACACTTTTAATAGAAAAACGAATTAAAGCAGTTTAGACAATAAAAGTTCTCATAAATGGGATAGAAACCCAAAATACAACGCGGAAGTTCCCAACCATCGGGGTGTCACAGAGTACATGAGCATATGTGCATCACAAGTCTAGAAAATACCATCTATGATAGTCTAAAACTAAATACAATAGGTGGAAAGGTAGGGAAGGAGAAACAAGGTCAGCAAAATGCCAAGCAGCTACCTCGGTAGTCTCTGAGAATCTGAATTCCACAACTCAGCAACTGCCGTGACCGGAAGCATCTAGATCTGCACACAAGGTGCAGGGTGTAGCATGAGTACAACCAACTCAATAAGTAACAAATCTAACCTTTGGACTGAAAGCAAGTGACGAACTCAACATGTACAATTCAACATAGAAATAACATTGCAGGAAAATAGGCATGCTTCCAAGTAAGCAGTTAAACTCAATTCAAGTAAAATAGATCAAAATCCGAATGATATGAGGAGTATGACCTCTCTACATCTACATGCAAATGCACATGCCGTATGCAATTCACCACACTGAAAGTCTCGTATACTTACACTCTCAAAGTACTCAATCGCTCAGTACTGTATATAGCCAATCCAGCCCGGGGAAGATCCATCCCATGTATATATATATATATATATATATCTCGACTGACAGTCAGTCACTCAGTACTGTATCATGCCAATCCAACCCAAGGGAAGATCCATCCCCGAATATAAATGATTTGGACAAGATCCGTGTCCAGGGAAGATCCATCCCTCAAAATAATCAATTGCACTCACTGGGGGTGTGTACAAACTCCGGAGGGGCGCCTTCAGCCCAAGCGCTATAATAAGCCAGATCCAGGCATAAATCAATAAACATGCTACGGAGTCTAGCCCGATCCCATAACTGTCACTCTCAATCAGGCCCTCGACCTTACTCAGTCATCAATCTCTCCAGTCTCTCTCTCTCTCTCTCTCTCTCTCTCTCGGGCTCACCATGTCGTGAAACTAGCCCAAAAATGATAATATGACATAGCAATAAATAGCAACAGAGACTGCTAAATGATATGCAATGAATAAATATGACTGAGTACGAAATATCAATGAAATCAATAAGTCAACAGCAAGGGAACAACCACTATGGGTCTCAACAGTACCGGCAATAGCCTAAACATGATTTCTAGCATGATTGACAGCTCAATTACTTTGTCACATGACGAAAATACGGGTAGCAACAAGATAAATACAATGTACATTTTCATGGAATCGACTAGGTCACAGTTCGTATGGTGCACAGCCACACACCCGTCACTTGGCATGTGCGTCACGTCAACACCAATCATATACCACATAACTAAGGGTTTCGAACCTTCAGAGCCAAGTTTAGAAGTGTTACTTACCTCAATCAGAGCAAATCTCTACTCCAACACACCCTTGCCTCACAAGTCAAAAATTGACTCAAAAGCCAGCCCCCAAGCCCACATCTCGTAATTCATTAAAATTCACAAAACCCGAAAGCCCATTCAACCACGAGTCCAACCATAACAACTTTATCAAAATCCGACACCAAATCGTCACCCAAATCCCCAAATCAACTCTCAAAATCCCTAGCCTCAAACTCCCAATTTACACCTTAAATACACACCATCTAGGTGGGAAAATCCAGGGGGAAGCAAGATTATTGATCAAAAATGAACACAAGGGACTTACCTCAAGAAACCCCTCGAACCCTTGTTTTAATAAAATCACGGACCCTTGTTTTAATAATATGCCCAGCCTTTCCGCTTCTGCAGACACTTAACCGCTTCTGCGGCATCGCAGAAGCGACATCACCCACGCATCTGCGGCTCATTCCGCTCCTGCGGTCCCTCACTCCGCTTCTGCGGACTCAGTTATGTAAGTATCCAAGCCACTTCTACGTACCGAGCCCATCTGCCCAGTTCCGCTTCTGTGGTCCCCTGTCGCATCTGCGGTCACACAGATGTGGAATTCCCCATCGCACCTGCGTGCCTTCCGCTTCTGCGCATCTCTCACCGCACCTGCGGCCACGCAAGTGCGGAAAACTCCTTGCACCTGCGACCACCGGCAAACTCCCCTCCAATCTCATACTTGCACAAGCCAGACCACACATGTGAGCTCGCACCTGCGATCAAAGCTCCGCAGGTGCGGTTACACCAGCAGAAGTCCAACTTCAGCAATCACTCAACTTCAACTTTTGATCCGTTAACCATCCGGAATCAACCCGAGGCCCCTGGGACCTCAACCACACATACCAATAAGTCCTAAAACCCCATACGAACTTAGTCAAGCCCTCAAATCACCTCAAATAACATCAAAAACATGAATCGCACCCCAATTCAAGCCAATTGAAGCTAAGGAATTCCAACATCTACAAATGATGCCGAAACCTATTAAATCACGTCCGATTGACCCCAAATTTTGCACACAAGTCACAAATGACATTATAGACCTACTCCAACTTCCGAAATCAGAATACGACCCCGATATCAAAAAGTCCACTCCCGGTCAAACTTCCCAAAAATTCAACTTACGCCATTTCAAGCCTAATTCCACTACAGATCTCCAAATCACAATCCAGACACGATCCTAAGTCCAAAATCACCTAACGGAGCTAATGGAACCATCAAAACTCCATTCTGGAGTCGTTTACTCGTAGGCCAATATCCAGTCAACCATTTCAATTTAAGCTTTCAACCAGGAGACTAAGTGTCTTATTTCATTCTGAATTCACTCCGGACCCGAACCGACTACCCAGGCAAGTCACATAACAGCTATAAAGTACAAAATGAGTAGTAAATAGGGGAAGGAGGCTACGAGTCTCAAAACGACAGGTCGGGTTGTTACATCCTTCCCCTCTTAAACAAATGTTCGTCCTTGAATGGGTCTAGAAACGTACCTGGAGTAATAGGTGTGGATACCTGCTCCGCATCTCCCACTCGGTCTCCCAAGTAGCCTCCTTAACTGGCTGACCTCTCCACTGCACCTTCAATGAAGCTATGTCCTTTGACCTCAACTTTCGAACCTGCCGACCCAAAATGGCCACCGGCTCCACATCATAAGTCAAATCACCATCCAGCTGAACTGTGCTGAAATCCAAAATATGAGACGGATTACCGACATACTTCCGGAGCATAGAAACATGAAACACTGGATGTAAACTCGACAAACTAGGTGGGAAGGCAAGCTTGTAAGCCACCTCCCCAATCTTCTGAAGTACCTCAAACAGCCCAATATACTGAGGGCTCAACTTGCCCCTCTTCCCGAACCTCATAACACCCTTCATGTGTGAAACCTTGAGTAGTACCTTCTCCCCAACCATATAAGCAACATCACGGACCCTCATGTCTATATAAGTCTTCTGTCTAGATTGCGTCGTGCAAAGCTGCTCCTGAATCATCTTAACCTTGTCCAAGGCATCCTGGACCAAGTCAGTACCCAATAGCCTAGCCTCACCAGACTCAAACCAACCCACCGGAGATCTACACCGTTTCCCATACAAAGCCTCATATAGAGCCTTCTAAATGCTCGACTAATAGCTGTTGTTGTAGGCAAACTCCGCGAGTGGAAGAAACTGATCCCATGAACCCCCCAAATCAATGACACTAGCGTGTAGCATGTCCTCCACTATATGAATAGTGCGCTCGGACTGTCCGTCCATCTGAGGATGAAACACTGTGCTCAGCTCAACCTGGGTATCCAACTCTCGTTGCACGACCCTCCAAAACTGCGATGTAAACTGCGTGCCCCGATCTGAAATGATGGACACTGGCACGCCGCGGAGGCAAAAAATCTCTCGAATGCAAATCTCAGCCAACTGCTCCGAAGTATAGGTAGTCCCAACTGGTATGAAGTGCGCAGACTTGGTCAGCAGATCCACAATCACCCAAATAACATCAAACTTCCTCGAAGTCCGTGGGAGCCCAATTACAAAATCCATGGTGATCCGCTCCTATTTACACTCTAGAATCTCTAGCCTCCCAATCTCTGATGCTTATACTTCACTTGCTGACAGTTAAGGCACCGAGCTACAAAACCCACTATATCCTTCTTCATTATCCTCCACCAATAATGCTGCCTGAAGTCCTGATACATCTTCACGGCACCCTGATGGATGGAATACCGCTAACTGTGGGCCTCCTCAAGAATCAACTCGCGTAGCCCATACACATTAGGCACACAAATCCGACCCTACATCCTCAATACCCCATCATCCCCAATATTAACATCTCTGGCATCACCATGCTGAACCGTGTCCTTAAGGACATGTAAATGAGGATCATTATATTGGCGCTCTCTGATGCGATCATATAAGGAAGATCTAGAAACCACACAAGCTAGAACCCGGTTGGGCTCCGAAATATCTAATCTGACGAACTGGTTGGCCAAGGCCTGAACATCAACTACAAGCGGTCTCTCACCAACAAGAATGAATGCAAGGCTACCCATACTCACTGCCTTTTTACTCAAGGCATCGGCCACCACATTGGCCTTCCCGGGATAATATAGAATAGTGATATCATCGTCCTTTAGCAGCTCCAACAATCTCCGCTGCCTCAAATTTAGATCCTTCTGTTTAAACAAGTGCTAGAGACTCCGATGATATGTAAACACCTCACAAGACACACTATAGAGATAATGCCTCCAAATCTTCAATGCATGAGCGATGGCAGCTAACTCCAAATCATGGACATGGTAGTTCTTCTTATGAGTCTTCAACGGACGCGAAGCATAAGCAATCACTCTACCCTCCTGTATAAAGACACATCTAATACCGCTCCAAGAAGCATCACAATAGACTGTATAAGAACCAGAAGCTAAAGGTAGAACTAGAACTGGAGTTGTGGTCAAGGCGGTCTTGAGCTTCTGAAAGCTCTCCTCACACTCATACGACCACCTGAAAATAGCACCCTTTTGGGTCAATTTGGTCAAAGGTGATGCAATAGATGAGAAACCCTCCACGAAGCGACGATAATAATCGGCCAAGCCTAGAAAGCTCTGAATCTCCGTAGTTGAGGACGGTCTGGGCCAACTCTGAACTACCTCTATCTTCTTCGGATCCACTTGAATCCCCTCACTAGACACCACGTGCCCCAAGAACTCCATTGAACTAAGACAAAACTCATATTTGGAGAACTTTGCATAAAGCTTCTCCTCCCTCAACCGCTGCAACACAATCCCCAAATGTTGGGCATGCTCTTCCTGGCTATGAGAGTACACCAGGATGTCATCAATGAACACTATGACAAACGAGTCAAGATAAGGCTAAAATACACTATTCATCAGATGCATGAATATTGTTGGGGCGTTGGTCAGCCCAAAAGACATCAGAAGGAACTCATAATGACCATAACTGGTCTTGAATGCCGTTTTTAGAATATCCGAGTCCCAAATCTTCAACTGATGATACCCATACCTCAAGTCAATCTTAGAGAACACCTTGCTCCCTGAAACTGGTCAAATAGATCATCAATGCGCGATAAAGGATACTTATTCTTGATTGTAACTTTGTTCAACTGCCTGTAATCAATGCACATCCCCATAGTACCATCCTTCTTCTTCACAAACAGTACCGGTGCGACCCAAGGCGACACACTGGTCCTAATAAATCCCTTATCAAGGAGTTCCTGAAGCTGCTCCTTCAATTCCTTCAACTCAGCTGGTCCCATACGATACGGTGGAATAGAAATGGGTTGAGTGCCCGACACCAAGTCAATACCAAAGTTAATATCCCTGTCGGGTGGCATGCCTGGCAGGTCTGCAGAAAACACATCCGAAAAATCTCGCACTACCGGAACAAAATCAATAGAACGAGTATCAGCACTAACATCCCTCACAAAGGCCAAATAAGATAAACAACCCTTCCCAACCATCCGCTGGGCCTTCAAATATGAAATCAATCTGTTGGGAACATAGTCTAGAGAACCTCTCCACTCGATCCTTGGCAATCCCGGCATCACTAGCATCACAGTCTTAGAGTGACAATCTAGAACAACATGACATGGAGATAACCAATCCATACCCAAGATCACGTCGAAATCAACCATACTAAGCAGCAAGAGATCAACTCTAGTCTCCAATCCCCCAATAGTCACTACACACGACCGATATACGCGGTCCATAATAATAGTATCGCCCACTGGCATAGATACATGAATAGATGAAACTAAGGACACACGGGGCATATATAGATAATGAGCAAAATACGATGATACATACAAATAAGTGGAACCAGGGTCAAATAATACAGAGGTATCCCTGTTGCATATTGAGACAATACCTGTGATCACTACATCTGAAGCAATAGCATCTGGTCTGGCAGGAATAACATAGAATCGGGCCTGACTGCCACCTGATCGGCCTCCCCCTCTGGGGCGATCCCTAGCAGACTGAGCCCCACCCCAAGCTGGCTGGGCGGGTGGTGAAGTAACTGGTGCTGAAGTCGTAGTCTGACTCCTCCGCTGAGCTGGACCTCCCGAAAGGCAGGGACAATATCTCTTTATGTGATCCAAATCTCCACACTCAAAACAACCCCTCTCTGAATATGGCGGCAAGTACTGAGGCGGACCCCAAGAGCCAGAAAACCTATTAGAAGCACTCAGTGTAGATGAACCCGAACTGAAGGAGCATGGGACGAACTCTGAGCTGGAAGGGAACTCAGAGATGAGTGGCCCTAATAAGTACTGTATGAACCATGGTTGGATAATGCACTACAGTGAACCAGATGATCCATTTGAGCGTGCCTATAAGGACGACCCCTGCAGTGGTAGAACTGACCCCCAGAAGGGACATCGCTAAAACCACCCGAGCTATGAAGCCTCTTTACCTCCCTCTCTCCGTGCTCCTGACTGCGGACCATCTCTATCTGCCGAGCAATGTTGACCACCTCATCAAAAGTAGCACAGGACACCCTCTCCCGTGTCATAAGCAACCTCAGCTGATACGTGAGGCCATCAATGAACATCCTAATCCTCTGCCTATCAGTGGGAACCAACCAAACTGCGTGATGATCCAACTCAAAAAACCTCATCTCGTACTGCGTCACAGACATGCCCTCCTGTCGTAACTGCTCAATCAATCTGCGCAGCTCCTCCCAGCGAGATTATGGCACAAACTTCTATAAGAAGAGAACAGAGAACTCCTGCCATGTAAGTGGTGCTGCACCGATCGGCCTGCGCCTTTCATATGCCTCCCACCATCTGAAGGCAGCCCCAGTGAACTAAAAAGTAGTGAACGAGACCCTACTGGTCTCTAGAATATCAGTCGTGCGAAGAATCTGCTGGAACTTATCCAAGAAACCATGATCATCCTCTGTCTCAGCACATATTATTAAGGATAATGGGGTCCATATGATGGAGGCTGAAGCCTCCCAAATCTCTCAAGTCTCCTTTGCTCATCATCAGCCATAACGGGGACCACCTAGGCCTGAGAAGCTACAACTGGCTGGGCTGGTAGTACCCCCGGTGTCTGAAGTCCCTGTATCGCCTGCTCTGGAGTACGTGTGGCAGGGGTATGAGTACCTCCCCCGGCTTGAGAAGTGGCTGGTGCGTCTTGAGCCGAAACCACCTGAGCAAGGCCAGTGCAAATAGTCAATATCTAGACCAATGCCTCATGAAGGCCTGAGATCACAATGGGCACAGCTGGTGCCTGAGCTGGCCCCACTGGCTCAACCAAAATCGGAACCTGCTTATGAGCTGGAGCAACTAGTGGACCTGCAGGTGCTGCTCTAGCTGCTGTATGAGCTGCACCTCTACCCCTACCGTGACCTCGACCTCTTATGGCCCTAGCTGGTTGTAGTAGTGGCTGTCCATCCTACCCGGTGGCACGTGTCTTCACCATATGTGAGAGAATAGAACAACAAAAATTTAGTGACCAGAATCAACAAATCCACATAACAAGAATACAAGAATGTGAAGTTTTCCTAAGGGTTCGGCAACCTCTCAAAGATAAGTACAAACGTCTCTGTACCGATCCGCAAGACTTTACTAAACATGCTCATGACTCGTGAGACCTATGTAACCTAGGCTCTGATACCAACTTGTCACGACCCAAAATCCTAACCTGTCGTGATGGCACCTATCGTGGTACTAGGCAAGCCAACATTTAAAATATTTCCAACACTTTTAATAGAAAAACGAATTAAAGCAGTTTAGATAATAAAAGTTCTCATAAATGGGATAAAAACCCAAAATACAACGCGGAAGTTCCCAACCATCGGGGTGTCACAGAGTACATGAGCATCTGTTCATCACAAGTCTAGAAAATACCGTCTATGATAGTCTGAAACTAAATACAATAGGTGGAAAGGTAGGGAAGGAAAAACAAGGTCAGCGAAACGCCAAGCAGCTACCTCGATAGTCTCCGAGAATTTGAACTCCACAACTCAGCAACTGCCGTGACCGGAAGCACCTGGATCTGCACACAAGGTGCAGGGTGTAGCGTGAGTACAACCAACTCAATAAGTAACAAATCTAACCTTTGGACTGAAAGCAAGTGACGAACTCAACATGTACAGTTCAAGATAGAAATAACAGTGCAGGAATATAGGCATGCTTCCAAGTTCAACAGTTAAACTCAATTCAAGTAAAATAGATCAAATTAGAATGATATGAGGAGTATGACCTCTCTAAATCTACATGCAAATGCACATGATGTATGCAATTCACCACACTTAAAGTTTCGTGTACATACACTCTCAGAGTATTCAATCGCTCAGTACTGTATATGACCAATCCATCCCAGGGAAGATCCATCCCATGTATATATATATATATCCCGACTGATAGTCAGTCACTCAATACTGTATCAGGACAATCCAGGCCAAGGGAAGATCCATCCCCGAATATAAATGATTCGGACAAGATCCGTGTCCAGGAAAGATCCATCCCTCAAAATCAACTATGCTCACTAGGGGTGTGTACAGACTCCGGAGGGGCTCCTTCAGCCCAAGCGCTAAAATAAGCCAGATCCAGGCATAAATCAATAAACATGCTGCAGCGTGCAGCCCGATCCTATAACTGTCACTCTCAATCAGGTCCTCGGCCTCACTCAGCCATCAATCTCTCTAGTCTCTCTCTCTCGGGCTCACCATGTCGTGAAACTAGCCCAAAAATGATAATATGACATAGCAATAAATAGCAACAGAGAGTGAGAAATGATATGCAATGAATAAATATGACTGAGTACAAAATATCAATTTAATCAATAAGTCAACAACAAGGGAACAACCACTATGGGTCTCAACAGTACCGGCAATAGCCTAAACATGATATCTAGCATGATTGACAACTCAATTACTTTATCACATGATGAAAATACGGATAGCAACAAGATAAAGCCACTTTACATTTTCATGGAATCGACCAGGTCACAGTTCGTACGGTGCGCACCCACACACCCGTCACTTAGCATGTGCGTCACCTCAACACCAATCATATAGCACGTAACGCAGGGTTTCGAACCCTCAGAGCCAAGTTTAGAAGTGTTACTTACCTCAATCCGAGAAAATCTCTACTCCAACACACCATTGCCTCACGAAACGGCCTCCGAGTGCCTCGAATCTAGCCATAAACAATTCGATATAATTAATACGGGCTAAAGGAATCAATTCCAGAATAAACAAATACTAAGTTATTTAATCACAAGTCAAAAATCGACTCAAAAGTCAGCCCTCGGGCCCACGTCTCGAAATATGATAAAAGTCATAAAACCTGAAAGCCCTTTCATCCACGAGTCAAACCATACCAACTTTATGAAAATCCGACACCAAATCGTCACCCAAATCCCCAAATCAACTCTCCAAACCCCTAGCCTCAAAACCCCAATTTACACCTTAAATACACACCAACTAGGTGGGAAAATCAATGGGAAAGCAAGATTATTGATAAAAAATGAACACAAGGGACTTACCTCAAGAAACCCCTCGAAAATCCTCTCAAGAATCGCCCAAACTGTGCTTGAAATGTTTGAAATGAAGCCAAAATTACGGTCCCTTGTTTTAATAATCTGCCCTGGCTTTCCGCTTCTGATGACACTTAACCGCTTCTGCGGCATCGCAGAAGCGACATCACACACGCATCTGTGGCTCATTCTGCTCCTGTGGTCCCTCACTCCACTTCTGCGGACTCGTTTCTACGAGCATCCAAGCCGCTTCTATGGACCAAGCTCATCTGCCCAGTTTCGCTTCTGCGGTCCCCATGCCGTATCTGCGGTCACGCAGATGCGGAATTACCCATCGCACATGTGCGCCTTCCGCTTCTGCACACCTCTCACCGCACCTACGGCCATGCAGGTGTGGAAAACTCCTCGCATCTGCGACCACCTGCACACTCCCCTCCAATCTCGCACCTGCGCAAGCCAGCCCGCACCTGCGAGCTCGCACCTGCGATCAAAGCTCCGCAGGTGCGGTTACACCAACAAAAGTCCAAGTTGAGCAATCACTCAACTTCATATTTTGATCCGTTAACTATCCGGAATCCACCTGAGGCCCCCGGGACCTCAACCAAACATACCAACAAGTCCTAAAATCCCATACGAACTTAGTTGAGCCCTCAAATCATCTGAAACAACATCAAAAACATGAACCGCACCCCAATTCAAGCCTATTGAAGCTAAGGAATTCCAATTTCTACAAACGACGCCGAAACCTATCAAATCACGTCCGATTGACCCCAAAATTTGTACACAAGTCACAAATGACATTACGGACCTACTCTAACTTCCGTAATCGTAATATGACCCCGATATCAAAAAGTCTACTCCCGGTCAAACTTCCCAAAAATTTAACTTTCGCCATTTCAAGCCTAATTCCACTACGGATCTCCAAATCACAATCCGGACATGCTCCTAAGTCCAAAATCACCCAACAGATCTAACGGAACCATCAAAACTCCATTCTAGAGTCATTTACTCATAGGTCAACATCTAGTCAACTATTTCAACTTAAGCTTTCAACCAGGAGACTAAGTGCCTCATTCCATTCTAAATTCACTCCGGACTCGAACCGACTACCCCATCAAGTCACATAACAGCTATAAAGTACAAAATGAGCAATAAATGGGGGAACGGGACTACAACTCTCAAAACGACCGGCCGAGTCGTTACAGTTACGACGAAAAGTGTTACTTTATGTAACCACCAATTTGGTGTGGTCACGCCATTATCTTATTTTTCCCTTTCATCTTGTCCTTTCTTATTATTATATAATTTCATTTATCCTTTATTCTACATTCTTATATAATAATTCTATCTCGTACCATATTTTTTTTTGGTAATATTGCAAGTTTGTTCTTCTTATTGTTGGTACATGACATCATGAAATGACGACAAACAATATAATTTATCCAAACATTGTATACACCAAAAGGATACACTACACTACACTACAATACAATACAATACAATCCAACATAATACAATACGATACATTATGAAATGATACATAACAACCATCCAAACGAGCTGTTAGTATTTTGGAAGAATCATTTATTACTTTTTAATTATTTTTTATAAATTTATCCTTATTCTTCTAATTAATAAAACATTAATGAAGTAACATATTAAAAGAAAAGAAGTTATAATATAGACATATATTCGTATAAATAAAGCTATTCAATATCTTATTAAATAGGTGTGCAAAAATCTTAAAACAGATAATATGGACCTAAAGGAGTTCACAAAACTATTACTATCTCATATTCCCTTATCATGACCCAAATTTACATGATCAGCACTTAACAAACTACTTGACTCGAGCGAACCAACCCATATAAAAATCCTCACTTATATGCCTAGCGAACCAACCCATATAAGAATTCTCACTTATATGCCTCTTACATTCATAATTATCTCAAATGATTAAAATTGATACATGTGATAACCTGATAGGTTATTTTGAGCACTAGCTCCTTTTTCTATGTTCCGAGAACTTTAATAGCTTCATTTGATGTTATATGACTTGTCTGCATGGCCAATGTCATTTTTATAAAGCTTTTATGTGAACTTTTGAAGAAAATATGATTTTTGACTTAAAATAATATTTGAGTTGACCACGGTCAACATTTTTGGTAAACGACCTTGAATTAGTGTTTTGAGAATTTTGGTAGGTTTGTATGATGTTTTGGGACTTGTACACATGTTGGTTGGGAACTCGAGTTACCTGAGGGCGTTTTGGCGCATTTATGTGAAAGATTGTAAGATTTGGTTTTAAACTTGAAATCCTTGAGTTTTGATGATTGATTCTTGATATTTGATGTTCCTTCAATGATTTGAGTGAGCGAGCGAGTTATATGATATTATTAAACTTGTGTGCATGTTCGGATTTTATCCCAGGGGTCTCAGGTGGGTTTTAAATGAGTTTTGGTTGATTTTGGAACTGCTGGTGTTAAGCTGTAGGTGTCGCATTTGCAAAAACCTGATCGCAATTGCAAGCCTCACATTTGCGTTGTCAGGCTGGCAAATGCGAATAGGTAATTAGGGGTTGGGTTTTTGATTTTGAGAAGAAAACTTCACATTTGTGGACTGGGAGTGTTTTGCATTTGCGACCCTTTATTCGCTTTTGCGATGACTAGGGGACTTTGGTCAGCTTTACATTTGCGAAGCTTGCACTACATTTGCGAGGGCTAGGGGCTTCGCGAATGCGAGGTATATGTCGCATTTGTGACTATAGATGGGCTAGGACACTGATCGCATTTGCGATTAGTGGTTCTCTTTTGCGATGGTCGTAATTGCAAACAAGAGTTTGCAGTTGCGACATCTGCAGCTGGGTAAAAGTTGAAAAAATGGGACTTAGTTCATTTTACACTATTTCTCAATCCTAGACACTATTGAAGCGATTTATTGAGAGTTGTTTCATCCCAAATTCATAGGAAAGCAACTATATTTAGTTTTTCATCAAGTATCATTACTTTTCCATGAATTCTTTCATCAAATCTATGAATTTCAAGGTAGAAATTAGGGGTTTTGTGTAGAATTTAAATTTTTTATAAAATTGAGATTTAGACCTCGAATTGAGGTTGAATTTTGAAACAAATCACATAACCGGGCTCGGGGGTAAATAGGTAATCGAGATTTGGCCCGAATCTCGTATTTCGACCACGTGGGCCCGTGGTTGACTTTTGTTGACTTTTTTAATTTATCTAAAGATTGAACTTTTTTCATTCGTGGGTAGTTTCTAAAGGTTGTTTTGGATTGTTTGAATAATATTTGCCTAGATTCAGTTGGTTTGGAGGCCTGCTCTAAAGGAAAGGCCGTAGTTAGTTATTGATTTGATCTCAGAAAGAGATTAGTATCGTCATTAACTTTGACTTGAGGGAGTTAGAACTTGATTGGACTATGTGCTACGTGATTAATTTGTGGGGACAACGTTTATGCAAGGTAACGAGTGTATATACGATGTCATGGGTTAAGCATGCCGGGATGGCTATTAGTTGTCTATTTCAATTATATCATGCCTTCTTTTGCTCCGTGTTACTATTCATGCCATGCCTTTATTGTTACCTGACTTTACTTGCTAAATACATGTCTTCATTGTTACATGCCTCCATTTGCTACATGTTTCATGCATCCATGTTTTTACTTGTTGTCCGTTCTTACTTGTTATATGCCTTTAATTATCTATTTGCCTTCACTTGCTTTCATATCATTTCGGGTTGTTATATCAGTTTGACTTGGAGTATTTACATATTTTGGATCTTTTTCGTATGATGTGATCTATGACTTAGTTGTTTGTAGTATCACTATATATTTGGGATCGGGTTGCACGCCGCAACGGATATTGATATGATATTTGGGATCAAGTTGCATGCCACAACAAATATTGATATAGTATTTGAGATCGGGTTGCATGCCGCAAAAGATATTGATATGATATTTGGGATCATGTTGCATGCCGCATCGAATATTGGTATTGTATATAGGATCGAGTTGCATCCCGTAACGGTATTGGTATATATAAATATGTGGATCGGGTTGCGTGCCGCAACAGAGAAGATATATTATGATTGTTCTTGGTTGTTGGTTCCGTATCCGTATTGAGTTGTGAATTTGAGTATAGATGAAATTTTGGGCCCTCTGTTATGTATTTCCTATTTTGATTTTCATGTTAATCGTTGTTTCTCTATTCTGCGATTACTTTTACTTATACTCGTACAGGTTTATAGTGAGTGCCTTGTTATAGTTGCATCACTACTTCGTCGAGATTAGGCTCGACACTAACAGAGTACATGGGGTCGGTTGTACTCATACTACACTGTTGCACTTTTTGTGCAGATTCTGGTATTGGTTCCAGCGGGGCTTAGTGGAGGTTTGCTCGGATTTTCACTATTTGGAGACTTGAGGTAGTGTTGCACGATGTTCACAAACCCTGAAGTCCCCTTCTTATATTTATTTCTATTTATTTTATTCGGATAGTTGTATTTTCATTTCAGACCTTGTTTGTAGTGCTTTTAGCAGCTCATGTGCTTGTGACACCAGTTTCTAGGTTAGGTTAGACATTGTTGGTTTTAGATTTTTATTATAATGGAATTATTTTAAACTTATATTCTTATCATTTGCTTTAAAATTTTAAAGTTAAATAGCTGACTGACAAGTATCGGCTTGCCTAGCAAGCGATATTAGGCGCCATCACAGCCATTGTAATGACCTAACCAATTGTTTTGAGCATTTGTGTTCCGTTCAGCTGTTTGAAATCTTGAGTAGCTTCATATGATGTATTATGACTTGTGTGAATCGTCGGTCTTGGTTTTCAGGTGATTCGGAAGAATTATTCTCAACTACGAAGCTTTAAGTTGGAAGAGTTGACCAAGTTTGACTTTTGAGTATTTGACCTCAGATCAGAATTTTGATGGTTCCGTTAGGTCCGAATGGTGATTTTGGACTTGGGCGTATGCCCAGATTTGCGTTTGGATATTTTAGAAAGTTTTAGGGCTTTCTGGCGAAAGTTGGAAATTTGAAGGTTTGGAATGTTCATAAGTTTGACTGAGAGTTGACTTTGATGATATTTGGTTCAGATTGTGGTTCCTGGAATTGGAATAGCTTAGTTATGTCATTTGGGACTTGTATGCAAAATTTGAGGTCATTCCTGGTTGATTTGATATGGTTCGGCACGGGTTAGAAGTTAAAAGTTCAAAAGTTTGATTCGAGGTGTGATTCATGGTTTTGATATTGTTATGAGTGATTTAAGACCTCGAGTAGGCCCGTGTTATGTTTTGGGACTTGTTGGTAAGTTCGGAAGGGGTCTGGAGGGGCTCGGATGAGTTTCAAAGGTGGTTCGGATCATTTGGGATCATGTTTGTTGAAGCTAGTTTTGGCTGGATTCTTATGTGATCGCACCAACAGAAATTTGTGCGCAGGTGAGGAGCCACAAATACAGTCACGAGGTCGCAGAAGCAATATGGGGCTGAGCTTGGAAACTTCGCAAATGCGAAAGAGAGGGCGCACCTGCGGTTGCGTAGGAGTGATTGATGGTGCACAAACGCGAGAGGAAGCGCAAAAGCAGGGCAAAGGGGCGCACCTGTGATGCCGTAGAAACATACATTTTTTCGCAGGTGCGACATGTCAGTTGGTAAGTGGAGTCTGCAAAATCGAAGTTTGGTCACAAAAGTGATACCGTAGAAGTGGCCGATATTTTGCAGATGCGAAAATGCTGGGCAGACTGTATATAATTCGAGGGTTGTTCATTTTATCCCCCTTTTGGGATTTGGAGCTCGGTTATGGGAAATGTTGGAGAGGAATTTGACCACATGGATTGGGGTAGGTGTTCTCTACTCAGTTTTGATTATATTTCATGAATCTATCTTCGATTTTGGCATTTGGATTGTGAGTTTTAAAGAGAAATTGGGTTTTTTCTTCTACACTTTCCAAAAGTGAACTTTTGAGTTTTGAACATCGATTCAGAGTCGGATTTGAGTGAAATTAGTTTGGTTGGACTCGTAATTGACTGGGTTTTTGGATTTTGTGAGTTTTGTTGGGTTCCAAGGTGCGGGGTTAGGTTTGACCTTTTGGTTGACTTTGAGTAAATGCGTAAAGTCTCGAACTTTATCATTTGGAATTGTTTTCTTAGGCATTATTTGATGTTTTTGAGTTTCTTTTGGTTAGTATCGAGTTGTTCGAAGGTTGATACGGATGGGATTGTATTTCTAGAGTATTGTTTGGCTTGCTCGGTATTGGATTTGGCTTGTTCGAGGTAAGTAACATATCTAAACTTGGATTTGAGGGTTACTTAACCTTGGGAACTATGTTATAAGAGTTCGTATTGGGGTGACGCACATGATAGGTGACGAGTATGTGGGCGTGCAACAAGGTAATCATGATTCAAGTTGACTATTGGACTATAACCGGACTTGTTTTGCTGTTATATCTTGTTCTATCCATGTAATTCCTGCTTGTTAGAGTAATTGAGCTGTGATTCATGTTATAAATTATGTTTAGGCTATGTGCTTATTCGATTGAGACCTAATGAGGTTATATCTATTGTTTTGAGTTATCTTCTCTAACTGTAATTATATACTCAGTCAAGATTTTTCAGTTTCATATCATATCTCTGTCTTTGTTCATCATTCGTTGTTACATCACATGTTGTTATTGTTGGGGTTGAGTGGTACGAGATTGTGTGCTCTCGAGACTTGAGAGATGGATGACTGATGTGGTCTTGAGAGCCGTGTTATGAGTGTTATTGTGGATCGGGTTGCACGTCGCAGCAGGCCATATTGGCTTTATTACTATTATTATTGTGGATCGGGTTGCATGCTGAAGCAGGCCTTATAGGCTTTTGATTAGCACTTGGGTAGGATCTGCCCCGCCGGAGTTTGACATACCAATAGTGAGCGCAGACACATTGATATATATACACGTGCTTTGGTGAGGGGCTTATGAGCCAGGCACCCGTCCAGTGCTGAATGATTGTGTGTGTGTGTCATGAAGTGGGAAAATGAGTCAGACAACTTGAGTATGTTGAGGGTGAGGGAACCCGGGAATATCACCGTGAAATCATTTATTTGACATGCATAATTGACATGTAGGCATAGAGATGTACTTTCCTCATGCTATCTGATAATGAAATATCTTATATGTTGTTGAAAGTATGGGAAAAATCACAGTTTTTTTATATACTTATATTTTGGTGATTCCGGTGAAAGATTTGGATTTTAACTATATACCTGAAAAGCATATCTATTTTTTCGTATTTGTGAACGAGCTGAGCATAATATCTTTTGAGTTATCACTTGTACTGCTTGCATTATAGTATTACGGGTTGGTTTTGGCTATTGGTGTTGGACTGTGACCATTTTTCGAGATCATCACTGCTTTCAACCTAAGGTTAGGTTTGTTACTTATTGAGTACATGGGGTCGGTTGTACTCATACTACACTTCTGCACCTTGCGTGCAGATTTTGTAGCTGAAGTTGTTGTATATGGCGGGAGCTGGCATTGAAGAGGTACCTGAGTTTTGGATATAGTTGCCTTTTGTTTTTGGTAGATTTAGATTTATAAATCTATTTATGTATAATTCAAATAGATGATTTATTTATTTAGTACCAACTTTGTAAATTCTATGTCTCAGAAGCTCATGACTTGTACTACCAATCCTTGAGATTTTGCATAGAAAACTCAGTTATTTTATTTATTGATTCATGTTATCCTATTTTAGTTGTGTTGTCTATCATTTGGCTTACCTAGAGGGTTAGGTTAGGTGCCCTTACGACTGGCTGGATATTTGGTCGTGATAAGTTGGTATCAGAGCTCTAGGTTCATAGGTTCTACGAGTCATGAGCAAGTTTCTAGTAGAGTCTTGCGGATCGGTATGATGATGTCCATACCTATCTTCGAGAGGCTACATGGCATTTAGGATAAACTTCCCATCTTTCTTTCCTTATCGTGTGTCATTAATTAAGCTTGAAGCGTATCTCTTTAAATTCCTTCCACTCACTCATATGTGTATGTTAGCGCTTGGTATCAGTTGTGCATCGACTGCTTGTGTTTCCATGGATGAGGTGTGAAACGTGTTTTTTATGTTTTGGAGTTGGGCTAGTCTGGAGGACTTGAGGCCGAGTTTTTACCACAGCTTGGGCTCGATGGTTTTGGTTGTGTGAGTATGTACTTTGGACTCATATGTTCGGTAGTGTCACTAGGAGTGAGACTGATGGCTCAATGAGTGGTTGGATGTTTATATGATGAGTATGATGTGACTTCAGGATATGTTCATATGGCTCAAGTATGACGAGAAGCGTTTGCCTGGGATGTGGAAAGGACTACTGGGTGCTTGACTTTCGTTTTGATGTATTGTTCGGTCTTGAGTTACGAGTGTGTTAAGAATTTTTCAGTCGTTCGTATGTGAAATGAAGTTTGTTCTTATGTCTTGTTCATGAGATCAGACTCGGGTAGATTTAGTGATTGCATGGTGGTTCCGACCAGGATGAGGTCATAACGGGATACTGGTTTGAGGCTGAGCAATGGGTTGTCACCTACGGGGTAGTCTACGGATGTGCCATTTTTATGATGTCTCTACGAAGAGTTTCCTTTTATCAGTAGGTTATGTGTGATGCAATTCGAGTTTGAATCACTTGAGGAAATTGGCTTGACTGTCGCGAGGATGAATGTGAGTTTCGTAGATGATTTGAGGTATTGTATGACTAATGCTACCAGATTTTATGAAGGATTTTGCTGAATTACGGTGTGCGATCTTAGCATTTATGAAGTAAAGCCATTGTGGGTTATCAGGTGTTATGATCTATGGCTTGGAGCCAAGTGGGAGAGTTTGCTATCGACGATTAGATTGTATGGTCATATGTTATGTTAGTTTTGGTCTAAGGAATATTTGTGGATCGGTTATGGCTTGAAGAGTTTGATTTTGAGGATGGCTTGAGTAAGGAAATTTCTGGATGCATGATGTATTATACTTTATGGGAACATTGGAAATCTTGGAATGATTTGAGTTTGCTATTCATGGTGGAGGTAGTATGCATGGAGTAGGGATTTACTCAGTAGCTTAGGGGTGTGGGTTACTTCCTAAGGTATGTGTGTGCTAATGGATCACAAGTCGATCGGCCCGTTTTGGTGGAACATTAGAGATTTATGTAAAGTGGATGACTCTCAAGAAAGTTCTAATAAGTTCATGATTCACATATAGTATTTGAGGAATTTCAGGATTTGTAAATGGCTAAGATATGAGTTGCATTGGATAGTGCTGAGACTTGCGGTATTTCTGTATCATTATTGATTCTACATTTTAGCATTTGCGAGGTTAAAGAAACAACTTTAGATTCACATAAGGTCTTTTCAGAGTGGGTGACTCGGATGCGGCATTTTAGGTGCTTATGAGGGAATACAATAGTTTATGGGCTTCAGGGTGACGTGGTTTCATGCTAGGATCTCTTGAGGTGAGCTTTGGTTAAAGATCGTTGTGTTATGGCAAATAGAAGTATTAACCTGAAGGCAATTCGAAAGGAACTCGGGGAAATAGGACAACTTGGAGGTAGATCGGATCGGCATGGTAATGGAAATGATCGGTTCTTTTGGTCCTTGAGATGTGGTGAGGCTTTACGGGTATTTTATGGAAATACTCTTAGGTTTGGCGACCTACGTGGCTTGGTTGAGATAAAGGGATTCAATTCTGATGGCTTGGTTATGTACAAATGGGTTCCGAAGTTGTCACGACTCAAAAATCCAACTAGTCGTGATGGCACCTAACCCATCCCACTAGGTAAGCCAGTTAACAATTAAACAATTCAAATGAGATTTACTCAGAGAAATAATGATAATATAACTAAACTTTTATACAAAGAATTCGCAAGGACTGGTGGTACAAATCATGAGCTTCTAAGATTTAGAGTTTACAAAGTTGGTATGAAATAAATATCTGCTTGAAATATACATGAACAAATTAATAATTCTAAAGTTACCAAGAACAAGAGGCAGCTATGACCGGAACGCAGGTATATCTTCAATGCCAGCTCCCGCCATATACAACAATTTCAGCTCCAAAATCTACACGCAAGGTGCAGAAGTGTAGTATGAGTACAACCGACCCCATGTACTCAATACGTTACAAACCTAACCTTAGGTTGAAAGTAGTGACGAGCTTGGACAACGATCAAAGTCCAACACCAATAGCCAATGATAGTTCATAACAATATAATAAAAATAGTACAAGAAATAACTCCAAGATATGATGCTCAGCTTGTTCACGGTTACGGAAATAGGCATGCTTTTTAGGTACAATAGTAAAACCCAAATCTTTCACCGAAATCACCAAAATGTGAGTAAGTTAGAAATATGTGATTTTTTCCCCAAAAACTCTCCACAACAGATAAGATGTTTCAATCTCAGATAATATGAGGAAAGTACATCTCTATGCCTACATGTCACTGTGCATGTGAAGTCATAAATGTCACAAAATCGTGTAACATGAGGAAATGCATCTCTATGCATGTATGTCAAGTATGCATGCCAAATGCAATGCGTCATAGTGATGACCTCATGCACTCACACTCTCAGAGTACTCAATATCATTGTCTCACACTCCCACTCATTAAGCTCAATCACTCAGCACACCTAGTCACTCAGTACTGCAAGGTACCTGCTGCGGCGTGCAACCCGATCCCATCATGAATTAATAAATACCACGATCACTGCTAGTATGTCAGACTCCAGATAGGAGTATCCTGCCCAAGCGCTAATAAAACCTGCTGTGGAGCGCAACCCGATCCCATCATGAATTAATAATACCTGATGCGGCGTGCAACTCGATCCCATCATGAATCAATAATACCTGTTGCGGCATGCATCCTGATCCCATCATGACTCAATAATACCTACTGCCGCATATAGCCCGATCCCATCAATATCACTCACACTCCGGCCCTCATGCACCACTCAGTCATAAATCTCTCCAGTCTCTCGGGCTCACAAACCTCATGCCAATCAACCCAAAACAATGATTATATGATGTGAAAACAAATGATAACAAAGATTGAGATATGATATGCAAATGAATGAATATGACTGAGTATGTAATTGCAATTTAAGCAAATCACTCAACAGCAGAAATGACCTCAGTGGGTCCCAACAGAATATGTATATGACCTAAACATGATTTCTAACATGGATCACAACTCAATTACTCTAAAATGTAGGAATTTCATGGATAAAAACAAGATTAGGTAACTATACAGTACCACATAATCAACCGAGTCATAATTCACACGGTGCACGCCCACACGCCCGTCACCTAGCATGTGCGTCACCTCAACACAAAACACATAGCACATATATTCAAGAGTTCATACCCTCAGCACCAAGTTTAGAAGTATTACTTACCTCGAACAAGTCGAATCTAATACCGATCAAGCTAAACAATACTCTCAAAACACCATCCCATGCGTACCAACCTCCGAACGGCTCAAAACTAGCCAAAAGCAACATAAGAACATCAAATGACAAAGGAAACAAACCGAATCGATAAAGGTGGAATCTTTAATTAATAGCCCAAAGTCAACCAAAAGGTCAAACCCGGACCGCACCTCAGAACCCGTTAAAACTCAAAATATCTGACAACCCATTTAACTACGAGTCCAACCATACTAGTTTCACTCAAATCCAACTCCGAATCGATGCTAAAAACTCAAAAATTCACTTTATGAAATTTAGACAAAAATCCCCGCAATTTCTCTTTTAAAATCATCAACAAAATGCCAAAAATGAGTATGGATTCATGAAATATAATCAAAACAGAGTAGAGAATACTTACCCCAATCCATGTGGTGAAAACCGCCTCAAAAATTACTTCAATCCGAGCTCTATAGCTCCAAATATGTTAAAATGGCTGAAACCCTCAAAAATAGAGTACTTATAATCACTGGACGAATTAATGAATCGCGATCACAGAAATACCATCGCGATCGCGAAGAAGAAAATGCACTGTCCCTGAAAATGCACTACGCGTTCGCGAGCCTACTCATGCCAACACAATGCCCACAGATGCCAACTCTCCATGAATGCGGACTGACCTATGCGAACGCGGAGGAGAACTCACTAATTCCCAGTTCCCCGTCTCCGCTCTACGCGATCGCGGTGCCCTTCATGCGAACGCGAACATTAACTAACACAGCTCTATGCGAACGCAGTAATCCAATCGCGATGAAGAAAGTTCCCACCACCAGATTTTTCCTCTATGCGATAGCATCCCCATCTTCGCGATCGCGAAGGAGAATCGAGGCATCAGAAACCGGCAGAAACCAGCAATGAAAACATGAAGAAATATGGTCCGAATCAATCCGAAACACGCCCGAGCCCCCTGGAACCCCATCTGAACATGCCAACAAGTCCTATAATATAACACGGACCTACTCGCAGCCTCGAATCACACATAACAACATCAAAACCATGAATCGTGCCCTAAATCGAACTCAATGAACTTTTGAACTTCCAACTTCCAAAACTCGTGCCGAACTATATCAAATCAACCTGGAATGAACTCAAATTTTGCTCACAAGTCCCGAATAACATAACGAAGCTATTACAATTCCCGGAACCTCAATCTAAACCCGATATCATCAAAGTCAAACTCTCGGTCAAACTTATGAATATTCCAAACCTTCAAATTTTCAACTTTCGCCAATTAGCGCCGAAACCTTCTAGAAATATCCAAATGAAAATCCGGGTATACGTCCAAGTCCAAAATTACCATCCGGACCTAATGGAACCATCAAAACTCTAATCCGAGGTCAAATACTTAAAAGTCAAATTTGATCAACTCTTCCAACTTAAAGCTTCCTAGCTGAGAATCATTCTTCCTAATCAATTCCGAATCACCTGAAAACCAAAATCGACGGTTCACACAAGTCATAAAACATCATACGGAGCTACTAAAGATTTCAAATAGCTAAACGGAATGCAAATTCTTGAAACAACCGGTCGGGTCGTTACATTCTCCCTCACTTAAACATACGTTCATCCTCGAATGTGCCCAGAGTCGTTTTGAAGCCGTCAAATCACTGTGTAACCTTTCCATGCACATACCCGGGGGGTGATCCCCTGTCACCCCAATTCATGTAAGCATGAGAACACAACATAACTGAAGATCACTACTTTAACCTTAGTCCCTAAGCCTCAGAACCCAATTTCCAACATTCGAAATTTCTTACAAGACCCGAATCTCGCATTTATATACTGTATAAATCTGAACAAGCTGTATCAATCCATAACCATAACCTAAGATACAATCACATGATATACCACACAACTCACATACTCGTAGCAACAATTCTCGATCACATTAGCTGCTCAAACAAACCTAATACCGGTATAATGAACCTCATATTAAATAAAACCTCATTCAAGACATTCGTACACTGCCGATGATGAAAGAAACATACAGAAACTCATAACCACTCATCAGATCAACAAGTCATGGAGCTCTCTCTTTCGTCCAACAAGAACCAAAGCCAAATCCTAAGCTGACTTCCGATATTATTCATCCAAATATACCGTAATCAAATCCGATAGTATCCATTCTAAGTCCAATGACCTTATCTCATCAAACACAACTATTCTATTAACATGCCACACCAAAAGACCTAAAGCCACAAACCGTGCAACCAGCAACAATTCAAGTGTACTCAAACATGGAAAATGACTCAAATGAGGGAAACGTCCCGCAAGCTCAACAAGTGCCATCACAACGCAATGCTATGAATCCATCACACATAGTAGAATCGAAACACATGAATCTAACTCAAAAGGTCATATCTCAACATAACTCCGCTGCAATGTGTGACCCCATCCAAACACCGGTCCTATGAAATAACTCAAGCCACAATGCTCAAAATCAACAATCACACGCCATTCGACATCAAGTACACGAAGTGCATGGCCATAACTATGGAGAAGAAAATAACACAATATACCACAGCTTGGAAAAGGCCATAAACAAGGCACAATCAACCATTCCACACCCTAATAACCATCTCGCTCAATTTCCGCTACGAGGCCTAAATAGAACCACATCATGTGTGCATATGACCAACAAATCACAACCCCTCGTAGCATAGAAGAGTAACACATAGAACATATCCACAATGACCTAACCATAGCACGTACTACCATCTAGCTATCTTTGGCCACATCTTCATAGTCCGCAACCCCGAAACAATCTGCTTCTGAGAACTCCCAGCTCCAATTCCATAGATCTCATGAATCACCATAGTCAATCCCAACTCCACCACTCGAATGATTAACACACCTTTCATATGAAAATCATCCTTACGATAAATACTTCTATAATTCTTCCATGCCACATAGCGACATCTGAACATTAGCAGTCGATCAACCAGGCAAATACTGCAATACTAATGAAGTATCCTTAAGTCAAAACACAGTGCGCCTTCTGAAATGCTCACCCAAGTAGTAATAGCAGTCATCTAGTCATCTGAAACCCTCTATGTTGTCTAAGAATTCATAACCTTCCTTTTGAAACTAAACCGTATACTTGCCCAT
This sequence comes from Nicotiana tomentosiformis, assembly GCF_000390325.3. NCBI lineage: Eukaryota > Viridiplantae > Streptophyta > Magnoliopsida > Solanales > Solanaceae > Nicotiana > Nicotiana tomentosiformis. Next base: position 47,918,343 of record NC_090814.1, on the reverse strand, counting down.
GCAAATCTCAATCTCACACGACATATCGCCTCTATGAGTCCATCATATAAAAACATGAAGACCTCATTACCAACTCTAAATCACAAGCAGAATACATACTCAAATAGATAGAAACCTTCCACCTGATCCCATCCAGGAGAAAATTGCAATGCACCACAAACTCCCCGTGTTATGGAAAATATCCATCCCAAGTTGTGGTAGAAATCATCGAGAACTCTACGAAACTCATTTGCACATAACCAAGCCAACATAATTGAATTCCTCTAACTCAACCAAGTCACACAGGTCGCTAAACCCAAGAGTATTACCACAAAACACATGTAAAGCCTCATCACATCATAAGAACCAAAAGAACCGAGCATACCATTGCCATACTGATCCAACCTGCTACCAAGCTGCCCTATTTCTCTGAGTTCCTTCTGAATTATCCTCGAGTTGACACTTCTCCTTGCCAAAACACCACGATCCTTACCCAAAGCCCACCACAAGAGATCCTAACATAAAACCACACTGCCCTAAGGCCCATACGTGGTTGTATTCCCTCTTAAGAACCCCAAAAGCACCACAACTGAGACACCCACTCTAAAGAGACCTTCTGTGAATCTAAAGCCGTTTCCTTCACCTTTCTGATACTCAAATGTAGAATCCATAATGATATATAAATATAGAGAGTCTTGACACCATCCAATGCAAATCTCAAATTCTAGCCATATACAAATCCAAAAAACTCTCAGTTGCCACATATAAATCTTGAATGCATTAGAACCCTCTCGAGAGTCATCCACTCTGCTCAAATCTTAATTACACCACCCAAGTGGGCCGAACGATTTGTGCCTCATTAGCACAACAACACCCAAGAGAAGTAATCCACAACTCTAAGCAACCAAGTGAATCCCCTTCTCTTAGTACATTACATCCATCATGAATAGTAACCCTAACCACTCCCAAGACTTCCATATATCCATAAGGTGTAATACATCATGCATCCAAAAATTTCCTTGCTTAAGTCACCCTCCAAACCAGCCTCTGCAAGTCATAACTGATCCACAAGTATGCCTCAGACCAAAACTAATATTTAACACATAACCATGTGATCAAATCATCGATAGTAGACTCCCCCACTTGGCTCAAAGCCATAGATCAAAACACTCGATAACTCACAATGCCCATACTCTATTACTACCATAATACCGCAGTGAGATTTAACTAAATTCTTCACAAGCTCATGTAACACAAACCATATAATACCTCAAATCCTCTGCTAAGCTCACATTCATCCTCGTGACGGTCAGGTCAACTTTCTCAACCAATCCAAACTCAAATCGCAACACTTAAAACTCATTGGTAGAAAAGAAACCCTCCACACAACATCATAAGGATCACGATCCGTAGATTACCCCGCAGGTGATAACCCACCTGCTTAGCCTCAAACTGACATCTCTCTATACCCCTTCACAACCACAACTACTACGCAATCACTTAATCTTCCTGAGTCTGAACTCATCAACAAGACATGAAAATCTACTTCGTTCCACAAGTGAAATAACACAAAAGAATCTCTCAAAAACCTTCATAACTCAAGATTGTATGACATATCCACATAAATCGAGCACCCAATAATCCTTTTCACATATCAAGCAAACTTTTCTCGTCACATTCTAACCATCTGAACACTTTCCGCAGTCACATCATACTCGTCATATAGCCATCCAAACACTAATCGAGCCACAAATTCCACTCATAGGGACAATACCAGAAATATAATTCCAAAAGCACGTGCTCACACAATCAAAATCACCGTGCTCAAGATACAGTCAAAACCCAGCATCTCATCCATGGAATCACAAGCCGTCGATGCACAATTGATTCCGAGCGCTCACGTACGCATACGAGTGAGTGGAAGGAATTCAAGCGATACGCTTCAAGATGAATCAATGCAACATAATAAAGAAAGAAAGATGGGAAGTTTATCCTAAATGCCCTATAGCCTGTCAAAGATAGGTATGGACAACACTACCCCAGAAATACTATTTGCGATCGCGGAACAAACATTGCGATTGCGAAGCACAAAATCCACTACCACCAAAAAACTCTATGCGTTCGTGGCACTAGCAATGCAAACGTGAAGCACACATGCGCCCAACCTTCGCGAACGCTGACAATTACTCACGAACACGAAGAAGAAACTCAGCTCCAATTTTCCTCTACGCGATCACACCTCTAAGTTCGCGATCGTGAAGAACAGTTGGTGCACCAGACATCAGCAGGAACCAGCAATGCAATTATGAAAAAACAATGGTCCAAAATCAATCCGAATCACGCCCGAGCCCCTCGGGACCCCATCCGAACATTCCAACAAGTACCATAACATACACGAACTTACTCAAGCCCTCAAATCATGCATAACAACATCAAAACCATGAATCGCACCTCAAATCAAACCTAATGAACTTTGAATCTTTCAACTTCTAAAACTCGTGCCGAACCTTATCAAATCAACCCGGAATGAACTCAAATTTGTCACACAAGTCCCAAAGGACATAACAAAGCTATTCAAATTCCCGAAACCACAATCCAAACATGATATCATCACAGTCAACTCCCGATCAAACCTATGAACATTCCAATACTTTAAATTTCCAACTTTCGCCAATTAGTGCCAAAACCTTCTAGAAATATCCAATTGCAAATACAGACATATGCCCAAGTCCAAAATCACCATCCGGACCTAACAGAACCTTTAAAACTCCGAACAGAGATCAAATAGTAAAAATTTAAACTTGGTCAACTCTTCCAACTTAAAGCTTCTTAGTTGATAATCATTCCTCCAAATCAATTTCAAATAACCTGAAAACCAAAACCGAGGATACGGTACCGACCCATTCAGTCGTTTTGAGAATTAGCATCCAGTTCGGCATCTTAAGGTCTCGAGCAGCTTTATATTATGTATTATAATTTGCATGTGTGGTCTAGTTCAGTTTTCGGATGATTTAGAATTATTTGGAAGAATGATTCTTGTTTTAGAAGCTTAAGCGGTAAGAATTGACTAGAGTTTGACTTTTGTGTAGACGAATTTGAAATGGTGTTTGATGATTCCAATAGTTTCGTATGGTGATTTTGGACTTAGATGTGCGTATGAATTTGGATTTGGATGTCCGTAAGATAATTTGAAGTATTTTGGAAAAAAATTAGAAAGTTGAAGTTTTAGAAGGTTGAAAGGTTTGACCGGGAGTTGACTTGGTTGATATCGAGCTCGAATTGCAATTCCGAGAGTTGGATTAGATCTGTTATGTCATTTGGGACATGCATGCAAAATTCAATGTCCTTTCTGTTGATTTGTTATATTTCAAAACGTGTTTTGAAAATTCATTAGTTCGATTTGTGGCGTGATTCATAGTTTTGACGTTGTTTGATGTGATTTGAGGCCTCGAGTAGGTCCATGTTATGTTATGGAACTTGTTGATATGCTTGGATGGGGCCCCGAGTGTGTTTCGGACGAGCTTCAGATCATTTTCATGCTTTGGGCAGGTCTGGTTATGGTGCTGTGCACCTGCGACATTTTGGAGCGCAGGTGCGGATCCGCATCTGTGAAATTGTTGGTCTCTTCTGCGAGATGGGGCATGTCCAGTTGCTTCACTTCTACGGGTAAGGGATCGCAGGTGTGCAATCACACCTGCAGGATATTGACCGCAGATGCGAAAATGAACCTTCAGATGACCTTCCGCTTCTGCGGAAGCGCAACTGCGAAAAAGGAATCGCAGGTGCGAGGATTGGGCTGATTAGTGAAGGCCGTAGGTGCGGTGATTCTCGCAAATAAAAAGTGCAGATGCGCAACATTTGTCTCAAATGCGGAAAGTCCTGGACAGAAAGGTTATATTCGAGGGTTTGCCATTTTTATCACATTTTGAGTTAGAGGCCTCAGATTTGAGCGATGTTTAAAGGGTTCTTCACGTGTTTGATTGGGGTAAGTGTTCTTTATCTGAAATTGATTATATTTTATGATTCCATAATTATTTTCATCATTAAATTAGTGAATTAAATAGAAGAAAATGGGAATCTTATAAAATCTTTCAAAAATATAAAATGAAGATTTGAAGGGCGATTCGATATCGGAATTTGATTATTTTGGTATGGTTGGACTCGTATCGAAATGGGTGTTTGAATGTTATCAGGTTCCGAGGTGCATGCCCGGGGTTGACTTTTTAGTTTTAATTAAAGATCAAAGATTTATTATCCGGAATTGTTACCTATGAGGTTTATTTCTGATTTGAAGTTATTTTGGCTAGATTTGAGCCGTCCGGAGGTTGTCTCACTCGAGAAGGTCATTTTAGAGTATCGGTCTAGATTCTTTGAGGTAAGTATCTTGCCTAACTTTGTGTGGGGGAACTACCCCTTAGGATTTGAGTCATTTGTGCTAATTGGGTCATGCGAAGGCCGTGTGCGCGAGGTGACGACTACGTACTCGGGCTTAATTGTGGAAATTTGATTGTTTAGGGATCTTAGGTTCTTATATTCATTAGATATGAAGTTTTTTTGTCATGTTAAATCCCTCATTTACAAAATTCACCCTTACGTGTCATATTTGGAATTAATTGATTCATGTTCTACCCTTATTGCCAATCAAACTATTATGTGCCTTAACTGAAGTTGTTGCCTCTTTTATTGCCATGCTATCTTGTCTGTAATTGCTTAACCTTAATTGAAGATATTATTATTTCTTCCGTAATTGCTTAACCTTAATTGAAGTTATTATTATCTCTTCCGTAATTTCTTAATCTTAATTGAAGTTATTATTATCTCTTCCATAATTGCTTAACCTTAATTGAAGTTATTATTATCTCTTCCGTAAATTGCTTAACCTTAACTGAAGTTTTGTAATCCCTTCCATTGTTGACTTATCCTTATTTGGATCCATTGGTTCATGATATCTCTCTTATCATCGAGTTGTACTTATGTGGAATCATTATTGCACACTATCTCTCCCCCTGTTGAGAAATTCTTGTTATAACAATTATTCTCTGTTGTGTCTTTCGTTGTGAGCTCATTCTTCTATTTCTTTGTGATCTAAAGTTCTTGTGTTGATTTACTTGCCATACTCTCGTGTTATTGTTGTTGTTGCTGTTGTACTCGGTGTTGCCGAGCCGAGGGCTATGCGTAGTTGTGGTATTGAAACTGTTTGAGGAATTATTGTGGCATATGGGCACATGTTGTGAAAGTCATTTTATTGTATTGGTATGTTTTGGAACACGTGGTATTGTTGAGAGGATTTTCACCCCTGTGTTCACATATGAGTTGTCCGTGCTATTGTTGTTATCGATATTTGCACATGTGGCGTGTGACGAGCGTCTCAGCTAAGTCCAAATACAATACTTTCCAATATAAAAGAGTAGGCATGCTCTCAAGTTCAACATTTAAGATTTCACTGAAATTTCATATCAAGTTTGACCGAAACAGAAAATAATATTTTTTTTCCAAAATCTTCAAAATAGTGATATATGACAGCTGAAATGCAGCAAATAATGAAATCAATGCATCCTCTTAGAGTAACAGTCACTCAGTCCTCCTTATCTAAACATAGTCAAAACTTCATCCAATAATTGGTTCCATCAATCCCTAGATGATGGGTTTAGCTACTCATACTAATAGATAAAAATTCACTATAACAATTCATAATCAACAATGAAAGTAAGAAAAAGAAGATAAAAACTCTTAGGAAATTCTCTGTCTTTTCTCCCTTGTTCTTGCCTCCAAAATCTCCTTAAAACAGCTCTTCTTCTCTTCTGGGCGAATTAGGCTTCATATAGGTTTAGGTTAGCCGCCTTAGAAATTACATAATTGCCCCTACATTGTTGGCCTCCGTCCGCCCGTCCGTGGCCGCGGATCCGGCCGCAGATTTCAGTCGATGTTCTGCCTCGAGTGCGCGGTCCAATTCGCGGTCAACTCCGCGGTCGCGCCAAGGCGGGCTATATATGTGGGTTTGCGCATGTGGCAAGACAAGGTGGGAATATTATTATGCGCGTGCGGCGAGACAAGGCGGGCATTTACTTTATTGTTGCACACATGGCGAGACAAGGTGGGCTATGTCGGGGAGTGATTTATGATGTTTGTCTAGAAGGAAAAGAAAAAGGGGGACCTCGGATAAGAGTTTTGATGGTTCCATTAGGTCCGGATGGTGATTTTGGACTCGGGCGTATGCCCTGATTTGCATTTGTATATTTCTAGACGGTTTTGGCACTAATTGGCGAAAGTTGGAAATGTGGAGATTTGGAATGTTCATAAGTTTGACCGAGAGTTGACTTTGATAATATCGGATACGGATTGTGGTTCCGGAAATTGGAATAGATTCGTTATGTCATTTGGGACTTGTGTATAAAGTTTGAGGTCATTCCGAGTTGATTTGATATGGTTCGGCACGTGTTTTGGAAGTTAAAAGTTCAAAAGTTCATTAAGTTTGATTTGAGGTGCGATTCATCATTTCGATGTTGTTATGCGTGATTTGAGGCCTCGAGTAGGTTTGTGTTAGGTTATGGGACTTGTTGGTATGTTCAGACGGGGTCCCGAGGGGCTCGGGCATGTTTCAGATTGATTTCGGACTATTTTTCTTCATGTTTTCACTACTGATTGCTACTGATTTCTGTTGCCTTGATTGTTCTTCGCGAATATGAGGATGCGATCGCGTAGAGGAAATATGGAGCTGGGCACTTTCTTCATCGCAGTCGCGACTGGATGACCGCGTTCATGTAGGACTGTGCGGGTTACTGTCCGCATTCGCGGATGAGGAATTGCGGTCGCGTAGTGTTGAGAGTTGGCAGTTGAGAGATGAAGAATTTTTCAACGCGATCGTGTTATATGGGTCACATTCGCGGAGCTTTGACGTCTGTGGCCATCGCGTTCGTGTGGCTAGTATCGGAACGCGTATTGCATTTTGGTGGCAGTGGCTTTCGTTCTTCGCGATCGCAAAGGTTGATCCGCGATCGCATAGAGTATTTTTGGGGGTAGTACATTTTTCTTCTTCGCGATCGCGATCGTATTTTCACTATCGTGATTCATTGATTCGTCCAGTGAATATAAAGTACTCTATTGAGGATTTTTGTATTAAATGTCATAAAGTGAATTTTCAAGTTTTAAGCTCTGTTTTAAAAGGCGTTTCTGGGGCGAGCCCTAGGGCGAGGCATACCAAAAATGCCCCGGGGTGATGGTGTGGGCCGAAAGTCTTAAGAGGCGTATGCCCCGCAATTTGGGGCGTACGTCCGGGCGTTCGGGGCACGAGTTTTTAGTAAGGAGTAAGCCCCAGAGACTTTTTCAAATTAAAACAAAATTTGTTGAATTAGTCCTTCATATAATACCCAAATTCTCAAAAGTCAGTTTGGTAATTACTCAAAAAGTTTAAAAAGGAATTCAAAAGTATTAAATTTAAAAGTAAAGATCTTTTTTATTGATTTAAGCCCTAATTCATGGTTTTCTCAATATTTTATCTTGTCCGCTAGTCTGCTAATATCTCTCAAAAGCAACGAATATTTAATTTTTTTTACAAATATAAAGAGAACTACATTCTTCTTCATAGCAGCAAATTCGAAATTCAAGTTGCAGGTTAATCATCCTTTTTGTTCCTCCATATAGAAAACTTTATTCTTTGACTCAAATTACTTATGCTTGTAAGTAACGTATAATAGATTGTTTTGATTAGTTTTTTGTGGGGATGGAACACATATATATATAGTTTTCTTCAATATTTATGCAATTTTACCTGTTTATAAATATTTACTGTCATTATATCATTTTATAAAATATTAAAAAATAAATACCTATGGGGCTTACGCCCCGCTGAGGCATATGTAAAATGCCTCGCCTTACGCCCACGCCTTTTAAAACACTAGTTTTGAGCATCGATACAGAGTCAGATTTGAGTGAAACTAGTATGATTGGACTCAGAATTTAATGGGTTGTTAGATTTTGTGAGTTTTGTCGAGTTCCGAGATGCGGGCCTGGGTTTGACTTTTTGGTTGAATTTGGGGTTTTATTGAAGATTCGATCTTTATCGATTGGGTTTGTTTCCTTTGGCATTATTTGATATTTTTGAGTTGCTTTTGGCTAGTTTCGAGCCTTTCGGAAGTCGGTTCGCGCGGGATGGTGTTTCCAGAGTATTGTTTGGCTTGCTTGGTATTGGATTCAGCTTGTCCGAGGTAAGTAACACTTCTAAACTTGGTGATGAGGGTATGAATCCCTGAATATATGTGTTATGTGTTATGTGTTTGGTGTTGAGGTGACGTACATGCTAGGTGACAGGCGTGCACCGTATGAATTGTGACTCGATTAATTCTGTGGTACTGTGTACTTACGTAATCTTGTCTTTATCCATAAAATTTCTACGTGATAGAGTAATTAAGTTGTGATCCATGTTAGAAACCATGTTTAGCTATATGCTTATTCTGTTAGGACCATTGAGGTAATTTCTGCTGTTGAGTTATTTGCTTAAATTGCAATCACATACCAATCATATTCATTCATTTGCATATCATAGCTCAGTCTCTGTTATCATTTGTTGTCACATTATGTTATCATTGTTTGGGCCGATTGGCATGAGGTTTGTGATCCCGAGAGACTGCAGAGATTGATAACGGAGTTGGGGCCTGAGAACCGGATTGTGAGTGATATTGATGCGATCGGGTTGCACGCCACAACAGGTTTATTTAATTCATGATGGGATCGGGCTGCACGCCGCAGCAGGCCATATTGACTTTATGTATATTATTATTATTATATGGATCGGACTGCACGCCGCAGCAGGTCCTTTGGGATTTATATATATATTATTGATGGGATCGGGTTGCACGTCGCAGCAGGCCATGATGGCTTATATTAGCGCTTGGGCAGGATCCGCCCCTCCGGAGTTTGACATACCAACAGTGAACACAGGTTTTACTGATTCATGACGGGATCGGGCTGCGCCCCGTAGCAGGTACCGTACAGTGATGAGTGACTGAGTGTGCTGAAGGATTGAGCATGATGAGTGGGAGTGCGAGACAGTGAGATTGAGTACTCTGAGAGTATAAGTACATGAGTGCATCATTGTGATGCATTGCATTGACATTTATATTTGACATACAAGCATAGAGATGCATTTCCTCATGCTACACGGTATTGTGACATTCATGACTTCACATGCATATTGACATGTAGGCATAGAGATGTGCTTTCCTCATGCTATCTAAGATTAAAATATTTTATCTCTTGTTGAAACTTTTTGGGAAAAATCATAGTTTTCTGATATACTCATATTTTCGTGATTTCGGTGAAAGATTTGGGTTTTACTGTTATACTTGAAAAGCATGCTTATTTTTTTGTAACTGTGATTGAGCTGAGCATCATATCTATGAGTTGTTTCGTGCACTACTTTATTTATATTATTATGAGTTGTTGTTAGCTATTGGTGTCCGACCGTTTGTCCAAGCTCGTCACTGCTTTTAACCTAAGGTTAGGTCTGTTACTTATTGAGTACATGGGGTCGGTTGTTCTCATACTACTCTTTCGCACCTTGCGTGCAGATTTTGGATGCTGATGTTGATGTGTGTGGCGCGAGCTGGCATTGAAGACGTACATGCATTCCGATCATAGCTGCCTCTTGTTCTTGGTAACTTTAGATTATTAATCTGTTCATTCACATTTCAAACAGATGATGTATTTATTTCATACCAGCTTTGTAAACTCTAAATCTTAGAAGCTCGTGATTTATACTACCAGTCCTTGGGATTTTGAATAAAAGTTCAGTTATTGCATCATTTATTTTCTCAGTTAAATTTCATTTGAATTGGATTATTACTAATTGGCTTTGTTTACCCTTAAAATTGGATAACAATTAAACTTATAATGAGGTTCTAAAGATACGCGATTTTACTTAATACTGATTGACAAATATGAAGATTAATAACAGAAATGAACTATAAAATAAAGCGAACCAGTATTGAAACAGAATTCAATCCTCGAGCTAGGATGACCTCGAACTGATTGATACCAAAATAGTTAAAAATAAAGCAAGCTGATGAACAAAAGAGTATAAGCTAAAGAGAGAGCGTTATATTGACTTTTTTACGTGAGAACAATGTGTGTTACAAATGGTTAATTCTCCCGTTTATATAGTAGAGGAGTTCTACTAATGGTATAACTCTAATTACAGAAGGAAATCCCATGATTAGCTAATTAACCGTTTCTAATTTGATCCGTTCCGAGATTTACGCCATGATCCTTGACCAGTCACGGATATCTCGCCTTTCTGTTATTGTGCTATCTTCGATCTTGCTCGATGTATGTCTTGTTTGGCTTCGATCGCTACTAGCCTCGATCTTGACCGGTACCTCGGTTCTGAACTCGGTACCTTATTCTCGTGATATGGCCTATTCCGTTACGAGGCCATCATTCGATGCAAACTACCAGTCTAGGTCAAATAGTAAAATCGAGTGGGCCCGATTTTAACCGTATACAGATAGGCCCCTCATTTTTTTGGAGTGTAATGACAAGAAATGAATTGAGCCTTCGATTTTCTATCTCGACCTATCATGATGTCATCCTTGTGACATAAGCAACGAAAGTGACTGAAACGTCCCGTCTGTACAGTTACCAAGGCATTAAATGCATCTCAGTCGATGGTCGGCCACCGCCAATATTGAACCGTCGTTGTGAAATTTATAAATAGCCCCTCTCTCTACCATTTTGAACTTTTACTTTCAGATTTCCAATCTCCAAAGCTCTTTATATCTTCGAATTTCTTCATCTACAAATCTACGATTTTCACTGCTAACCTCTTCTTAAAACACCAAATCTTATCATCTCCATCTATTTTTAACTTCAAATCCATACAAAAAAGGCAAATACATCAAAAACTGTTCCTCAAAAGGAAAATGCTTCTTCATCACGGCCGGCCGGCGACAAGACACCGACGGAGCCGCGCCTCGAGGAGTGTGTTCCCGGGAGGTGTGTCCTCACTTCCGATTTTAAAACCGATAAAGCCTCGTCAGTTCCCGGTCGATGCGAGCCAGTATCGATGTATATATGCTCGATAACTGAGGGATTTCTTAAGTAGGTAAAGAAAGATTGCAACTGGGAAGGCAAAAAGGTGGTGATCCCGACCCCCGAAGAGGACATCACCACCTATGTGGAAGGGTTTCTAAGTGTTTACACTTACCCTTTCACGCTGGGCTCCCTCGACCCTGTCATCGTTGATTTTTGCCGTCAGTATCAAATAACCCTAGGCCAAATCCATCCTTCCTTTTGGCGAATTGTGATTCTGCTTCGATTCTTCGTGAGCAAAGTTGAGGGGATGCCTTTCACCCTCGACCACCTCATCAGGTCATACAGTCCCTGCCTCTACCGAGGCGGGTTAATAAAACTCCAACGTCAGGCTACCAAAGTTCTGTTCTCGAGCATAGACGAGGACAAGGACCGAGGCTGGATGGGCTGATACATTCGAGTGAGGACTTCCGACCTAATCCCAGCCGAGATGATGCCATTTCCCGAGAAATGGAATATGAAGCGTAAGTACAATCTCACTGTTAGCTCTTATTTATTGTTTTGCTCATTTGCTTCTTCTCATTGATATCCTTTTCCGTGATGTAGTGGTCGCTTGGATGCCCGGTGCAATCCCTAACCTTAAGACCTGGGTTTGGGACCTGGCCTCAACCTCTACGTATGCCGAGCGTTCATGGCACGACTTATCAAAGGGCCGATGGTAAGCCAAAACTCATGGTAAGTCCCTTTTCCACGTCTTTTATGATTTTATCAAAGCATTTCTTACTTAATTTCCTTTCATACAGGCCTTGGCAAAGATGCTGTTATGAGGCCCCTATCTGGTGAGGGGGAGACTTCGATCCCGGCACCGAAACTGGTGAAGGACAAAAAGAGGAAAACGTTGAACCTAAGAAGAAGGTGGTTCGTAAGCCGAGGAAAAAAATCATCATCCTAACCAAAGAGTCTGTTCGGCGTCTAAGGGAGGAAGATGAAGAAGTGGAAGAAGACAACTCCGGGCTGGTGGCCGAGTGAGAATGAGCACCGAGGCCCCAAAGGCCACTGAATTGGTGAAGGCTGCAGAGACTCTGTCTCGAGATGAGGGGGTCTCGGGAAGAGACTTGGGCGAAGTCCCCGAGTCATCAATGATCGAAGATGCCTCCCGCCACACTGAGCCAACTGTGGGTATGGATGTCGAGGCCCATTGAGATGAGGAGAACGCCCCAAGTGATTCACTTGGGGCAATAGAAATTGGAGGCTCCCCACTGCTCCCCTCATTTTCTGAGGAGATCATTCAAGAGGCTTGGGCCTTGAAGACCCTCTCCATCGAAGGAGCCCACGGAAGGGAGGACCCTTCCGTGATTACTTTACCGATCTGAGTAACTTGGAGGTCTCGAGGAAGGACTCGGGTGAGGCATCGAGACTTTTCAATGAAGCACAGCAAGCTCTGAATAGGGTAAGCCTTAACTCCCCTTATTGGTGTTACACTTGTGTTCATTTTTCTCTTCCTGTCAAACTTTTTTTCTTCTTTCTATGTAGGCCTCGACGCTTCATCGGGAAGCATTTTCTCGATCTTGAGCTGAGCTGAGCTGAGTCGGTGTGAGGCTGACCTCCGAGGGCTCACGGAGGAAAGGAATGCCCTTAAACTTCTCTGTGGGCAAAAAGAAGAGGAGACCAAGGACCTCCGAGCTGAGTTGGCCAAGGCTCACCAAGATCACACCGACCTGATCGAGCAGGTAATGAAAATCTTAAAAGCTCATGGACTCGATTCGGGAATAGTGGCTAATATTTCAATCTCACAGCTGTAGTAGAAGGTCGAGAGGATCGAGCAGCTCCGCGATGAGGTAAATATGATGAAGGCGGAGACCTTGGGGTGGAAAGAAGGCATAGACCGCTTTGCTGCAGAAAAAGAGACTGCTTTATCCAAATTGTCATCGACCAAAATTCAGCTTCGAGGCATGAGGGAGAAGAGCTCGGCTCAAGAAAGGAAAATAGAGGAGCTCGAGGCTCGGTTGGCTTCCAAACTTGCCAAGGCCAAATCTGAAGCTGAAAAGGCAAAGGTCGAGGCAGATGTGATCGTGGCCGTCTACCGGGCCGATACTGAAGTCGCTCAAGTCCAAGCGAGATAAGCAGCCGAGATCTCTCAAACTCGAGCATATTAAATTGTCGAACTCGCCAATTGTCAATCTCGGAGGGAAACCCTCGAGCAGATCCACACTCGAGGTTTCGATCTTACCAATGAGATAGTAAAGGATAGAGAGCATGAAGCCGAAGATGGAGTGCTGGCCACTTCCGATGATGATGATGATGATGATGGAAGCAGGAGCGGGTCTGAGAATGGGGAAGACCTCGATGAAGAAGAAGCTGCACCCGGAGAAGATCAGGAACCTTAGGATTTTTCACTTTTGATCTTTTGTATAGGATCCTGATCGGACCTTGTAAATATTCTCATATATATAAAGATCTCTTTCCTTTCTGACTTGTCTTTATTTCATTTATGACTTGTGAAAATTTTGTTTTATTTATGCCTTATGAAAATTTTGTTCATAAGTTCGAGGCTTAGGCAATTTGATCGATGCCGAACTAGTATAGTTTTTATAATCGAGTGAGTACTTGCTCGAACTCGTAGTAGGGTGACCCTTAGGTTTTAATTAAGTGAGGATGATTTCTCAAAAATAAAATGGCCCTTTAGGCTCTCGAATTAGGCCGATACGGCCATAGCAAAAAGAATGGCTTTCTCCCCTTTTCGGCTAGAAAAGTTTATTATTTAATCATATAAATTCTATTGTGCCTTAGTACGAAATAAAGGGTTTGCTCGAGAATTTGAACGGTTCCGTACCCATTAGGATTTTCAAAGGTCGATGCTATCGAGACCCTTTGTTTCGTATTGCCTTAGTATAAAATAAAGAATTTGTTCGAGAGTTCGAATGACTTTGTACCTATTAGAGTTTTCGAGGGTCGATATTATTGAAACCCTTAGAAATTTAGCCGAGGGTAGCCTTTTTAACCAGTTTGTAAAAATATTCGAAGGCCTGTTTAATAACAAAAATCGGACGTCTCCGAACAGTGTTAATTTGGCCGTAGCCTTTAACTTGGGATTTGCCTTTTGGGCTTGTTCCCCTGTTATACTTCGAACTTGTTCAAAGTATCAGTCCCCTAATAGGGTAGCCGTGGCCTATAAAATCGAGGATTGCCTTTTTAAGGTCTTACGATTTCGAGGTTTAGTAATTCGATCATGTCGATTTTTTGGACGGCAGTCCCCGATTATCGGGTAAATTGTTTGAACTTCAGTTGTGATCGGCCCTTAAGCCAGTTTCCACAATAGATGAAATTGAAGTATAAATTTTTCTGAAGCATGGAATATCTGGTAAAGAAAAATACTTCTTTCAATAGATTATACAGGCGTACGTGTTTTTCCTTTAGGGTTCGAGTAATCTACATGGACACGGTTCATTTGACCGTTTGGTCCTCTACAAAATTTACCTATCGAGACCATGTCGACACGAAGTATTTTCCTTGTAACTATCTGAAGGTGATGCCTCCCAGTATTCGAGGTTGATTGTAAAGGAGCCTCGTATACTGTTGAATTGCTCTAAGTTAGCACGAACAATGGTTGCCTCAGTAAAATCCTCGCCGGAAAAACCCATTTGGGACAAAAATCGGTCTAAGGGAAAAAGAGTGCAACGCGTGATTTTAGACCTAAGGACTCTGCATTTGAAGAATCCTTTGATGTCTTCGATTAAACACCTGCAAATGGTTAGTATAAAATATAAATGAAAATGGAGAAGGTAGTACCCTAGCAGTAATATCGTTTAAGGAGTGATATATTCCAATTGTTTGGTAATTGTTCGTCGTTCGCCGTGCCAAGTTTATAGGATCCTTTTCCGATGATATCGAGGACCTGGTATGGTCCCTCCCAGTTCGGACCAAGTTTTCCTTCATTTGGGTCTCGAGTATTGAGGGTGACCTTCCTCAGAACCAAGTCCCCGATTTTGAAGTGTCGAAGATTGGCTCTTAGATTGTAGTACCTTTCGATCCGTTGTTTCTGTGCAGCCATTCGAACAAGGGAGGCTTCCCATTTTTGTCTAGCAATTTGAGGCTTGTATTCATAGACTCGTGATTTGACTCTTCCGTTACATATTGAAATCTGACGCTGGGTTCCCCGACTTCAACCGGGATCAGAGCTTCAGCGCCGTATACTAAAGAAAATGGTGTTGCCCATGTACTGGATTTTGACGTAGTTTGATATGCCCAAAGGACTTCGGGCAATATTTCTCTCCATTTTCCCTTAGCGTCGCTCAATCTTTTCTTCAGATTTTGAATGATGGTCTTGTTTGTCGATCCGGCCTGTCCATTACCACTAGGATGATATGGCATCGACATGATGCTTTTTATTTTGTGATCTTCGAGAAATTTTGTCACTTTGCTGTCGATGAACTACTTTCCATTAACGCATACGATCTCGGCAGGCATCCCGAATCGACATACAATGTGGTCCTAGATGAAGTCTATGACTTCTTTCTCTCTAATTTTCTCGAAGCCCGTGCTTCAACCCACTTAGAAAAATAGTCAGTCATAAACAAAAAAAATTTAGCTTTACCTGGAGCCGATGGTAGAGGGCTGACATTATCCATTCCCTATTTCATGAATGGCCATGGGGATAAGACTGAGTGGAGTTGCTCTCCGGGTTGGTGAATCATCGGCGCATACCTTTGACATTTGTCGCACTTTCGAACAAATGCTTTTGTATCTTTTTCCATATCGGCCCAATAGTATCCTGCTCTGATGATTTTGTGAACCAATGATTCGGCACCGGAATGATTTCCACAGGTGCCCTCGTGGATTTCTCATAGGACGTAGTCGATATCTCCTGGTCCTAAACATATTGCCAATGATCCATCGAACATCCTTCTATATAGTGTTCCGTCTTCGGCCAAGGTGAATCGTGCGGCCTTCGTACGTAGAGTCCTCAATTCCCTAGGGTCCGATGGAAGCTTCCCGTTCTTTAGGTATTCAATATATTTGTTCCTCCAATCCCAGGTTAAACTTGTGGAGTTGATTTCGACGTAGCCTTCTTCGATTACTGACCTTGAAAGTTGTACGACATTCCCCGAGCTAATCTCATCGTCTTCGACTGATGACCCTAAATTTGCGAGGGCATCGGCCTCGCTATTTTGTTCTCGAGGCACATGCCGTAGAGTCCATTCTTTAAACCGATGTAGAGTCGCATGTAGTTTGTCCAAGTATCTCTTCATTCGATCTTCTCGAACCTCGAAGGTTCTGTTGATTTGGTTTACCACAAGCAAGGAGTCTCATTTGGCCTCGATGACTTATGCTCCCAAACCTTTAGCTAGCTCGAGACCTACAATCATGGCCTCATTCTCTGCCTCATTGTTAGTTAACTTGGTAGTTTTGATAGCTTGTCTAATTGTATTATCCGTGGGTGGCTTCAAAATGATGCCTAACCCGGACCCCTTCACGTTTGAAGCACTGTCTGTGAAAAGGGTCCACACCCCCGATAATGTACCCGATTTTATTAATAGTTCCTTTTCGACCTCAGGTACGAGGGTTGGCGTAAATTCGGCCACGAAGTCCGCTAAGATTTGAGACTTGATGGCCGTTCGAGGTTGATACTCGATATCGTACCCACTGATCTCGACGGCCCATTTGGCCAATCGGCCCGAAAGTTCGGGCTTATGCAAAATATTTTGAAGAGGAAGGTAGTCACCACGCAGATCGGGTGACACTATGATTTTAATTTCCTAGATATGTTTATTAGGGCAAGCACTAATTTTTCTAAGTGTGGGTACCGGGTCTCGACCTCACCTAGAGTTCGACTAACATAATAAACAGGAAATTCGTACCTTGCTCTTCTCGAACTAGGACCCCACTTACCGCGATTTCCGAGACTGCTAAGTACAAGTATAGTTGCCCGTCCGCTTTCGGAGTATGAAGCAGTGGCGGGTTCGAGAGGTACCGCTTTAGTTTTTCCAATGCTTGATGGCATTCCGGGGTCCATGCAAAATTGTTGTTCTTTTTGAGCAGTGAGAAGAACCTGTGACTTCTATCTGAAGGTCTTGAGATGAATCGGCCTAGGGAGGCCATGCGCCATATTAATCTTTGTGCGACCTTAACATTATCCATGACTGTGATGTCTTGGATCGCGTTGATCTTATCGGGGTTGATTTCGATACCCCGATTTGATACCATAAAATCGAGGAATTTGCCCGAGCCGACCCCAATGCATATTTTTCCGGGTTGAGTTTCATGTTGTATTTCCTTAGTATATCGAAGGTATCCTGCAAATGTGTCAAATAGTCCTCTGCTCGCAGGGATTCAACTAGCATATCGTCAATATAAACTTCCATTGACTTACCTATTTGTTCTTCGAACATTCGATTTACTAAGGGTTGATAAGTGGCACTAGCATTTTTTAGTCCAAACGGTATTACATTATAACAATAGGTGTCGTACTTAGTGATGAACAAAGTCTTTTCCTGATCCTCCGGGTTCATTTATTTTTGATTGTACCCGGAGTAGGCATCGAGAAAACTAAGGATCTCATGGCCGGCCATGGCATCGATCATGCGATCGATATTCGATAGAGGAAAAGAGTCTTTAGGACATGCTTTATTTAAATCTTTATAGTCTACACACATTCTAAGTTTATTTCCCTTTTTAGGGACTACGACTACGTTTGCTATCCATTCGGGATATTTTACCTCTCGAATGGATCCTATTTTGAGAAGTTTCGTTACCTCGTCCTTGATGAATGCATATTTTACCTCAGACTGGGGTCTTTTCTTTTGTTTTACTGGGCAGAACTTCGGGTCCAAGCTCAGTCGATGTGTAGCGATTTCCGGCGGGATCTCTGTCATATCTAAATGGGACTAGGAAAAACAATCCATATTATTGATAAGAAATTTGATGAGTTTTTCCCTGAGCTCGCGGGTTAACCCCGTACCCAGGTATACCTTTCGATCGGGTAGATGCTCGATCAGTACGACTTGCTCCAGCTCCTCGACCGTTAATTTGGTGGCGTCTGAATCCTCGGGGATTATGAAGGATCGAGGGATCCAATAGTCATCATCCTCATCCATTCCCTGCTTCTCCGATTGAATCGAGGCTAGTAGCTGTGGTTGCTATTTAACTTCCTGTTTTCCTTTGGACTCCGATCCTTTTGTTGATGAAAGCGCCGATACCAGTACCACTTCGTCAATCGCGAACATCTCTTTGGTGGCATGCTTCCCCATACACAGTTTTTACTCCATCCGGTGTTGGGAACTTCAGCATTTGGTGAAGGTTGGAGGGGACCGCCCTCATATTGTGAATCCAGAGTCTTTCGAGCTGTGCGTTGTATCTCATATCGCCTTCGATCACATGGAACTTTGTTTCTTGAATAATTCCGGCTACATTTACTGGTAGAATGATTTCACCTTTAGTTGTTTTGCTTGCCATGTTAAAGCCATTTAGAATCCGAGCTGAGGGTACAATCTGATCTTGTAGGCCGAGCTGCTCCACGACTTTCGATCGAAAAATATTGGCCGAACTTCCTGAATCAATTAAAACACGTTAAACCTAAATTTTATTCATAAGGATAGAGATTACCAAAGTATCATTGTGGGGTTGTGAGATCCCTTCTGCTTCCTCATCATTGAATGATACAGTGCCTTTTGGCACATAGTCTCGAGTTCGCTTTTCTCTGGTGATTGATACTTTAGTGCGTTTGAACATGGTCCCTTGTGGAATATCGACCCCACCAACGATCATGTGAATCACGTGTTGTGGTTCTTCCTGCTCATTTTTTCAATTTGCGTCTCTGTCTCTGAAATGGTTTTTAGCTCGGTCGCTCAAGAATTCTCGAAGGTGACCCTCGTTGAATAGACGGGCCACCTCCTCCCTTAGTTGTCTGCAGTCTTCGGTTTTATGACCATGTGTACCATGGTATTTGCATGTTTGATTGGGGTTCCTTTGGGATGGATCGATTTGTAGGGTTCTGGGCCATCTAGTATCTTTGATTCTCCCAATGACTGACACAATACCTGATGCGTCGATGCTGAAGTTGTATTCTGACAATCGTGGTCCTTATGTGGGATTGGCATGTTTATCAAAGCCACTTTTTCTCATGAGCCCTCGAGAGCTCTGGCTTCGATCGTTCCTTCGATCATTTTGGATGGGATTGCGTCTTGGGCCGCTGTTTCTACGATCTGGGTTGTATGGTAGATACCTATCTCTGCTCGATCGGGGTTCTCTGTTGATATCCCTTTGAGTTCTCCCGACGAGCCTGTTTGGAAAAGCGGAATCGGAAGGGGTCCCCAATTGATCATCCTCGACCCTGATCTTCGACTGGTACCGATTATGTACATCTGCCCAGGTTACCGCTGGATATTCAATTAAATTCTGCTTTAGCTATCGTGATGCCACCGAACTTCTTTCGTTCAAACCTTGAGTAAAGGCCTGAATAGCCCAATCGTCTGTGACCGATGGTAGTTCCATGCGTTCTATCTAAAATCGAGATACGAATTCCCTCAACATTTCGTTGTCTTTTTGTTTCACCTTGAAGAGGTCCGATTTTCTAGTCGCAACCTTTATTGCTCCGACATGTGCCTTTACGAAGGAATCTACAAGAATGGTGAAGGAATCGATGGAATTAGGCGGCAAATTGTGGTACCATACCGTTGCTCCTTTCGACAAGGTTTCTCCAAATTTCTTTAGTAGAACAGATTCAATTTCATCGTCTTCTAAGTCATTTCCCTTTATTGCGCATGTATAAGAAGTGACATGTTCATTAGGGTCGGTGGTCCCATTGTACTTAGGAACTTCTGGTATTCGGAACTTCTTCGGAATGGGTTTCGGTACTGCACTTGGTGGGAAGGGCTTCTGTACAAATTTCTTTGAATCCATACCTTTTAGAATCGGCGGTGCCCCTGGTATTTGGCCAACCAGGGAGTTGTATGTCTCCACTTTCTTGTCATTTGCCTCGATTTTTTTTCTCCCGATTCAGTCCGTTTAGTGAGCTCCTCGAACATTTTCATAATGGCGGGGTCAGTCCCCACGTTCGACCTTTCTAGCACATGCCCAGTCTTGTGAACGATTTCTAGTTTGATCCTACTCGGTGTTCGGTGCTGATTTTGTAGTTGTGATATAGCGGCTTGTTGAGCCTGTAATATTTCGAATATCAGTTGGAGGCTAACTCCACCATCTTCTCCGCCCTGCGTACCTCGACTACCTGATCAAACTTCCCTGCGTATACTACCTTCGGGCTCAATGCCCAAATTTGTATTTAGGGCGACATGTGAACTAACATCGACGGGATTTGCAATTGGTGGTCCCTTGAGGTCGGCCTGAGGCACCTCGATTCCTGGAGCGGCTATGTTGTCGTTTTTCCCGTGAAATCCGAGGCTGTTGTCACCATGTGTAGGTGTTGCTTGTGAGTTTGACATGTTTGTCTTGAAAACAAAGATTCTTACGAGAACAAGTGTAAAATAGTGTGTGTTATTGAAATTAGTATTAAGCAATCACTATTATCCTTAGCCCCACGGTGGGCGCCAAACTGTTTACCCTTAAAATTGGATAACAATTAAACTTATAATGAGGTTCTAAAGAAACGCGATTTCACTTAATACTGATTGACAAATATGAAGATTAATAACAGAAATGAACTATAAAATAAAGCGAACCAGTATTGAAACGGAATTCAATCCTCGAACTAGGATGCCCTCGAACTGATTGATATCAAAATAGTTGAAAATAAAGCAAGCTGATGAACAAAAGAGTATAAGCTATAGAGAGAGCGTTATATTGGCTTTTTTACGTGAGAACAATATATGTTACAAATGGTTAATACTCTCTTTTATACAGTAGATGAGTTCTACTTATGGTATAACTCTAATTACAGAAGGAAATCTCATGATTAACTAATTAACCGTTTCTGATTTGATCTGTTCCGAGATTTACGCCATGATTCTCGACCAGTCACCGAGGTTTACACCGTGATCCTCGACCAGTCACAGATATCTCACGTTTATGTTATTGTGCTATCTTCGATCTTGCTCAATGTCTGTCTTGTTTGGCTTCGATCGCTACTAGCCTCGATCTTGGCATGTACCTTGGTTCTGAACTCGGTACCTTATCCTCGTGATATGGCCTATTCAGTTACGAGGCCATCCTTCGATGCAAACTCCCGGTCTCGGTCAAATAGTAAAATCGGGTGGGGCCGATTTTAACTGTATACAGGCTTACCTAGCGGGTTGAATTAAGTGCAATCACGACTAGTTGAATTTTGGGTCGTGACAGAATCATTTAGGAAGTAACATACATCTTCAAAAAGCTTAATGATAAATGAATTCGTTTACCCCAGAAGTTAAGTTTCTCTTGCAATGATCGGTCTAGAATTAACTATACTATCTATGCAAGAATTTTCTTCATTCAATTACCTTCAGATCTTGTGCTCCCCTAGCTAACGTTTATACCCTGTAAGTTGATATTGATTGCAATAAGTTTTGGATAACAGTTTCAACTTTTTATTACATTTCACTATTAGAAATAAATAAGCTCATTATGTTAATATGTAACTGAAGAGGTGGAGAAGAAGAGTGAAAGGAGGTGATTTTTGGATTTCTAAATAAGTGACTGTTGGAATTTCTTAAAGAAGAGACTTATGGTCTTTTTTGAAATAGTACATAAATAGGGAAAAAGGATAATAGCAAAAAAAAAAGGAAGAAGTGTAGATAAATAATACTCTTAGCCAAATAGATGTGCCAACTCATCTCCTCTTTTATATATATATAAAAGAAACTTTTAAAGTTTTAACCCCTGTTTCGTTTTGCTTTCTCGAGATAAGTGAGTGCACACAGCTCACAAACTTTCGAGCTCTTTCCTGTTTTGAAAAACAAAACCTTCTATTTAAATTTAATTACATATCCTCTTCTTTTGTAGCCAAATATATGATGCTTTATTGAAAATACAATACTTGTTAATTTATGATACTTGGTTATAACAGTATTCACTCTGTTACGTATTTTAGAAACACTTGGTTAAGGGCCTTTACTAATGCATGTTCCTTCTTTATTTTGCAATGTCCAAATTCAAGACGAATTATATCCCGAAATATTTGAGTGGTCGATTTGTCACCCAACCTACTTAAATAACCTAAAGGTTTGACATCGTCCTATTTGAAAAATGGCTATCATTTTTTAACCAGATAGCAAATGATCACTCACCGATGAGCTCAATTCTTGGCAGAGAGAAGCCCCATGACCGACCGAACCGGCTATCAGTCACACCTCGTACTACCCCCATTGTGCCTTTGAGTTGAGGCCGCTGGCGGCGCAGAAAGATTGCTCAAGACATCTCTTTTCAACCGAGAAACAAAACAAAAAGGCATTGGAAATGAATACCTCTTCTTCCTCTATTATGTACTTTTGTTATATTTACCTAAAATTCGATAAAATAGTTCTAGTTGTTTGAGACCAACTGCAGTAAATGATAAGAAGAAAGGGCGTCGTGTCTAAAGGTACAGAATAAATGATTGAAAGATGTCACGTCATTGAGTGAGAAAAACACTCGTCTCACGTAAGATCTAGAATGCACCTTGATGTTGCACCCATGAAGAATAAGAAGTGCCAAACATTGGAAACTACCTGGGAGGAGTTAGAAACAAGAATAAAAAGAAGTGAAAACCACTTAAATGGAGGAATTGATTGTGCTCTACCTCGGCCATCGACATCATACGATCTACTAAAATAGATTTTATGAAAAATCGCTATATTTGATATTGGTTGGCCTTTCACCCCTCTAGAGAAAGCCATTGCGTGCTAGCCCCTTATATAGGGTTCCAGAACTCCACACCCCGTCTATAGTTCGTCTGTAAGGCTTCATTTAGAATTAAAAAAGGAGCCAAGTAAATTCTTAGGCGTGTATTTACGCGAAGAGTTTTCTTATACCCGAAACTTAGGTTATTGAATGTTTTCGCTAAGGGGATACTTGTATGAGAAAGAGAAGATTCCTTCTAAAGAGAAATAACCGCTATTGTAGTTCCCCCACTAGAGGGATGTCGGGAGGAGGACATTGCTCAATGTCCACTAATTCTGTTTAGTAGAGTGTGAGAAGCCATTTAAGGTCACAATACGAGTATGTGAACGCTTACTCGTACTTCTCTTCTCAAGTTCACCTCTTTTGGATGTCCTAGGATTCTTGTTTGAAGTCATTTGTTTATCATAGAATAAGTCCCCCTCTTACCTGAAACAAGAGAGAAAAACACTTAATTGGCTCACTACCTACCTTCCCTTTTATTATCACCCCAAAAACTTTGAATTTCTTAAGTTATATTGTAATGATTCAGTCAGTTATTTTGAGTATTTTAACCATATTTTTCCTATTTAATGCTTTACATATGTGTATTTATAATTACGTGACTTGCGGGGTTGGTTGGTTTGGTTTTCGGAGAGTTTTGGATTGACTTAGGATACTTAATCCCTTGGTTGGAGGCTTAAGTTGTAAGAGTTGACCAGAGTTTGAATTTTGTGTAGATGGCTCCATAATAGTATTTTAATGGTTCCAATAGCTTTGTATGGTAATTTTGGACTGAGGCATTTGTCCGAATTTAGCTTTGGAGGTTCCTAGGTTGTTTTGGCTTGAATTGGAGAAAGTTGGAAACTTGAAGGTTTGGATGGTTGATAGGTTTGACCGAGGGTTGGTTTTGTTTATATTGGGTTCAGATCGTGGTTTCAGGAGTTGGTATAGGTCCGTTGTTTCATTTGGGACTTGCATGCTAAATTTGAGGTCATTCAAAGTTGATCTGATATGATTCGGCTTGGGTTTTAGGAAATTGAAAGGTTCATTAGTTCATTAGCTTGAATTGAGGTGTAATTCATAGTTTTGATATTGTTGATGTGATTTGAGGCCTCGAGTAGGCTCAGGTTATATTTTGGGACTGGTTTGTATGGTTGGACGGGGTCCCGGGGGCCTCGGGTGAGATTAGGATGGGATTCAGATCATTTAGAATGGATTTGGTAGCTCAGTTCTAGTGTTTTTGCACCTGCGACATTGGTTCACAGGTGCGAGTCCGCAAAAGCGGACATGGGACCGCAGATGTGGTGTTTGGTCGAGCTCAAGGATTTTCGCAGATGCGACAGTGTGTGCGCAGAAGCGCGATCACAGAAGCAATATTTGGTCCGCATAAGCGAAATTTTGGGAATTAAGGGGAGTTCGCATCTGCGATAAATTTTCCGCAGATGTGGCATTGCAGATGCGACCGAGGGACCGCAAAAGTGGAAAAGCTGGGCAGAAATATCTTGAACAAGGGATTTAATTTTATTTATCACACTTTAAGTTAGAAAGCTCGGATTTGGGCGGTTTTGGAGGTGATTTTCATGATTTGGATTGGGATAAGTATTTTTGACTTGGATTTGTTTAAATTTTATGATTCCAACCTTGAAGTTAGTGATTGTTTGATGAATCAAATTGAAGAAATTGGGAATTTAATAACAACTTTTTTAAATCATAAATTGATGATTTGAGGATCAATTTCAGGTCAAAATTGGATGAAATTGGTATGAATGTACTCGTATTTGAATGGGTATTCGGAATCAGTGAATTTTGTTGAGTTTCGGGGTACGGGCCAGTGATTGACATTTTGATTTTAGTTAAAGATCGAAGCTTTATTATTCAGAATCATTTTCTATGATTTTTATTTATGGTATTAAGTTATTTTGGCTAGATTTGAGTCGTTTGGAGGTTGATTCATGCAAGAAGGGCTTATTAGAGGATTGATTTAGCTTGATTGAGGTAAGTATCTTGCTTAACATTGAGTGGGAGAAATTTTCCTTAAGATTTGGTCTACTTTGCAATATTTATGCTATGTGAAATAACGTGTACATAAGGTGACGAGTGTGTACACGAGTGTATGTGTTGGTTGTGACCAGATTAGATCTTAGGATATTAATATGCCTTGATTTGGAGTTGGTGATCTGTGGGCTATATCTTGTTGTGGCATTGGTATTGTTATTATGGTGATGTTGTTGCACATGTGTACGTGAGGTATGCGTGATTGTTATTGTTGTATTGTGATGAGATGCGCATGCGGAAGAATAAGGGTGATGTGTTTATTGATGCGCATGTGACGAGATAAAGGGGCTTATGCGCGTATTGCTTGTAAGGGGAAATACTTCATTATGAAGCACACTTGGCGAGATAGGGGGCTTATGCGCGTGAAGCTATTTCGGAAAAATATTTTTTAATGTGAAGCTCACGCGGTGTTTTAAGGGTGATTTGTGATTATGAGGTGTGGTACCTCGGCGTGATTCTTATTGTAAATCTTGTGTTGGAACGGTTTGAGGAATTTGAACTGTCATTGTTTTTCTTAATCGATTCACTTGTATTTTAACTGCGTTTGGGTTAATATGTTGTGATATCACATGTTTACTCCTTTTTTCCATTTATTGATTTTGCTTTCATTTTCACCTTTATATTTATATTCTGCATAAGTTTTATGTCTAGTGAGTATCTTGGCATGAACCTCGTAACTAATTCCCCGAGGTTAATCTTGATACTTACTGGAAAACCATTTGTGGTGTACTCATTCTATGCTTTTGCATATTTTTGTGCAGATCTATGTACCTCTTGAGCGTGTCGGTCGTTAGTGAGCGGATTAGAGATTGCTGAGGAGAATTCAAGGTATGCCTGCCATCTGCTCGCAGGCATCGGAGTCACCTTCTACTGATTTTTCTTACTATTATTTATTATATTTTCAAACAGTATTGTATTGTTTTGAGATTTCACATGTACTCCCTAGAGAGCTTATGACTTGGTAGCACCGGTTTTGGGATTTATGTGACTTTTGTATTTCCGCCTTAGCTTATATTAAAGCACTTTTCAACTTTCATTATTATTTAAGTTGGTGTTTGATTTTGTTGATCTTGCTAAGTGATAGGCGTACCTAGTCCTAGGTACTAGGTGCCATCACGATCCTAAATGTGGGATTTTGGATCGTGACAAGTTGGTATCAGAGCTCTAAGGTCGTAGGTTCTACGAGTCATAAGCAAGTTTAGTAGATTCTTACAGATTGGTATAGAGACTTTTGTACTTATCTTCGAGAGGCTGCGAAATTATTAGGAAATTTTACTTATTTCATTCCTTATCGTGCGGATTTATTGATTTTGGAGTTTAAGCTTTTATCTTTCTATTCTCTCACAGATGGTGAGGACGCGTACTACCGGGTCAGCTGAGCAGACACCCACGCTCCCTGCTATATCTATGAGAGGCCAGGGTCGAGGTAGAGGCCAAAGAAGGACACGTGCTACAGCTAAAGCACCTGCCAGAGCAGTAGCTGAGGAGCCAACAATAGCTCTGATTGGGGAGTAGGCGCCTAAGACGCCTGTTTCTACCCTGGACTTCAGAATACCTTGACACATTTTCTGAGCATGTTTGGTACCTTGGCTCATGCAGGATTGATCCCAGTTGCGCCAACAACTTCTCAGGATGGGGGAGGAGCTCTGACTCCTGACGCCCGTACTCCAGAGTAGAGGGTTCATGTTGATCAGGCTCTAGGTGTTATGCCGGTACAACCTGTAATCGCGGTTCAATGTGAGGTCAGTCTAGTGGCATCAGAGGAGGAGGAGAAGAGGCTAGAGAGGTTCAAGAATTATTTTCCTCCTACATTCAGTGGCGCAAATTCTGAGGATGCATAGGGTTTTTTTAGACCAGTGTCACTGTATTCTGCACATTATGGGCATAGTGTAGGTGAGCAGGGTCAACCTTACTACTTTCCAGCTGACGGGATCGGCATATAGATGGTGGCAGGCTTATAAGGAGAGTAGGCCCGCTGATGCAGTGCCTCTTACTTGGGCTCAGTTTACTGATCTATTTTTAGAGGAGTTTGTTCCACGGATTCTCAAAGATGCGTTGCGCACCGAGTTCGAGTAGTTGCGCTAGGGTACTATGACGGTGTCCGAGTATGACATGAGGTTTAGTGAGTTATCTCTTCATGCACATGCTTTGATTTCTACAGTCAGAGAGAGTACGCAAATTTATTGAGGGGCTCAGTCATAGTCTCAAATTCGGGATGGCACGGGAGTTGGAGACTGATACTCCATTTTAGCAGGTTGTAGAGATCGCTAGGAGGTTGGAGCGTATACACGACCAGGAGAGAGCGGATAGGGAGGCCAAGAGGTCTCGAGACCTTAGAGGGTTCAGTGGTACTCGTTCTGTAGTTTTAGCTCGTCATGGCAGAGGTTTTATCAGTCGACCAGTTCATTTTGCACTTCAGGTTACTCGCAATGCTCCAACTACTCAGGGACCTCAGAGTACCCATTTCAGATAGCCATCTTCCGGTGCACGTCCTACATGGGGTTCCTATAGTGGTTATTCTAGCCGTTCGGGTCAGACTCAGTTTCAGCAGCCACGTCCGTAGAGAGGTTGTTTTGAGTTTGGTGATACAATGCATATGGTGAGGTATTTTCCCAGATTTAGGAGGGGTGGACCTATGCATGGTACTCAGGCTATGGTTTCTACTCCAATTGCTACTCCACCTGCACAACCAACTAGGGGTGGAGGACATGCGGGTAGATATCGTCCTAGAGAGGGAGGCCATGCTCGTTGTTATGCTTTCCCTGGTAAGACTGAGGTTGTTGCATTAGATGCTGTCATCACAGGCATTGTTCCGATCTGTCATAGGGATGCATCAGTTTTATTTGATCCAGGTTTCACTTATTTGTATGCGTCCTCCTATTTTGCTTCATATTTGGATATATCTCGTGATTCTTTGAGTACCCTTGTTTATGTGTCTATGGCTATCGGAGATTCTATTGTGGTAGACCGCGTTTATCGTTCATGTTTGGTCATTATCGGGGGTTATAAGACTAAGGTTGACCTTCTGTTACTCAATATTGTGAATTTTGACGTGATTTTAGGCATGGATTGATTGTCACCATATTATGCTAATCTTGATTATCATGCTAAGATCGTGATGTGGCGATGCCGAGATTTCCAAGGTTGGAGTGGAGAGGTTTATTGGGTCATGTTCCTAGCATGGTGGTGTCTTTCCTAAAGGCACAACAGATGGTTGAAAAAGGATGCTTGGCATACTCGGCCTTTGAGAGTGATGTTAGTGCTGATACTCCTACTGTTGAGTCAGTTCCGGTAGTGAGAGATTTTCCATATGCATTTCCAGTAGACCTACTGGGAATGCCACCCGATAGGGATATTGATTTTGGTATTGACTTGGTGATGACCACTCAACCCATCTCTATTCCACTATATCATATGAAACTAGTAGGGTTGAAGGAATTTAAGGAACAACTTCAGAAGCTGCTTGATAAGGGTTTCATTAGACCGCGTGTTTCGCCGTGGGGTGCTCCAGTTATATTTGTGAAGAAGAAAGACGGTTCCATAAGGATGTGTATTGACTATAGGCAGTTGAACAAGGTAACTATCAAGAACAAGTACCTACTACCGCGTATTGATGATTTGTTTGATCCGCTTCAGGGTGCTAGGGTATTCTCAAATATTGATTTGAGATCGGGGTACTATCAGTTGAAGATCCATGCTTTAGATATTTCGAATACGGCTTTCAGGACCCACTATGGTCACCATGAGTTTTTAGTGATGTCTTTTGGGCTAACAAATGCCCCAGCAGCCTTTGTGCACTTGATGAATAACGTGTTCCAGCCATATCTTGATTCCTTCGTCATCGTGTTCATAAACAATATATTGGTGTATTCTCGCAGCTGGGAGGATCATGAGCAGTACTTGAGGACCGTGCTCCAGACTTTGAGGGAGAAGAAGCTATATGCTAAATTCTCCAAGTGTGAGTTCTGGCTTGATTCGGTGGTATTCTTAGGCCACGTGGTATCCAATGAGAGGATTAAGGTGGATCTTAAAAAGATTGAGGCAGAAGCGGAAAGGCGGGGCAGAAATATCTTGAATGAGCAGTTTAATTTTATTTATCACAATTTGAGTTAGAGATCTCGGATTTTGATGATTTTGGAGTGGAGTTTTACGATTTGGATTGGGGTAAGTATTTTTGACTCAGATGTGCTTATATTTCATGATTCCAACCTTGAAATTAGTGATTGTTTGATGAATCAAATTGAAGAAATTTGAGTTTTTAGTAAAAATGTTTTAAAATATAAATTGATGATTTGAGGTCAGAATTGGATGAAATTGATATGGATGGACTCGTATTTGAATGTGTGTTCATACTTTGTGAGTTTTGTCGGGTTTCGGGGTGCGGTCCCGGGGTTGACTTTTTAATTTTAGTTAAAGATCGAAACTTTATTATTCAGAATCATTTTCTATGGCTTTTATTTTTTATAATAAGTTATTTTGGCTAGATTCGGGCCGTCCGGAAGTTGATGCACGTGAGAAGAGTTATTAAAGTATTGATTTAGTTTGATTGAGGTAAGTATATTGCCTAACTTTGTGTGAAAAAAATTTCTTTAAGAATTTGGTCTACTTTGCAATATTTGTGTTGTGTGAAATAATGTGTACATAAATAGACGAGTATGTACACGGGCGTATGTGTTGGTTATGACCGCATTAGACCCTAGGCTATTAATATGTCTTTATTTGGGGTAGTTGTTTGTTATATGAAACATAATTTTATTTTGTTGTTCACTCCCCACACCCTTATATTATTATTATGATTCTTGTACACATTGTTAGTGAGCAGTGGGCTATATATTATTGTGACATTGGTATTGTTATTGTGGTGATGTTGTAGCATATGTGTACGTGAGTTGCATGTGATTATTATTATTTTGTTGTGATGAGATGTGTATGCGGTGGAATAAGGGTGGTGTGTATATTGATGTGCATGCAGCGAGATAAGGGGGCTTATGTGTGTGTTGCTAGTAAGGGGAAATACTTCATTATGAAGCAAACGGAGAGAGATAAGGAGACTTATGCGCGTGAAGCTATTTCGAAAAAATATTTTTAAATGTGAAGCTCACGCGGCATCATAAGGGTGACTTTTGATTTGTGATTACGATGTGTGGTACTTGAGTGTGATTCTTGTTGTAAATCTTTTGTTGGAATTGTTTGAAGATTTGAATTGTCATTATTTTCCTTAATTGATTCACTTGTATTTTAACTGTGTTTGGGGTAATTTGATGTGTTATCACATGTTTACTCCTTGTTGCCATTTATTAATTTTGCTTCCGTTGTCACCTTTATATTGATATTCTGCACAGGTTTTATGTCTAGAGAGTGTCTTGACTTGAACCTTGTCTCTACTCCATCGAGGTTAGTCTTGATATTTATTGGGTACCGTTTGTGGTATACTTATATTACGCTTATGTATATTTTTGTACAGATTCAGGTACCTCTGAATGTGAGGTACCTCTGAGTGTGTCGGTCGTTAGTGAGCTGATTTGAGATTGCTGAGGAGACTTCAAGGTATACCTGTCATCTGCTCGCAGGCCTCGGAGTCACCTTCTGTTGATTTTTTTACTACTGTTTATTGTATTTCCAAATAATATTGTATTTTTTGAGATTTCCCGTGTATTCTCTGTAGAGTTTATGACTCGGTAGCATCGATTTTGGGATTTATGTGACTTGTATTTCCGCCTTTGATTATATTAAAGCACTTTTAAGCTTTCATTATTATTTAAGTTTGTGTTTGATTCTGTTGATCTTGTTATGTGATCGACTTACCTAGTCATAGGTACTAAATACCATTACGATCCTAAAGGAGGTATTTTGGGATCTGTGACATCTATAAACTCATTCTTTTCACAATGAGAGGAGTTTATTATATGTACGACCTCTTTTATCCTTGTCTTAAACATTGTCTTCGTGGTTCAACCTTAACAACAAGCACATAGCTGATGGCTATTAGTCACGACTACTATAGAAAAGCTCTGACGAATGAATCAGGTGCCAAATCAAATCTGCTTTCTTAAGTATTGAAACTACTATTCATTACGACTATTATAAATGAAACGTGCTGATCTGACAGAAAGTTTACCCCCACCCAGGGAGTTTAAGAGTTGAGACTTTCTATCTCTTAGACCGGATGTAAGGCTAGTAAGAACAGAAAAATGAGATTGGATTCTTCATTCTTTAAAAAAATGAGCGTTGATGTAACGGAAAGTTGCCAGCAAGGACTTAGAAGGAGTCTCCCAATTATCATGGGTTTGGAGTATCTTAAAAAACTTGGAATCAAAATTTTAAAGTCCACAATATACTTAAATAAAAGTTTACAAGGAAGAAATTAAGGCCCGAGGCAGCCTTGAGTCACGGACCGCAAAATAAGTCGTGAATTAAGATGGGGTGAATTGCATGCCATCTCCTATTTTATGCCACCAATTAATTTGTACCCTATTTTTTTAAATTATTTAACTAGTAGTAAAATTAGTGATATTCGGACGAAGATACCTATAATGACCCGGCCGGTCATTTTGCTTTCCAGAATCCCGTTCCGCTAAATAAGACTTCTCATACTTGCTTTTACTGATTTATGACTTGCGGGGATGGTTGGTTCGGGATTTAGAAGAGTTTGGGTTGAAATTGGAACACTTAGTTCCTTAAGGTTGGCTTGAAAGGCCAAGTTTGACTTTGGTCAACATTTTTAGTAAACGACCTCGGAATCGGGATTTGACGGTTCCAACAGGTTTGTATGATAATTTCGGACTTTGGCGTATGTTCGGATCGGGTTTTGGGTGACCCGTGAGCGTTTCGGCGCCTAATAGTGAAAGTTGGTTCTTGAAGGTTTTTGAAGTTCTTTAAATTTGGTTTGGAGTAGGTTTTGGTGATATCGAGCTGAATAGAATTTCAAGACCGGGAATAGTTCCATAATGTCATTTAAGGCTTGCACGCAAAATTTGGTATCAATCCGAGTAGTCTAAGTATGATTCGACGCGTTCGGAACGATTTAGAAACTTGAAGTTCAAAGTTTGATTCAATTTGGTTTTAGGGTGTGATTCTTGGTTTTGTTGTTGTTTTACGCTTTTCGAGAGTTCAAGCAAGTCCGTATTATGTTTATAAACTTGTTGGAGTAGTTGGACGGGGTCCCAAGGGGCTCGGGTGCGTTTCGGACCGCCCAGAGTTGAGTTGAAACACACCAGATTTCTACTTTTGGTTTCCTTCTTCGCGAACGCGGTCAGACCCTCGCGTTCGCGATGAAGGATTTGGGATACTGTGGGCTGGGGAGATTTTGCCCTTCGCGTTCATATGCGCAGGACCGTATTTGCGGAGGTCTGGGTCCTCTAGCCTTCGCGTTCATATGACCTGGCCCGCGTTCGCATAGAAGAGGCTGAGCTGGGTGGCCGTTGTTCGTTCTTTGCGTTCGCGAAGAAGCCCTCACGTTCACGTAGAGTAGGCCAAGCGAGCCTCCGCGTTCGCATTGCTCCTGTCGCATTTGCGATGGGTAAATTTTCCTGGGCCTGGGCTATTTACCCTCGAGATCGCGAGGCCTCTTCCGCGATCGCGAAGAAGGCAGACCTGGGCAGAAACCTTTTTTAAAAATGGGACTTAGGCTATTTTAGCTCATTTCTTCCATTTGTTGGGCGATTCTTGGAGCTCTTAGAGAGGGGATTTCACTTAGCACTTTGAGGTAAGTAATTTCTACACAATGTGAGTTAAATACATAGTTTATGGGTAGGTTATAACATGTAAATTAGTGAAAATCTTGGGTTTAGGTGAAAACCTAGGTTTTTGATAAAAATGAGATTTAACCACAAAATTTGTTATGGAATTTAGTAAAAATCTTATATTTATGTTCCTAATGTTATGGGTAACAACTTTCTTTAAAAATTTTCGGAATCCGAGCATGTGGGCCCGAGGGTGAATTTTAGGAATCTTGCAACTTAGGTTGGATAATTACTTAAATGGTGGAATTATGAACTTTTGAGCATAGATTGATTAGTTTATGTAATGTTTGACTAGTTTCGAGTTGTTTGGTATCAAATTTGGAGGTTTGAGCGCGTTCTTGAATTGGGAAGTAGGCTTTGAGACGAGGTAAGTCTCCTTTCTAACCTTGTAAGAGGGAATTAACCCCATAGGTGAATTAAACAAATGGTTGTACCTAATTGTGGGGGCTATGTACGTACGAGGTGACGAGAGTCCGTACGTAGCTACTATTATGCTATTGTTCGGGTAGGTTAGGACCCGTATCACGCTATACTTAAAATGTTTGTTCCCTTACTTGCTAATATAATCGCTTAGTCATGACAGAAATCGATAAAAGAATTGTATAAGGTTAAATTCACTTACTTGAAGGTTTGTATGAGATACTTGACTGTAAATGAGAAACTTGTATTTTCTTGAAAATAATTGTTATTTGTGGATCAGGTCAAGCGCCTCGGTAGTAAATAGATGCATCTATGGTTCGCGTCGTTCGACCCTCCGGCAATGCACAGTTTAAATATTTTATTGGATCGGGTCGTACGATCTCGGCATAATTGCTCATGTTAATTATTTGGAACTCTTCGTGATTTATACTGCTTAAATGCCTTTAAATGTAAGCGGTTAAATGATATGACCGAAATTGAAATTTTAAATTTATGAAAGAAGTACTTATCTCTTCCTGTTATTGAACTGTCAGAATTATTCATGATATTTATACTTAGCATAACACTTTAATTACATTATTATTGGCCCTAGTAAGTGTCCAGTCGACCCCTCGTCACTACTTCTTCGAGGTTAGGCGGGATACTTACTGGGTACATATAATTTATGTACTCATACTACGCTTCTGTACTTAATTGTATAGGATCTGAGGCTGGTGCATCTAGTTACCCGCCCGGCGCGCATACCTGATCTTGGACTGAGACTTTACGGTGAGCTGCCCCTTCTAAGCCGTTCAGCAGTATGCCAGAGTTTTTCTTTTATTTTTATCTGTCTATTCTGTTTCAGATAGTAGGATAGTCATCTTTTGTATATTCTACTAGTTGCCCACATACTTGTGACACCAGATCTTGGCATGTATTAGTAGACTTTGATTTTTTGGTTGTAATTCAATAGTTATAACTGCTTTTAGATGTTTCCGTTTGTTTGCCTTAAAAATCCTTTATTTATCAAATGCTTTAAATGTAAGTAAAGCTAAATATTGGAATTGCTTAATAAACAAAAATGAGAAATCACTAAGTTGTTCACTGTTGGCTTGTCCAGCAACGGTGCTGGACGCCATCACGGCCTGACATGGAGTTGGGTCATGACAACATGGTATTAGAGCACTAGGTTCACGCGGGTCTCACAAGTTATGGGCAGGCCTAGTAGGGTCTTGCGGATCGGTGCGAGAGGCTATGGGGTGTTAGGAAAACTACTCATTATTCATCTCCTATCGCGCAATTGATGGTATACTACATTTCCTTCTTCTATTCTCTCACAGATGGTGAGGAGGCATACAACGGATGTTCCAGACCCGGGAGGAGATGCTACCCCCATTGCTAGAGGCCGAGACAAAGGCCGGGGGAGGGCACCGACCCGAGGTAGGGGACGAGGGCATCTCAGAGCTGCCCCGGTAGCACCACCAGCGGATCCAGTGGAGGATCCCATTATTGAGGAGCAGGGCGAGGTGCCTGCCGCAGGGCCAACCACAGT
Source organism: Nicotiana tomentosiformis (assembly GCF_000390325.3). Taxonomy (NCBI): domain Eukaryota; kingdom Viridiplantae; phylum Streptophyta; class Magnoliopsida; order Solanales; family Solanaceae; genus Nicotiana; species Nicotiana tomentosiformis. The sequence goes on along the minus strand of NC_090814.1, from coordinate 47,883,804 downwards.
AGATTTCATGACAGCACCGGGCTTTCAGGAGGTCATGGGCCGTATGCTACGGTTTATGGATTCTATAACCCAGGCTGGTTTATTTCCAGCAGATCCAGCCACATCTCAGGCGGGAGGGGGAGCACAGACCCCTACTGCTCAGGCTCCCGGGCATGCAGCTGTAGTGTATCAGACTCCGGGTATATTACCCACGGACAGGGCCCAGCCAGTTGCAGCAGTGGCACCTGAGCCTAGACCAACTGCAGACGGCGATCCGCAGAAGTTATTGGATAGATGGACTAGGTTACACCCTCATGTCTTCGGAGGCGAGCGTCATGAGGATGCCTAGGATTTCATTGATAGGTGCAAGGACAGACTGCACAATATGAGGATACTGGAGTCTCATGGGGTTGACTTCACTACTTTCCAGCTGGAGGGCAGGGCCCGTAAATGGTGGTAGTTTTATCTTCTTGGCAGACCAGCGGGTTCTCCTCCCATGACTTGGAGCCAGTTCATACAGCTTTTCCTGGATAGGTATATTCCACCCTCTGAGAGGGAAGAGTTGCGGTATCAGTTTGAGCAGCTTGACCAGGGTCAGATGTCAGTGACCGACTATGAGGCGAGGTTTTCTGAGTTGTCTCGCCATGCACTTATGATACTTCCTACAGACGCAGAGAGAGTGTGGAGGTTTGTTGCGGGGCTGCACTCCAGTATTAGGGCCAATATGGCCCGAGAGGTCGAGATGGGGACTTCTTATCAGCTGGTAGTGGAGATTGCTCGGAGGATTGAGGGCTACCATCAGAGGGGGAGAGAGCAGATGCAGCAGGACAAGAGGGCCCGTTTCTCTGGAGAGTTTAGAGGTGCCCCGGCTAAGGGCATAGGACAGTTTGGGTCAGCCTAGAAGGACCCCATATTCATCACCACCACCTCCTCGAGGTGCTCCAGCGCGCCCCTATTTCAGCGCCATGACAGAGAGTTCTTATCGCCCACCAGTCATCCAGGGTTCTTCCAGTGGGTACTCAGGTCACCAGGGTTCTTCCAACTCCTATTTCAGTGCCATGCCGGAGAGTTCATACCGTCCACCGGCTATTCAGGCTTCTTCCAGTAGGTCGACAGGCCATTAGGGTCAGACATCAGGGCAGCAGATCGCCGCACTGAGAGGTTGTTTCGAGTGCGGAGATCTCAATCACATGAGGAGATTCTGCCCTAGGCTTCGGGGCAAGGCAGTGCAGTAGGGCCAGTAACCCATGATTTCAGGAGGGCAGGCTGGTAGGGGCCGTCCTAGAGGTAGAGGCCAGGTAGGGGAAGGCCAGTCAACTACGGTTCAGTCAGGCGGGGGCCAGCCCGCCGGCGCTCCAGCCAGATTCTATGCGTTTTCGGCCAGACCAGATGCATTGGCCTCAGATGCCGTGATCACAGGTACTATTTCTGTATGCGATAGGAATGCTTTGGTATTATTTGATCCAGGGTCTACCTATTCATATATGTCATCTCTGTTTGCTCAATTTTTGGATATTCCTCGTGAGTCCTTGGGTACTACTGTTTATGTGTCCACTCCTGTGGGCAATTCTGTGATTAAGGATCGGGTCTACCGGTCCTTTATGGTCAGGTTATGTGGTTACGAGACTAGAGCGGACCTTCTATTGCTTGATATGATTGACTTTGAGGTCATCCTAGTCATGGGCTGGTTATCTCCATATCACGCCATTCTTGATTTCCATGCCAAGACTATTACCTTAGCGATGCCAGAATTACCAAAATTGGAGTGGAAGGGTTCCTCGGTTAGTACAGTTAGTCGGGTCATCTCTTTTTTGAAGGCTCGATATATGGTCGAGAAGGGTTGTTTGGCTTATCTAGCTTATGTTCGGGACACCACCGCAGAGTCTCCAACGATTGATTCAGTGCCAGTAGTCCGAGAGTTCGCCGATGTGTTTCCTTCTAACCTTCCAGGCATGCCGCCAGATCGTGATATTGATTTCTGTATTGATTTGGCTCCAGGCACCCAGCCTATATCTATCCCACCATACTGTATGGCTCCGAAAGAATTGAAGGAGCAGCTTGAGGAGTTGTTAGCAAAGGGGTTTGTGAGACCCAGTGTATCACCTTAGGGTGCGCCAGTGTTATTTGTAAAGAAGAAAGATGGGACTATGCGGATGTGCATTGATTACCGCCAGTTGAACAAGGTTACCATCAAGAACAAGTACCCGTTTCCGCGTATCGATGATTTGTTTGACCAGTTGTAGGGTGCTAAGGTGTTTTCTAAGATCGACTTGAGATCAGGGTACCATCAGTTGAAGATTCGGGACTCAAATGTTATGAAGACTGCCTTCCGTACCAAATATGGTCATTATGAGTTTCTAGTGATGTCCTTCGGCTTGACTAATGCCTCAAAAGCGTTTATGGATTTGATGAACCGGGTGTTCAGGCCTTATATTGATTCCTTTGTTATTGTATTTATTGATGACATCTTGATTTACTCACGTAGCCTCGGGGAGCACGAGCAACACTTGAGAGTGGTACTTCAGACATTGCGAGAACATGAGCTATATGCTAAGTTCTCCAAATGTGAGTTTTGGCTAGAGTCTGTGGCATTTTGGGACATGTTGTATCAGGAGAGGGTATTAAAGTGGATACCAAGAAGATTGAGGTAGTTCAGAGTTGGCCTCATCCCACTTCGGCGACTGAGATCAGGAGTTTCCTGGGGTTAGCAGATTATTATCGTCGGTTTGTGCAGGGTTTCTCATCCATTGCAGCACCTCTGACTAGATTGACCCAGAAGGGTGCCCCATTTCGTTGGTCCGATGATTGTGAGACGAGCTTTCAGAAGCTCAAGATAGCCTTGACTACAGCACCAGTTTTAGTGTTGCCTTCCGGTTCGGGGATGTATATTGTGTATTGCGATGCTTCACGCGTTGGCTTGGGTTGTGTATTGATACAGGAGAGGCGAATTATTGTTTATGCTTTGCGTCAGCTGAAGATTCATGAGAAGAATTATCATGTGCACAATTTGGAGTTAGTCGCGATTGTTCATGCTCTTAAGATATGGAGGCATTATCTGTATGGGGTGTCATGTGAGGTTTATACTGATCATCGCAGCTTATAGCATTTGTTCAAGCAAAGGGATCTCAATTTGAGGCAGCGTAGATGGCTTGAGTTACTGAAGGATTATGACATCACCTTTCTTTATCATCCGGGCAAGGTAAATGGGGTCGCGGATGCCTTAAGCAGGAAGGCAGAGAGTATGGGTAGCTTGGCATTTATTTCAGTGGAGGAGAGGCCATTAGCTTTGGACATTCAGTCCTTGGCTAACAGACTTGTGAGGTTGGATATTTCAGAGCCCAGCCGGGTTCTTGCATGTGTTGTTGCCCAGTCTTCACTATTAGGGCAGATCAAGGCTCGGCAGTTTGATGACCCACATTTGGCAGTTCTTAGAGAGACGGTACTACTAGGTAGTGCCAAGGAGGTTTCTATTGGCAATGATAGTGTTCAGCGACTCCGGGGTCGTCTATGTGTTCCTAATGTCGATGGCTTGAGGGAGAGGATTCTAGAAGAGGCACACAGTTCTTGGTATTCTATTCATCCAGGTGCTACGAAGATGTATCGTGACTTGATACAGCATTTTTGGTGGCGGCGGAAAAAGAAAGACATAGTGGAGTATGTAGCTAGGTGTCTAAATTGCCAGCAGGTCAAGTATGAGCACTAAAGGCCAGGTGGCCTACTTCAACAGATGACTATACCTGAGTGGAAATGGGAGCGCATCACTTTAGACTTCGTAGTTGGATTGCCGTGGACCTTGCGGAAGTTTGATGCAGTTTGGGTCATTGTCGACAGATTGACCAAGTCGGCACACTTCATTCCGATTGTGACTACATATACTTCAGAGAAATTGGCCCAGATTTATATTAGAGAGATAGTTCGGTTTCACGGTGTGCCTGTTTCCATCATATCAGATAGAGGCCCTCAGTTCACTTCACATTTCTGGAGAGCCGTACAGAGTGAGTTGGGGACCCGTGTAGAGCTCAGCACAGCATTCCATCCACAGACCGACGGCCAGTCAGAGCGGACAGTTCAGATATTGGAGGACATGCTCAGTGCATGTGTGATTGACTTTGGGGGACAGTGGGATCAGTTCTTGCTGTTGGCCGAGTTTGCTTACAACAACAGTTATCAGTCCAGCATAGAGATGGCTCCATTTAAGGCTTTATATGGTCGGCGATGTCGTTCTCCCATCGGGTGGTTTGAGCCCAGCGAGGTTAGGTTATATGGTACTGATTTGGTAAAGAATGCCTTGGAAAAGGTAAAGTTGATTCAAGAGCGACTTCGCACAGCACAATCCAGACATAAGAGTTACGCGGATCAGAAGACGCGTGATGTATCATTTATGGTAGACGAGAAGGTCCTCTTGAAAGTCTCGCCGATGAAGGGTATTATGAGATTCGGGAAGAAGGGCAAGTTGAGCCCAAGTTTTATAGGCCCATTTGAGGTATTGAGGTGAGTTGGGGAGGTTGCTTATGAGCTTGCTTTACCTCCCAGCCTATCAGGGGTTCATCCAGTTTTTCATGTGTCTATGCTCCGGAGATATCATGTCGACCTGTCACATGTGTTAGACTTCAACACTACTCAACTTGATAAGAGCTTGGGTTATGAGGAGGAGCCAGTTGCCATTGTTGCTAGACAGGATTGCCAATTGACATCCAAGAGGATTTCCGCAGTAAAGGTTCAATGAAGGGGCCAACCAGTCGAGGAGGCGACCTGGGAGTCCGAGGAGGACATGCAGAGCAGATATCCACGCTTATTCAGCACTTCAGGTATGAATCTAAACTCGTTCGAGGACGAGCATTTATTTAAGAGGTGGAGAATGTAACGACCCGACCGATCGTTTTGCTTTTCAGAACCTCGTTCCCTTAAATAAGACTTCCCGTACTTGCTTTTACTGATTTATGACTTGCGAGGATGGTTGGTTCGGGATTTAGAAGAGTTTGGGTTGAAATCGGAACACTTAGTTCCTTAAGGTTGGCTTGAAAGGCCAAGTTTGACTTTAATCAACATTTTTAGTAAACAACCTCGGAATCGGGATTTGACGGTTCCAACAGGTTTTTATGATGATTTCGTACTTGGGCGTATGTTCGAATCGGGTTTTGGGTGACCCGAGAGCATTTCGGCACCTAATAGTGAAAGTTGGTTCTTGAAGGTTTTTGAAGTTCTTTAAATTTGATTTGGAGTAGGTTTTGGTGATATCGAGGTCCGAATGGAATTCTGAGACCGGGAATAGTTTCGTAATGTCATTTAAGACTTGCACGCAAATTTTGGTGTCAATCCGAGTAGTCTAAGTATGATTCGACGCGTTCAGAGCGATTTAGAAATTTGAAGTTCAAAGTTTGATTCAATTTGGTTTTTGAGTGTGATTCTTACTTTTGTTGTTGTTTTACGCGTTTCGAGAGTTCGAGCAAGTACGTATTATGTGTATAGACTTGTTGGAGTTGTTGGACGGGGTCTCGAGGGGCTCGGGTGCATTTCGGACCACCCGGAGTTGAGTTGAAACACACCAGATTTCTGCTTCTGATTTCCTTCTTCGCGAACGCGGTCAGACCCTCGCGTTCGCGATGAAGGATTTGGGGTACTGTGGGCTGGGGAGCTTTTTCCCTTCACGTTTGCATGCGTAGGACCGCGTTCGTGGAGGTCTGGGTCCTCTAGCCTTCACGTTCGCGTGACCTGGCCCGCGTTCGCGTGACCTAACCCGCGTTCGCATAGAAGAGGCTGAGCTGGGTGGCCGTTGTTCGTTCTTTGCGTTCGCGAAGAAGCCCTCGCGTTCACGTAGGGTAGGCCAAGAAATCCTTCGCGTTCGCGTTGCTCCTGTCACGTTCGTGATGGGTAAATTTTTCTGGGCCTGGGCCGTTTGCCCTCGCAATCGCGAGGCCTCTTCCGCGATCGCGAAGAAGGCAGACCTGGGCAGAAACCTTTTTTAAAAACGGGACTTAGGCTATTTTAGCTCATTTCTTCCATTTGTTGGGCGATTCTTGGAGCTCTTAGAGAGAGAATTTCACTTAGCACTTTGAGGTAAGTAATTTCTACACAATGTGAGTTAAATACATAATTTATGGGTAGGTTATAACATATAAATTAGTGAAAATCTTGGGTTTAGGTGAAAACCTAGGTTTTTGATAAAAATGAGATTTAACGACAAAATTTGTTATGGAATTTAGTAAAAATCATATATTTATGTTCCTAAGGTTATGGGTAACAACTTTCTTTAAAAATTTCCGGAATCCGAGCATGTGGGCCCGGGGGTGAATTTTAGGAATCTTGCAATTTAGGTTGGGTAATTACTTAAATGGTGGAATTATGAACGTTTGAGCATAGATTGATTAGTTTATGTAATGTTTGACTAGCTTCGAGTCGTTTGGCGTCAAATTTGGAGGTTTGAGCGCGTTCTTGAATTGGGAAGTAGGCTTTGAGACGAGGTAAGTCTCCTTTCTAACCTTGTAAGAGGGAATTAACCCCATAGGTGAATTAAACAAATGGTTGTACCTAATTGTGGAGGTTACGTACGCACGAGGTGATGAGAGTCCGTACGTAACTACTATTATGCTATTGTCCGGGTAGTTTAGGACTCGTATCATGCTATACTTGGAATGTTTGTGCCCTTACTTGCTAATATAATCGCTTAGTCATGATAGAAATCGATAAAAGAATTGTATAAGGTTAAATTCACTTACTTGAGGGTTTGTATGAGATACTTGACTATAAATGAGAAACTTGTATTTTCTTGAAAATAATTATTATTTGTGGATCGGGTCGAGCACCTCGGTAGTAAATAGATGCATCTATGGTTCACGCCGTTCGACCCTCCGGTAGTGCACAATTTAAATATTTTATTGGATCGGGCCGTACGACCTCGACATAATTGCGCATGTTAATTATTTGGAACTCTCCATGATTTATACTGCTTAAATGCCTTGAAATGTAAACGGTTAAATGATATGACCGAAATTGAAATTTTAAATTTATGAAAGAAGTACTTATCTCTTCCTGTTATTGAACTGTCAGAATTATTTATGATATCTATACTTAGCATAATACTTTAATTATATTATTATTGGCCCTAGTAAGTGTCCAGTCGATCCCTCGTCACTACTTCTTCGAGGTTAGGCGGGATACTTACTGGGTACATATTGTTTATGTACTCATACTACGCTTCTGAACTTAATTGTACATGATCTGAGGCTGGTGCATCTAGTTACCCGCCCGGCGTGCATACCTCATCTTGGACCGAGACTTCACGGTGAGCTGCCTCTTCTGAGCTGTTCAGCAGTATGCCGGAGTTTCTCTTTTGTTTTTATCTGTCTATTCTATTTCAGACAGTAGGATAGTCATCTTTTGTATATTCTACTAGTTGTCCACACACTTGTAACACCAGATCTTGGCACGTATTAGTAGGCTTTGATTTTTGGGTTGTAATTCAATAGTTATAACTGCTTTTAAATATTTCCGTTTGTTTGCCTTAAAAATCCTTTATTTATCAAATGCTTTAAATGTAAGTAAAGCTAAATGTTGGAATTGCTTAATAAACAAAAATGGGAAATCACTAAGTTGTTCACTGTTGGCTTGTCCAGCAACGGTGCTGGATGCCATCACCATCTGACATGGAGTTGGGTCGTGACAATACACCTAGATTTGACGAGCAAAATAGTTCCTCATCTCCGCAGTCACATATATTCACAAAGCGAGTCATCAATAAATATATCGAGAAATACTACCTTGTCGGGTTATGCCGACCTGCTCTTCATCTCCGATGACCTCTCCGGCATTTCTTCGCTGGTGTATAAATCTGCATCATTCTTCTACAAAACTGATCTTATTTGGCTACTCTATGTGGCCGTCTCATCAATGAGCGTAGATTAATAGCCAAGTTGACCTCGCGAACAATTGCTTCGAGAAAGCGATGGATATGTTATCGAAAGTTAAAATTACTATTATTTCAGACAAATAAAGAGAAAAAGTTTCTGTTAATTGCTCGACCACAAACACTTTGGAAAGTATATGATAAACATCTTGCGATTGCTCTATTGAGTCAATTGAAAAACGTGTTCTCCGATGTTGCAGAGAACTATAAAGCTTTAGCCCATTAGTATTTGATGTTTGGAAAAGCAACACTATCAAAAATTAAAGTTTCTGGAGTCAACCCTCCATCTATCCTTGAAGCTTCAACTTCACGAACTCATCATTAAACCAATTCATATATCTTCTTAATTTCAACTTCACTTTTCTCATTTAACTGCTAAATTCAACTTCAACTAGATGTAAAAAGGCTCGATCTTTGTTGAGAGAGGGGTGATTTACCTCATGTTTGACCGGATAGGCCATCAAAGGGAATTTGACAATAATTAAATGAAACAAGACTACCTCATATGTCGAATATTTTATAAAAAAAAACTCCTAAATTAAAAGAAATGGCAAAGAAGGGAATATCGGCTTAGGACTTCAACGACGGACTAAAATAAATTGAAGACCGAAGCTTGGAAAGCAAAGATCGTAGATGTACAAAGGTCTGGGATCTGATGTTTGCACATGAGAACTTCAGGCCTCGGGGTTTGAAGTTTGCTAGCTACAGGCGAACTTCAGATCCGGAAGTCGAAAGTTTTTACTGCTACAGGTGAGCTCCTAGGTCTGAAGTTTAGACTCCAACAAGCCAACTTCATCCAACCAAATGAACATTCTGGAAAACGGGATATCATAAAAAATTATTTAGTGCTTCAAAATTAAACCTGCAAGATGAGAATCATTAGATAAAGCGGTGAAACCAAACATGAATACATATATGATATAGGTATACCATACCGACACAACAAGAATTTAAATTGATGTCCTTAAAATCAATAAAAACAAAAAAGAAGAGCTACTTATCAACTCCATAAAACACAGCCAAACCAAAAATAAGAGTCCAGTAGAACTAAATAATTAATAATATCTCTGAATTAATAAAATTATGAATAATTTAAAGGAAATAACCCTAGTTGCATAAAATGTAGCTCAACCTCTACAATAAAAAATCAAATTACATATGTTAACAGAATCTAAATCTTATGAAAAACGAAGCAAAAATGACATACAACAAGGAGAAAAAAGAAGAAAAAGAAAAACTTCAGACATTTCGCTATGAACTTCAGTCATTTGAGTAGGAATTTTAGATATTTTTAGTGTTAAGGATCGGGAACCCGGGTAGTGCGGAATATAGCCAAACAACGGTATAATGGCAATAACAAAGACAATGGAAGTTGATAACAACGACAATTAAAGTAGATAAAGAAGACACAAATTTAACGTGGTTCGGTCAAAATGACCTACGTCCACAAGCGGAGAGCAACAATTTACTATAACAATAAGAGTACAAAAGAGAGTACAAAATTAGAGTAAACACTCTAATTAATCCCAAATACCCTAAGAGAATAACCTCACAAGATCACTCCAAAGAAAGGGTTCACACAAGTGCTTCCCAACACTAACTCTCATACAAAACACTCTTAATAAAGGAAGAAAGGAAGAAACAAGAAATGAAGACTCAAGTCTTGTTGGTGTGCTTCCAAGTGAGTAGAAAGTCCTCATTATATAGGAAGAGAAAAAAGAAATGCTTGGCCAACAATTGACCACATCCTTTCAAAATACAAGGCCTTAAATAAAAGGCTTCAAATGTGCCAACAAGGCTCACAAATAAAAAGCTTAAAAATAAGGCCACCTTTTACGTGAACTTCACACATTGGGATAGGAACTTCATACATTTTGCTATGATCTTCACTCAGTTGGGTATAATAAACTTAAGATATTTAGGTATAAACTTCAATCATTTGGTTATAAACTTCAGACATTTTGGTATAAACTTCAGTTATCTGGGTATGAAGTATGAACTTCATATATTTGACTATGAACTGATATTTGGGTATGAACTTAAGATATTTGACCATTCAGACATATAGGTCTGAAGTTAGGCGCATCTATTGACGAACTTCAGGTCCGAAGTCTGAAGTTTTTTAATGGATAAAAACAACAACTTCATGAACCCACAGAGTGTGCGGGCAGAAGAGAAAGGCTGTACAACCTGGAATTGTGTATTTTAGCCCAAAAACTTGAGTAAGCTAGACAGAAGATACGTAAATAAAAGCTTAGTTCCACAGTCAAATTAATGAAATATGACACTAGCATTAATTAAAAGGAAGTGACATCAATTAAATTGGTAGATTCAAATCATGGACTGACAAACCAAACTATGGTGGACATGGATCCATTTTCCAAGGATTATCAGGTGAAACCTAGGATTTAGTAGACGAAAAACAACTTTATAGAAAGAGAAAGCAAAAAAAGGGAGAGAAAACAAAGAAAGTAGAATCTGAAGAGTTTTGAAAACTACAGTGTAATCTGGAGAAGAGTAATTGGTAAAATGGTTCAAATTTTTAAGGATGATGACTACATGATTGGAAGGATGGTGAAGCAGAATGAGCAGCGCAAATGACAATATTATTCTTTATTGTCGGAAGTAGTGACAGAGGATGATTGTTCATTGGATCTAAGGAATAGAGGAATGTGTTGGGGACGAAGAGAAGGGTGACAGAGGAGCGTTATGTCAGATCGGAGCAACAGAGATGGTGGGAGATCAGCAATGAAGGTGGTGGAAGTTTGACGGCAGCAATGGAGGAGAGGCACCAGATTTTAGTGACCGTTTTTAGCGGTATAGATGCTTGACGATGGAGGGCAAAGTAGTACTTTTGAATTTATTTTAAGACAAAAACGGGTGTAGATGCAAAATAATTTGAAAATTGGGTACGGCTTAAAGACCACTAAGGCTGTGCATAATATGGTAATTATCGTATTGAAATTGAAAATTTTAGTATATGATATTCTGTATTTTGGTATTTTTTTATGATATTTGGTTTAAGTTTTTAAAATAATTTGGTATCAAGTATGGTATTTGGTATTTAAATAAATAATACCAAAATATCGATATCGTACCGAAATATATACTAAATTACACATTACATATATTATCTATTAGCATACTAAGTTACACAATACTTTTCTTTGGCATTCATATTGAGGTTGGCAGTAAAGCTCATGTACTTCTTTAGGAAAATGGAGGAACAAGATTGGATGAAGATTCTAACTAGAGAATTTGTTGCGCTTCGCGCAATTATAAAAATAAATATTATTTTTAATTTAAATTCTATAGTTGAATAAAATATAGTAGTACATATCAATAATACTCTTCAAATATTTAGTTTTCAATTTTGCGTAAAAACATAATACTTTATGCATCGGACTTCCCTTTACCTTATAGTAATAAATTTTCAAACATAGTTGGCTCTAATCCTGATTAATACACTTCTTTTCAAGGAAATATGTATAATATTCTTTCTATGCCTCTTTTCATATTAGTAGAAAAACATGCTTCGTTCAGTCAAGCACTATCGTCTCATAATCAGTAAAAAATACTACTATTAAATAGTTTCTCATGGTGTATGAGCAAATTGCCAAAAGAATTAGTGAATTGCATACTTACAAACGTCTAGCATCCTAGCAAGCCGTGTGTTTCTTTTATACAAAAATATGAGAAGGCATTTAGATTCACCAGCTCTTCATAGGTGACTCTAAATTTACTTTAGGCTAAGAAAAAAGAACCGAACTAATTGTACATATTTGAGCAAAAAGAAAAAAAAAAAAAGAGTTTTTCCAGTTGTCTATTCCGCTCAATTAGCCATGATTGTCGGATACTTAATTTTCACAAATTAAATAAAAAGGGAGGAAATTTGAAAATGAAAAAGAAGAAGAAGACACAAAACATTAACTCCCCCCCCCCCCCCCCCAAAACTCGTTATTTGTTTTATTATTATAAAGATTTCTTTCTCCAAGTTTTCATTACTAAGATAAATTTTCCTTCTTTCTCGTCTCCTAATTTTTAATGAAATTTTGAAAGCAATATACTGTTATATATAAATGCATACATTCATTCTATACGTCCGCCAACATCTTCTTCTCAACTTTTATCCTCTTCATTTTAATGATCTTAACAAAAACCTTACCTTCCTGTGATGATGTTAATTTCCTCATAATAATATATCTTGCATGATTTAAATGACTATTTGAAACAAAACTATCAAGATATGAGTTAGTGTGTTAGAGAGGTCTGTAGAGAATAAATCTTAGCAATAGAGATGTTACAAGGAAAATATTACAAATCAAATATATGAGAAAAAATAAATATAAAAAGTAGAATAGAAAAGGAAAAAACAAATATAAAAATGTTGCATAACCTTCTATAATATCACTGGAATGAAGGAATAGGCCTCTCAATCAAGTTAACAAAAATTATGTAACGTCTGCTTGCCTTTTTTATATTTAAATATCTTATAAAGATAAAAAAAATTATAATCTTACCTCTTAAATTTTATCTCTCGTGATCTTTCCATATTTGTTGTTATTCGCCCTACAAAATAGAAGAAAAAGCTACAATAAAGATATTCTAAAAGACATTTCGTAGCCTAAATATATATACTGAAATTGTTATCTGCCCTATAAAATCAGATGTAATATATAGAAGAAGAAACGACAAGGAGAAAATCATAGAAGACACTATGTATGAACCTAAAAGGCATCATTCCAATTGCGTGATGGTCCAAGTGGTGGTACCGTCTTCATCATCTTGTTGTTGTTCTCTGCAGAATGTGCTATTTCTATATAGAGACATTCCACTTTTGAGAGCTTTATTATTTCGCTTGCTCAAAATATTACCCCTTACAATACAAACGCAATAGGTAGTCCTCGAGCAATTACATCTTTGGCTGAGTGTGATTGCTAAAATTCAGCATCTCTTATTGATTATTTGAATAAGAGTTTTGCAAACGATGTAAAAATAGTAGTGGAGGTGACGACCAAATTAAATTGCTGAAAAATGAAATGGTTTGAATGTAAAAAAGCTTTAGGATCCTTTTTGTCCCTTCTTCAAGAAACCGTCGCGTTCCTTGTTTCTTCTTCGCAACCGTTGCGTTCCTTCACTAACGTTAACGTAAGTTTTTTAAGGGGTTTTTGTGATGAAATTAACCAAAAAGTAGAAGGAAAAAAAATCAGAAAATGAGAAAAAAGATAAATATGAATTCTACTGTGTAGAGATGCCACATCACCTAAGTTTGGCCCTGCTTTATAATTATATATAGATTCTTATTTTATAGGTTGCCAAGCGAACGGTTTTGGGGTGTTTCTTACTCCGTTACTCTTGTATTGTTGCACATGTTGGATTAGTCCTTGTTATTGTATTGGTGAAAAAAAGATATGACACGTGAAACATCAGTAAGCTGACGAGGCATGACGCGTGGAGCGTCGATATATCGACAAGTGGAATTCTCAATTAAGTGAATTAAGAATGCATGAAAGGTACGGGAGAAACACCCACGGGGTAGCATAAGATAAAAGAACCGAGCCTGACAGTTATCAAAGGAGAAACGAGAACGGAATGAATGGAGACTGCAAAGAATGTAAGATACACGAACCAGAAGTAAATAAGGAAGGGGATTCAGGAGCAAGCATAAGGAATCTTTAGTCATAAATATGCTAGTTACGGTTATCTATAGTAATGGACAATCAATACAATTAATGCCTTTAATTAGTCCAAATTAAGTATAAGAACCGTTATAATTGCATGCTCCTATATAAGGATAATAATTTTATTTGTAAGGACAAGTTACGATTATTACTGAAATACATACTATAATTCTTTACTTTATGCTTGAAAGTTTTTAGCCTTAATTTTGGGGATTGATTGCTAGTCGATTCCTTATTTTTCTTGGCTAATCATCTCCATTGTTTTTTTTTCCTTCTAAGATTATTGGAAAAGTGAAGTAAATTTTGGTTATCAATAACCCGTTTTCTTCTAAATATTGACTTTGACCGAGAATTCTATTTTTGGTTAAACAAATTGGTTCTGTTACCGGAAACCTGATAATCTTTTCACTTTCCAAATTCTGTTTTTTGACAACCAACTATGTCAACTGCTAACGAAAATGGCCAGTTGAACCAACAGGATGGAACTCTATCTCTCCCCTCTCCAACGGGATCCCCTCAACAATCTCGTGAAGGTTCACCTGAGAGGTTTACGTCACACGCTAATGATCAACAGGGGGGACGAACAAACTGTAGAACAAGACGCTCTAAAGCAGTTGATAGCAGATCATGTAAATAATGTTCTTCAAGCCTTTGTTAGAGGATTTCCCAATGCGCCACAAACTCCTCCACCAGCCAATACAGCGACCTTAGAAAACCCACGCTCGGGGCTTGACAATTCTGGAAGTGGAGGAACTCCTAACGAATCTCGTGATGGAGGGTCAAGTACACCAAATAATTCTGATTTACAAAGTTTGGTACTAACTTTGCAGAAATAATTGAAGGAGCAAAATGATCGCATAGAGCAAATATCTGGCGTGCCACCCGTAATCAAATGGGTGGATATTGACAAATATTCATAACAACCCTGGAATCCAAGTGCAGCGCCTTTGCCAATTCCTAAAAAGTTTAAAATGCCTGATATTCCAAAATATGATGGAACAACTGACCCTCGATATCACGTAACTGCGGTCACAACTTGCATGAAAAGCAACAATTTAACCAAGCAAGAAATCGAATCAGTTTTGGTTAAAATATTTGGTGAAACACTCACGAAAGGAGCGTTAACATGGTATTCTCTTTTACCTGAAAACTCTATTGATTCTTTTGCTGAGCTTGCAGATTCATTTATCAAAGCACATTCGGAAGCTTAGAAGGTTAAAAAAAGGATGGAAGACATCTTTAAAGTAAAATAGGGGAATACAAAATTTTTTACTCAGGGAATTCGTAGATAGATTCTAGATGGAGAGGGTGATGTTTCCTCGGGTACTTGATAACTGGGCAGTTATGGCATTAGCGAGCAATTTAAACGAGAAAAGTTCAGAAGCCATGAGAATACTGAAGGAAAGTTTGCGAGAATTCCCAGCAATAACTTGGAACGATATGTACAACAGATACAGTACAAATTTGCGGATAGAGGAAGATACCGATGAAAGAACAAGATTGAGACGTTCGGAATCATAAAAAGGACCGAAAAAAAATAGGTACGAATCTTACATGAGACCTGTTGGGTGAGACCCTCGATCTAAACAAGAAAACACACGATTCGACTCAAGATCGAGGCAAAAAGATGCCAGTTCCTCATCTAAGTTCAGAAAGGAACGGGATACACGAGGAAACGATTCCAGTACACATGCGAGGATAGGAGATTACAGCTTTAATGTCAGCATCTCTGAGTTAGTAGCTATTTTAAGAGATATGGGAGATAAGGTGCGGTGGCCTAGAGAAATGAGATCAGATCCAAGCAAAAGGAATCCAGATTTCTGGTGTGAGTTTCATAACGATCAAGGCCATAGAACAACAGATTGTAGATTACTGTAGGGAGAAGTCGAGCATTTGTTGAAGCAAGGTTATCTAATTGACCTGTTCAGTGAAAAAGGATGACAATCATATATGAAGAACAGACAGGAACCCCCGAAACCTCCATCACCAAAAAGAACAGCCAATGTAATAACTGGGGAGATGAGGTCAATGGTGTAACTTATACAACTGCAAAAAAGACGTCAAAAAGTCACGGTTACTCATGGAAAACGAGTTTGCCAAGTCTTGGATGTAGACAGTATAACATTTGATGATGAAAATGTGGACGGCTTGATGATTCCTCACAACGATGCACTGGTAATATCTTTACTTGTACACAATACTAACGTAAAATGAGTTTTGATTGATCCAGGTAGTTCAGTGAACATCATTTTACTAAGGGTGGTGAACGAAATGCAATCTAATGACAAGGAGATACCAAAGGCACGATCCCTGTCCGAGTTTGATAATTCAAGTGTTATCATAAAAGGGGAAGTTTTGCTCACCACGTTTGCAAAAGCAGTTGTTAAGGATACGAAGTTCCATGTAATAGACGCAGACATGGCATATAATATAATTTTGGGAAGACCATGGATTCATGATATGGATGTCGTCCCATCCACATTACATCAAATTATCAAATTTCCTTCACAGTGGGGAATCCGTCAAATCCGTGGAGATCATCAAGCTTCAAGAAGTATCAACTCGGTGGTAGTTTCAAGCATGGTAACCAATGATGCAGACGCAAAATAGCAACTACAGAACTCGATTGAGGATATTGTGCAAAGACCTCAACTGAAGGCATACCAGGACCGACTGACGTTGATTTGAGACCTGATGTTATTCACGAGCCAGAAGAAAATGAAAATATTAAGACAACTGTTGAAGAACTCGAAGCTATAGTTCTATTTACACACTAGCCAGACAGAAAAGTTTACGCCGGAGCAAATTTAAGCCTAGAAATGAAATGTAAGTTAATTGAATTTTCACAAGCTAACGCAGATTGCTTTGCTTGGTCGCATTCATATATGACAGGTATACCACCGGAGTTAATGACTCACAAATTGAATGAGAACCCATCATATCCATCTGTCAAACAGAAGAAGAGGAAGCAAGGATCCTTCAAAAATCAAGTAATCCAAGATGAGGTACAAAAGCTTATGAAAATTGGATTGATACGAGAGGTAAAGTACCCTAACTGGTTAGCTAATACCGTGGTAGTTCCTAAAAATAATGGAAAATGGCAAGTTTGTGTAGATTATACCGATCTAAATAAAGCTTGCCCTAAAGATTCATTTCCTTTGCCGCATATAGATCAACTAATCGATTCTACCGCAGGACATGAACTTTTGAGTTTTTTAAATGCATATTCAGGATATAACCAAATAAAAATGGACCCCCTAGATAAACAAAAAACTTTGTTTGTCACAGACAGGGGGACTTACTGTTATAAAGTCATTCCCTTTGGTTTAAAAAATGTTGGAGCCACGTATCAAAGGTTGGTGACTAAATTTCAAGAACATATAGGAAAAACTGTGGAAGTATACATTGACGATATACTAGTCAAGTCAGCACAGGCGGGAGATCATTTTCAACACTTGTCAGACACTTTCAAGATTCTCCGCAAATATAATATGAAGCTAAATCCAGAAAAGTGCTCTTTTGGCATGCCTTCAGGTAAGTTTTTAGGCTTTCTCATTTCTAATAGGGGTATTGAAGTGAATCCTGCACAAATCAAAGCTATCGAGTAAATACCAGATATACTCATGAGCAAAAAATAAGTGCAGAGATTAACAGGAAGAATAGCTGCCCTGGGAGGTTTATATCAAAGTCATCAGAAAAGAGTTTTACATTCTTTTCAGTATTGAAAAAGCAGAATCAGTTTGAATGGACTACAAATACCAACAAGCCCTCAAGGACCTAAAATCATATCTGTCAAATCCGCTTTTGCTATCCAAACTAAAAGACGGTGAAAGGCTTCTTATTTATCTTGTTGTGTCAGAAGTAGCGGTAAGTGTGATGTTGGTACGAGAAGATAAAGGTAAACAATACCCAATTTATTATGTTAGTAAATCTTTGCTAGATGTTGAGACACAATATCTCCATTTAGAAAAGCTTGCTTTAGCGTTAATTATGGCATCTAGGAAGTTAACACCTTATTTCCAATGTCATCCTATTTCTGTAATAACTGTTTCCCCCTGAGGAATATATTGCATAAACAGGAATTATCAGGTAGATTAGCTAAATGGGCAATAGAACTCATATCAACCAAAACTGCAATAAAATCGCAGGTTTTAGCAGATTTGGTAGCAGATTTCAGCACGAATTTAGTTCCTGAAGTAGAAAAGAAACTACGGGTATTCACCGGATCTAATTCGGGGACTTGGACTTTATTTACCGATGGTTCTTCTAACATTAAAGAATCAGATTTAGGAATTGTTCTAATTCCACCTTCAGGGGAAGTCATAAGACAAGCAATAAAATATTATCCAATCACTAGCAATGAGGCAAAGTACGAAGCTGTGATTGCAGGTTTGGAACTGGCACAAGAACTTGGTATAGAGCAGATTGTGATCAAAAGTGACTCGCAGTTGGTGGTTACCCAGACGCAAGGGGACTTACATGGCAAGAGAAACGTGAATACAACAATACCTGGAAAAAGTACGGGAATTACTTAGATAATTTCAGTCGTGGAAGGCCGTGCAGATACCCAGGGAAGAGAATGCAGAAGCAGATGCATTGGCAAATCTCTTGTCTATCACGGATGTAACAAATGTAAAAAATGTTATCGTGATACATTTGTTTCATTTGGCACTTGACCATGACAAGAGCGAGGTAAATTTTAATAATCTAACTTGGGATTGGAGGAAAGATTTTGTGAACTTTTTGTAGTATGGAATCTTACCCGAGGACAAGAAGAAGTCACAATTGCTTCGCCACAAAGCTGCCTGATATTGCTTAATTCGTGGAAATTTATATCGAAAGATGTTTGGCGGACCTTTAGAACGGTGCCTCGGCCCATCACAAATGGAGTATGTGATGAGGGAAGTACATGAGGGGCACTGTGGCAATCACGCCGGGGGAAGATCATTGGTAAAGACATTAATACGAGCAGGGTATTATTGGCCAAAAATGAAAGAAGAAGCAAATAGTTTTGTAGCCAGGTGCGATAAATGCCAACAATATGCCAATAACATGCACCTCCCAACAGAACTGTTACATTCAGTTATTTCACCATGGCCTTTCATGAAGTGGGGCATGTATATCGTAGGCTCGTTGCCTCAAGCTAAGGTAAAGGTACGGTTTCTGTTAGTTTTAACAGATTATTTTTCAAAATGGGTAGAGGCAAGAGCATTTAAACAGGTGCGAGAAAAAAAAGTCAGGGATTTTATTTGACGAAACATTATCTGCCCTTTTGGAGTTCCAAAGGAAATCGTGTGTGATAATGGCCCGCATTTTATAGGCGCTAAAATCACAGAATTCTTTAAAAGTTAGTAGATTAGACGGATTACATCCGCATCTTACCACCCTGCAACTAACGAACAAGTTGAATCAACAAACAAAAATATCATTAAAAACTTGAAGAAGAGATTAGAGGAATCAAAAAGCAAATGACCAGAAGTGTTACCGGGGGTGTTTTGGGCTTATCGAACGACAGCCAAAACAAGTACGAGTAAGACTCCATTCTCACTTGTATATGGTGCAGAAGCTTTAATTCCAGTAGAGATAGGTGAACCCAAGTACGAGATAAACACATACTACTGAGGAAGCAAATAAAGAGGAGATGCGAGTAAATTTGGATCTATCAGAAGAAAGGAGAGAAGCAGCATTAATTCCAATGGTGGCTCAAAAATAGATGATTGAGCGATATTATAACAGAAAAGTGTTGGTTCCCCAAGTACAAGCAAGTATACGTGGCCATCAAGTAATATAGTGACTTGAAAGTCGGATGTCGAACCCATAGAGACTTAGATTAATTCTTAACTAAGCAAACTAAAATTAATTTACTATCCAATATAATCAAAGGTTTGGTTTTTCTATTACAACTACTATTGCAAAATTTAAACACATAACCAAGGGAGATATAAGCTTCAGAGTTGTGGTCGGTTTATCAATCCTATTGAATTCGTAATTACACCTGTTAATCCGAATTATCTATGGTTGCTAGTTGACCGGATCGTTTATATAAATAGCATGTTTTCACAATATTATCTGTCTATCCACAATATATCAATCCTATGTTCCTATGGTATTGAATCTATCATGTACGAATATAATACGGTATTCAACTAAGCAGGACTGTTAGGTATATTCCTATCCTAACCGCAAAATCTTTCCCCGAGCCACGGGTTCATAAACAATCTCTCTCTAATTCTACTCTTATTTAAACACGGCTTTCCCAATCATAGCATAGATAGTAAATAGAACTCAACTGCTGGCCAAACAATTAAGCAATTATGCACATAATTAGAGAAACAACCAAAGATGATAACTTGAATTAACGGTAATGTAATTAATAAACTTCAATATCCATGACAATCACAACCCTAGAACGTGAAGTTTAGCTTCACATAGACATGGTAGCAAAACAATAATTCATCCAAAGAAACGTAAAGATTACTAAATTTGATGGAAGAAAGATGAAATCTGATGAATTCCGGCCTCCACGGCGACTCCGTGCTCTCCCTTGGTCCAAAGTATGTTCTATCCTCTCAAAAATAGGTTTAGAATCCCTTTTATACATGTTGGGCACGTGTAGGGTTGAAATCCTCAAGTCCCAGCCGAATTAGGACAAAATCCACCTTTGGCATTTCGCTTGGTGCCTGGCGCCAACATGGACAACAAACTTTTTGGTCTTCTGTCATTGGCGTTTTGGTTGGTTCCTAGCGCCAACCTAGGCACCAAACTTATACTTCCTCCAAATTCTTCCCTTTTTGACGTCAATTTGCATGCAAACTCCCCAAATTACTTCCAATTGACTCCTACACATATAAATAATATTATTAAGCTCAAGTCACAAATATTCACACAAAAATTAACTAGATCGAGGTATAATACAAGGCAAATTACATGCAAAATATATGGATTTTTAGCCAAACATCACTACCCCACACTTAAGCTCTTGCTCGTCCCCGAGCAACCAACAATTCACTCTATCTTTGAGCACTTTATAATTACACATTTGAAACACACTAGACCAAAGACCACGGTTGATAGCAACAATAAAACTTTAGCATATGCAATCACTTACACTTCCCTTTTCTTTTGCCATTCTTCAAAAATATTCACAATAAAGACGACATGATTATAACAATCCTAGCCTCTAAAATTGACTCAGTATCACAATGCACTCATGGCTTGAACACCCAACATCATAGAGAAGTCTAATAATATGACCTATCCCTCGTGAAACCATGTGCCCTCACAACAAGAACAAAAGAGTAAGTTGAATCTACACATTCAAATCAAATTCTCAAATATATTTTAAGGACTCATATATATCAAAGAAAATCGCTCACTCTCACAAAAGAAGTCACATGCATGCAATTGGTACCATAGGCTTGCCCTTAATGTAATCTCTACTAATGTAGGATCACTCGATCTACTTTTTTATGGTTGTAATGTGGGCTAAGGGACGGGTAGGATATATTTAGGAATAGTGACTAATCCCCCCCCCCCAAGCACTTTAACATATCTCATAATCAACTGTAAGTGCAAATTCTTCAATCCCAACTTCAATTTCACAGCTAAAATCATCCCTAACAATGTTCCCTCTTTCTTTAGGCACTACTTTACTTTATACCCACTAGCAAGAACAAGAAATTAATTTATTCACCTAAATTTTTCCCTTCTCTTTTTTCAGATTTTTGTTCTTTACAATTTTCGTTAGTGGTGTCTTATTTTACAAAACAAGTGCACCGTTCTTCCTTTCATTGGTTCTACTCGAAAGTCACCCAAATTCCCTCCTTACTTACTTTAGTGCTCATTTCATAATTAAAGTGCTTTAAGAGGTAAATGGATCAAAACAACGTCAATTAAGAATAAAAAAGGTATAGACTTGTAATGTGGGTGCCAAATAAAAGTCTATCGGCTCAAAATGGTTAACTAGGGATATATTTTATTTGTGATAGCAATAAATCTCGAAAAAATCAAAGAAAGCCTAAAATTATTTTTCAAACCGAGCCCCACTTAAACATTCGCTTTGACTCACATACAGGGCAAGTTCTAGACACAAGTACAATGACATGGACTACACAAAGTTCTCACTTCACACGTGGCACATGACTCACTAAGGACGGTCTCATTCAGACACTCAAACTAATGCAAGTATTTACAGAGCCACAAAATATTAAGCATTAAGCACAAAGTGAACATAAGTCAAGAATACGAGACATAGGCGTCGCGAGACATGCAATCCAATTTATAATGTCATCATGATCAATTTCAAAATATAGGAAAGATACTACACATGCCAAAGCCTAAATATGCTATTATTAAACAAGTCAAGGGCGCCTATGAATCTCATCATTCCTCCTCTATTTTTTCCTAAGTCCTGCTCTAAGAAAATAAATAAAAAACTACTACTCGGTTCAAACTATTTCCCATGAAAAAGAACCGAAGCACAAAAAAAAACTATGGGGGATTATTACTACCTAAAGGAAACTAAAAGCCATATTTTTTAAATTTTTTGTTTAGACTTTAATCCCTCAAGAAAAGTGTCTAGGAGATCCATCATCGGGAAAAGTCCAATTTTTCTACTTTTTTCCGATTTTTCTTTATTTACAAAAAGCAAAAAATTTAAGCTACTAAAATACTACACAACTACAAAAACAAAAATAAGAAGCTAAAATCAAAATAAGAAGTTAATATTTTTACTAACATACTACTACTAATTATCTAGAGAAATTACCCTACCCCCACACTTATAAGAGTGCAGTGTCCGCAATGCACAAATAAAACAAATAACAAGGGTGGACAAGAAACTCCCTGAACGGCCAAAGGCCGAAGCAATAGTGGCTCATGGGGTACTCAGACTTCTAGCGGGCACCCCACACTTAGTTCCAACCATCTAACTTGATTTTGTACTCTTCCAATGGCTTTGCTTCCTATGCTTGTAATCCTATAAAATAAAACAACACTACAAAAATAAAATAAAATAAAATAAAGCAGTAAAGTTGGGTTGCCTCCCAACAAGCACCTGATTTAACGTTGCGGCACGACTTGAACCACTTTTACCTCCACCTCGAACTTATGAATTGAGCCCCAATTTTGCTTCAAGCTTTTTGCTATGCTCGCGGGATGGTGGGACAAATATAATTGGGCCAAGTAACCAATTTCGCATTCTACACTTCTTGGCCTTCGGGTGAGGTATGTAATTCTTTCTCTTTGGCACAATAAATTCCAGAATGTAAGCACCTTGTTCCTCGTCCGTTGGCTCCTCCAAAGGCTCGAATGACTCAATTCCCATATCATCATCCAAACACAATATCGAAAAATACATGGATTGAGGACCAATACGCTCCAACTCTAGATCAGCGTCACTATTTACATCCTCATATGTACACACACTAGAGTCTTCAAATATAACATTATCTACTTCCTCACAGGACTCTAGTGTGCTTTCCTCAACATGGACATCATCAATAAAAGTATGGTCAAATGATTGACTCTCCACTTTTAGCTCCTCAATTTGGCGTATAAGCTCATTTTCAGTCTTACACAACTCAGAACTATTTTGTTGGGTGTTAGATGCAATAACCTTTGCATTCAATTGAGCTTCCAAGTCGTGAATAGCAGTGCCAAATTTTTCGATCTCTTGTCCCAGTTCAGCTCTTCCTTCTATTAAGTCTTTTATCCCATCTATAATTTTCTCATGTTGAGTTTCATATATTTCTAATCGTTCAGCTTGTTCCATTAGCCAAGTTTGGCTCAAAATCTCCTCTTCTTCAAAATTTTCCTCTTGCTGAAACTCACTCTCTTCTCCAGTTTTAAGCTCTTCCTAACTAACAACTAAGGTTGCAGCTTGTTTATTATCGAATGTTTCAACCCACTTCTACTATGGCCTCCATTCTCTTCATAGTGGCCTTGAGATTTTTCATCTCTTTTCGACGTTCATGAGTTTGCTCCATTAAAATTTTAGTTTGTTCCATTATTTGCTGCGACAGGTCCGTAGTCTAAGCATCATATTCTACATTCTCCACTTTGTTCCTATCAAACTCACAAAAGTTATTAGAAACATAACAATAAGGGCTCGAAGAAGGATAAAAAAGAATTAGGACAGTCATCGCAATGGACACCTTGACCCCCACACATATTACAAATATTCCACTCATAAGATTGAGATGGCACACCGAACTCGCTCTCGGGAATATTTTGACAATTTTGCTATCAGTGGAGTCCTCCACAATATGGACAAGGATCATCATAGTAAGAATAACCATCATTCGAACAATTTTCATTCCAAAATGCCATGTGAAAATAAGTTTAAAAAAATACTAACTAAATAAGAAAATTAAAAACTTGAACAAAAATCAACTAAAAGCTAAATTTAGATAAACAATCAATAACTAAGTCCCCGGCAACGGCGCCAAAAACTTGTTGGTTCCCCAAGTAAACGCAAGTATACGTGGCCGTCAAGTAATAAAGTGACTCGAAAGTTGGATGTCGAACCCACAGATACTTAGATTAATTGTTAACTAAGCAAACTAAAATCAATTTACTGTCCAAGTTAATCAAAGGTTTGGTTTTTCTATTATAACTACTATTGCGAAATTTAAACACGTAACCAAGAGAGATATAGATTCCGGGGTTATGGTTGATTTATCAATCCCATTGAATTTGTAATTACACCTGTTAATACAAATTATCTATGGTTGCTAGTTGACCGGATCGTTTATATAAATAGCATGTTTCCACAATACTATATGTCTATCCACAATATATCAATCCTATATTCCTATGGTATTGAATCTATCATGAACGAATATAATACAGTATTCAACTAAGCAAGAATGTTAGGTATATTTCTATCCTAATCGCGAAATATTTCCCCAAGCCACGGGTTCAGAAACAAGCTCTCTCTAATTCTACTCTAATTTAAACACTGCTTTCCCAAGCATAGCATAGATAGTAAATAGAACTCAACTACTGGCCAAATAATTAAGCAATTATGCACAAAATTAGAGAAACAACCAAAGATGATAACTTGAATTAACAGTAATGTAATTAATAAACTTCAATATCCATGACAACTACAACCCTAGAATGCGAAGTTTAGCTCCACATAGACATGATAGCAAAACAATAATTCATCCAAAGAAACATAAATATTACTAAGTTTGATGAAAGAAAGATGAAATCTGATGAATTTCGGCCTCCACGGCGGCTCTGTGCTCTCCCTTGGTCCAAAGTATGTTCGATACTCTCAAAAATAGGTTTAGAACCCTTTTTATACATGTTGGGGACGTGTAGGGTTGAAATCCCCAAGTCCCAGCCGAATTAGGACAAAATCCGCCCTTTGGCGTCTCGCTTGGAGCCTGGCGCTAACCTGGAAAATAAACTTTTTGGTCTTCTGTCATTGGAATTTTGGTTGGTGCCTAGCGCCAACCTGGGCACCAAACTTATACTTCCTCCAAATTCTTCCCTTTTTGACATCAATTTGCATGCAAACTCCCCAAATCACTTCTAATTGACTCCTACACATATAAATAATATTATTAAGCGCGAGTCACAAATATTCACATAAAAATTAATTAGATCGAGGTATAATGCAAAGCAAATTACATGCAAAAATATGGATTTTTAGCCAAACATTAGAAAGCTAATTTGAGATACTTCAAGATTGGGGACTTTGTCCTCAAAAGGTGTTCCGATTGACAAAAGCGGCCAACACGGGAAAGTTGAGTCCAAATTGGGAAGGCCCTTATAGGGTTCGAGGCATCGCTGGAAAGGGAGCATACGAGTTGAAAACCATGGATAGTAAGGTACTACCATCAAACTGGAACGCAGTTCATTTGAAGAAGTATTACTTCTAAACAAGGAAAGTACTCATGGACAGGTATCACGCAGGTTCAATTTTGTTTTGTTCTTTTGAATTTTACTAACCATTTTAGATGATAGGCAAAAAGTTAGCCCATACCAAATGATGATATTAAACCCGAAAGGCACACGGAATACTGAATTATTTCGGTCTAGGTTGCAACCTTTCTAATGGAAAAAGGGTTATGCAGTCATCATCTAAATAAATATCTCCGAGTCCCGTTCGTATTTTCCTTTTCAGGAATGGACCAAAAGGAAGGAGTAATCCAGTGTTCGAGATTTCATGCTTCAAAGCTCCAACACTAGGAGGACTATGCATATAGAAGAAAGCAAAAGAACCAAAAAGGCATACTTCAGTTCAGCCTGAATCAAAAACTTTGAAGAAACATACAAGAGACCTACCTCTTGAATTTTTCAAAGGAGTATGAACTAGCGAAAAGGATGCAATATATTACATATTCCTACGAGTTTTAGATATTACATATTCCTACGAGTTTCAGGTTAATCCCAAAATTTAGTCACGGGATAATAGGCCCGATTTTGTATTTTAAAATCTGCTACAAGAAAAGTAGTTATGAAAGTGTTGTACGAGCAATCATGAAAATGATGTACGAAATTTATTTAAAAGTTTAAAACATAAAACTTCCTTAAATTATTTCTTTCCATGTCTACTTCATGTTTCATATATTTGCACTAATATGAAGATGAGACGTCATCTTCATCAGTGTCGTTAATATAAAAGGGTCCTCTTTTATAAAAACCCGTGTTAATCAAAGTCACGGATTGTTAAGGCATTTTTAAATGCGAGGAAAAAGCTCAAATGTCAAAAAAAAACAAAGAGCATAATATGTGGCAAAAGCAGCCAAAACATTTATATATATTAAACCTTGAAAAAACAGGGGTACTAATTTGTCATTAAATTCCAAAAAGGAGACAGGGGTAACTAAAAACAAACCTTCCAAAAATGTTGTTAAGCTAAGGGAAAAACAAAATAAGGAAGTTCCAAATAAAAGTTAACAAAAAACAGGGGAAAGGAGAAAACTAAAGAGTATCATCAGCGGGAGCATCATCAACGGGAGAAGAAGGGTTAACTTGGGAAGAAGAGGCTTGAACATCAGCCCTACTTGGAAAAATTCCATCTCCATCACCCTTGGAACCTTCGTCTTCAGGTGAGGAAAATATTTGATGTTGCTGAGTTTTATCAATGGCTTCTTTAGCCCTAGCAATCTCAGCATTGAGGTCAAAACTCTCCTGGTTGGCTTCAATTAGAGTCTCGAGGCCAGTGTTCAAGAAGGCGCAGCTCACATCCAATTATAACTTATCCTCGAGAGCCTCATAATCCTTCTCCCACTGGTAAATCTCAGCTCTCAACTCTTCTTTCTCTGCTTCCGAGGCATCAAAAGCTGACTTCAAAGGAGCGAAAGAACTTTCCAAGAACTGAATTTTATTTGTAAAGGTGCGGAGATCTTCCTGAGCTTGGATACGTGTCTGAACCACTCTCCCGCGTAAACCTCTTTTTGATTGAGGAGTTCTTTCAAATTCCTTATCTCTTCAGTTGCCTTGGAAAGTTGTTTAGCAAAAGAGGATTCCAGTATATCCCTGTCCTTTCCAACCTGACTGGAAGAGGCTTTTTCAACCGCTAACTCAACAGAAACCATCCTCATTTGACGCTCCAAAGCATTCTTCTCTTCTGCAAGAACTTCCTTTTCCAGTTGAAGACCTTCGAATTGTTCCTTCCAGTTGTCAGCCTCAGTGCGCAATTTTATAACTTGCTGGTCCACTTGAGAAACTTTTTTCATAAGCTCTGTACCAAATAAATTAATCTATAAAAAAGGTAAATGAGGAAGAGTTATGAATGAGGAAGAAAGAAGAAAAGAAATATAATTAAGATCGAACCTTCAAAAAAGAATGAACAACGTCATTCATTAAAGTCAGTGAGCTATGACTTTCTAACTTCTTCTTCTCCACGGGGCCTATCAGTGGCTTCAGCCATACGTCAGCTTGACCAGATTTTCTCAATAAGTTCCCACCTTCAGGGACCTCAATTACAACTCTTTTCATCTCCCTCCTACTGCTAAAAGGTTCAGCCTCTACATGAGAAGTAGCCATAGGAGTAACAACCAGAGTAACATCAGGTAAAGACACTGGGGGGTTGATGGTAGATGAAGCTGGAAGGAAAGCAAGATGCAATTCTTCAGAAATAGGACCGAAATCTTCTTTACTCTTGAAGCCTTGAGCGAACAATCTATCAACGGAACTTGGTTGATGATCAACAACATCTTGATCAGAAATCACTATAGGAATGTTCTCTGGCTCATCTATGAGTCTGAAAGGAATTGCACTTGAGGGAAGTTCATGAGAGGGAGCAGTTGCATCATCAAAAACCACACGTCTCCTGACGCGTAGCTTTCTCACCAAAGATCCTTCCTCTGTTTCTTCTTCATCATTAGATCCATGGGCTTTGTCAGTTTTCCTTTTGGAAGAAGAAGCACTCAAAATCCGTTCCTGATCCAAACTCACGGAAAGTCTGGTTGATGGAATAAATGCGGGACTAATGCCATGAATAGCAAATCATATCAAAAAGAAAATGGAAGGATGAGAAATTCTTGTATAAACAAGTAAGAGGAAAAGAAGAACTATGAAGGTAAAAAGTACCGCGTGTCTTCACTTTCCAACCAAATTTTTGAGAAAGGAATTTCCAAGATCTTTTGTCCATAGGGGCAGCAGTTAGCATCTTTTCTACCCAAGCACAAAATTCAGGAATTTCATCAAAGACTTCCATGGTTGCTGAAAAACGGCCAAGAGAGAAAAAACTCCTTCATGAAACAACTTGGGGGAGTAATGATGAAGCAAGTGCCGAAAGATAAAGGGACAAAAACCTGATCCGATAAATAACAAAGGCATGCAACAGTCCTCCACACAATGGGGCCAATCTGGCCGAGACACACGTTGAAGTAACAACAAAACTCAATGATTATTGAATCAATAGGAGGCTTGAACTCCAAAGTAAAAGGGTAGGTATAAACAAAAGAGTAACTGGCAAGATAAGAGGTGATTCTCTGGTTGGCACCAGGGACTAAAACTGGGAAATCCGATTTCTAATGACACTCTCGTCAAACCAAGCAAAGAAGACCGATAGTGATTAAACTCGGGTAAAGTTTAGAAGGATTGAGGAAAGCTATAGAAGAAACTTGATTTCTCATAGTTTCACGATCAATTACAAAAAAAAATTCTTGAGAAACAATTTCTGCAACTATAGGTTCACGCACAGGTTCATTTAAATCTTTATTCCTAGAAGATCTGGGGGTTAAAGGGGCCTTAGGATTAGAAGAAGATGGCCTAGCAGAATTACTTTGAGAAGAGGAACCACGGTTAGATAATGAACCAAGGCTACGAAGTCTACCAATTCTCTTACTTCTAGTAGGGGCAGTAGAAGGAGCAAGTTCCTCAACAATCACAACTTTGCGAGGATCTCGCGGTGTCGAAGACATGATTATCCAAGGAAATACAGAAGAAAAGATGCAGAAATACAAAGAAAGAGTAATGTAATGGATGCTGAAGAAGGAAGACTCCAAGAAATAAAAAAGAATGAAGAATTTATAAGAAGACACAACTGTCGTTAAAATTGGTCATTATGAAGCGTCTTAATGGAACCGTCACTTCGTGACTGGCACAGCCACAGGAAAAGAACCCTAAAAGGCGATGAGAAACTATAGAGCCAATTGTAAGAAGACACATGGCTTGGGAATTAAATAGATGTGAAAAACGATACATCATTTCTGAAAAAGACATGATGGTACTCTAGAAACGGTGGCAAGGAATTTCCGCCATAAAAACTTATCACTTCCCGAATATTCAGTTGAGAATATTCAGAAAGTGGGGGGGGGGGGGGACTATCTGTATTGGTGGAAAAAAGACATGACACGTGGAACATCAGTAAACTGACGAGGCATGATGCATGAGGTGTCGATATAGAGATAAGTGGCATTCTCAATTAACTGAATTAAGAATGCATGGAAGGTACGGGAGAAACACCCACGGGGTAGCATAAGAGAAAAGAACTGAGCCTAACAGTTACCAAAGGAGAAATGGGAACGAAATGAATGAAGACTGCAAAGAAGGAAAGATACACGAACCAGAAGTAAATAAGGAAGGGGATTCAGGAGCAGTTATAAGGAATCTTTAGTCATAAATATGCCAGTTATGGTTATCTATAGTAATGGACAATCAATACAATTAATGCCCTTAATTAGTCCAAATTAAGTATGAGAACCGTTATGATTGCATGCTCCTATATAAGGATAAGAATTTCATTTGTAATGACAAGTTATGATTATTACTGAAATACATACTATAATTCTTTATTTTATGCTTGAAAGTTTTCGGCCTTAATTTTGGGGATTGATTGCTAGTCCATTCCTTATTTTTATCGGCTAATCATCTCCATCACTTTTTTCTTTTTTTCCCCTAAGATTATTGGGAAAGTGAAGTAAATTTTAGTTATCAGTAACCCGTTTTCTTCTAAATATTGACTTTGACCAAGAAGTCTATTTTTGGTTAAACAGTTGTATTCTTTAACTTCAACAATTAACTCTAAGCAAGTAACATGATACTTCCAATGATTAATGATAAAATATATTCATTTATGTGCCTTTTTCTCTTAGTTGAAGTTAAGAACTCGTCAATTTCTGTTGATAATGGTTTGAGTAGAAGCAGAAATTCTTTTTGAGAAGTAAAAAAGTTTCTTCTTCCCAAAAGTACTTCTTTACAAAGCATCTTGATTGATGTCATTTATTATCATTATCACAAACCATAGCCCTGAACATAGATAAGTTTGGCACTAAATTATCATTTTTATAATGAACTACATAATACACTATCCTAAAACTATAACCCTGATATTTTAATATCAACTACTAATAACACAATTACTGGCCACTATAATTCATCAAACTGTAATAATATTACAAGATCCATCAATCCAAAAAAATGATGGTAATTAGCTAGTGGTTAGTTGGGTCATAATAGATGGTGAAATTAATTATAAAATACAAAAGTTTAGGGTAATTTTTAAAATTGTTAAAAATCCAACAGTGATATTTTGGGCCAAAAACAGGTCTAGAGCTAGTTTTGGGATTTGAGAATTTCGTTTTCAAAATCTGCCAAAATTTGGATAAAATCTATAAACAAACATGTTTTGCCAAAAATATTTTGGAAAAAACTTGATAAAATCTATGCCCAAACGGGGGTTGGTAAAATGTATTCATTTATGTACCTTTTTTCTTTTAGTTGATACTTGATGGCTTTGGACAAAGATTTTGTCAACAGTCAGGTGAGTTTAGAATATTTTCATTGAGTACTATGTCTCTATGCACTAGTTAATATTCAAGACGAATAAATCAAAATTACCGAACCGAATAAACCGAAATTGGAAGTAGAAAAGACAAATCATACCGAATATAATTAGGTATGATATTGGAATAGCATTTTAAGAAATCAAATATCAAAAACACTGAACCAAAATGATTAAATACCGTACCGTACCGACCGATGAACACCCCTAAAGACCACTGCACAAAGTGGCTCTCCCATATAATTTTTACATTAAGATGTGATCTGCATTTTAACTATGTTTAATGGTCTGCCCAAAATTAGTTATGTTGTTTGTATACGGGTAAAACCGAGCCCTTTGGACGCCTCGGTTCCCGATGAAGTAAATGGAGCAGAGATGTGACTGTAAGGAATTGGAATCGGGGCAATGAGCCCCTCAAGTCGGGGTCCGGGCAAAACACCTGCCCTCGGAAGAATTGGGGTCACGTCCCCCAGGTTTGATTCGAACCCTGAAACTTCGGAGAGCATTACCAGATAATCGAGCACGATAAATAAAAAGTCGTGATATCAGTGCCCAGCCAGATGTTATAGCATGAATCTCGGCACGTATCGGTAGAAAATCAGTGATTAGTAAAACGGAAGATTTTTACCTCTTTTGAAATTATACTTAGGGTAAAACTCCCCTACTATATAAAGGGGAGTCTAACTATTCATTAGCCATCATTGTAACACACATATCAAGGCAATATACTCTTATTTTCTCTTTTAATTTAAAGTTCTTACTTTTGTTCATCAGTTTTTCATTATCGTGAGCCCAGGATCGAAGGTAGGCGTTTCATTAAAGTTGTTATTGAGTCCAGGATCACTCCCCTTATTTTGTTTGACAATTTATTATGTCCTTTATCTGTTTAATCTAACGCAATTTATCATTTGTATTGAATTAATCTGCACTTCCTTAAAACCATATATAAATTTAATTATTATCCGTTTTTAAGGGTAAACAGTTTGGCGCCCACCGTGGGCTAAAGATAATAGTGGCAATTTGATACAAATTTACATAACACACTCTATTTTACACTTGCTCTTTGAGTTCCTAATTTCAGGTTAAATTAAAAATGTCAAATCCCAATCTGCCCATTTGAGCGTTGATGTTGAATCCGGCCACCATGGCGAGAACAACAATGTGGTGCCTAGAAACGAGGTGCCCCTTGTTGACCCCAACGGAGTTCCAGCCACAGACCCGATCGATGCTAACTCACATGTGGCTATCGAAGCAAACCTGCCAACCGACCCTGAAAACAGCATTCGTGGGGGTGCCCGATCGATAGCCCGGAGTACACACGACGGTGAAGGCAATGGGATGAACTTGCGGGTGATCTTCGAAATGTTACAGGCTCAAGAAGCAGTGATAGCCCAGTTGCTGAACCAGAGCCGCGCCCCCAGCAGAGTTGAGCTCGAACCGTCCCGGGAAAACACTCACAAAAATGAACCAGTCACAGAAAAGCCAAGTGAAGCTGAACCCGTGACCAACCCCGAGATAATAAAGATGCTCGAGGAACTGACAAAATGGGTGGAATCGGGAGTAAAGAAAATAGAAGACAATGACAAAAAAGTGGAGACCTATAACTCCAGGGTCGATCAAATCCCAGGAGCACCACCAATACTGAAAGGCCTGGATTCCAAGAAGTTTGTCCAAAAGCCTTACCCTCCGAGCGTAGCTCCGAAGCCAATCCCGAAGAACTTAAATATGCCTAAAATTCCAAAGTATAACGGAACGACTGATCCAAATGAACATGTTACTTCCTACACGTGCGCCATCAAGGGGAATGACTTGGAAGATGATGAAATCGAATCTGTTCTACTAAAAAAGTTTGGAGAGACCTTGTCAAAAGGAGCTATGATATGGTATTACAACTTACCCCCTAATTCTATTGACTCATTTGATATGCTTGTAGACGCCTTTGTAAAATCGCACGCCGGGGACATCAAGGTCGAGACCAGAAAGCCAGATCTTTTCAAGGTGAAGCAAAGAGATAACGATATGCTTAGGAAATTCGTATCGAGGTTTCAATTAGAACGGATGGATCTGTCCCCGGTCGCGGACGATTGGGCCATTCAGGCATTCACCCAAGGATTCAATCCCCAAAGCTCATTGGCTTCACAGCATTTGAAGCAAAATTTGATAGAATACACGGCGGTAACTTGGGCCAACGTCCATAACAGGTACCAATAAAAAGTCAGGGTCGAAGACGATCAGTTCGGAACCCCTTTCGGATCCGTTTATACCGTCAGGACTAGTGACAGATCCAAACGAGTCATCGATCATGAACCAAGATCGAATAGAGATCAGTATCAACCACACAATGGAGATCGAAGGAGTAATGGGTCCGGACGCAACCCTGGAAGGAGTGAAAGAAGAAGAAATCGAGGTCATAATAATCGGGGACTCATGAGCAAAAATAGTTTTGATAGACCCATCGAGTCTAATGAAGCACCAAGGTTATCAGAGTACAACTTCAACGTCCATGTTGCCGGCATCGTATCATCCATCTGACGAATCAATGATACTAAGTGGCCTCGACCATTGCAATCTAATCCTGCCCAAAGGGACCCCGACCTAATTTGTAAATATCATGGCACTCACGGCCACAGAACCGAAGACTGCCGACAACTGAGAGAAGAAGTACCCCGCTTATTCAATAACAGACACCTCTGAGAGTTTCTGAGTGATTGAGTCAAAAATCACTTTAGGAATAGGGACTCCAACAAGCAGATCGAGCAAGAGGAACCCCAGCACGTCACTAACATGATCATTGATGGAGTTGAAGTTCCCTAGGGGTCGATGTTAAAGTGCACTAAAGTGTCCATTACAAGGGAAAAACAGACTCGAGATTATATACTGGAGGGACCCATATCTTTCAACGACGAGGACGCTGAAGGCATCATGCAGCCACATAATGATGCACTGGTAATATCTATACTCATAAATAAATCTCGCATTAAGAGTGTGTTAATTGATCCAGGTAGGTCGGCCAATATCATCAGATCGAGGTCGTGGAACAACTGGGTCTACAAGACCAAATAGTGCATGCAGTCCGGGTTTTAAACGGATTTAACATGGCATGCAAGACCACTAAAGGGGAGATAACCCTGCCGGTAAACACCGCTACAACCGTTCAGAAAACGAAGATCTACGTGATCGAAGGAGATATGAGATAAAATGCTCTATTTTGGAGGCAATGGATTTACATCATGAGGGCAGTACCCTCGACGCTACATCAGGCATTGAAATTCCCCACATCGGGAGGAATCAAAATAGTTTATGGGGAGCAACCGGTTGCAAAAGAAATATTCGCGGTCGATGAGGTGGTACCAATATCTGCACTCTCGACAACAAAGAACCCGAGTTCGATCACTAAGGAAGGAACCAAATAGCAATCACCAACATTATCCCCGATCGATCCATAAAAGCAGGAGATAGGCAAGGATGACGATT
The DNA here is from genome assembly GCF_000390325.3 of Nicotiana tomentosiformis. Classification (NCBI taxonomy): domain Eukaryota; kingdom Viridiplantae; phylum Streptophyta; class Magnoliopsida; order Solanales; family Solanaceae; genus Nicotiana; species Nicotiana tomentosiformis. Next base: position 47,849,519 of record NC_090814.1, on the reverse strand, counting down.
ACAGAGTCCCTAGGTCTTTCATAGCCCCTGACGATTCCGATGCCACCAAGTCAACAATCAAGGAGCTGGAGCAAGTCAGATTGATCGAGCACATGTCCGATCGAAAGGTATACCTGTGCATGGGGCTAACTCCTAGGCTTAGGAAAAAACACATTGAATTCCTTATAGCTAACATAGATTGTTTCGCTTGGTCCCATTTTGACATGACAGGGATCCCGCCAGAAATAACTACCCAGTTAAATAGAAAAGGAGGCCTCAGTCCGAAGTCAAGCATGCATTCATCAAAGACGAGGTATCCAAACTCCTTAAAATAGGTTCTATTCGGGAAGTTAAGTACCCAGATTAATTAGCAAACATAGTGGTACTGCCTAAAAAGAGAAATAAATTAAGGATATGTGTTGACTACAAAGACTTGAACAAAGAATGCCCTAAGGACTCTTTTTCTTTGCCTAACATCGATCGCATGATCGATGCGATGGCCGGCCACGAGATACTCAGCTTTCTCGACGCATATTCCGGGTATAACCAGATCCGGATGAACCCATGCGACCAAGAAAAGACTTCCTTCATCACTAAATACGCCACCTATTGTTATAACGTAATGCCATTCAGACTAAAAAATGTTGGTGCCACTTACCAACACCTAGTAAATCGGATGTTCGAAGAGAAAATAGGAAAATCAATGGAGGTTTACATTGATGACATTTTAGTTAAGTCCCTGCAAGTAGAGGACCATTTGGAACATTTGTAGGAAATCTTTAACATACTGAACATGAAGCCGAATACGGAGAAATGCGCATTCGGAGTCGGGTTCAGAAAATTCCTTGGATTCATGGTGTCCAACCAGGGGATCGAGATCAATCCCGACAAGATCAAGGCCATAGAATACATCACCGTGGTGGACAATGTCAAGGCCGTCCAAAGGCTAATCGGGCACATAGCCACCCTGGGTCGGTTCATTTCAAGGTCCTCTGATAAGAGCCACCGGTTCTTCACGTTATTGAAGAAGAAGAATAACTTTTTGTGGACCCCGGAGTGCCAAAAAGATTTGGAAGAAATCAAACGGTACCTTTTGAGTCCACCTTTGCTTCATACTCCGAAGGCATACGAGCAGTTGTACCTGTACTTAGCGATATCCGAGATATCAGTAAGTGGAGTCTTAGTCCCAAAAGAAGAAGGTACGTAATTTCCTATATATTATATATAACGACCCGACCGGTCATTTTGAGCTCTAGCACATCGTCTAGTGGTTGAAAGCCATGAGTAGCTTCACTTCAGGTATTATGATTTGTACACGTGGTCAGAATTGAATTTCGGGAAGATCAGAATTGTTATAGAAAGAAAATTCTAATTTCGAAAACTTTATATTGGAAGAATTGTCTAAGGTTTAACTTTTGAGAAAAATACCTCTGAATCAGGATTTGAAGGTTCCAATAGGTTTGTATGATGATTTTGTACTTGGGCATATATTCGGGTTGGGTATCAGACCACCCGGGAGCATATCGGCGCTTTATCGTGAAAGTTGGCATTTTGAAGGTTTTAAGAATTTTTTAAGTTTGAATTGAAGTGAATTTTGGTGTTATCGAAGCCTGTTTGGGATTACGAGCCTTGGAATAGGTTGGTATTGTGATTTATGACTTGTGCACAAAGTTTGGGGTCATTCCGGAAAGTTTAAGGGTGATTGGGACACGTTCGTCGAAGTTTAAAAGTTTGAAAGTTTAAAGGAAGGTTTCGATCGTCGATTCGTAATTTTGATGTTGTTTGGTGTGATTTGAGACCCCAAGTAGGTTTGTGTTATGTGTTGGGATGGGTTGGTGCATTTTGTTGGGGCCCCGGGGGCCTTGGGTTTGAAACAGATTAAAAATTGATTGAACTTGGAAGTTGAGGACCTGCTGAAATTTGGTGCCATCGCACCTGCGGAAGGAGTGGCCGCAGGTGCGAAGATTCAATCGCAGGTGTGATTATTGTGGTGGAAGTCTGGGAGCGCAGGTGCGAGGATGTGTCCGCACCTGCTAAGCCGCAGATGCGGAGAAGAAGCGTAGAAGAGGAGGTTGGCCAAAAGGCCTGGGCCGCAGAAGTGGACATGGACGCGCAGGTGCGCGAGCGCTGAAGCGCTTGAGGCCCGCAGAAGAGGAAGCATAGATGCGCTACTTAGGGCGCAGAAGCGAGGACTGTTGGGTTGAGCTGGAGCCGCACCTGCGATGGATTTTCTGCAGGTGCGGAACCGCAGAAGCGGCTAATGGACCGCAGGTGCTAAGGTCGCTATGCAGTGAGGTGTTTTTAATCCGAGACTTAGCCCATTTCTCTCACATTTTCATTTGGTTAGGCAATTTTTGGAGATGTTGGAGGGAATATTTTATCATCTATATCAAGGTAAGTAATTCCCACATATTAAATACATGGATTCTATAAGGATTTAAACATGAGAACTAATAGAAATTGTAGGGTTTTGGTAGAAAACCTAGAAATTGGTATTTTTGGATTTTTATCATGGAATTGGAAATAAATTATATATTTGGGTTTGTAATGTTATGGGTAAAGTTTGTCTTCGAGAAATTTTGGAATCCGGGCACGTGGGCCCGAGGGTCGACTTTATTGACTTTTAGAGCAGAGTTGGGGATTATTATGAATTGATTAATTATGGATAATAAAGTATATATTTATGGATTTTTACATTTGTTTGACTAGTTTAGGATAGGCGGGCATCAGTTTGAGGTGTTTGAGAGGTGTTGGAGCCGGTTATGGAACTTCGGAGTGAGGTAAGTTTCCTGTCTAACCTTGTGAGGAGGAAACTACCCCTTAGGTGATAATTATTGTTCTGTGCAACTAGTTGTGGGTACTACGTACGCACGGGGTGCCGAGAGTCCGTACGTAGCTAAAGCATGTTTATGTCCGGGTAGACATAGGACTTTATCATGTAATATTTGAATTGTTTGGACTCATTTTTGCTGGCCTAATTAATTGAATTTACAATTGAAATTGATTTAGAAATAAATATATGTATTCTAGGCCGAGCCTTATCACCTTGAGTTGTTGGCTAGTAATTTGAGAAACGGTAAATATTATATTCCCTTTGTACTCATTTATTGTATTGTAAGCATGTGTCTCGTAATTCGGTAACTTCTTTCCTTTCTTGTGGAGCGAACCGAATGCCTCGGCATATAATAGATACATCTATGGTTCGTGCCACTTGCCCCTCGGCAGTGTATACATTATTCTGGATCGGGCCGAACGACCTCGGCAGAATCGTGCGCTATATCGCTAGTAGTCTGAATATTCACGGGATAATCTTTCCACTAATGCCCGATATTTTATATGGCATTCCTTATTTATTTGATATTGGCACTTTATATTTTCGGAGTTGTTAAGGTAGAATACAAGATTGAGAAATTCATACCTTAAAACAAATATTTGAAAGATTATGTAACTTACAGATTTACCCTATTATTGTTGTGTGCTTTATATCTTCTTATGATTTATCATATTGCTTCATTGGACCTCTAGTAAGTGTCGATGTCGACCCCCCATCACTACTTCTTTGGGGTTGGCTAGATACTTACTAGGTACGCGTTGATTTACGTACTCATACTGCACTTCTGCACTAAATGTGCAAGGTCTGATAGGTTCATTTAGTGATCATCTTAGCGCGTAGGCTTATCTGTTGAGGAGGCTTTATGTGAGCTACATTCCAAGCTACGCATCGCATTCCACCGAGTCTCCATCGTACTATTTATTTTATCCTGTCTTATTTATATTCTGGACAGATTTTGTATTATTATTGTACTCCTTAAAAAATATTCATGCACTTATGACACCGAGTTTTGGGGTTATACTAATTGATGCTTAGGGTTTCGTATATTGTTATCGCCATTCATTTCTTTTATAAATTACAAATGTTGTACATTCCCGTGATTTAGAAGTGTAAATATATTTTTTTATATTAAACTTTGTGATTTCGAAAGTAATAAAATGAGTAATCAAATTGGTAAATCACCGTTGGCTTGCCTGACGGCGGAGTTACGCGCCATCATGACCTATTGTGGATTTTGGGTCGTGACATTATGTTAGCAGGACTCTAGGCAAGGCCGAAACGAGGTATCTTTACCTGGAGAAATTGGCGCTCTCTTTGCTAAGCGCCTCCAGGAAGTTAAGGCCCTATTTTCAATGACATCCCATATGTGTCGTGACTACTTACCCATTGAGGAACATAATGCACAAACCTGAGCTCTCGGGACGATTGGCCAAATGGGTCATGGAAATTAGTGTGTACGATATTGAATATCGACCCCGAACCACCATGAAATCTCAAATTTTGGCAGATTCGTAGTCGACTTCACACCGACCTTAATACCCGAAGTAGAAAAAGAATTGTTGTTAACTTCGGGGACTTCCCCGAGGATTTGGACCCTCTTTACGGATGGTGCCTCGAATGCAAAGGGGTCCGAACTCGGCACCATATTGAAGTCGCCCACGGGTAACAAAGTTAGGCAATCTATTAGAACCGTGAAATTGACTAACAATGAGGCCGAGTATGAGGCCATGATTGCAGGTCTCGAATTGGCTAAAAGCTTGAGGGCCGAAGTAATCGATGCTAAATGCGATTCCCTCCTTGTGGTGAATCAAGTCAATGGGACATTTGAAGTGAAAGAGGAACGAATGCGAAGATACTTGGATAAACTACAGGTAACGCTACATCGATTCAAGGAATGGACCCTACAACAGGTGCCCCGGGATCAAAATAGCGAAGCCGATGCTCTGGCTAACTTGTGGTCGTAGGTTGATGACTATGAATTCAGCTCGAGAACGGTCGTACAACTCATGAAATCGGTAATGGAAGAAGGCCACGCCGAGATAAACTCATCAAGCTTAACCTAGGACTGGAGAAACAAGTATATAGATTACCTGAAGACCAGAAAGCTGCCCTCGGATCCTAAAGAATCGAGAACTCTGTGCATAAAGGCAGCCAGGTTCAGCCTATCCGAAGATAACACCCTGTTCAGAAGAACGTTCGATGGCCCACTTACCATATGTCTGATACCGGGAGACACCGAATATATTTTGAGGGAAGTTCATGAAGGTACCTGCGGGAACCATTCGGGGGCCGAATCATTGGTTCGTAAGATAATCAGAGCAGGCTATTACTGGATCGATATGGAGAAAGATGCGAAGGTGTTCATGCAAAAATGCGACGGTTGTCAAAGGCACGCACCAATGATCCATCAGCCCGAGGAGCTACTACATTCGGTCTTGTCACCTTGGCCATTCATGAAATGGGGAATGGACATCGTCGGTCCCCTGCCATGGGCACCTGGTAAGGCACAATTTATATTATTCATGTCTGACTATTTTTCTAAATGGGTTGAAGCTCAGGCGTTTGAGAATGTCAAAGAAAAAGAAGTTATTGATTTTATTTGGGACCACATAATATGTCGGTTCGGGATGCCGACCGAGATCATATGTGACAACGGGAAGCAGTTCATCGGCAGCAAGGTAAGCAAATATTTTGAGGACCATAAGATAAAAAGTATCATATCAACATGCTATCACCCTTGTGGGAACGGGCAGGCAGAGTCTACAAACAAGACCATACTCCCAAACCTTAAGAAAAGGTTGACCGATGCCAAAGGAAAAAGGAAGGAAATTTTTCCTGAAGTCATGTGGGCATACCGTATGACCTCAAAGTCTAGTACCAGGGCCACCCCATTTTTGTTGGTCTATGGTGACAAGGCACTAATACCGATCAAGGTAGGAGAACCGAATTTCAAGTTTCGATATGCGACCGAGTCCGGTTGGCCGCCCAGAAATAGCGGATCAAAAGGTATTATCGGGGACTTGGTGTTCAGAAAGGTGACACAGAACACCCGGAACCCGAACGAAGGGAAGCTGGGACCGAATTGGGAAGGTCGATATCAAATTATCGAGATTACCGGTAAAGGTTCTTACAAAATCAAAGCAGGGAATGGTGAGCAACTACCAAACAACTGGAACGTGACCCACTTAAAACGATACTACTGTTAAGGCACGACCCCTTTCATTCTTTTTATTTATTTATATATATTGCGAATTGTACTAACAAATGCCGGCAATAACCAATGGATGATGTAGTTGTTAGGCATGAAAGAACACGTTGTACTCTTTTTCTCTTGAACCGATTTTGTCCTAAATGGATTTTCCGGTAAGGTTTTTAATGAGGCAACAATGGATCGTGCTAACTAAGAATTGAAGACCGGTCTTGAATCGGAGTCGATGGTGACATCAACAGTATCTGAGCCCTCTCGATGATCGACCTCAAATACTGGGGGCCATCACCCTCGGGTCATGATTTTTAGCAAGGAAGGAAACTATATGCTCAATCAGTCCAGGCTCGGTAGTTAGAATTCATTGCAAGGGCCAAACGGTCAAATGAACTGTACCCGCGTAGCTCACACCGGCCGCAATACGAGCTTTTATACAATCTTGTACGTTACGCACAGAAATAAAAGAATGTTTATACCTTGCTAACAAATATTTTTTGCTTCTTAAAATTATCGATCCCAAGGGCAACCCCTATCCGAGCCCAAAGGGCTACCCCCACTCGGCGACTACCGCCCTTGATAAGTTCGAATGACTCGAGTTATCGAAACCCGGAGGCACAAGACCTATTAGGCAGTGCCCAAACTAAAAAGGCTACAACTAACCTAAAAGTGGCTCGGAGCCGTCCGAAACCCGTAATCAAATCATAAGGCCTTCAAAATTTTAAACTGGTTCAAAGGTTACCCTCCGCAAAATTATAGTCTAAAAACATAAAAGCTTCTGGTCATTCTAAGCCCCTACAAGATTTAAACAAAACTTGCATCGAGAACAAGTCTTGTTCGGACCTCCAAAAAAAAACTTATTACTAGGTTTTATTCCGTGCTAAGGCATTTGAAATCTTTACAATTATAAAAAGGATGCTGAAGATAATAGACTTGAAAATTATCAAAAGGGAAAAAACATTTATATATATATATATATATATATATATATATATATATATATATATATATATATATACACACACACACACACATTCAGAATGTCTTTACAAAAGCCAATGAAAACAGCCTCAACAAAATAAATGTACAAAATGCAAAAGCAAAGAAAAAAATTCCTAAGGCACCTACACCTGATCTCTACCAGAACCTGCCTCATCACCAGAGCCGTCGGGGTCTTCTCCATCTTCGAGTTCGTCGGAGCCCTCAGAGCCTTATTCACCCTTGGGTTCAAAAACCTTCTTGGCCTCGACCTCGAGCCTTTTTGCCGCTTCGATCTCGGCCGATAGGTCGAAACCTGGGGCATGGATCTCTTCGAGGGTCTCCCTTCGAGACAACCGCTTCACGTACTCAACAGTGACTTTCAGGCGGGCCTCGGGTGCCTCAACATCAGCTCTATGCTTGGCCACCATCTCTTCAGCATTGGCCCTGGTTGATTCCTACTCGGACCTCATTATTTCGAGCTACTTGCCAAGGGCATCCCGTTCAGCAATGGCTGAGCTCAATTGAGCATGGAGGTCCTCATTTTGTCGAGCCCATGCATCGACTTTCTCTTTCTCCAGTTGGAGTTGTCACACCTCTTTTTTTCCGCAACCCTTATTACGAGGTTGAGTTAGAAGAGTTTTTTCAATTGAAATGACGTTTTAAAAAGGGATAATTTATTATTTAGAGTCGCCACTTGAAATTGAGTTTTGGTGTTTCAAGTCACATTTTATTTCAATCCCTCATCAAATGGAAGGTTTGACTCTTAATTTATGGTCTACGAAAATAAAAGACTGAGTAAGGAATTCTGTTGACCGAGAAAAAGGTATAAGGCATCCCTCGAGTCCCGTAGTTCTGACACGGCCGCTTTTATTGACTAATGTCCGGCTTAAATCAATTCTTGACTATTCTTGTATTTTATTGATTATGATTTGCCTAATACCATTTAATTAATTATTAAATTTTATTAATTATTTGGACCCAGATGCGGTACGCACACGAGTTATTTCTTTAAAATTAGATATTAAACCAAGGTACGGAATATACACATGGTTAAAAATAATTATTATAAATTTAAAGGTATCAAGACGCGGGAATGCGTACATGATCCTTTTATTATTTAAGCATATCAATGCAAGGTTCGGGTATGAACACATGGGCTAATAGCGTATTAAGAATTTTTAATTTAAATTTACTAAATTCGCCCTTTACAAATAATTTACTTTTAATAGTTGAACTTTTAGTAGCCTTGACTAAGATGCGTATTCGCGACCTTAGCCTACACTCACTGAGATACATATTTGTGACCTGAACTTGTGTATCGCACCTAAAAGATTGGAGCCTAATCGTACTAATTCGAAGAAAGATTTATTTTTATTAAAATATTTATGTAAAGACGTGTTGCCACGACTTTGTGATTTTTTTTTCTTTAATCCCAAGACGCGTAGTCGCAACCTCATTTAGGACGATATGTTATTCACTCTAATCCATTTGGTAATTCATGACAAACATTAATCACTCAATATAAGCAAACAAACTAAAATTATATAGCCAAATTCACTTCATGCTTTTAATCACATAATCAAACCAGACATATCAAAATAAGATAGTGATGATTAAGACATGGACCAAATATTCAAAAGAGTATAAAAGGCAAAATTTAGAAAGCAGAATAAGAAATAAACCTCCAATGTAGAGTTCAAAATTTCGCCAATATTCGACTAGTGAGATAACTTGCGAGCTTGGAACTTTACAACAAATATGATGTATAAAACTTGAGCAGTGATTGAAAAATCGAACCGCAGCCGGAGACCTCTTTTTTGACTGTTTTTGTTCTCTATACAAAGAAAAACGTCTACTGTTTTTATAGTATTTTGATGGGTAAAATCAGCAGTAATTTAGGATGGTTTTAAGCTGAGTTTTCAGTTATTTGGTGGCTGAAAATGGCTGCATTTTTTGAATTTTACGTGGCTGTATTTTTTGGTTGAGGAAGATAGCTCTTCGGGTTGGTATTATGTGAGCTAATCGGAGAAGAAAACCCCTTCCTTTCTTAGTTCCTTTGCTGCGTTTTTTCAGCTCTAGGATCCTTAAACTTCTTGCTCTTTTTTTTTCTTCCTAGGTTCTCTCTTCCCTGCTAATTTATTTTTATCTCCCCTCCTTTCTTTCTCCCTTTTGTGTCTTTATATAAATGAATGGGATTATGCCTTCAAAGAAATGAGTATTGGTGAGATCGTGTGTGTATGTGATATTGTGGGTGTGTGTCATTGGGTAATATAGGGAAGAGGTTAGAGTGAGATGTGCTAGAGTCATGAATAAGTTAAATCTCTTATAAAGTTAAATTTTGTTACCAAACTTCTAAAATCACGGGAATACTTGCTTCTTCTTCTTTATTTTTTCTTTTATAAGTAGAATTCAATTAAATATTAAGATAATAAAATATTAATTAACTAACTCCAGAATAACAATATATATATATATATATATATAATATTTACATATATTTTAAGTAATACTAAGAAAGATTATATAGCTTACTTATTAAAATTTTAATTAAAAAAAATCATATATATATATATATATATATATATATATATATATATATATATTTGAATTTTTTTAGAAATAAAATTTATACTCCAAGAATGTGACTATTTTTGTATTTTTTTTTTAATAAAACCTATTAAGATAAAAGTTTAAAATATTAAGATTAGACCTAAAAGAAATATTTACACTAAAGTAGTATAGAATTTGGGGTGTGGTTGGAAACATGAAGAGTTTTCAAGCAAAGAAAATGAACTAGGTGACTGATTTTTGACCTCACTATTATGTAAAAAAGAAAAGAAGATAAAAGAAAAAGATGTGACCGAGCCTTGGTTTTAGGCAGCCTACATATCCCGGGTTATAAGGGAATCAGGTCACATGTAGTTCAAGTGGAAAAAGAGTGATGGAGTATGCTTAGAGGGAGAGTCGGGTGAAGTTCCATTGAGGTTCTGATCCGCGGTTCCTACTATTACATCGAAATGAAAAAAAATTACATACTCTTGAAATCTAAGAGTTACAAAATTCCTATCTAAATGCCATCTGGAGTCTTGTCTTGATCTTTATTCTCACAGCTTGTTTCTTGATACGATGATGAGAAGATGGATCTTGAGACCCTATGTTTCTACATGCATTATGTTAAAGTTGGTTCGGCTGGTATTGAGATCAAACATTCCACTTTCTCTGGCGAGATCTGAAATCTTATTTTTGCACATCCAATCCGTACTTTGTAGAAAAACCTGCAAGCCGTCATAAACAAACAAAACGAACAAAATTTTTCTGCCTCAGTTTGCACTAGAAAATATTTTGTGAGTTATTGAAAACACATTAAACTATCTTTGCTATTGCAGAATAAAGAATTGAAAAAGAAATGGGTTTTTTTATATAATATTTTATAATAGGGAATGTCGTACCCTATGTTAACAAGAAGGAAGGCAACCAGGGGATGTAGTACCCTGTGTTGACAATAAGATGAGGCTCCTAGTAGTCTAGGATGCTACTAGGGAATGTCATACCCTATGTTTTCGATAAGAAATACAACCAGGGGATGTAGTACCCTGTGTTGGCAATAAGATGAGGCTCGAGGCACTCTGGGGTGCTACTAGGGAATGTCATACCCTATGTTTGTAACAAGAAATACAACCAGGGAATGTAGTACCCTGTGTTGGCAATAAGGTGAGGCTCTTAGCACTCTGGGATACTACTAGGGAATGTCGTATCCTATGTTTGCAACAAGAAATGCAACCAGGGGATGTAGTACCCTGTGTTGGCAGTAAGGTGAGGTTCTTGGCACTCTGGGATGCTACTAGGGAATGTCATACCCTATGTTTGCAACAAGAAATGCAACCAGGGGATGTAGTACCCTGTGTTGGCAATAAGGTGAGGCTCTAGGCACTCTAGGATGCTACTAGGGAATGTCGTACCCTATGTTTGCAACAAGAAATGCAACCAGGGGATGTAGTATCCTGTGTTGGCAATAAGGTGAGGCTCTTGGCACTCTGGGATGCTACTAGGGAATGTCGTACCCTATGTTTGCAACAAGAAATACAACCAGGGGATGTAGTACCCTGTGTTGGCAATAAGGTGGGGCTCTTGTCACTCTGGGATGCTACTAGGGAATGTCGTACCCTATGTTGACAGAAAGGAATGCAGCCAGGAAATGTAGTACCCTGCGATGGCAATAAGATGAGGCTTGTGGCACTCTAGGATACTACTAGGGAATGTCGTACCCTATTTTGGCAGAAAGTAATGCAACCATGGGATGTAGTACCCTGTGTTGAAGATAGGGTATTAGTTCCCTAAAATGAAACTAAAAATAAAATGATTACATGTATATTGGAAGAAAATCAAGAATTTGAGAAATGTTCGTCTTTTCACGAGCTGTTTCCTACAACTGTTCTATTCCTGTTTGAACAAAGAAAGAATCGTTAGTTTTAAAATAGAAGTCGGTTTGTGGCCTTGATTATTTTGATCTCTTGATCTCGGCTCATCTTCTTCTCAACTACAACTAATTATTTCCTGAATACCAACTCTATTTCTGACCCCGGAGAACCTTTGGCATTTCCAAACTTTGCCATGACGGTTGGTCGTATGGGACTTAACCTTTTTCAAATTTATTTTACCTTTGTAGGAATTTTGCTTTTGGCTTCTTTTAAAGTTTTCCATTTCAAAGCATCGGCCAATCATGGCCAGTCGAGGTCGACTTGATGCCCTTGCCGAGGCTGGGCGCCTTTTGAATATATCAGCTCGCTTCAAAGGAGAACCCTGTAAATTGGTCTTGCCGTCTTTTCTTTGCCTTATTTTTTAAACAAAGTTAGACCGAAAGGGATTAAAAGAAGTATAAAACAATGGAATATAGAATGAGTTTAAAAAAAAAGGTGTCCCTTTCGGGGAACAGAAAGACTGACTTATCTGGGAGTACATGCGAACTTCAATGAACATGACATGCCTTTTGGACTGGATGCTTGATCTATGTAAATTGTCCGACTCTTAGAAACTCATCACAACTTTTGACTTAAAACCAAAAAATCTTGCTTAGGACTGTGTTGATGCCATGGCTGTGTGATTCCTCTTTTCGATCAATAATGTCCTTTGCGGGTTTTCACTAGCTGATCTCTCTCATTTCTCTTCTCGCCATCGCCTTATAGTGCCCCTTTGCGGGTTTTCACTAACAAGACTCTCTCATTTTTATTTTCTCTACTCATCATCGCCCTACAGTGCCCATGAGAATTTTCACCAATAGGACTCTCTTATTTTATTTCTCTAATTTGTTGCATCCGATCCTAGTAATCGTATCCTCCAACTCTTGAACATTCTTGCTAATTGATCGGAAGGACTTGAAGGGATTTGGGTAAAAAGAATTTGTATTGAATTATAACTTTGGAACCTTTCGGGTGAAATCATCACCGAACCATTGTGACATCTGCCCCAGTTTTCACTTTTGGGGTAATGTGGATTTTTATTTTGGTGTGACCGAACTCTAGAGTGAGGCTGCCTACGTATCCTTTAGGAATCAGGCCGGACGTAGTTCAATTAAATTGAACGTGTTTTATTTATTTTTTTGTTTTTCTTCTATTTTCTTTTCTTTCTCTTTTTTTTTTAAATCATTTTTCATTTTTTTTTTCAATCCCTTTCTTTTCTTTTTCTTTCTCATTACATACAAGGTTCCAAAGAGGATGGCCAAGAAAAAAGTATCTGGATCAAAGGGTTAACAAAGGGTTAATAGTATTTGGTTCGTGAGAATGAAAACCTTTGTCATCCCAATCAGAGAGCATTAAAGTTGCACAAAGTGTCAAACATAGTACCTTTTGACCGCGTCTGCATTGACCGTTGTATCGGGAACATTTCCTTCGATGTCTCCCAAATATAGTACTCCCTTTGGCAGCACTCTTGTTACAATGTATGGACCTTCCAATTCGGGGCAAATTTTCCTTTAGCTTCCTTGTGATGCGGAAGAATACTCCTCAGAACGAGTTGCCATACTTCAAATTTCTTGCGCCGCACTTTCTTGTTGTAGGCACGAGCCATTCTTTGTTGGTACAACTGCATGTGGCAAACTGTAGCCAATCTCTTTTCATCAACCAAAGTCATTTTCTTCAATCGAGTCTTGACCCAATCTTCATCCTCGAACTCGGTTTCAACAATGATCTGAAGAGAGAGAATTTCAACTTCTATTGATATCACGGCATCAGTTCCATAAACCAATCAAGTAAGGATGATTTTCATTTGGACTTGGTTTAGGCTTGTTGTCCATTCTCTATTTATTTTCTCACAAGCTTTATCTTCGGCACATTCTACTTCTTGATTCATTATTTCAAGGTCTGACAATGTTTTAGGATCTGGGCATGAAGTCCGCAAGCATGTCATGTTATTAAAATCTGCATTTAACAGAACTAGAAAAAAAAGTAAGAAAAGTGATAAGAGTAAGAAAAGAGACATTCATGGATGATGAAATATTAATTTTATTTATTTGATTTTTTTTAAAATAAAATAAAAGAGTTTACATCATAAAGTAAGACAATAGAGTAAAAACGTTTGGATTACACCCTGAAATAACCCGAAATGCAGAAAAGACAGCAAGACAGGCTACCGAGACTCCCATCTGATAGGTAACTTTTCAAGTTTGGCAAACCCTTTTAGGTTTTTCTTCTGTCATGGCCATGGCTACAATGGCTTTCAGTGCGGGATCAAATTTCTCGTCATCACAAATCATTCCAACGACTGGCCCTTTGTTGTGAGTAGGCAAAAGATTGGCCGTCACATTAGGGGCCCCTTCTTCCCTAAGAACTATTGCCTTGACCTTATTGAGGTCCTCCACTGCTCTTTCGAGAGTCCAACAGTGCTTAGTATCATGTACCATTGCTCGAGAGTGATATTCACATCTAGCATCAGCTCGGTGTGAGGGGGAGTTGTAGTTTGGCCGGTTCGGGGCCACTGGCTGCATCAGACCTAGACTGGTTAGCTTTTGGAACAAACTTGAATATGATTCACCAATAAGGGTGAACTGATTCCTTCTGAGAGGCTCTCTTGGGCGAGGATTGTATTGGGGAATATTTCGTTGGGGATTATATGTAGCTTGGCAGGGACATGCATTTCTGGGAGGTGGAGCTTGGTTTTGTGTATAATATTGTGGCCGCGTGTAAGGTTGCGCATCCATCACCGCATAGAGAGGCAGTGCCACGGCATAAACAACATCTTGATAGGGATAATATTATTGTGGGACCTTAGGAAGCATATATGATTGGTTGAATGATCTGCGGGTCCCCTTCGAGCTCAAAGCCATCATGGCTCCCTCTTCCCTCATGTTTCTGTTCATCAAACCCCCCAAACTATTCTAAACGGTCTGTGATGTGGTCTTAAAGGCAGCATGACTCAAGATTTGGCCCTTTTTAAACCACTTTCGACCATCTCCCCAATTTTGATAGCCTCGACGAATGGATTACCCATAACGAATATCATGTTGTAGAAGTAGTCCGCCTCTTGGGCTTATAAGAAGACCGTAACCATTTCTACTTCATCCATTGGAGGCTTTACCCTTGCGGCTTGCTTGCGCCATTTGACAGCCTTCACGCAGTTTTCTTTTCCAAATTGGACAAAGAGTTCTCTTTTTGTATTTTTTCACTCTTGCTTTCTTTTTTGGTTATTTTTCGCTCTTTGATTTTCTTTGTTATTTTTGTCACTCCTTTCTTTCTTTCTTTCTTTTTTTTTCACTCAGTTTATTTGATGGCAATGATCGAATCCGATGAGGATTGCCTACGTATCATGATGCCGCATGAATCAGATCTTGCGTAGTTCGGGAATACCGGAAACAGAGTACCTAAGCTAGTTTTTTTTGGGAAATTTTGGAAAAGAAGACTTCTTAAAGGAGAAAGAAAATATTCTTTTAGATTTTGATTGATTTTTCTTTGAATTTTTGGAAGAAAGACTTCTAAAGAAGAAAAAAAAATATTTTTGGATTTTGATTTGCAAATTTGTTATTTTTTTTTCAAATGAAAGACTTCGGAAAAAAGAAAAATATTTTTGGATTTAATGATTTTTTTTTTGAATTTTATAAGGAAAGAATTCTAAGAAGGAACTAAAGAAAAGGAAAATATTTTTGAATTTTTTGAAAATTGGGGGCCGGAACCGATGAGGTTTGCCTACATATATCACATCCGGTGAGAATCAGACTCGTGTAGTTTGGTTAAAATAAAAAAATATTTTGAAAATTGTGATTTTACACATTAGAAACCTTCAAAACTTTATTAAAATAAAATGGGTACTTTATGAAATTTCGAGAAAATTTTCTCTTTCTCTCTCCCCTGTTCAATCAATCTATCCTAAAGCCGGTCAACATTTGAGTAAAGCCTATCAAATAATATTACATGTAGCACATAAAAATGAACATGTTGGTCTGAAAAATTGGTACCTGTCCTAGACGGGCCCGGCTCATGTGCCGAGCCCCACTAAGTCCAATATACATGATGCAAATAAAGAGTAACCTACTAGGGATATTCATTGCTTGTGGCTTGTTCTTCTGAGTTTTCAAATCCTAAACGAGATGGTATCTAGACCTGGCTTACCCGGGTGGACGACCCGAGCCGAGGAGCATTAAGCGTCACCTGTAGTAGAACAATACTGGCTAGCTAACGGCTCTCCCACCTAAACATGTGTGACTAAATTCTTCACCAGAAACTGGTAGGCTAACTGGATTTATCTCAAGACAGAAATTTTGTGATGATGGTTGACAAACACAACATAAATACCTATCAGAAGACTCAGAGGAGTGCGAGAGAGGATACAGTTTATATCACAGTTCAAATAAATGTTAAAGCGGTAAATAAGCGACAAATAGCACATTAGGCTTCCAAACATAATAATATCCAAAACATGATAAAAGCCAAACAAGATTCAATATACAAAGATCGAGTTCTTATTAGTAGATCCCCAGCGGAGCCGCTAGAGCTGTCATACCTCTTTTTTTCTGCAACCCTTATTATGAGGTTGAGTTAGAAGAGTTTTTTCAATTGAAGTGACGTTTTGAAAGGGGATAATTTATTATTTAGAGTCGCCACTTGGAATTGAGTTTTGGTGTTCCAAGTCACCTTTTATTTGTATCCCTCATCAAATGGAAGGTTTGACTCCTAATTTATGGTCTATGAAAACAGAAGATTGAGTAAGGAATTCTGTTGACCGAGGGGAAGGTGTAAGGCATTCCTCGAGTCTCGTAGTTCTAACACGGTCACTTTTATTGAGTAATGTCCGACTTAAATCAATTCTTGACTATTCTTGTATTTTATTAATTATGATTTGCCTATTACCGCTTAATTAATTATTAAATTTTATTAATTGTTTAGACCCAGATACGGTACGCATACAAGTTACTTCTTTGAAATTAGATATTATACCAAGGTACGGAATGTACACATGGTTAAACATAATTATTATAAATTTAAAGGTATCAAGACGCAGGAATACGTACATGATCCTTTTATTATTTAAGCATATCAATCCAAGGTTCGAGTATGAACACATGGGCTAATAGCGTATTTATAATTTTTAATTTTTTTTCTCTTTCTGATCCAAGACGTATATTTATATATTTTTATTATTTGGCTTAAATTAATTATAAATAAAGTTATATTTACTAAATTCGCCCTTTACCTATAATCCACTTTTAATAGTTGAACTTTTAGTAGCCTTGACTAAGATGCGTATTCGCGACCTTAGCCTACACTCACCGAGACACATATCTGTGACCTGAACTTGTGTATCGCACCTAAAAGATTGGAGCCTAATCGTACTAATTCAAAGAAAGATTTATTTTTATTAAAATATTTATGTAAAGACGTGTTGCCACGATCTTGTGATTTTTTTTCTTTAATTCCAAGATGCGTAGTCGCAACCTCATTTAGGACGACATAATATTCACTCTAACCCATTTGGTAATTCATCACCAAAATTAATCACTCAATATAAGCAAACAAACTGAAATTATATAGCCAAATTCGTTTCATATTTTTAATCACATAATCAAACCAGACATATCAAAATAAGATAGAGATGATTAAGACATGGACCATATATTCAAAAAAGTATAAAAGGCAAAATTTAGAAGGCAGAGTAAGAAAGGAACTTCCAATGTAGAGTTCAAAATTTTGCCAATATTCGACTAGTGAGATAACTTTCGAGCTTGGAACTTTACAATAAATATGATGTATAAAACTTGAGCAGTGATTGAAAAATCGAACCGTGTCTGGAGATCTCTTTTTTGACTGTTTTTGTTCTCTATACAAAGAAAAACGTCTGCTGTTTTTATGGTATTTTGATGGGTAAAATCAGCAGTAATTTGGGATGGTTTTAAGCTGAGTTTTCAGTTATTTGGTGGCTGAAAATGGCTGCATTTTTTGAGTTTTACGTGGCTGTATTTTTTGGTTGAGGAAGATAGCTCTTCGGGTTGGTATTGTGTGAGCTAATCAGAGAAGAAAATCCCTTCCTTTCTTAGTTCCTTTCCTGCGTTTTTTCAGCTCTAGGATCCTTAAACTTTTTGCTCTTTTTTTTTCCTCCCAGATTCTCTCTTCCCTGCTGATTTATTTTATCTCCCCTCCTTTCTTTCTCACTTTTGTGTCTTTATATAAATGAATGGGATTATGCCTTCAAAGAAATGAGTGTTGGTGAGATCGTGTGTATATGTGATATTGTTGGTGTGTGATTATGGGGTAATAGAGGGAAGAGATTAGAGTGAGATGTGTTAGAGTCATGGATAAGTTAAATCTCTTTTGAAGTTAAATTTTGTTACCAAACTTCTAAAATCACATGAGTACTTGCTTCTTCTTCTTTATTTTTTATTTTATAAGTAGAATTCAATTAAATATTAAGACAACAAAATATTAATTAACTAACTCTAGACTAACAATATATATATATATATATATATATATATATATATATATATATATATATATATATATATATATATATATATATATATACTTTAAGTGCAATTAAGAAAGATTATATAGCTTACTTATTAAAATTCTAATTAAAAGAAATTATATATACATACATATATATTTGACTTTTTTTAGAAATAAAATTTATACTCCAAGAATGTGACTATTTTTGTAGTTTTTTTTTTTAATAAAACCTATTAAGATAAAAGTTTAAAATATTAAGATTAGACCTAAAAGAAATATTTACACTAAAGTAGTATAGAATTTGGGGTGTGATAAAAAATTAGGTGTTCACAGGAGTTGAACCTCTACCGCTGCCAGCTGCTCCCGGACGGTCTCCTTCTCTGAAGCCAGCCGGTCCATTTTTCCCTTTCAGACATCGGCCATAGCCTGGACCTTGTTCATTTCAGCCCGGAGTTAGTTGATCCGGTCAATCTTCTGCTAAACCTGCGAGGTTTGTCGTTAGTCTCCATGGATAAGTCGTCATTGCTAACTTCGAAAACTTTTACCTATTCCACCAAGACGGCATGCTCCTTTTGAGCCGCATCTAACTCGTCCCGGAGACTCTTGAAGACACCTTTGTGTTGCTCGCTGGGAAGCTTATATATGTCTCTCTTCTCGGCGAGCTCCCTGGCCTCAGCCTCGAGCTGGTTAACCTCATCCCGATATCGAAGAAAGCTTTCATGATAGAGTAGCAAGGCCTGCAAAAAGATAAAGGAAAGAAGACATGAGAAATATCAAGAATTAAGTCTAAGGATGAAAGAGCGCAATGGTTCCTTACCCGGTTCAGCACCTACTGCGCTTCGTTGAACAAGCACGACATATCCACCTCATTCATTTTTTGCCTGGTCTTCTTTTGTTACCATGCACCTCGGCACTTCCAGGTCACCCAGCCCAAAA
Organism: Nicotiana tomentosiformis; assembly: GCF_000390325.3. Classification (NCBI taxonomy): domain Eukaryota; kingdom Viridiplantae; phylum Streptophyta; class Magnoliopsida; order Solanales; family Solanaceae; genus Nicotiana; species Nicotiana tomentosiformis. The sequence goes on along the minus strand of NC_090814.1, from coordinate 47,830,657 downwards.
AAATCCTCCAAGATGGACGAGTCCACGCCGTAAAAAAAGGAACGAAGGGGATCCTCCATGCCATGAGCCCCTTCGTTAGACCTCTTTTTCCCCGCTTGGGCCTCCTCGGGCATGGAATCGGTATAAGAAGGTGGCCCTAAAATATCTATTATACCGGGCGCCTCTTTCGGGGCGTGGTCGGCATCCCGGGAAGTCTTAGTCCCGGACTCCTCATCGATCTCCCTGGTCTGAGGGAGATCGGCCTCGTGGATCTCCTCTTCAACAGATGCCCGCTCCTCGGAAGATGTTTGCCCGTGGGCCATGAAAAGATCATCTTCCTCAGGCTTATCTCCGAGTCAAAAAAGTGAATCCGAGTCGGGTGCTCTAGAGCTAGAACTTTCATTTAGTTTACGGGCCCAACCTTCTCTTTGGTTTCTTCTTCTCTGAGCCCGGGGAGCCTGGAGCCTTCGTTTTCTTCTTTTCTCTTGCTGCAGCCCCGAGCTGCCCCGAAGAGGAGGGGTCAACGGACAGAACCTTATCTCCTACTGCAGGCCTAAGCTCAGTGGATTTAGGAAAACCCGCAAAGGGAAAAATAAAGGAAAGAGGGTAAGTACGATGCGAATGGGAGAGCCAGATATTACCTATTCGAGGAAGGGTCTTACTATGAGAATGGGCCCCCAGCGGCCCCTCGAGAGTTTGCGACATGAGCGCTCGGAATAAGTCATCTATGAACAAATGCCCTTGATCCACTCTTTGAGCTGAGGGATCACGTTTGGGACTCGAGTGACGGCTGCACCACCACAAATACCAGTAAGAAAAAAGGAGATGAAGGTAAAATGGCATTAAAAGGGAAACTATACTTACGAGATGCGTTCCACTTCTCGGGGAACGACATGAGTTCAGGGGGAACCAAGTATTCGGTCTTCACCCGAACGAAATGCCCTTGCCAGCCCCGGTCCCAGTCCTCATCGATGCTCGAGAATGGGGATTTGCTAGCCCGGTGTGTGAGCTTTATTAGTCCCCCTCGAAAGATTCGGGGACTATATAGGCAGAGAAGGTGATCGATGGTAAACCGACTGGACTCGGTCTTATTCACGAAATAACAAATGAAGATCATGATCCTCCACAGTGACGGGTGGATTTGACCAAGGCATACTTCGTACCTCTTGCATAAATCCAAGATAATCGGGTTCATCAGGACTAACGTGAAGGGATAAGTATAAACACTTAGATAATCCTCCACCTGGGTAGTGATGGCGTCCGCAGGCCCGGGGACTACTACGTCCTTACCCGCCCAGTTGCAGTCCTCTCGTACCGTGAGGAGGACGTCTTCGATAATGGAGCATATATATATATCTTGATACTCCTTCATACCGGCCCTACACCGGCGAAGGCTTCTCAACCTTAAAGTCATCGGCAACCGAACAACCCCCGGGAACGAATATTTTCAAGGGAGGCTCAGCAACCAGTTCATCGGGAGCCGCGTTAGGAGCGGACCTCTCGAGGACGACCACATCGGGAGTGGTCTCATCGATTTCAACGGTCGATTGTGAAGAAGAAGAAACAACCTTTTGAGGAATAGATTTGGAAGTTTTAGCCATTATTATCTGGAAAAATCTTGAAAAATATGAAGAGAGGTTGAAAGATGAAAGGTCAAGTGCGCTGATTTGGGTAGAAAATAAGTAAAAACTTGCAACTTACTAAGAAGTTTTGAAGAACAGAGGTGAAAATATTAGAGTGTGAAGAAGGGTAGTGATATCCTGAAAACTCAAAGGTAGAAGCTTGGTCAAAAGGTAAAAAATGAACGAAGGAGGAAAGTATTTATAGAGGTTTCGCGCCGTTTCGCATTCAGGTATGACCTGCCGATGGCTGACGCGTGTTAGAAGTCATAATGACATAACTGGCGGGACGTTTCAGATTCTTTGTCGTTTCTGTCACGGCGTATTGAAGAAGGAATCGAAGTGTATATGTCATTTGTTGTCATTTCCGTAAACTTACTCTCCGAGAAACGAGGGGACTATCTGTATACGGGTGAAACCAAGCACTTTGGACGCCTTGGTTCTCGATGAAGTAAACGGAGCGGAGATATGACTGTAAGGAACCGGAATCGGGGTAAGGAGCCCCTCGAGTCGGGATCCGGGCAAAACACCTGCCCTCGGAAGAATCGGGGCCACGTCCCCCAGGTTCAATTTGAACCCCGAAACTTCGGAGAGCATTACCCGATAATCAAGCACGATAAACAAATAGCCGTGATATCCATGCCCAACCGGATGTTACAGCGTGAATCTCGGCACGTATCGGTAGAAAATCAGTGACTAGTAAAACGGAAGATTTTTACCTCTTTTGGAATTGTACTTAGGGTAAAACTCCGCTACTATATAAAGGGGAGTCTAACTATTCATTAGGCATCATTGTAACATGCATATCAAGACAATATACTCTTATTTTCTCTGTTATTCAAAGTTCTTACTTTTGTTCATCAGTTCTTCATTATCGTGAGCCCATGATCGAAGGCAGACATTTCATTAAAGCTGTTATTGAACCCTGGATCACTCCCCTTATTTGGTTTGACAATATATTACGTCCTTTATCTGTTTAATCCAACGCAATTTATCATTTGTATTGAATTAATCTGCATATCCTTAAAATCACATATAAATTTAATTGTTATTCATTTTTAGGGCAAACACTATCTTGAAGATGAGCCGGAAACACTACTCACATTTTCTTCGGCTTTCCTTCGAATAGTCTTATGCATAGGCTAATCTTAGGCCCATATACTCTTTGGGTGTATGGTTTGGCCCATTTACTTCTTTAGCATAAATAGTTTTCTTTGTTACAAGGATAGTGACGATAGGGAGGAAATGAGTTCATTTTGGATGATATTTTATTTATAAAAATGGGGACTTTCTAATTTTGTTCAAAATTTGATCCAAACAGCTGACTAATTATAATAATGATTATATAGATGACTAATTTTACAAAGTATAAGGGTAAATTTGATTTTTTTCTTCTTTTTAATACGTCTCACTTATGTGACAATTTAATATGTTTAGCCTTTATAAAATCTGCCATCTTAAGCTCCATTAGAAATGAATGACACATATATGATATTTCAGCTAACGATAAGGTCCCTTTTACAGCAAATTTTTAATTGAGGACACGAATAACTAATTTCGTAAGGTTTATGTACACATTTGAATATTGTCTTAGAAAAAGGAAATAAAGCAAATAAGGATTTATTAGCATACTGACATATATAGTATGTTCCCAAAAGTATTTTCTTTGCCCTAAAGTACTTTTTCCCAAAGATAAAGATGTTTGACTAAACTTTTAGAATGATTCTTTTGTTCCAATGAATCGTTTCAGATGTTGTTTCGTTAGGATCAATTGCATTGAATATAAATTTTACAAATTTAGTTCTTTTTATTCACTTTTCCCTATTCTTGGTATGAAAATAAAGAAATGTCTTTCAAATTTAAACTCGATTTTGGTTTGTTACCAAATTCATTGATTAAAGTTAAGAACTCGTCAATTTCGATTGATAATGGTTTTAGTAGAAGCAGAATCAATTTTTGAGAAGTAGAAAAAGTTGTTTCTTCCCAAAAATACTTTTTTTACAAAGCACTTTGAGAAAAAAAAATACACATATAAGTACTTTTAAAAGTTTGGCCAACACTAATTGTTGTTCAAAATTATTTTTTAAATTGACTAATTTGAAAAAATTACTTTTCAAAATAAGGTGATGGTAGTCTGTTTGGCCAAGCTTCTCCCATCCCTGAAGCACTTTTCTTTTTTAAAGTTGAAGTGTTTGGTCAAGCTTTTGAAGGGAAAAAAAAGTGCTTTTGAGGAAAAATAGAAAAAATAGCTTCTCTCTCCAAAATCACTTTTTTGAAAAGCATTTTTGAGAAAAATACATTTAAAAGAAATTTTTAAAAGATTCGCCAAATACTAATTGATGCTCAGAAGTGCTTTTTAAATTAATATGCTCAACACAAACTACTTCTCACCAAAAGTATTGTTAAGAAAAAGTAAGTTGATTTTTGCGCCTTGGCCAAATGGGCTATTAGTCTAAACAAATGGTAGAAATATTAGTCTCGAAAGAAGAGAGTTAAATTGCAAATAGACTCATTAATTAAACGTGAAATTAGTTTCATTAACTGATGGTAGGAGTAATAGACTCATTAGTTTATATCAAAATAAAGCCTAGTGCGTAGCACTTTTGTCAGCAAAACCTACCGTCATCGTTAAGAGCCCGTTTAGATTAGCTGATTGTAAATAACTGATAAGATTAAAGTGCTGAAAAATATTTTTAAGTGTTGAAACTGAATTTTTAAATAAGTATTTACGTGTTTGGATAAACGTGCTGAAACTGATAATAATCAATTGATGTGTTTGGTAGAAAAGTGCTAATAAGTTGTTCTTTTATTAAAATGACTAAAATATCCTATAAAACTTTACAAAAGATTATAAATTAAAAAGTTTTTTTGTAAAAAAAAAGATGAACAATGAATATGGAATGAAAAGAAAGTTAGAAAATTTATTTTGGGAAAAATATTTTATAAATTAGAAAATATTATTAAGGATAAACTAGTAAAAAACTTTGGTCAAACTAAAAGTGCTTATAAGCTAAAAAATCATAAGTTGGGGGTGACTAACTTATGACTCATGTCTGATTTTAACTTATTAGCACTTGACTTATAAACACTTTAGATATTTATGAAGCGCTTAAATAAACCAAAAGATGCTTATAAGATACCTTTAACCGCTCATGACCTTAGCCAAACACCATCTAAATTCCCCGCACAATCTTTGCCTAAAACTTGGGAAAAAGGCTCCAAAAGTGCCATTGCGCTCTTTCTCACGTCTTGTCCTCAGTAGGATCTTTTCCACTGTTGTATTCTCCGCCCTTGTCTCACTAATTACGTCTACATTCATCAAATTCTCAAGACATATTTACCAGTTTTAATACGCATATCTGCCTCCCCTTTAGAGAATTAGAGCTCATAGTTTTTCTTTCACTTTCTGCTTACTTGGTTCTTCTTTCACAGGTATTCCAGTTTTACCTTCTCAAGATCTTTTCTTAATCATTTGATTTCTTTATGTTGGTAATGTAAATTGTGTTCCTTGAAGTTGCTTACTCGTTGATTTAGCTTATCTGCATAATGTGATTTTCCTATTGAGGCTTTCTTGGTTCTTTTGCCTAGAGGTGAATATTGTTTAGATTTCAGCAATCTTTATTTTGTTGTTTTATTCGCTCCAAGATTGGTAAAAAAGGATTGACTTTTTTAATAATGTTCTATTTTAGATTTGTCATGAACCCATTTTCCCGGTGGGAAATTTTATGATATGTGTTATGAGTTTTTGGGGTAAAATATATTTATACTATACATTTATTTTTCTGTTGTTTACATACAAGATATAGAAGAAAACAATAATTAGGTTGTTGCATTTCCTTTTCCTTTATGCCATGCTTGTTTATACATTTTTTCTTTGGAAGATAGTAACCAGAAAGAACCTTATCATTCTTATCTGAACTCACTCTGCTCATTTTGCATCACTAATTGCGTTCTCATCGGATACTATATTTTTTTCCAAAAAAAAAAAGAGCCTTTCCATCATATACTGCGCATTGATCACAGCTTAGTGATCAAATCTACTCAGTCAGATAAGAAATCCACCCCTGGCAGCCGTATAATCACTACATCCAACATGGTGCATCTTTTTCTTTTTTCCTTTTCTATATTGAAGTACTTTTAGTACCTCTGATTTAACATGGCCAAGATATAGATATAGCCTATCTACATTAGCTTTACTGCTTTAGCCATCACGGTTTCCTTCTAATGCCTCTCAATTCATTTTTCAAATGCTCCTCGATTTTTACTTTATGTTTCTCGATAACATTCTTTTCCTCCAAATTGGGCTCATAACTTGTTTAGGTTAGTCTCAAAGAAGTGCTTCTTCTATGAAGATTAGAAGACAAAGGGGCAATTTAGTTTCAAGTAGTGCTTCTTTAATTAAAGATCGGAAGAAAAAATGAACTTTTCTGGCACTTAGATTCTGAAATTGAAGTCTTTTCTCTTCTTACATCTGTCGAAAGTATTGGTAAATGAGGATCAATATGTAACACGTCAAAGAAGTAACTGTTCTGATACACCTAACTGTCTGAATAGGAGGGATAACGCTTTCTGTTTCTTGATGTCTACCTTGGGAAATCCTGCAAACATATTCTGGCATGAATGTCCAGTTGGAAAGGCAGAGAGGGAAAAGCTGCTTAACCAACAGGGATGTGTTGTATGGATTACAGGTCTCAGTGGATCAGGTAGTATTAATTTGCTGTTGCTTATTCCATATTTGCACTAACCTTGGTGATTTGCATCCTGGAATTAGTCTTTACACTCGTTCTTCCCCGAAATTGGAATTGCATTAAGAGGTTGACAAGTCTCGCATATTCATTTGAACTGCCTAAGAGATTGAGGAGAATTTGCCTGTCCCATATTCAGCTAGATATTTTGGTCAAAAATATTTTGTGGCATTAAATTGTTTCAGATTCAATTTTGTAACATATGTCACCATTATTTGAAGATTTGGTCTCAACTTTTGCAGGTAAAAGCACACTTGCCTGTTCCCTAGGTAGAGAATTACACACAAGGGGTAACCTCTCTTATGTTCTTGATGGTGACAACCTTAGGCATGGTCTGAACAAGAATCTTGGATTCTCGGCAGAAGATCGGACTGAAAATATACGTAGGGTTGGTAAGTGTACTTTTGAAGAACAAAGTGAAACTACCATGAGTTTCATGGATTTACTATTGGTTTAAACTTGAGATGCTTAGAGAACAGACTCTCAGACGACCTGAGGAAAATATGTTGTACAGTTGTTTCAGTTGGACTCTAATGATGAGGTTAATGATTAAACGTCGAGCCACTGATGAAAGGAGTCTTTCACAACAAACTTGGCTTAGCTCCAAGAAGATCAAGCTTGACTCATTTATTTATCATATGATCTAAGCTTGACTCATTTATTTATCATATGATCTGAGCTTGCTCAATTTCTCACGCAATATTAAATGAGCCAAGCTTGGATAAGCTCGATTGAATTGTCCATGTTTGTGAACAATTCATTTTCAAGTCTGTTATATGTCTTTATAACCAGAAATTTCTTTGGACATTATTATGCTAATTTATTTCCTAATATTTAAAGTGAAAAGATCTCAATATTCTATTATGATCTTGAGTTGTGGATATATTGGAGTAAGTGCGAATGCAATTTTTGATACATTTAAAATGAGAGCTCATTTGAACTCCAAGGCTAAGTTGCTCGGACTCGGGTGCGGGTGTCCGATACGGGTGCGGATCTAGAGGTCAGATCCTTCATGATCTTAAATTTAAAGATTCGGGGGTACGGATCCAGGTACGGATACGGGTGCGGGGATTCGCCTAAAAATAATTCAATTATTTAAAAATAGAGTTATAAAAATGTGTCTAAATTATGAGATATTATGTGGAAAACTTACAAGGTATTCCGAGAAGGAGAAAATATTGAACAAGAGTAGAATTTTAGAAGGAGATAAAAGGAAAAGGACTGACATAGAAATTTATATATATACAAGGTATTCCATTTTCTTCCATATCACCCTAGCTTTTGATTTGTTTTCAAAAATCATTGTATCTGTCCCAAATTTCTCTGTTGATTTTGGTCAAAATACCCAAAATCGGTTGACCAGATCCGACACGGATCCCACACCCACGTGGCCACGTCGTGTCGATACGGGTGCGGTACTGAAAGTGAAGAGTCCGAGCAACTTAGCTCCAAGGTCATTTATTTATCAAGCCAAACTTGAGCTCAAGCGCTACATTAAGTTGTATAGAGTCACACTAGAGCTTAATTTGAACAAGTTTTAGAATTCAAGTCCAGCTTGAGCTTGGCTGGTGGAATTCTGGATTCTCGCTTGGTTATTTGGGACTCAACTCTGCTCGGATTGATTACACCTATAATCAAAAGAAGATATTCAGTCTTCAAATTTTCCAGGGATATCTACAGTTTAAAATTCCTTTTTTTATTGGGATGGGGGGTTGGGAGGTTTTGGGGGAGGGGGGGAGTGAGCGAGGAAGGGAAAATTTGGAAGGAGAAAGGAAAAGTGATGAGGTCGAAACTCACCCTTCCTTCATGTCCTTAAACTGAACTGCTGTGCCTAGCATCCCCGAATAACGTAGAATTAGCATGCAGAGCACGGCTATCATTATAAATTCACGCATTAGACCTGATGTTTATAATCTTTAATTTGAATTATCATACCAGACGAAAAATGCTCATAGGGATCAGAATTGTGGTTAATATCATGAAGAATGAAGAGATACCGTCTATGCTAAAATAAAAGTTGATGCTTTCATAGAGAAACCATTGAAGACTTTCGACAGATGATTTTTAAGAGTCTATGCAGCTCATCTCTGCCTTGAGGCTAATAACTAGTGACTCTTCTGCTAACCACATCTAGAATATCTTGTGTAGTTCGACATTTATTGTAGGGAAAGTGTGGAAATATATTTGTTGAGCGGAAACAGCTTCAGCCTTGAGAAAACTACTCCAGCCTTGAGAAAACTATGTTTTTATCTTTATTTAACTGTGCAGCTATCATGAAGACAATGACTTAAGTGAAACTAATTATAGTTTCCCATTCATTTAATTTGAATTTTTCTAGATGTTCTGCATTGTCGTATGACATATGTTGCAGTTCCTAATTTACCTGTCCTGTTTGTAAAATTTTCCAGGTGAAGTTTCAAAGCTCTTTGCAGATGCTGGATTAATATGCATTGCAAGTTTGATATCTCCTTACAGAAAGGATCGTGATGCTTGCCGAGCATTATTTCCGGATAAAAGTTTTATTGAGGCAAAGTTTCCATACTTTACATTCTTATGGAAATATCTGCAATTTTAACTAATTCTGTTCGACTTTCCAGGTTTTTATGAATATGCCTCTGGAACTGTGTGAAGGAAGAGATCCAAAAGGCCTGTACAAGCTTGCTCGTGCTGGAAAGATCAAAGGTTGGTATTAGCTTCAGGGTAGTAGCCTTTACAGTTTCCATCTCTCTTTGGAATCTGGAGTCTTAAAAAAGGAGAGCAACTCAATTGGTTGTGAAGTCTCATTCATGAGATGTTAGACACACAGCGGTAAATTGCACCTGTCAGGTTTTATTCTGATAAAAACAAGGTGTAATATTTGTGTACTGCTTGTTGCCATGCTTCATGTGGTTAAAAGTTGATGAAACTAGAAGTTCATTAACGATAGGACATTTCCCAGAGGACTGATTTGTCTAGTTCAATTCTATCTTTGCCCTGAAACCAGAATGAAATTTTTTTCTCCTATGTCGCACTGGATAATTGGCATCATTTCAGTTGGAGTAACTAAGGGCAATTCTTCAGAATTTTGCTTGCTTGTGAAGATGGCAGATTTACATCGACCTAGGCTGCATTGCTTCAAAACTCTCTTGATGTTCAGTACCTCAGAGGAAAAGGAACTTCTTATAACTCAGAGCCTTTTGTTTTGCAGGTTTTACCGGAATTGATGATCCTTATGAACCGCCATTGAACTGTGAGGTACCCCATTACATTCTTTAATTTTAATCATTCAGATATATCTTAATTTGCTTTTGTGTTGTTGTAACAACTTTTGTTCAGAACTAATGGACAATTTCTGCGTGGTGGTTTTTGCTAGATTGAAATACAACAAAAAGATGGAGTAGTTCCGACACCACATGAGATGGCTGGGCAAGTTGTCTCTTACATGGAGGACAGAGGCTTTCTGGAAGCTGAGTAATAGGATCCCTGGAGATAAAATAAGAAAAGACTTGGCACGAAGTCTAAGTATCTGCATCTGCTTCAATAACCATATTTATTGTTTAAATCATCAGCATGAGAAGGTAGTTAACGATCATCTCGTATCAGAGACATGGTTTAGGAGTATACAGCACATATTTTTTTCTTCAGATTAGTTAGATACTTAGACGTAAGTTAATGAGTTTGCCTCTCTAGTTCAGTAGGTTCCAGAGATTGTTCCGCAACTAGTCTTGCGCTACATGATCACAGGAAATTCCCATTTGTTTTTACTGGGTATATAACACGAATTATTCAATGACTGGGTATATTGCAGGCTGAAAATCTTCTATGTTTTCTGTATTCAATTTTAGCTTTTAAATGGCATATGTTGTATAGAACCCAATAATGCGAAGCACTTACGTACCATCAATTTGCCATTTCTTGAAAACAGTTTTGTATCTGAGCAATTTGACAGAACTACCTGATTTGTGAAATGGAAGGCCATTATTTAGACTTCTATGGTTGTCTACTGAATACCGTGAAGCAACTTGCTAATTAGGATTTACGACTTATTAAGAGGAAAAATATTTTCTATCAGGATTTCTTTCTATTCCCAAAACCTTTGTGTAAGGGTGGAGGGTCCTATTACTGTCACTACAATCCTCGAAGGCTGCTTTTATCTATTGTAATATTACTCTTTTCGTCTTCAACTAGGCATTTGCGTTTGTGACAATTGATCCTACGCTCTTCAATACTGAAGAGCCAAATAGTTCCTCTCCAATATATAACTTTCTTGCTTTACAACCTGTTACTCATCAATTATTTTTTAATTTTATCAAAAAGACGTACAGAAGAAAAAGAAAAAAAAACAAAAACAAATAGGTTCTAATATTAGCTAATCCCCTCCATTCCATTTTATATACATTATATCTTTATTAATCTGTTTTTAAAAAACGACATGTTTATATGTTTCAAAATTATTTAATTTTAAATTTTTTATTTTATCTTAAATTGTATGTTTCTATAGCCACATAAATCTAGCATGTTTTAGAGTAACACGAGTTCTAAATTTTTTTTTATACTGCGTGCTGAAGTTGAGGGAGTATATGTTTTTGCCCAGCGTAAGTGGCCGAATTCTAAATCGGCGTGGTGCTGCTTGATGCTTCTGATCAATAGAACAAGAAGAGGACCAAAAAGAAAGACCACTAAAAGTAACGGCCGCCAAGATAGGCATAGTAATTCGATTTCACACAAGTCATAATACATTATACGATGATGCTCAAGACTTCAAATAGCTGAACGGAATGCAAATGCTCCAAACGACCGGCAGGGTAGTTACGGATTCTTACGGAAAGCAAAAGTTGATTAGTTTAATGATTCTTATATCAAGGAAAAAAGACCTCTCTTCCTTCTTTATTTCCTAACATTTTTTTTTCTTCCTTACTACTTTTTCGATTGTGCATGAAATTTGAGTTTCTTATATTTTTTATACCTTTTCAGTTGAAAAGGTTGAAAGTTGTACCGTTAATTGTTACTATTCTCTATGCTTTTTTATTTCTTCAACTTTTCATTGATCTTAGTTGAAAATAATGTGATTTTTAACTTTATTTAAAGCCTTATCCTGCTATAATTGCAGAAAATTGAAATATCATTTTACTTAGTGTGTTATAAATTTCAGATGTTTTTTCTCCATTTTTAATTTCATTGATTTTGGTTTTGTATTTTTTGTTGGTTGATTAATATTGTGTGTAGTTACCACATTTGGATTATTTTGTGTCACGATCATAATCCCATCGGGATTGTTATGGTGCCTAACTCAACCCGATAGGCAAGCCAACCAACATAAATACAATACTAATTAAAAATTATCAAATAAATAATAAAATAAGTGTGCAAATATTAATACAAACTATCTCAACAACTGTTAATACAAATCATGAGTGACTAAGATTAGGATTACAACGTTCATATGAAGAAAGATACATCATCTATTTGAATATACATAAACAGAAATACAAGATCCTAGGCTACCATGAATAAATGGCAACTGATAACTAAAATGCCAATGTGTCTTCAATGCTCGCCCATAAATTTCTACAACAGCTCAGTTCCAATATCTGCACGCAAGGTGCAAAAGTGTAGTATGAGTATAATTGACAACATGTGCTTGTAAGTATCAATACTAACCTCAACGAAGTAGTGGCAAGGTTTAGTCAAAAGATACGCATTTTGTATAACCTGTGCAGCTCATAAGCACATATATATATATATATATATATATATATATATATATATATATATATATAACAACAAAAAAATAACCAAAAAACAACCAAGGAATAGCAGATATCAATAATAAGGTGCGTAATCAAGGAAGATGAAAACAAGCATGCTTTTCTAAATAACTAGATTAAAGCATATACAAATGCACCAAATTTGCATATAAAGGAGATTTGTACCAAGTAGCTTTAACTCAATACTTTTACCTTAGTGTCTATGCATGATAAAGACATAATTTTATATTAATTTTCAAATAGCGTTTATGCGAATGATGAAGACTCAATATATACATCAATCTGATACCCTCCAAGTATCTAGCAATCTACCAACAAGTCCCATTGTAACGATCCGATCGGTCGTTTTAATTTTTAGCGTCTCGTTCAGTGGTTTGAGGTTATGAATGAATTCATATTGTGTATTATGACTTGCATGCATGGTCGGTTTTGATTTTTGAGTGATGCGGGATTGATTTGGATGAATGATTCTTATTTTAGAAGCTTAAGTTGGAAATATTGATAGAGGTTTGACTTTTTATAAAAATGACCCCGGAACGGTATTTGATGGCTCCGGTATATTCGTATTATAATTTTGGACTTGGGCGTATGTCCAGAATTTAATTCGGAGGTTCCTAGGTTGATTTGACTCGCTTTGCCGAAAGTTGGCAATTTGAATATTTAAAAAGTTGGCTATCGGGTTCGAATATTAGTTTCGGGACTTGGAATAAGTCAGTTTGGTCATTTCTGACTTATTTGCAAAGTTTGACATCATTTTGAGTTTATTTGATAGGAATCAGGCGCGTGGTTGTATTTTCAAAAGTTCTTGAAGTTCATTATAATTTTTATGTATTTTGGTGTACGATTCATGATTCCAGATGTTATCTTGGTATTTTGATCGCATGAACGAGTTCATATGATGTTTGTGCGTTTCAGGAGCGTTTCAGAGAGTTTTAGAGAGGTTCAGATTTTTGCTGGTGTTCAGGTATGGCATTAGCGAGAAATTGGTCGCATTTGCGAGATCATTCTCGCTTTTTCGATTCTGGGTTACTGGGGGAAGGGACCTTGCATTTGTGAGGATTATATCGCATTTGCGAATTTTGGAGGTTCGATTTTGCGTGATGAAGGCCGCAGAATCACTATGCTGACCGCAGATCGGTCACAGAGTGTAACAGGACTTGAGCCAATTTTGAAGACCATTATACGGTCCATTATGCAGCCGCATAACCATTTCTCGGGCCACACATCTGCCGCAAAATCAGAATGAGAAAACTTTAGAGGAAGATTCTGCAGCGTATTATGCGACCACATAACTGACCTGTGGATCGCAGATCTGTCGCATACTAGACCAGGTCAATCTAGTTTTGGAGAACCATTTTGCGATCCACTTTGCGGGCCGCATACCTGATTTGCGGTGCACTCTACGACCGCAGAGTTGAGTTCGGAGGGTCCATTTTTTGATTTTATAACCCAATCCCCTTTTTATAAAAATGACCTTGGGGTTATTTTGGCTGGTCTAAACTGCCATTTTAGATAGAGGAGAGTGTTCTAGAGAGAGAGGAGGAAGCCCCAAGTGTTTTGTTCATCAATCCTTGCCCAAGCTTTGAAATGCAACAAGAAAAACTCACAAGGTCTTCATCCAAAAGGTAAGGTTCTAGCCCTAGCTTTCCATTTCGAGTTTGGGGGTAAAGATGGGTAATGAAGAGTGTGATTCTTGGGTAGGAGAGTGTTATTTATGCATGCATGTACCAATAAGGTTTATGGGAAGGTTGTTGAGCTCAAATGGGTAAACATTGAGTTGTGGGATGAGAGAATCCACCATAGAAGAATCTTGAGATCATAATGCCTACCTAGTGTTTGATAAAATGTTCAAATGAGCAGAATCCATGAACCTCTTCCTAATTATGTTTAAATTTTTGTTACGTCTCTAAATAGATTGAAGTTGCTAAGATTTCTGAAACATTGTAGTAATTTAAGAAAAGCTCAAAGCGAGGTATGTTGGCTAAACTTCTCTCTTAAAATTGAATCCCACGATGTTCTAATAAGTCTCAAGTATGATGGGTTAATTTTTTACTTCTCATGTCCCGAGTTATTCATTATAAATTTGACTATTCCGAATAAACTTTGTGTCAAAAGATATATGTTCAAAATGTATTCCGAATGCTCTTATTATATTGTGTTATCCTTCGGGAACGTATTCAAATGTGACCAATGTGTCAAAGTATTATGAATTCAAACATGTTTCAATTGCAAGTTATTATGCCAAATTGTGGAAGAAACTCAATGAGCCTAAGACTCTTATTTCTCATATGTGTACTAAAAGTCGTGATTAGAGAAGCCTTGTTGTTGATAATCCATGATGATGTTTGAAAGTGAAAGGGGAGAGCATGAAATATGAAATACGACCTACGTGCCAAGAATGATATTATATTTGTGGCCACTAGTGACAGTGAAATGAAAAGATGTATAAACGTTTATGAATTGAGCTGAAAATCCTTTTTATAATAAACATTTTTCGGAGTATCATTAGTCACCGAGGAAGGGTAGGTCGAAACAACCTAACCTCGAAACTACACGTGCCGGTGTAGGAGTGATTGAGGGAAAAATCCCCGAACTGATGTGTTGAGAATATTCCCCTTAAATGGGATGAGATTGATGTGTTGAGATTATTCCCATTAATTGGGATGAGATGATTGCTAGCAGAGGGTGATGTCAATCCACACGACATTGTGGTGAGACGGCCAAGCCGATCGGGTCGAGATTGGACATCATGCTGCGCACATGGTGGTGATTGTGATTGGATGTATTTGGGTGAGACGGCTTAGCCGATCGGGTCATAATCGGACTCCGTGCTAAAGTCACGGTGGTATATCGGTACTAAAGATCTCCCAACCTAAAATATGGAAATTTACTTGAAACCTTATCTTGCTCCTAACTTGATGCTTTGGTATTATTTGAAGCTTTCATTTTGATCCTATGATTGTTTCTTCTTGTATTGTTACTCGTTCTATTGATGGGGGCGTTTAGTCTTACATACTAGTACTATTCCATATGTACTAGCGTCTCTTTTTTATCAGGAGCACTTCATCTTTAATGAATGTAGGTGGTTCCACAACAGGCGGCATTGATAAGTGATAGCGGTACACCCTCCTCCCAGTTGACTTGTTGAGCCCCACTTCATTTTGGGGTCGTATATCTTTTGTTCCTTGTGTATTCTGTTTTGAGGTATAGCTGGGGCCTTGTCACCTGCAGTATCATAGTATACTTTTGTTTACGTTAGAGGCTCCGTAGAGATAGTGTGGGTTGTATATTGGTGTTGGAAAAGTCAAACTTGAGTCTTGTATTTGTATCACATGTTCCACTTCTAAACTATGAATGTGTAATGTAATATTTCGGAGACTTATAAATGACGTAACTAATGATAATTAATTGGTGTTGCTCACATGATCTTCTCATGGTCTAATTATTAAAATATGACTTCACCTTATTCATGGGTAAGTTCGAGTAGAAAGCATCTAGTAGGCTTGCTTGAACGGGTTATCTCGGTTGAGCACCGGTCACGCTCCTCGATGATGGGGCATGACAGAAGTGCTATGGCAGGCTTCACATTTGTGAATCCAGCCTCGCAAATGAGATAAAGGCCTAGGCTGGGGGAACGTCGCTTTTTTGACCAATTGGCCGCTTTTGCGAAAAGCCAGTGTTCACATTTGTGACATTTTTGTCGCTTTTGCGATGGGTTCAGAGTTGTCCAAGCTTCGCTTTTGTGAAGGCTTTACTGCTTTTGCGAGGGTTCACATTTTCAAACCCCAGGTCATAAATGCGACACCTATAGCTTGTTTATAGCTGAGTATTACGGGACTTAGCTTTATTTTATCATATTTTGGAATGATAGACTCGGTATGAGGCGATTTTGAGGAGGGATGCTCACATACAACTATTGGGTAAGTGATTTTGATCAATTTTCAATTATATTACATGATTATATATGAGATTTAACATCTAAATCATGAGATTTGAAGGAAAATTTTGGGGATTTTTGCCTATGTTTTAAAAAATAAAAATTTGAGATTTGAGAGTCGAATTGGACTCAGATTTGAAAACAAAACACATATATGGACTCATATGGGTAGTCGAGATCTACCCATGGACTCTGGTTTTGAATGGGCAAGCCCGGAGTTAACTTTTGGGGAATTGTGTAAAGATCTTAACTTTATTTATTGGAATTTATTTCTCTTGCATTATTTGATGTTGTTAAGTCAATTTTGGTTAGATTTGAGCCGAGTTGAGGCCTTTTTAGAGGAAAAGTATTTTTAGAGTATTGATTAAGGGCTTTTGAAGTAAGTATCTTGCATAACTTTGCGTAGAGAACTACCCCGTAGGGTTTGGTTTAATTACACTATTCGAATTACGTGAAAGACGTGTACATGAAGTGACGAGTGTGTATACGACCTTATATGTAGAAATTGACCGATGTAGACTCTTAGGACTCTTATATGCATTTAATGGAAGTTGTCATATCATGTTATATCTTTCATCGCCGAGTTTTCTCTTATATGCATTTAATGGAAGTCGTCATATCATGTTATATCTTTCATCGTCGAGTTTACTCTTATATGCTTTAATTGAAATTGTCATTATATGCTACCTCTTTCGTTGTTGCGTTATTTTTATTTGAAGTCGTTATTACTTGTTATCTCTTTTACTATTTAGTTTATTCTTTCGTTTGATTGTGTTGTTGTAATTCTTGTGTTTGTTTAATTTCCATACTCTCGTGTTATTATTGTTATTTTTTTTACTCATTGTTGTTGAGCCGTAGGCTATGTATTGTTGTGATATTGATATTGTTGTTTTGGAAACGTTGTGGTATATGGGCATGTGTGGTGCGAGTTGTTATATTGTATTGATTGTGACTTTGGCACATGTGGAATTGTTAAGAGAATTGTCGAGGTGTTTGCACGAGGTTTGGCCGTGCTATTGTCATTATTGATATTTGCACATGCGGCGAGATAATACGGGCTATATATATATAGCTATATATATATATATATATATGGAAAGACAAGGTGGGATAAATATTGATGCACATGTGGCGAGACTAGGCAAGCATTTACTTTATTGTTACGCATGCATCGAGACAAGAGGGCTATGCCAGGGATGATATATGATGGCTTGGGGGCATATTATTGATGATATTTGTGTAATGGTGTGATGTTCCTTGTGTGTGTCATACATATTACGTGACTTGTGGTGTTGTTTCCAATGTGCTACTCGATGTCTCTGATAATACTTGCTGACTTGGGCTGTGATAGTACATATGCATACACCGTAACATGTCATTTATACCAGTTCAGGAGTACAAAGTTTGATATTCTTTGATTATGCACATGTAGTCTTGTATATCTGCTTTCTCTACGATATTGTTGGAATGTTAGCCTGTGACCACGCCAGACGGATTGGGATATTGAGCTTGTGATCATGCCGGACGGATTGTGATATTGTCTTGGCAAATTGTGATAGTGAGCCTGTGATCATGCCGGGCAGATTGTGATATTGGTACGTAAATTATCCGTGCGATTGTGATTGATAATGCAGGCAAAAGGTGCCATATGTATATGATTCGTGATTTGGAACTCGTGATCTGCGATTATGAGGTGTGGTATCTCGGGGTGATTCTTGTGGCAAACCAGGTTTTAGAACGGCTTGACTATTTGGTTGAGATTTGTTTTCCTTCATTGGTTTCACTAGTACTTTAATTGTATTCAGATTATTTTGTTGCGTTACTGCCTGGCTACTCCTTGTTGTCATATGTTGCTTTTACATCCATTGATAGTTTTAAATTATTATTCTTTCCATGTTTAGCTTTGTTTTGATATTCGTTCCTCTGTTAGCTTTATATTAATACTTTGCCCAAGTTATTATAGCTAGTAGGTGTCATCACTTGTACCTCGTCAATACTCCGCTGAGGTTAGTCTTGATACTTACTGGGTACTGCTGTGGTATACTCATGCTACGCTTCTGCATATTTTTGTGTAGATCCAGGTACCTCGGAGTGTGCCGGTTATTAGTTAGCTGATTATGAGTTGCTATGGAGACTTCAAGGTATACCTACCATTGCGTTCGCATGCCTCAGAGTTACCTTCGGTTGTCTTTCATTGTTACTGTTTATTTTCATTCCAGAACAATATTGTATTTAGTGATTCCCATTGTACTCAGTAGAGCTTATGACTCCGCACCACCGGTTTTGAGAAAGATGTATAACTATTGATCGTTTTAGCTATGTATGTGATTTACTGGTTAAATGGTTTGATTCTTTTAATAACTCAGCATGTGTTAGGCTTACCTAGTCTTAGGGACTACGTGCCATCACGATTCTCAAGGTGGAATTTTGGGTCGTGACACCCATGCATATGTAAAATGCATGAATATGCATATGTTGATGTTATGCATGATTCTTTGTACATGAATCTAGAATGTCAATGCATGCTAAAGACTCTGCGATATTGTTGGAACGTTAGCCTATGACCACGCCGGGCGGATTGGGATATTGAGCCTGTGATCATGCCGAACGGATTGTGATATTGTCTTGGCAAATTGTGATAGTGAGCCTGTGATCATGCCAGGCAGATTGTGATATTGGTACGTAAATTATCCGTGCGATTGTGATTGATAATGCGGGGAAAAGGTGCCATATGTATATGATTCGTGATTTGGGACTCGTGATCTGCAATTATGAGGTGTGATACCTCGGGGTGATTCTTGTGGCAAACCAGGTTTTAGAATGGCTTGACTATTTGGTTGTGATTTATTTTTCTTCATTGGTTTCACTAGTACTTTAATTGTGTTCAGATTATTTTGTTGCGTTACCGCCTGGTTATTCCTTGTTGTCATATGTTGCTTTTACATCCATTGCTAGTTTTAAATTATTATTCTTTCCATGTTTAGCCTTGTTTTGATATTCGTTCCTCTGTTAGCTTTATATTAATACTTTTCCCAAGTTATTATGGCTAGTAGGTGTCATCACTTGTACCTTGTCAATATTCCGTTGAGGTTAGTCTTGATACTTACTGGGTACTACTGTGGTGTACTCATGCTACGCTTTTGCACTTTTTTGTGTAGATACAGGTACCTCAGAGCGTGCCGGTTATTAGTTAGATGGTTATGAGTTCCTACGGAGACTTTAAGGTATACCTACCATTGCATTCGCATGCCTCAGAGATACCTTCTGTTGTCTTTCATTGTTACTATTTATTTTCATTCCAGAACAATATTGTATTTAGTGATTCCCATTGTACTCAGTAGAGCTTATGACTCCGCACCACCAGTTTTGGGAAAGAGTATAACTATTGATCGTTTTAGCTATGTATGTGGTTTACTAGTTTATGTTTAATGGTTAAATGGTTTGATTCTTTTAATAACTCAGCATGTGTTAGGCTTACCTAGTCTTAGGGACTACGTGCCATCACGATTCTCAAGGTGGAATTTTGGGTCGTGACACCCATGCATATGTAAAATGCATGAATATGCATATGTTGATATTATGCATGATTCTTTCTACATGAATCTAGAATGTCAATGCATGCTAAAGACTCCTACAACGTGATCCAGCATATCCCATGTGCTCCAATATGATCAACCACATCCCATGTGCTCCAACACGATACGCGTATCACCTGCACTCATAGGGCCCATGTAACATGGGTAATCAACTGCCTCGGGAAGGACGATCTATGTCTAAGTATCACACGAAACTCATCATTCCATAACATATCAATATCATAATAACTGCACAGAATAACCCATAGTTACATAACTATATCAATCACACGAACAGCTCATGTGCCATAATCATCTCAACTGCACAGACAACTCACGTGCCATAATCATCTCAATTGCACGGATAACTCACATGCCATAATCTCAGTCCATATAATAGAAATATATGCAGGGATGTTGTCACGCTCCCAAACTGGGATGGAACGCGAATGGCACCCAACTCTAACTAACCGTTGGGCGAACCCTTAACTAGTCTATGCTGAGTGTAAATATCATAATACTGTTAAGTTCAATAAAATTGAATAACTAAAATTAAATTAAATTGCTTGTCTGACAACTGAGAACATGATTCTAACATAGCTGAACTATGAGCCAATAACCCACGGGACAAAGTCACGAGCCTCTAAAGATTTAAATCTAAATATTTAAACTATGGGGCATTCCCCGGGAATATATAACATACAAAGTAAATAACATAAGCTGAAGAAATTTGGCTATCGCTGGAAAGAATCAACGGGCTCACCAACAAAGTCTACAGAGCCTGTCTCTAGACACGTGTCTCCTCACCTACAATCTCAATACCTGCCACACAACGTGGCAGGCCCAAACAAACTAAGTATCACCAAAGGATACCAGTAAGTCTCATAAACTACCTCCAAAAAAGCCGAAGCGAGACCTTTTGGAAAAAATCATAATATGAAAGGAAGCAGGTTCACAGTATATTATGTAAATCATTTAAAATATATAAACAAGTAATGAGCTGAAAACTAAAATTATAAGCAGAACTGTAAACTGATAACTAAAACTGAAAACCGAGTCTATAACTAATAACTGAAACTAATGTTGAAAATTGAGTTATTTTGAAACGAATAACTTTTTCAAAAATTAGTTACACACAGTGGCCCTGCGTATGTGAGATCTGGCAACACGCACGGGGGAGTGTCGGCCTATCTCCCCAATAAACAATAGTCCCTACGAGCGTGGGGTAGCTAATCCTGGTGGCACTCACGCAAGGGGAGGTCGGCTAGCTCTCCCTTCTGAATGTGATCATATTAATGTGTGAATAAATGTTAAAACTGAATACCGAACTGAATTTAAATATCATAAATAAAGGCACATAACAAGTGGTAATACATCTAAGTATAATGATCCGACCGGTTATTTTAAGCTCTAGCACGCCATTCAGAGATTTGAGGCCTTACGCAGCTTCACTTCAGGTATTATGACTTGCACGTGTGGTCGGAGTTGAATTTTGGGAAGTTCGGAGTTGATTCAGATGGAAAAATTCTCATTTCAAAAGCTTTAAGTTGGAAGAGTTGACTAAGGTTTGATTTTTGAGTAAATGACCTCGGAATTGGGATATGAAGGTTCCAACAGGTTTGTATGACAATTTTGGACTTGGGCGTATGTCCGGATCGGGTTTTGGATGATCCGGGACTGTTTCAGCGCTTATTGTGGAAAGTTGGCATTTTAGAAGAATCTCATATGTTGGGTTGGAATGTATTTTAATGTTATAGATGTCCGTTTAGGATTCCGAGACTGGGGATAGCTCTGTATGGTAATTCTGGTCTTAGGAGCGCGCCCAGATGTGGATTTGGAGGTCCGTAGGTCATTTCGGGGCCATTTTGGTGAAAGTTAGAAATTTGAAGGTTTTTGGAAAGTTTGAGCGAGAGTATACTTTTTGATATCAGGGTCGGATCTCGATTCCGAAAGTTGGAATAGGTCCGTAATGTCATCTAGGACTTGTGTGCAAAATTTGAAGTCGTTCCGGATTGATTTGATATGTTTTCGCACAAGATATAAAATTTGGAAATTTGGAAATTTATGAGTTTGATTCGAGGCGCGATTCATGATTTCGATGTTATTTGACGTGTTTTGAGGCTTCGACTAAGTCCGTATTGTGTTTAAGGACTTGTTGGTGGATTTGTTTGAGGACCCGGGGGCCTCGGGTGAATTCCGGATGGTTAACGAATTGAATTTGTGTTTGGGGGAAATGCTGGGGCTACTATCTTCTGGTGTAACCGCACCGGCGAGGATTTGGCCGCATGTGCGGAGCCGTAGAAGCGGCCAAGAGGGTCACAGAAGCATCCAAGCATGATTTGTGCTGGGATCGCAGGAGCGAGCAGGTGGACCGTAGAAGCGGAGTCGCACCTGCGGCGGATGGATAACAGAAGCGAAAAGGAGGAAAGAGGGCTGCTTCGCAGATGCGGCCATGCAGCCGCAGAAGCGAGCCCACAAAAGCGGACTCTTTGACCACAGAAATGAGGGAAATCGCAGAAGCGAAGAGGAGCATCGCATCTGCGGAGCCACAGAAGCGGCTAAGGACCGCAGATGCGTGGAGTCGCTGGGCTGAGAAGCTTTTTATAAAAACGGGGCTTGGCCCATTTTTCTTCTATTTTTTACTTGGTTGAGGCGGGTTTGGAGAGCTTCAAAGAGGGATTTTCATCAAACAACACAAGGTAAGTGATTCCCGCCTATTGCAAGTTAAATACATGGATTCTATAGGGATTTAAACATGGAAATTTGTGGAAATTTGGGATTTTGGTAGAAACCCTAGAAAATTGATATTTTGGATTTCGACCACGAAATTGGACTTGGAATTTGGAATACATTATATATTGTGTTCGTAATGTTATGGGTAATGTTTATCTTCGAAAAAGTTTAAAATCCGGGCACGTGGGCCCGAGGGTTGATTTTATTGACTTTTCGAGTGGAGTTGGGAATTGTTAATAATTGAGTTATTATGAGTATTGGAGTGTATTTATATTAGTTTGCTCATTTGTTTGACTAGCTTCAGATCGTTTGGCTTGAGATTGAAGAGTTGGAGAGGCGTTGGAGCCCGTTATCGAACTTCGGAGCGAGGCAAGTCTCTTGTTTAACTCTGTGAAGGGGAAACTATCCCCTAGGTGATATTAACTGTTATGTGCTACTTATTGTGGGTGCCACATAAGCACGAGGTGACCGGAGTCCATACGTAGCTAAAATATGTTTATGTTCGGCTAGACTTAGGATTTCTCATGCAATCTCTAAATTTCTTGAGCTTATTCCGTTGACTTATTTAATTGAAAATATGATTGAACTTGATTTAGAAATTTGATACATCTTAGGCCAAACCTTATCACTTGAATTGTTGGCAAAAAGAATTGAGAAACGGTAAAGGTTATTCACTTTATGCCCTTGTACTATATTGTGAGCACGTGTCTTGTAACTTGATAAATTCCTTCCTTTCTTGTGGAGCGGGCCGTATGCCTCGGCAGTATATAGAGGTGCATCTCTGGTTCGTACCGTTCGACCCTCAGCAGTGTACACACCACTCTGGATTGGGCCGAACGACCTCGGTAGAATCGTGCGTTATCGCTAGTATATCGAGTATTCACAAGATAAACCTTCCACCGATGTCTGGTATTTTATGGTATTTCTTACTTAATTAGTATTGAGACTTGGAACTTTCTTTCCTGAGATATTGAGGTAGGACACATGATCGAGAAACTTATGCTTTAAACGGAATAACTGAAACATTATGAAATTTACTGATTACTCCCCATATTGTTGTGTACTTCATATTGGTTATGAATTATTGTTTCACCTATTTATTTAGACCTCTAGTAAGTGTCAAAGTCGACCCCTCGTCACTACTCCTCCGGGGTTAGGCTAGATACTTACTGGGTACGCGTTGATTACGTACTCATACTACACATGCTGCACATTTTTGTGCAGGTACATATATACCTGGTGGTCTTTTGGGAGCAGAGGCGTGGATGTTGCGGGGACATACCGTGCGCTGCATTTCATGTTATGATCCGCAGCCTGCAGAGTCTCCATCAGGGTTATTTATGTTCTCTTGTCTGTACTTATCTTTGAGAGGCTACAGGGCTGTTAGGAGCACTTCCCTTCTTGATTCCTTATCGTGCGATTTGATCCCTTTGAGGCTTATGCCTTTATTTCCTTCATACTCGTTCTTATATGATGTTCAGCGCTTGTTATCAATTGGGAATTGAGGAATTTCAGTGGTACTACAGACGTGGAGTAGGATGTTTCTCCCTGCGCATTCGAGCAAGTTATTATCGTCTTCTTGTAGAGGGATATTCTGACATTTCATTTCAGTAGCTGTATTTCTGCTAGTTTTAAGGCTATTCACAGGTTGCTATGATATTCATGAGTTGTTATCTCACAGTATTGATGTAATGGTTGGGTGCTCGTTTATGTGCCGACGTAGGGAATGACTTGAAAGGAGAATTTCTCAGGGCATGATTTAGAGGTTCAGCGTTTAATTCTTGCAAAGGAAAGGCAATCAGACTATGAATGTTCAGGTTTGGGTTGATGGAGTAACGAGACTTGGTATTTTTGAACGTGGTGGAATTTTCATCTGTGATGTAGTGTCGCTGCCCTTGTTTGAAGTATTATGGTTCGCCGGTGTTATGGCCTCTTTGATTTTCCTACGGCGCAGGGTGCTGTGAAATGGTACCTGAGAAGCGGTTGTCAGAGATAGCGGTGTGTACCGGTTTCGGGATCAAATCGGTGTTTCTAATGTTGATGGCTCGAGAAAGATGATCTTCGAGAAGGCTTAGAGTTGGTAGAGATTTATTAGTTCAAGTGCTACAAAGATGGATTTTGATTAAGGCGACAATTGGGCAATGAAGGATGAGGAAAGACATGTGGGAGGTGTCTTGCGGTGGTTGAATTACTAGTAGGTCAAGTATGAAAAGCAGAAATTGAGAAGTTGCTTAAAGAAGAGGGTTTAACCAAAGTGGGAGAGTGGCATATGGGTTCTGTGGTAGGATAGCCACACGCCTTGAAGGAAGTTTCGAGCGATTTGGGAATCGTGATGGGCAGTGACTAGGACCACGAATTTTATTTGGATGCAACATGACTTCGAGTTTGGAATGTATTGTCGGACCTTCAGTTGATGTCAATAGGGAATAGACGGACTTGTTCAGCTGGTGAGCGAGCACGCGCTCAGGAGGGTTTAATGATTTCGTAGTAATTGTACCCAGTGCAGCATTGTGGGAAGCTATCGGCATGAAAGTTCCACAGGTGGGTTATCTCCTGTGAGCAGGTTAGCGGTTGCGTGATGTTGAGGAAGCTTCTAAGAAGAGTTCTACTTTCTATCCGGTAAGAGTTCGAATACGTGGTTGTGGTTAATGCTTCAGAATATTCATGAAAGGTTTAACAAGAGATTTTGAGAAATTTGGCTGTTTAGTTGTGCGAGGTCATGGTAATTGAGCAGGAGGAATCTTGGTGGGTTCCAGGGTTATGTAATTGTAGCTTCCAGCTAAGTGGGGGAGCCCCACCATCTACAATTGGATCGCGTTGTTGTCTGCTTGTGAAGTATTGGGTTGTCGGTGTATTGGTAGGTTATTATGACTAAGGACAGAAAACATTAGTGGTAATTAGAGCTAAGGATTTTAGGTATGCATGCTATACTTGGGCCTTATCGATTCATGTTCAGGTTTTGGAAAGACTCAGAGTTTAGGCTTCTGATAGGTGTAAGGTACTAGGAAACGAATTCAGTCGGGTGCTTCTTAGATAGGGTGTTCACGTGCTAGCAGAGCACTAGAGTTAGGCTTATATTCAGGACCAAGTCAGAATGGGTGACTCTCAACAGTGGTCCTAGTGGGTTGAATAATTTAAGTGCAGCGCCTAAGGACTTGGGATGTTCTATGTTATCATTGGGTATGCAGTGCCGTATTGGAGGAAAAGAAGAAATAACTTTCGATTCGCGGAAGGTCTTGCAGAATGGGTGTACCAGTTAGAGATGCTATTGTGCGCGTAAGGGGAAAATGAGATGATTCATGAGTAATGGGACGATGTAGTCTCGTGAGGCGGGTGACTCGGGATGAGTGCGGATCTGGTTCGTTACGTTTGAATGAAGCTATTATTATTTTTAAGGCAAGTCGAGAATAAATTGGAAGAAGCTGGGTTGGTTAGTAATGGTTGAATCAGCATAATTGTAGTAGTGATCAGTTTCTTCGGTGTGAAGTTATACATGTAGTTTGTGGTTGTACACTTGGGCTTGAGCGCCACCACAACTTGGTTGATTTGGGAGGTATTTAATTCGAACGGCTTTGTTATGTAAATGGATTCCGGAAGGGTTATGGTGGCTTAGATCACGACTTGAGGTTTGTATTTTCTGTGGTCTGTGAATTCAGTTGCGTGTTGCATTATTTCTTCTGAAATGACTAAGGTTAAGGGTTTCTAGCCAATGAAGGGTTTATTCCACTAGTAGTTCGAGGGTTATGGTGAATACGTGTATTATCGCGTAGCGGCATGATAGGTGCAGTGAGCGGTATGGGAACTAGGAGCTGAAGTTCAAGGTTGCGGTTCAGTGTTGATAGAATGTCACGAGCTCAGATAAGCAAGGGGTGAATTCAGATATCCCGAGTAAGCTGGCATTTTCTTTAATGTCACATGGGAATGGTGTTCTGTGGAAGAGGCTTTGAGTATTGATTTGCGGATTTGATTCTTTTACGGAATCAGAACGGGTGGTGGCTTGGATGTGCCGACTTTGCTACCTGAGTGGAAGGTTGTGAGAGCATACCCCACAGGGAGATTTGTATAAGTGTGACGTGTTAGTCACTTGATTGTTAAAGATTGAAACCAAGCATGGAGGTTATGGCAATATCGCAAATGCGAGAGTTTATGCCTGAGAGGCGTTCTATTCCTTGGGCTGTAGACCGTGTGAGTTTGTTCCGGATTTGACGGTTATTCTTATGTGTCATGAATAGGTCAGTGTGGACCCTTGAAAGGGTTATTAGCCCAGTGTGGTATGATCAGAATCGACATGAGGTCCTTTAATGGGTATAAATATGGATGTGTGCTCTACACCAAGCCAGGTGTGTTCATTCAGCATAGTATTTCTTATGGAGGAGTTTTCGAACATTGGATGTTATTTTCGTCGTCAGATATTTCATACAATACTCTATTGTGCCATGTGGGTTGAGAGACGGTTTGATTATTCGCACATGTGTTGAGATCCCGCATAGCTGTGGTGTTATGTGGGCAAGATGGCTCTCGAGATGCAGATTATATATCGCACCTTAGTTGTGCTTGGGTTTCATAGCGAATTGAGCTATCTGTCTCCTCAGGATTTGTATTATGCACTTGGCGTGCTTGTGGTCGACATTCGGGTATTTCGTAAGTATAAGCATTATGGCTTGATGTGTGTTTTCTTCTTAATTGCTATGTGCGGATCAGGTGGCACGCCGCCACGGGTATATTGTTTGGATCGGGTGTGTCATGCCCCAAACTCGGGGAGCGCGACCGGCGCTCAACCGAGAGAACCCGGCTGAGCAAGCCTGTTAGATTTTCTTCTACCCAAACTCATCTATGGATAAAGAGGAGATGTACTCCATTAATCAAACACTGAAAAGATTTTTTTAACAACTTCCTTATCATTCCCATTAGCAGCATCATTCATAATTTCCCAAATTTTTACGAGTTTATAGATTTAATGAAAAATATGATTTCCAAATACCAACATTTCTAGTTCAATTCCCAAAATCAACCACAACCCACAACATGTCTACGGAGCCTCTAAGTACAATAGAAGAGTAATAGGGAAATGCCGGCAACAAGGCCCCGGCTATACCTCAAAACACAGTGTGTGAGAAATAAAAGATACATGATCCCCGAAATGAAGGGGGCTCACCAAGTCAGCTGAAGAAAGTGTACCGCTATCACAGATCATTGCTTCCTGCTGTGGATCCACCTGCATCCATTAAAGATGCAGCGCCTCCGGCAAAGGGACGTTAGTACTTTCGAATAATACTAGTATGTAAAGCTAAAAGTCTTCTTTCAAAATAGAATAATCATATAAGAAAAGACAACACATAGAAACAGTAAGTCGCAATCAATAATATCCAAATGTCCAGTTAAAACATAATAATTTTCAAAATACGAACTTCATATATAATTTTGGTTGGGAGATCATTAGCACCGATATACCACCGTCTTTGTTAGCACGGAGTCCGATCATGCCCGATCGGCTAGGCCATCTCCCCACGAACAATGTGGTTTGATGAGTGATGTGAAAGAAAGTTGTTACCAAGAGTAGTACCACCATGTGCGCAACATGGCGTCCGATCTCCACCCGATCAGCTAGGCCGCCTCCCCACATATGCCGTGTGAGTTGACTTTCCAATCCACAATTGTTACCAGTTTCATCCCAATTAAGGGAAATAATATCACAATTTCTCCAATATTTCAATTTCATCCCAAATAAGGGGAATAATCACAATCCACCCCTACACCGGCACGTATAGTTTCAGATGTGGGCCTTATGACCCACCCTTCCTCGATTTTGCTAATGATGCTCCCAAAAATATTTTTTATTTGATTTACACACAAAGGTAACATAAATACAATTGTACTCACCTCAACATTTTTCACATTGTATAAATTCTTATTAGTATTTCCAGACACTCATAACAACAATATTTCCTTGGCTCATTTGGCCATTCACAAGATTCTTTATTCCTGGCACGGTGGCCGTATTTCATATTCCATACTTTCACCTCTTTCAATTTCAAAGATCACCATCAAATATCAACATATAGAATATTTCAGCAATCATATAACTCAAATTTATTAGTAATGGGAACTTTAAACACAAAAGGTTTCTTCCCAAATAATGGGGCATACCGACCAGCAATACAAGCACACATCAAAATCATAAGCAATCAATACACCATTTGTTCTTGCAATACTCTTTCCCAGAATTGACAATATACAACTTCAACACCTGATTATGTAAGAACTCGAATCACACTGGATATATTTGTAAAGCAAAGCATTAGTTAAAGCAGCCACTTATGGGCATGAATTGAGTACAAAAGCTTTTAGGAAAATCTATTTTCGAGATCATTTTTAAACAATTGAGTCGAGGCTCATTTCATATTCTTTATCACATCCTCTCAAATCATTTGCACTACTAGACACAATCATAACTTAAATTCTTGGCATATTGGCCACACACTATATCCCTAATTTAATTATTTCATTTCCAACCATCTTTATAGATTATCAACATTAAGACATTTCCAATCAAGACTTTAGGTACACATATGAGCAACTAAGAGTCTTAAGAATATTGAGATTTTCTCATGCAATTTGACATACTAGCTTTCATTTGAAATACGATTCAAAGCCATAACATTTTAATACGCAACCCATACTTTGAAACTCACGGGAACATTATGGAATTCGATTCTAAGAGAGAAAGTTTAGCCAACATACCTCAATTGAGCTTCCTTACACTCTAAAATATTCCAGAAATCTTAACAACTTCAATCTATTTTGAAAATGTAACAAATTGAATCAAAATTAGGAGGATGATCATGGTTCTAGCTCATTTGAGCATTTTATCAAACACTAGGTATGCATTAAAGTTCTTAAGGCCCTTTTGTGAAACATTCCATTATTCCCCAACCCATTTTCTACCATTTTTAACTCACAACCTTCCCACATTCTTTGATAACACATGCATGCAAGATAACAACTCCCATACCCAAGAATTGTCTTGCTAGTTACCCATTCTTAGATAAATTTCAAAATTAAGGGCTAGGGTGTAGAATCTTACCTCTAGGATGAAGACCTAGTGAGTTTTCCTTGTTAATCTTCAAAGGATTAAGCAAGAATTGAAGAGAAATTTTTGATGAGGATCACTTTCTCCCTCTAGGACTCTCTCTCTCTCACTCCAAAGATATCAGAAATAAGCTAAAAATGGTCTATGGGATGTGTTTTAACGGAATAGGGTCGGGTTTAAAACCCCCAAAAATGATGCTCCGGAACAGGTTCTGCGGTCGTATATGCGATCACATAATGATTATGCGGTCCGCGAAATGACCGCGAAAGGTGGCTCTGGGAACTGGGCTGGCCTGCTTCACTCTGCGGCCGTTATACGGCCCACATACCTGTTCTGTGGTCGCATAATGCGCCGCAGAACCTCCCTCCGTAAAAGTCTAAGGATGACTATGTGACCAAAGTGGAGCCCGCGAAATGGTTATGCAGTCGCATAATTGGCCGCGAAATTAACATGAAAAATGCCCCAAAAAACTGCCTCACTCTGCGACCATTTTGCGGTCCGTAGAGTGGTTCTGCAGCCGCAGAACGGGCCGCAAAAATTCCTACTTCTGCCCAATATTTTCCTTAAATTCCCCAGGCACTGTTCAATCCAAAAAGTTCAAACCGCGGCGTATTAACCTCTACGCCTACTTTGGCATCACGGAATCCGTATTTTGAGGAAAGTTTTCACGGGGCCTTACAGGGTGGCACGCCGCCACGGGTATGCTGTGCGGATCGGGTTGCACGTCACAACATTGTTATGTTTGGATCGGGTTGTGCACCACAACGGTGTCACATTGGATCGGGTTGCATGCCGCAACAGTGAGATATGGAGCATAGTTCCTTACATTCATTTTGTGTGCATTGTTTTCGTCCCTGAGGTAGGTTCATAACACCTATTCGACTGTTTTATCCGTTACGCGGGCTTGGTAATTCCCTGTCAGAGTTCGTTCTTCCTTATGGGTTGTATTTAAGTTTGTATCTTGTTGGTGCATTTTTGGTATTATATGAGATTTTGGGAGTGTTTGAGATGGATTATTGCTTGAACAACTTGTACGGGGCGATACGAGGTTATTGGACCTGGATCAATGCGATCAGAGTTAGGAAAGGTATATTAAGGAGAAAATATTATTATTCAGTTCGGAATGAGGTAATGGTCCTTGTCAGGAAGAGAGACTCCATAATTTGTTGATTCGACAGGTAATTATTAGTTTCTACGCATATCTTCCGTCGTGAGAGTCGTGGTGGTATAGCGAGAGTTGGAACATGACTTATATGCGTCATGAGGTGTGTTGTGAGCATCGGATTCGTGGAATGGCAATTATTGTTGCCAGAGAATGTTGTTACGGTTAAGCAACCTATATGGTGCATGGTGTGATTTCAGCAGAGGATCACGGTCATGATTGGGTATAGTGTGTAGTGATTGATACGTTATTCGTACGTTAGAATCAGGTATGGAAGAGAAATTAGAATATTGTATTTTGGTTCTAAGGCTTATTAACTAAATAAAAGGGAGGATCTTCAGTTTGACTCGAGGTAATATGTTCAACCGGATTATGGTGGCACGGGTAGGTGCGCGAGGTGTTAAAAAGTAATTTTGGACAACTTCGAAGAAGTTCTTAGCACGTTCGAGGACAAACTCATGTTTAAGTGGGAGAGAATGTAATAACCCGACCGGTCATTTTGAGCTCTAACGTGTCATTCAGCTGTTTGAGGCCTTCAGTAGCTTCACTTCAGGTATTATAACTTGCACGTGTTGTCGGAGTTGAATTTTGGGAAGTTCGAAGTTGATTTAGATGGAAAAATTCTCATTTCGGAAGCTTCAACTTGGAAGAGTTGACTAAGGTTTGACTTTTGAGTAAATGACTTCGGAATCGGGATTTGAAAGTTCCAACAGGTTCGTATGACGATTTTGGACTTGGGCATATGTCCGGATCAGGTTTTGGATGACCCGGGAGCATTTCAGCACTAATTGTGAAAAATTGGCATTTTAGAAGAATCTAATAAGTTTGGGTTGAAATGTATTTTAATGTTATCAATGTCCGTTTGGGATTTCGAGACTGGGGATAGCTCTGTATGGTGATTCTAGTCTTAGGAGCGTGTCTGGATGTTGATATGGAGGTTCGTAGGTCATTTCGGGGCCATTTTGGCGAAAGTTGAAAAATTGAAGGTTTTTGAAAAATTTGTGTTTTAGGACTTGTTGGTGGATTTTGTTGAGGTACCGGGGGCCTCGGGTAGATTCTAAATGGTTAACAGATCGAATTTGTGTTTGGGGGAAATACTGGGGCTGCTGTCTTCTGGTGTAACCGCACCTGCGAGGTTTTGGCCGTAGGTGCAGAGCTGCAGAAGCGGCCAAAAGGGTCGCAGAAGCGGCCAGGCGTGATTGGGGCTGGGGTCGCAGGAGGGAGCAGTCGGACCGAAGAAGCGGAGTCGCACCTGCGGCGGATGGATTGCAGAAGTGAAAAGGAGGAGAGAGGGCTGCTTCATAGAAGCGACAATGCAGCCGTAGAAGCGAGGCCGCAAAAGCGAACTCTGTGACCATAGAAGCGAGGGAAGCTGCATAAGCAAAGAGGAGCATCGCAACTGCGGAGCCGCAGAAGCGGCTAAGGACCGCAAATGTGAGGGGTCGCTGGGCAGAGAAGATTTTTAAAAAAACGGGGCTTGGCCCATTTTTCTTCCATTTTTCGCTTGGTTGAGGCGATGTTGGAGAGCTTCAAGGAGGGATTTTCATCAAGCAACACACGGTAAGTGATTCCCACCTATTTCAAGTTATATACATAGATTCTATAGGGATTTAAAAATGGAAATTTGGGATTTTGGTAGAAAATCTAGAAAATTAATATTTTGGATTTCGACCACGAAATTGGATATGGAATTTGGAATACTTTATATATTTTAGTTCGTAATGGTATGGGTAATGTTTATCTTAGAAAAATTTCGGAATCCGGGCACGTGGGCCCGAGGGTTGATTTTGTTAACTTTTCGAGCGGAGTTGGGAATTGTTAGGAATTGAGTTATTATGAGTTTTGGAGTGTATTTTTATTAGTTTGCTCATTTGTTTGACTAGCTTCGGATCGTTTGGCTTGGAATTAAAGAGTTAGAGAGGCGTTGGGGCCGTTTATGAAACTTCGGAGCAAGGTAAGTCTATTGTCTAACCCTGTGAGGGGGAAACTATCCCCTAGGTGATATTAATTGTTATGTGCTGCTGATTGTGGGTGTTACGTACGCACGAGGTGATGGGAGTCCGTACGTAGCTAAAGTATGTTTAAGTCCGGGTAGACTTAGGATTGATCATGCAATCTCTGAATTTCTTGAGCTTATTCCGTTGACTTATTTAATTGAAAATATGATTGAACTTGATTTAGAAATTTCATACATCTTAGGCAAAACCTTACCACTTGAATTGTTGGCAAGAAGAATTGAGAAACGGTATAGGTTATTCACTTTGTGCCCTTGTACTATATTGTGAGCACGCATCTTGTAACTCGATAAATTCCTTCCTTTCTTTTGGAGCGGGTCGTATGCCTCGGTAGTATATAGAGGTGCATCTCTAGTTCGTGTCGTTCGACCCTCGGCAGTGTACACACCACTCTAGATCGGGCCGAACGACCTCGGTAGAATCGTGCGTTATCGCTAGTAGATCGAGTATTCACATGATAAACCTTCCACCGATGTCCGGTATTTTATGGTATTTCTTATTTAATTGGTATTGAGACTTGGCACTTTCTTTCCTGAGATATTGAGGTAGGACACATGATCGAGAAACTTATTCTTTAAACGAAATAACTAAAACATTATGAAATGTACTGATTACTCCCCCTATTGCTGTGTACTTTATATTGGTTATGAATTATTGTTTCACCTATTTATTTAGACCTCTAGGAAGTGTCGAAGTCGACCCCTCGTCACTACTCCTCCGGGGTTAGGCTAGATACTTACTGGGGACGTGTTGATTACGTACTCATACTACACTTGCTGCACATTTATGTGCAGGTACATATATACCTGGTGGTCTTTTGGGCGCAGAGGCACGGATGTTGCGGGGACTTACCGTGAGCTGCATTTCATGTTGCGATCCGCAGCCTGTAGAGTCTCCATCAGGGTTATTTATGTTCTCTTATCTAATTGTATTCCAGACAGATG
This sequence comes from Nicotiana tomentosiformis, assembly GCF_000390325.3. NCBI lineage: Eukaryota > Viridiplantae > Streptophyta > Magnoliopsida > Solanales > Solanaceae > Nicotiana > Nicotiana tomentosiformis. The sequence goes on along the minus strand of NC_090814.1, from coordinate 47,797,111 downwards.
TTGTATTTTATTATTTCTCCTAGTTGATGCGCATGCACTTGTGACACCAGATTTTGGGGTTGCTAAGGGTGGTTCATTGTTGTAGTTCGTGTAAATATCATCGTTACACCGTAAATTCTATTTCTTATTATTTAAATGATAAAAATTATGATTTCAAAGATACTAAAATGAGTAAATAAGTTAATCATTCGCTTTTGGCTTGCCTGACGAAGGTGTTAGGCCCCATCACGACCTTTAGTGGATTTTGGGTCATGACACTAAGCATGTAATACTATTACATATAAAGTCATACTAAACAAGAATGAAATGAACTGAGTACTGAAGTACAAGAAGACATGACTTAGATTTATCGAACATATGAAGCACGTGGGTTCTAAATAGAATTCCCTACTAGGAGAGTAAGCCTCAACTCACCTCTATTTTTCCTTTCATTCCAAACATATGGTCCAACAAAGCCAAACGCTGGTCAAACAATTCATTCTTGGCACATGCAAATCTACATTCTTCGTATTTTAGGTAACTTGATATGTTTTCTTGAAACTGAACACTTACCCTAGTGATAAAGCTATTTAATTCCTCAAAGTGGCGTTACGATGGCCTGGAACAACATGGATTTGCTGCTGTGTTCTCTCCTTTCCGGATACCAAACTAATTATTTGTTCCTTTGCCGTAGCTTTACATTCGTGGCTGCGCAAATACCATAACCAAGCTATTAAGCTTTGTATCTATGTTTCTGTATGTAGCAACCTAGAAATTGTTTGGTTTCAAGTTAACCCTTATATTCCCTTTAACTTATGGAAAAAATCTTTTCTAGTTTCGTACTAATTTGAATACCCAAAGCATTTTTCTTTCTTCCAATAACTTATGCGGCAGAAGCTTGTAGTGATTAGAAGGATATCACTCCAACCCTTACTTTACTATATAGGTCACAGCCCACAAGATTCTTATTTTGTTTTTTTTTTCTTTTGTGTCAAATTTACCCCTTAAGTTTTGCGATATTACATTCTCCCCACTTAAAATAACGTTCGTCCTCGAACGTTAAACACATTGTGTTTGGGACAGAAATAGAAAACGTAAGGTACTTTGCCTTCTCTAAAGAATGACCAAGCAGATATCTCTTAGCGCTCTTTATAAAGTCTCATAGAAGACCTTAGGTGACCGTCGTCCAAAATGGCTTAAAACTCACGTGTAAGGCAGCCTTATTACTTCTTATAATTTGACCTCATTCAGATGTAAGAATAGTTAATTGGGCAAGATTATTGGGCTGTACAGTTTTCACTAAAACAATAAACTAAAACCAAAGACACCTTATAACTTCTCCTCATATCTTGTTCAATGAATTATATTATATAAATCACATTATACTCTATATTGAATCTTCTCCCTGTTTCACGATACATCAGTATATGCAACAATATTTTCTACTAAAATGACTAGTCATGGCATCGTCTCTTAATTTCCAACATACTTACTTATCAATACACTACTCAATTAATGATGTAGAAAATAATCTACATCACCATATTTATCATTATTTAATCATCGATTTAGACCTCAGTGTTAAAATAGCCATGGGCTTTACATATGTATGTATATGAGTATGAGATAAGCATGTATAATGCACATAGACAGAAAAATAGCCATGTAGGGATGTATGCATGTGTACTAGAGATTATCTCTATGCAAGATGTATGCATATGTGTAACGTATTACTACAATTCCAACTTGTAATTCATCATACAAATAGTCATCATGTCCAATAAAGCATCAAAAGCCTAGACATAATCTCTAACATGAATAAGAAAGCACAACTAGTCATACAAATAATTTAAAATATATCACAAGTTGAGCATGTATCAAATCAAGGTATAAATAAGTCTGAAATCTACCCAAAGCATGGTATGACCTTAGTGCCCGAATATACGCTCATCACCTAACATATAAGTCACCCTAAACACATAACATGCAGCATATAATTACATTTTAAAAAATATTCTCTCAAGTCCAGGTTAACCAAGATACTTATCTTATCCCTGAACCATTCTATTCTTCAAAGTCCGTGTAATGATCCGGCCGATTATTTTATGTATTTAAGCTCCATTCCCCTATTTGATACTTCACATAGGTAAGTTTGCTATTATGTGACTTGTTCGGATGGTTGGTTTGGTTTCAGAAAGGTTTTGGATTGAATTGGAACACTTAGTTCCTAGTTTGGAAGCTTAAGTTGGAAGTATTGACCAAGTTTGACTTTTATGTATTTGACCTTGGATCGGAGTTTTGATAGTTCTGTTTGGTCCGGATGGTGATTTTGGACTGAGGCGTATGCCCGAATTTGGATTCAGAGGTTCCTAGGTTGATTTGGCTCTAATTGGCGAAAGTTGGAAGTTTGAAGGTTTGACCCATAATTGACTTTGTGGTTATTGATGTCCGTTTGGGATTTCGAGCCTTGGAATAGGTCCATATGGTGATTTATGATTTTTGTGTTAAATTTGGAATCATTCCGAGTTATTTAGGTATGTTTGGTGTGAGTTTGGAATTCAGAAATTTGGATTAGTTTATTACGTTTGAATTGAGGTACGATTCATGGTTTTGATGTTATATTGTATGATTTGAGGCCTCGAGTAAGTTCGTATTATATTTTCGGATTGGTTGGTGTGTTTAGAATGGGTCCCGAGGGGCTCAGGTGAGTTTCAGATGAGCTTCAGATTATTTTGGCCTTGGTGGGCATTTTTGTTTTGATGTTTTCGCACCTGCAAGGTCAGGACAATAGGTGCGAGTCCGCAAATGCAGATGGATAGCCACAGATGCGGAGATGGGAAGGAGGCAGCTTAGTTCACAGATGTGAAGAACCTTGCACAAATGCGATGGCGCATATGCACATGCTTGACTACAGAAGCGGCTCCGCAGGTATGAGGTATTGGTCCGCAGAAGCGGAATATGAGAACTTAAGTGGATTCCGCATTTGCGATTGTTTTTTCGTAGATGCAGTGTCGCAGAAGTGACTTATGGGCCACAAAAGCGAAAGTGTTAGGATGAATATATCTTGAGTGAGGGTTTAATTTCATTTATCATATTTTGATATTGGGAGCTCGGATTTGGGCGATTGTTTAGAGGATTTTCACGATTTGGTTTGGGGTAAGTGTTTTTGACTCGCATTTGATTATTATTCACGATTCCAACCTTGATTTTAGCAATTGAATGATGAATCTAAGTGAAGAAATGTAGGATTTTAGCAAAAACTTATCTAAAGTGTAAATTCGAGATTTGAACCCTGATTTGGAGTCAGAATTGGATGAAACTTATATGGTTGGACTAGTATTGGAATGTATGTTCGGAATTTATGAGTTTTATCGGATTCTGGGGTGCGGTCCCGGGGTTGACTTTGCGTATTTGAATCAAGATCATAGCTTTATTGTTTGGGGTTATTTTTTATAGCTTTTATTGATATTATTAAGTTATCTTGGTAGATTCGAGTCGTTCAGAGATTGATTCATGCGGGAAGATTTTATTAGAGTATTGATTTAGCTTGTTTGAGGTAAGTATCTTGCCCAACCTTGTGTGGGAGAATACCCCTTAGGATTTAGCCTTAACTTTTAATTGTGTTATGTGAAAAGCGACGTGTACATGAGGTGACGAGTGTGTACACGGGTTCTATGTGTGGTTTATGACCGGATTGACCTAGGGTTGCCCTTAGCCTTGTTTTGATTGGGAGATATCTGTGCTACGTGTATTCACTTTGGATGATTACTTGAGTGTATTTTTCAATGCTAGAGATCATGTTTTAGGATTTTATTTCCTAAATTGGCCAAATTGGACGTTTGTGAGTTTGTTGCTAAATTGAATTAACTGAATTCTTGCTTATATTTCGAACACCCATCCACATTTCTTTATTGATATGTCCTTGTGCACTGCATTGTCAGATTATGAGTTTGTGTCTTGATGACAATTATTGGCATGTTACGTTATTACGGTTGCGGCACATGTGGCCGTGTAGGGCGATTGTTTTCGATATTGGCACGAGGTCTTTGCCGTGCTATTGTTATTGTTGATATTGCACATGCGGCGAGATAAGGGGACTATATCAGGTATGCACATGTGGTGATACAAGGTGGGATGAATTGCTAATACGCATGTGGTGAGACAAGGTGGGCGTTTACTTTATTTTAGCACACACTGTGAGATAAAGAGGTATTGTGACGTTGTCATACGTGATGGTTTCAAGGGTTATTCTTGCTGAGATTATGTGATGTTCTGGATGTCATTTTTTATTTTATTGCTGTGATGGGACGAAAGTAATATGTTAATCTTATACTTGTTTTCATTGAAACTTTGTGTTGTTTGTTCATAAATTGTGAAATTTCGTTCGACATGCTATTTCATATGCCTTCTTTTTTATTTGATGATTTGTTGATATTATTTTCACTTCATATCATATTGCTAGTAATTGACTTATTGAACGGGTTATTTGACTAGTGGGTGTTATATAATTTAAACTTCATCACTACTTCACCGAGGTTAGTCTTGATACTTACTTGATACCGATTGTGGTGTACTTATTACACCCCACATTTTCGTACATGAGAGTATGTCGTAAGTCAATTGATGTAAGCTAAAAAAATGAGATCATCTTTGAAAGTACATAAAGTAAGCTAATCGTGTTACTGTGGAGGTTACAAATACTTAAGATCATGAATACCAAGTACCAAGAAAGTTGGAAGGCTTAGAAGCTAAACGAATTGAAGAAAATAAGTTTCGTCAAAAGTCGACAAGTTGGGAATGTTATAACATGTACTTTTGGGGTGAGACTGATGGTAGGCTATAATCTCGTATTTTAGTCACTTATTGCACTCTGATTCACTACACTTTATTTGTATTTGAGCTTTAATTGGTAGTGTTTTGCACTTATTGTGTGTTTTATGCCCTGTTGGAGTGATTCTGAGTTATGTAGATGTTGTGGAGCTAATTGGAGCTTTGAAGTCTAAGTAAAATCCCAAGGTATTAAGCCAAGATTGTGTTCGGGGGTCGAGGACCAAGTCTGGACGTCAAAAATCAAGCAAAAAGCAACACACTGAGAAATTTGCACTACTGCAGCACGTGGTGCGCCACAACAGTGTTTTTTTGCTGCCTGATGAATTGTTGAGCTCTCTGGATTTCCCCACTAATTTTTCACATGGTGTGTCGCCCCATGCGGCGCGCCTATGCAATTCTTACTGAGTGAAAATCCTATTTCAGTTAGGAAAGTGTGATTTCGTCTGGGGCCGACCCTACTTGGTATAAATACATGGAAAAACATTATTTTTGGAATTTTGACATACTTTCGACCTAAGGAGTCTAAGGAGGAGTTGGAAGAACATAAGCACAAGGATTTCATCATTCCTTCATCACTCAAGACCAGAGTTTGTATCGAATCTATGTTTTTCTATACTTTAATTTTATTTGTGATGAATTTCTCCATGTATATGGAGTAGTTCCATTTAGGGTTTGATGGATTTGGTGTATTGATGATTTTTTGTGGATTATAACTCTAGTTTATGTATTAAATCATTTTGGATGATTTAATTGTTGCATCTATATTCACTAGTTCATCTAATCGAGGGAGGCATAACTTGTGATATCTTTGCATTATATTGTTGGTTGAGTTTATTAATTCTTCTTAGTAATCGAAAGAGGCTAGTTGAATCATTGATTAAACTTAGTTAGGAGAATAATCGAAAGAGGTTTTCCTAAAGACCAATCCACTACGCATTCTGGCATATCTTCATTTGCTGAAATTGGTTCATCTTGTGAGGTTAAGACTTAATAGAGAGAGGAGTTTTTGCTGAACGTTTGAACTAATAATTTAGTAAATTTGAGTAACATTAGAAGTAAATTATCTAGTATTCGATCCTGAATAATTATCTTGCACCTATCCTATCAAAACCCTATCTTCTCCCATTGATAACCTTCTTTGCTTATTTCTTGCTTCGATTGCCATTAGTCAATAGTTTTACATTCTTAGTTAATTTTAGTTGGGAAAAGGGCCAAATATACTCCTCTACTTTCATATATTGTGTACATTTATCCTCCATTATACTATCGGGCCAAATTTATCCCTACCGTTAGACTATCAGGCCAAATTTACCCCTACAATCAGCAAACTTTTAAAAATACCCCTTGATTTGTTAAGTAATCCAAAAGCTCCTAAATTTCTTTTATTAAAATCATTTGTTATTTTTCTTGCTCCATTATTTTTAAAAGTTACTATTGATGTGAATGCTAAAGTTACTAGATTATACAAATTATTCATAATATTTTTAATTACCAATGCACCAATTTCTCTTCTTGTAATAAATAAAACTGGTTTAGAATTTTATTTATTTTTCAATCATATACACACCGTAGAATTTAGTGGGTCTATTTATTGTGTATTATATACAGTTGATCATCATGCATGTACATGTATATTTAAATATATTTTGTCATTGCCTGTTTAGTATAGAGTTCGATCACCTAACTTAAGAGGGTACAATGTGCAGGCATTTAATTAAAGCAAAGTTGAATTAAACAATGTAAAGTCTCCGAGGAACTTCAACTTCAATCACTAATACTTGCAAAGTCTCCATATATTTGGTGCAATGAATTCATTAAAATTGGGATGTTGTAAATACTTTTACAATTTAGAAAAGCTACCTAATTTAGATTTTTTAATTTACTATACTTTGTTTATTCAACTGCATTATTTAATTTTTTTTCTCTTATTTTTTTTCTCTAATTCAGAAACAGGTAAATGCCAATTATTTCAAACATAGTGGACCAAGAAGAACAACAAGTGATTTAAATAAAAGGAATTTGGGAGATTTTGGATTACTTAACAGATCAAGGGGTATTTTTAAAAGTTTGCTGATTGTAGGGGTAAATTTGGCCCGATGGTATAACGAAGGTTAAATATAGACAATATATGAAAGTAGAGGGGTATATTTGGCCATTTTTCCATTTTAGTTAGACATCTTATAAATCTCAACTTTTGATCATCTTGGATAGAAACCAAGCTAGAAACTACGAGAATACTGTTTAAATACAATCCCTGTGGATACGATATTGTACTATAATATATTTGATTAGCGAGCATAGTTTAAGTATGTGTTTTGCGCTCGTCAGAGATTAGGGCGATTAACATGATAAGGAGGTTATGTTATGATTTATTTTATTTGTATCATAGTCGTATGTTATGTTTTGAAGTCAAGTGAGTTGTGGAACAAAAGTTTGCAAAGGTCATCATAAGTTACATTCATAAATGTGTTGAAAATTAGGTCAAATGTAGCTGAGATTTTCTCCCATTACACTTGGAATTACTGGATGATCCACCTACTAAATTGAATATCTACGAGTATAGTTTCTAACTCATTAAACTATTTGTCAATACGACATAGTAGTAGAGAGATATTCACATTTTTGCGAGAGTGCGTAGGAAGCCCCTATGGGACCCATTTGGTCGGTGCCCGACCTTCACTTGTTTTTATCTCATTTTTGGGATGAGCTTTGATCATTTTTCGATCTCCTTCCATCCTTACACTCTTAAAACCCTCCCAAACAGTTCCCCCAAGGGTACAAACAAATTTAGAAAAAATAGACCATAATCAAACATCAAAGTTAGCCAAAGGTGAAGAGTAACTCCTATATGACGTTGTGATGTGAATAAGCATGATGGTGAGCTATTTTAAGCTTAGGATTCGAATTTTATCTACTTCCTAAGGTATGTGTAACATAATTTTGATGGTGATTAAGGTTAGTTACATTTTGGTTGTGGTGTTGGAGTCAAAGATTACAAGATAGCACTTGAAAGGGGAAGAGATATTGTTATCTTTTGTTTTATATATATATATATATATATATATATATATAATTTATGGATGAATATAGGAAAAATAACTTGATTATGATATGATTTATGTTGTAATGCATGTCTATATGTTTATCAAGTAAATTGGTGAAAGAAACATTTGAAACTTTAGATTGGAAGTGAAGATTAGCTTAAGTCACTTCTATGGTATTGTATTGCCATTGAGGGTTGTTGTAAGCTAAATATAATTTGGATTTTGACTTGAAGCTACTGTAGGAGGTATGTGTATTATGTTCTTGCACGTGCTTAAGGTTATCTTGATGTTGATTAAGTTAAATGGATGGACTAGACATGAACTAGTGAATAAAGTTGCTATTTGAGGATAAATGGAGTTGTGGATTATTTTCTTTGTTATAAATATATGGTATAAGGCTGGAATCATTGATGAATGACTTCATTATCATATTAATGATACTTTTAAGTTAAATTAAGAAGCCTATAAGGGGTGATATAGGTTATACGGATTCCAATCGGAGCTTGCCGCTCGTCGTGAAGTAGTTGCGGCTTGTTATTGTTATATGGTATCTTGTTATTGATATTTATATGTTACTGGATTTCTCTAGTTGTTGTTGTTGGTATATGTTATTGGAGGAGGCCCTTGTTACAGGGGAGATGTTGCCGAATTTACGTCAATGAGCTAATAGCATAAGTAAGGGATTTAGCCTTTAATCAACACTGATTTTGAATCTCCTTATGCTATGGTAAATTGAGTTGAGTTACTTGGAAGGTATTAAGGACTAAACGAGGTTAAGTTATGTCAAGAAAAATCCTTTCCTTCATTTTGGTATGATCCCGTAACTACATGTGTTTGAAAACAAGACATAAAGAGAAGTTCATATTCCTGAATTTATGTATATTATCCTAGTCTCATAAGTTATCATATTCTCCCTTATCGGGACTATATGTTTAGTTAAGTATTGTATTATTCCAGTCAAGATAGCAGAGGGTCTATATATATATTCAGTATTACAGTATTTTCACCACCATCAGGCTATAATCAGTGGGCAGGCCCCTATTGGGCAACCTCTGATCAGATGGTAAGTTATATACCGAGCCTACTGCATTCGAGCACCTATGAATGCGCCTAGAATGGCTGAGATACATAGCCTAGTATGGTCGAGCACCTATGAGCGAGCCTACTACGGCAGAGCAGTCATACGTACCGAGCCTTACTAGGCGGGACATCTATTTTACTTACTATATTGAAAGAGTTGAGTCAGTATTAGTAGGTAAGCATGTTTTCAGATCATCTTTAACTCCCAGTTACTTTCAGTTATTATATTATCAATTCAGTTTTAGCTTTTAATTATTTTGCTGCCTTACATACTCGGTATATTGCGTGCTAACGTCCTTTTTGCTGGGGATGCTGCATTTCATGCATGCAGGTCCTGATAGACAACTGGATAGACCTTCCCAGTAGACAGAGTCAAACATCAGCTCGGTTGGTAAGCTCCACTTCCTCGGATTTACCAGGTCTAGACCTTGGAGTCCATTCTATATATATAGGTTTGATGGGTAGGTCGAGGACCTGTCCCAACCATGATACAGTTTTGTTATCTCTAGAGGGTTGTAAACGAGTCATGTATAATTTGTATGTCAGTATTGTGACCTTGTTAGCCCTGTGTGCATGTTCAGTTTGGTATTGCTGGTTGTAGACGTTCATGGCGGCCTCGTCGGCCTGCACAGTTATGTATATGAGCTTTTGGGTATGTTTACCCCTCAGATGAGGAAGACGTTCTTTTCAGATGATTCAGAAATATGGCCTCATCGGTCTAAGTTGAGGGTTACCCCTCTAGAGTTCACAGTTATAGAGTGGTACGCTCTAGCCGAGTATGGAATCGGGTGCCAGCCATGACTCTTCGGATTTGGGGCGTAACAGTACTCATACTACACTTTTACACATCTTTTTGTGCAGATCCTCATGTGGGTCCTAGCAGAGTTTCGGACTGAGTGAGGAGTTCACAGAGAGACTCAGGGTGAGCTGCACTTCATGGATCTATTTTGCAGTTTTCGAGTCCCTGTTCTATTATTATTCCTGTGTATTTGTATTTTAGACAGTTGGTTATGTATTCAGACATATTCTCGGATCGTAGTAGCTCATGGACTTGTACTACCTAGACTTGGGATTGTGCGATGTTGTCCGTGTTTAGGCCATGTTATAACTTTATCAAATTTTGTTACTATTTTGGATTATTAGTGTCTTTTTATGCTATCTTTATATTAATTTAAGAAAATGGACTTTATTTTTGTGTAATACGAGTTGGCTTGGTTAGCAAGTTCGTCTAGGCGCCATCACGACCTTAAGGTGGGATTTGGGTCGTGACAAGTTGGTATCAGATCTTTTGGTTCATAGGTTCTACAAGTCATGAGCAAGTTTAGTAGAGTCTTGCGGATCGGTACAGAGACTTTGTACTTATCTTTGAGAGGCTACGAAACCATTAGGAAAATTTCACTTCTTTCATTCCTTATCGTGCAGATTTATTGATTTCAGAGTTTGAGTCATTGTCTTTATATTCCCTCACAGATGGTGAGGACACACTCTATTAGATCGTATGATCAGACACCCGTGCCCCCTGCTAAAACTGTGAGAGGCTGGGGTCGAGGTAGAGGCCGAGAAGAGGCACATGTTATAGCTAGAGCACCTGGCATAGCAGCACCTGCCAGAGCCACCAGTAGCTACGGTTGAGGAGCATGTTCATAAGGGGCTTGTTGCTACCCCTACACTCCAGGAGACCTTGCCATGCTTCTTGAGCATGTTTGGGACTTTGGCTCATGCAAGGTTGATCCCAGTTGCACCATCTACTTTACAGGTTGGGGAAGGAGCTTAGAATCCCGCTTCCCGTACACCAGAGCAGCAGACTCATGCTTATCAGACACCAAGTGTTGTGCTGGTACATCTAGTAGTTGCAATTTAGCCCGAGGTAGGGATAGTTGTGTCAGTTGAGGGGCAGAGGAGTTTAGAGAGGTTTCAAAAGTTCCATCTTCCCCAGTTCTGTGGAGGGGCTTGTGAGGATGCACATGATTTCTCGGATCAGTGTCACCGCATTCTGCGTACAATGGGTTCGATAGATCCGAGCGGGATTGACCTTAGTACTTTTCAGCTGACGAGGGCAATATATAGATTGTGGCAGTGTTATGAGGAGAGCATCCTAGTTGGTGCAACACCACTTACTTGGTCCTATTTCTCTGATCTTTTCTTGAGAGAGTTTGTTCCACAGACCCATTGGGATGCGTTGTGCGCCGAGTTCAAGCAGTTGCACCATAGGGGTATGACTATGTCCGAGTATACTATGAGGTTTATACATTTATCTCGTCATGCACCTGCTTTGGTTTCCATTGTTAGGGAGAGAGTCCATGGATTTATTGAGGGATTCGCCTACAACCTCAAATTTGGGATGGCACGGGAGTTGGAGACTGAGACTCCATTTCATCAGGTTGTGGAGATTACCAGGAGATTAGAGCGCATCCGTGGTCTAGAGAGGGAGTCTAAGAAGCCTTGTGGACCCGGAGGATCTACTGGTCCCTATTTTGGGAGCAGGGCGAGGTTTTATTGGTCCACCAGCTCAGTCTACATTTCATCTTTCATGTGGTGCTCTAGTTATCTGTGAGTCCTAGAGCACTTGTGCTAGGCATTCATCTTTCAGTGCAACTTCAACACGGGGTTCTTACATTGGTTACTATAGTCATCCCAGACAGTTCTCGCAGCCACGTCAACAAAGAGGTTGCTTTGAGTGTGGGGATACTAGGCACATGGTGAGAGATTGTCCCAGACTCTGGGCAGGTGTACCTCAGCAGGGCACTCAGGCTATGATTCCCTCTCCAGTTGCTACATCACCTGCACAACCAACTAGAGGTAAAGGATAGGCGGGTAGAGGGCGTCCTAGAGAGGGAGGCAAGGCCCGTTGTTATACTTTCCGTAGTAGGACTGAGGTAGTCGTATCTGATGTTGTCATTACAGGTATTGTTCTGGTCTGTCATAGAGATGCATCGGTTATATTTGATCAGGGTTCTACTTATTTGTATGTGTCATCCTATTTTTCTTCATTTAGATAGGTCTCATGATTCTTTGGATGCTCCTATTTATGTGTCCACGCCCGTTGGGGATTCTATTACCATGGACCGTGTCTATCGTTCTTGTTTGGTCACTATTGGGGGCTACGAGACTAGGGTTGATCTTCTGTTGCTTCATATGTTGGTGTTTTATGTAATTTTGGGTATGGATTTGTTGTCACCATATCACATTATTCTTGATTGTCGTGCTAGGACCGTAACATTAGCTATCTCAGGGTTGCCGGGGTTGGAGTGGAGAGGTTTCTTGGGTCATGGTCCTAGTAGGGTGGTGTCTTATTTGAAGTCTTAACAGATGGTAGAAGCATGAGCAACAATTGAGGATCGTTCTCTATACTTTGAGGGAGAAACCTCTATATGCTAAATTCTCCAAGTGCGAGTTTTGGCTAGACTCAGTGGCATTCTTGGGTCATGTGGTGTGCAGTGTGGGGATTAAGGTGGATCCGAAGAAGGTTGAGGCAGTTCGGAGTTGTCCCAGACATTTTACCGCTACTGAGATCCGGAGTTTTCTAGGTTTGGATGGGTATTATCGCCGCTTCATGGAGAGTTTCTCGTCTATTGCAACTCCTTTGACCAGATTGACTTAGAAGGGTGCCTATTCAGGTGGTCTGAGGAGTATGAGGAGAGCTTTCATAAGCTCAAGACTGCCTTGACTATAACTCCAGTTCTGGCTTTGCCTTCAGCATGGGGTTCATATAGAGTTTACTGTGATGCTTCACGGGTTGGCATTGGGTGTGTATTGATGCAGGATGGTAGGGTGATTGTGTATGCTTCGCATCATTTGAAGCCCTATGAGAAGAACTACCCAGTGCACGATTTGGAGTTAGCAGCCATTGTTCACGTGCTTAAGATTTGGAGGCACTATCTTTATGGTGTATCTTGTGAGGTGTTCACGAATCACAGGACTCTAGTTCCTATTCAAGAAAAAAGACTTAAACTTGAGGAGATGAAGGTGGTTAGAGCTACTAAAGGACTATGATATCACCATTCTTTACCATCCCGGGAAGGCCAATATGGTGGCCGACGCTTTAAGCAGGAAGGTGGAGAGCATTTTGAGTCTTGCTTTTATCCCAGGTTGGGAGAGACCGTTATTTTTGGATATTCAGGCTTTAGCCAACAAATTTGTATGGTTGGATATTTCAGAGCCTAGCAGGGTTCTTGCTTGCTTTGTATCGCGGTTTTCCTTGTTTGAGCAAATCAAGGCGCGTCAGTATGATAATCCCCACTTGCTTGTCCATAAGGACACTATGCAACATATTGATGCCAAGGAGGTGACTACTGGTGATGATGGGGTATTAAGGCTTCAGGGCCAGATTTGTGTGCCCAATGTGGAGGGGTTATGGGAGTTGTTGATTCTTGAGTAGGCCCATAGTTCGCGGTATTCTATTCATCCGGGTACTGCAACGATATACCATGAATTGAAGCAACACTACTAGTGGAGAAGGATGAAGAAAGATATCGTTGAGTATGTGTCACAGTGTTTGAATTGTCACCAGGTTAAGTATGAGCATCAGATTCTGGTGGTTTGCTTCAAAGGCTAGATATTTTGGAGTGGAAGTGTGAGCGTATTACTATGGATTTTGTAGTTGGGCTTCCATAGACCTTGAGGAGATTTGACTTTGTGTGGGTCATTATGGACAGAGTGACCAAGTTTGCACACTTTATTCTAGTCATGACTACTTACACTTCATAGCAGCTGGCCGGGATTTATGTTAGAGAGATTGTTCACCCGCATGATGTGCCCGTGTCTATTATCTCGGATTGAGGCACTCAATGTATATTGCATTTTTGGAGAGCCGTGCAACGTGAGTTAGGAACACAGGTCGAGATGAGTACGACATTTCATCCACTGGCTGACGGGCAGTCCAAGAGTACTATTCAGATATTGGAGGATATGTTGCGAGCTTGTGTCATTGATTTTGAGGATTAGTTGGATCAGTTCCTATCGCTAGCAGAGTTTGCCTAAAACAACAACTACCAGTCGAGCATTCAGGTGGCTCCGTATGAGGCATTATATGGGAGGCGATGTCGTTCTCTGGTTGGTTGGTTTGAGCCTGGGGAGGCTAGGTTTTTGGTCACTGATTTGGTTCGTGATGCTTTAGAGAAAGTGAAATTGATTCAGGAGCGGCTTTGTACAACGCAGTCCAAGCAAAAAAGTTATGCTGATAGGAAGGGTCGTGATGTGGCATTCATGGTGGGTGAAAGGGTTCTACTCATAGTTTCTCCCATGAAGGGTGTGATGAAGTTCGGGAAGAAGGGAAAGTTGAACCCTCGGTATATTGGTCCTTTTGAGATTCTAGATAGAGTTGGTGAGGTGGTCTACAGACTTGCTTTGCCACCCAGCTTATCGGGGGTTCATCCAGTGTTCCAAGCTTCGGAAGTACTATGAGGATCCGTCACATGTGTTAGATTTTAACTCGGTGCAGTTGGACAAGAATTTCACTTATGTTTTGGAGTCGGTAGCCATTTTAAACAGGCAGGTTTGAAGGCTAAGGTCGAAGAACATTTCATCGTGAAGGTCCAATGGAGAGGTCAACCTGTCAAGTAGGCCACTTGGGAGACCGAGCATGATATGCGAAGCCGATATCCTCATCTTCTTTGCACTTCAGGTATATCTCTAAACTCGTTTGAGGATGAACGTTTGTTTTCGAGGGGGAGAATGTAACGACCCGACCGGTTATTTTGTGTATTTGAACCCTGTTCCCCTATTCGATACTTCTCGTAGGTACATTTATTGTTATGTGACTTGCGAGGATGGTTGGTTTGGTTTAGGGAAACTTTTGGATTGAATTGAACACTTAGTTCCTAGTTTGGAAGCTTAAGTTGGAAGTGTAGACCAAGTTTGACTTTTGTATACTTGAACTCGGATCGAAGTTTTGATAGTTCCGTTAGGTTCGGAAGGTGATTTTGAACTTAGGCGTATGTCCGGATTTGGATTCGGAGGTTCCTAGGTTGATTTGGCTCTAATTAGTGAAAGTTGGAAGTTTGAAGGTTTAGAAGTTCCTACATTTAACCCAAAGTTGACTTTGTGGTATCGATGTCCGTTTGGGATTCCGAGTCCTGGAATAGGTTCGTATGGTGATTTATGACCTGTGTATAACATTTGGTTCATTCTAAGTTGTTTAGGCATGTTCGGCGTAAGTTTGGATTTTGGAAATTTGGATTAGTTTATTAAGTTTGAATTGAGGTGCGATTCGTAGTTTTGATGTTATTTTGAGTGATGCAAGGGCTCAAGTAAGCCTGTGTTATGTTTTGAGATTGGTTGGTGTGTTTGGACTAGGTCGCAAGGGGCTTGGGTGAGTTTTTGATCATTTTGGCCTTGGTGAGCATTTTTGTTGTGATGTTTTCGCACCTACAAGGACTGGACCAGTAAGGCCCTGTAAAAATTTTACCTAAAACCCAGGGTTCCGTGGCACCGAGGTAGAGTAATGTGATTGAGGATTATATAGTACGTCGGTGAGTTGAAGGAATCATTTTGCAGAGCATGGCGTGTCTGCGGTCCGCTATGCGACTGCAGAACCACTTTGTGGGCCGCAGATCAGCTACAGAGTGAAGCAAAACTTGAGCTAATTTTGAGGACCATTATGCGGTCCATTATGCAGCCGCATAGCCATTTTGCGAGCCGCACAATCCATCACAGATCCAGCATGAGAAAACTTCGGAAGGAGGTTCTGCGGTCTACTATGCGACCGTAAACTGATCTGCGGACCGCAGATCCGTTGTAGACTTATCCAGCCCCTTAGTTTTTGGGACCCTTTTCTGTGGTCACATACGTGTTTTGCGGTCCGGTCTGCGACTGCAGACCCGACTTCATAGAGTTTAAGTTTTAGAAAATTTCACCTGATACCGTTTTTATAAAAACAACTGGGGGTTTATTTTGGCTACTTCTAATTGACATTTTAGAGAGATGAAAATGGTTTAGAGTGAGATGGAGATTCCTAAGCTAATTGTTCATCCATCTTTGCTCAAGACTTGATGAATTCACAAGGAAAACTCACAAGATCTTCATCCAAGAGATAAGGTTCCATACCCTAGTCTTCAATTTCGAGTTTGGGGTAGAAGATGGGTAATGGGGAGTGTGATTCTTAGGCATTGTGGTGTTATCTATGCATGCATGTACTAACAGAGCTGTGGGAAGGTTGTTGAGCTCAAAAAGGTAAATATTGGGTTGTGGGATGAAGGAATTCACCATAGGAGGACCTTGAAAACCTAATTCACCCCTAGAGCTTGATAAAATTCTTAAGTGAGCTGAACCTATGAATATCTTCCTAATTATGGCTCAATTTTATCATGTCTCTAAATAGATCAAAGTTGCTAGGATTTCCGAAACTGTGTAGTAATTTAAGGAGAGCTCAAAGCGAGGTATGTTGGCTAAATTCCTCTTGTACAATCGAATCCATGATGTCCTCGTAAGTTGTAATTATGAATGGCTCAAGCTCTTATGTCTTATGTTCCAAGTTATTCCTTATAAATTTGACTATTCCGAATAAACTATGTGTCGAAATATATATGTTCAAAATATTTTCCGAATGCTCTTATCATATTGTGTTATCCTTCGAGATTGTATTCGAATGTGACCACGTGTCGAAGTATTATGAATTCAATTATGTCTAAATTGCTAGTTATTATGCCAAATTGTGGAAGAAAGTTCAATGTGCCTAAAACTCTTATTTGCTCATATGTGTATTAAAAGTCTTGATTAGAGATGCTTTGTTGTTGATAATCCATGATGATTTTTGAAAATGAAAGGGTGAACATGAAATAGGAAATACGGCCGACGTGCCAAAAATGATATTACATTTATGGCCACTAGTGCCAATGAAATGAAAATATGAGTAAAATACTATGAAATGAGCTGAAAGTTCATTATATAATAAGCATTTGGGAGTATAGTTAGTCACCGAGGAAGGGTAGGTTGAAATGACCTAACCCCGAAACTACACGTGCCGGTGTAGGTGTGTATTATGATTATTTCCCTTTGTTTGGGATGAGATTGATGTGATGAGATTTTTCCCCTTAAATGGGATGAGATGATTGCTAGCAAAAGGGTGATGTCGATCCACACAGAATTGTGGTGAGACAGCCTAGCCGGTCGGGTCGAGATCGGACGCCATGCCACACACATGGTGGTGATTGTGCTTGAGATTGTGATTGATATAATGATTGAGATCTTGATAGTGAATGTGATTGTGGTTGATGTCTTTGGGTGAGACGGCCTAGCCGATCGAGCCGTGATCGGAATCCATGCCAAAAATCACGGTGGTATATCGATGCTAACGATCTCCCAACCTAAAATATGGAAAATTTACTTGAAAACTTGTCTTGCTCCTAAATTGATGACTTGGTATTGTTTGAGGCTTCCGTTGATTCTATGATTGTTCTTTCTTGTTTTGTTACTCGTTCTATTGAGAGGGTGTATATTCATTCATACTAGTACTATTACATATGTACTAATGTCTCTTTTACCGGGGGTGCTGCATTTTTAATAGATGCAGGTGGTTCCACAGCAGACTTTGATCAGTAATAGCGGTATACCCTCTTCCCAGCTGACTTGGTGAGCACCATTTCATTTCGGGGTCGTGTATCTTTTGTTCCTTGTATATTATATTTTGCGGTATAGTCGGGGCCTTGTTGCCGACTTTATCATAGTACTCTTTTGTATCTATTAGAGGCTCCGTAGACATAGTGTGGGTTGTATGTTGGTGTTGGGAAAGTCAAACTAGTAATGTTGTATTTGTACAACTTTCTCCACTTCAAACTATGAAAATGTATGTATTTTGGGAGCTTATAAATGATGTAACTAATGGTAATGAATTAGTGTTGCTCACATGATCTTCTCCCGCTCTAATTAATGAAATAGATCTTCTCTTTATTCATGGGTGAGTTCGGGTAGAAGGTATTGCACAGGCTTGTTCGGCCGGGTTATCTTAGTTAAGCACCGGTCGCGCTCCCTGAGGTCGGGGCATGACAGGACCTCAGGTGCGAGTCACAAATACGGACGTATGGCCGCATATGCAGAGATGGGAGTGAGGCAGCTTGGTCCGGAGCGAGGTACTGTTCCGCGAAAGCAAAAGAATGGGACTTAAGTGGATTCTGCATTTGCGATGGTTTTTCCATAGATGCGGTGTTGAAAAAGCGACTTATGGGCCACATAAGTGAAAGTGTCGGGCAGAATATATCTTGAGCGAGGATTTAATTTCATTTATCATATTTTGATATCGGGAGCTCAGATTTGGGAGATTTAAAGGGAATTTTCACGATTTTATTTGGGGTAATTGTTTATGACTCGGATTAAATTATTATTCATGATTCCAACCTTGATTTTAGAAATTGAATGATGATCTAAGTGAATAAATTAAGGATTCTAGTAAAAACTTATCTAAAGTGTAAATTCGAGATTTGAACTCCGATTTGGAGTCAGAATTGGATGAAACTTATATGGTTGGACTCGTATTGGAATGGGTGTTTGGAATTTGTGAGTTTTCTTAGATTTTTGGGGAATGGGCCCGAGTTGACCTTTTGGGTTGAATTTGCATATTTAAATCAAGATCATAGCTTTATTGTCTGTGGTTGTTTTCTATAGGTTTTATAGATATTATTAAGTTATCTTGGCTAGATTTGTGCCGTCCTGAGATTGATTCACGTTGAAAGGGATTTTTAGAGTACTGATTTGGCTTTGTTTGAGGTAAGTATCTTGCCTAACCTTGTGTGGGAGAATACCCCTTAGGATTTAGCCATAACTTTTAATTATGTTATGTGAAAAATGATGTGTACATAAGGTGACGAGCGTGTACACAGGTGCTTTGTGTGAATTATGATCAAATTGACCCGAGGGTGCCTTATTGCCTTGTTTTGATTGGTAGATCTTTGTGCTACGTGTATTAACTTTGGATGATTACCTGAGTTTATTTTTCTATGCTAGAGATCATGTTTTAGGATTTTTTTTCCTAAATTGATCAGTATGGGCATTTGTGAGATTGTTGCTAAATTGAATTAACTGAATTCATGCTTATATGTCGAACACCCATCCGCATTTTTTATTGATATGTCTTTGTGCATTGCATTGTCAGATTATGAGTTTGTGTCTTGATGACAATTTTTGGCATGTTATGTTATTATGATTGTGGCACATGTGGACGTGTAGGGCAGATTATTTTTGATGTTGGCACGAGGTCTTTTTCGTGCTATTGTTATTGTTGATATTGCACATGTGGCAAGATAAGGCGGGCTATATTAGGTTTGCCCATATGGTGAGAGAAGGAGGGATGAATTGTTACTACGCATGTGGCAAGATAAGGCATGCATTTACTTTATGTTAGCAGACACAATGAGATAAGGAGGTATTGTGATGTTGTCATACGTGATGGTTTCGGGGAATATTCTAGCTGAGATTATGTGATGTTATGGATGTCATTTATTAATTTATTGTTGTGATAGGACAAAAGTAATATGTTAATCTTATACTTGTTTTCATTGAAACTTTGTGTTGTATGTTCATAAATTGTGAAATTTCATTCATCATGCTATTTGATATGCCTTATCTTTTATTTGATGATTTGTTGATATTATTTTCAACTTCATATCATATTGCTAGTTATTGACTTATCAAACGGACGATTTGACTAGTGAGTGTCTTATGATTTGAACCTCGTCACTGCTTTATCGGGGTTAGTCTTGATACTTACTGGGTACCGATTGTGGTATACTCATACTATGTTTTCGCACATCCTTTTGTTCATATCCTCAGGTGGGTCCTAGCAGAGTTTCGGACTGAGTTTGGAGTTCACACAGAGACTCAGGGTGAGCTGCACTTCATGGATCTATTTCGCAGTTTTCGTGTACCTGTTCTATTATTATTCCTCTCTATTTGTATTTCAGATAGTTGGTTATGTATTCAATTATATTCTCTGATCGTAGTAGCTCATGTACTTGTACCACATAGTCTTGGGGTTGTGCGATGTTGGCCGTGTTTAGGCCATATTATGACTTTATCGGATTTAGTTACTGTTTTGGATTATTACTCTTTTTATTTATTCTATATTTACATTAATTTAAGAAAATGGACTTCATTTTTGTAGAATGCGAATTAGCTTGCTTAGGAAGTATGGTTAGGTGCCATCACGACCTTAAGGTGGGATTTGTGTCGTAACAGTCCTCCTTTTCTGACTCTAAATCCATCAAATGAGCTCATTCTAGCCCAAATAATGCTGAAGAAAGTCAATTAAAGCTATTGAAATCAAATCCGAATGATAAAGCTTCCATCTATAATAAAATCTCGAAGGTCAACAAAAAAGTCAACCTGGGGTCCACATGGTTGAATCCCAAAATAAAAATTAAATCTCGTTGACCCATAATCTTATGAGTCAAAAAATATGATTAGACTCTAAATTCGAGTTCAAATCGGTGTATTACTTTCTTATGTTTTTGGCTCAAAATATTTTTTTTGATCTTTTTGTTTTTAATCTACTAGGTAGTGCCTAGGGCTAGTTTTTATATGTATAAGGAAATATAAAACAAAGTGTCATGAAATCCTACTAAATGAAAGAAATAAACTTTGCAAACTATATATAGCCTATTATCAAAGTTGAGTAATATGATCAACAATGATATCACATTAGTTCTACTGTAGTTATTAAAAATAAAACTAGCCATTGAAGCCCATACAAATTATTTTACTGATTAATGTGCTTCATGCAGCAGTAGCCCTATATTCGCACTTCCTAGGTCTGCTGATTAAACAAATAACCCATAGTGATGTACAATATTCGATGTTTGGAAATATAGCCCAGTTCCATAAAGAGCAGAGCCCAGCTCCACTGATTGCCTAGATAGCCCGTTTCACTTTGCAATTGTAGCACTGTCCCTATCATGGTGATATGGACTTCCTTCTTTTGATCTTGAGATGTCATTTCACTCCAATTATCCACTATGTTCTCCCAGTAACACTTGCATATGTAATAATGCTCTAAGCATCTCTGAACAAAATGCCCAGCCCAAAAATGTTTAAATACACTGTGTTTGCACTCATTGTTGCATGAACTACTTCTGTTTTCTGTTGAGTTCTTTGCATGGAGTCCATGCTGAGTTGTCCTACTATAATATTGCATCCAGATATAAACCCAGTTTGTCTCTAATGAAGCTGTAATGTCTTGCCAAAAATATCTTGTCGCTTGCCCTATCCAGCGGTGATCAACTACACTATTTTCGTATTGAATTTCGTGTTCCATCTCTATCCTTCTTGTTTTTTTGATCTTTTGAATCCTTGATTTTAAGATAAAATCATTAATAGATTCTTGTTATAATCATAAATTTGAGCGAGAATCACTTACCCTATCATCTTAGATAAAATCGCTTAAAAAATACCTCAATTTGAGCTCCCTAGCTCCCAAAATGATAATATAAAGTCCAAGCACTAAATGACATTATATATACAAGTGCAGAAAGTTTTAGTGCAAATTTTCAAAAATAACAACATTGACCCTTTTTTCACTAAAAGAGTCATAACTTTATATATATATATATATATATATATATATATATATATATATATATATATGTGTGTGTGTGTGTGTGTGTGTGTGTGTGTGTGTGTGTGTGTGTCAAAATGACGAACGATTTTGTTTCTGGGAACTAGATTAAGAGGGATACAACTTTCATCAAAGCATCTTCACCAAATTCCTTATAGATTGCGGACAATTCTCTTGTGAAGTCACGTCAACTATAGAAAACTATATTTCAACACTTCAAATCTTTCGAAACCTGCTCCAAATGTACCAAATATCATCTGAGTCCCTCGAGACCCCGTTCAATCATCCTTAATAGTTCATACACCCTATAAAAACTTGTTTATGGTCTAAAAACATGTAGGAAACATCATATCCAAGAATTAAGATTCAAATCAAAGTCTCAAAAATTTTTAACTTCAAAAATTCTAATTTTCACATTTTGTACTTGAATCACACCCGAGCCCCTCGAGTCACCTTAAAAACATTCCAACAAGTCAAAATAATCTATGTGTACTAATGAAAAGTGTCAAAACACGAATCTAAGCGTAACTACACAAAAGCAAAACTTGAGTCAAAATAAGTTCTTCAAATTGCCAACTTTCAACTTAAAGCGCCGAATCAACTACGGGACACCTGAGACTCGATCCAAATATATCTATAAGTCCAAAATAATCATACGAATCTAATGAAGCCTTCAAATCCTGATTCTGAGTCCGTTTGCCCAAAATATGGACTTTGGTCAACTTTCTTAACTTTAAGCATCTAGTTATGAACTAGGTGTTGCAAATCAATTCTAAACCCCATGAGATCCATTCCATTCATACTCGCAAGTCACAAATCACCAAATAAACCTATGAAATTCTCAAATCATAAAATGGGATACTAGAACTGAAAATGACCGTTTGGATCATTACATTCTCCTCCACTTAAACATATGTTCATCCTCGAACATGCCAAGAGTCCTTTCAAAATTATCAAGTAACTATAGATACTTGTCATGCACGATTCTGCAGTCATCTTATTACTTACATACAAATAATACCATTAGCGTACCTCAACTGAGGATTTCTTCATTGACTCTAGCTTATAAGCTCATAAACTCTTCTTTAACACTTGAAACTTCCTCAAAAGTCCAAATCTTGTATATTTTCACTATATCCATCTAAATGACCTGTGTCGACTCATAATTGTACTATCCAACCATAACCACATGTTATATTCCATATATCTCATGATTATAGTGATACCCTTAGGATATAATAAGTGTTTATTGTCAAACTCGGTGTCGATAAAATGCCACAACTCAAATAGATCCTTCTCCCAAGATTTCACAATACACCTAATGATATAATAAACTTATAGAAACTCATAACCATTAATCATTTAAAAAAGTTAGGGATATTTCTTGTTTGCGAAGAATCATTACATGCTCTAAGCTGCCTAATAGCATTCTTCTTCTAAACATACTTTATCCAAATCTGATTGCGCTAATTCCAGGTCCATTAACTTTATCCCATTCAATATAAGCTGATCGACTGACCAGTCATACCAAATTCCACATAGACCTCAAACGACATGGTTGTGCACTATATAAGCAATAACATAAAAATGATAAATCTGTTGAAGAACAACTGATTGCTCCAGTGACTCTTTGAGTCTATTGTATCCCTTCTCAACAAGTCTTTGAGCATCTATATACCCTACTCGAACTGTTTGACATGTAACATATAAGAAAACCAACTTAACTTATCCTGCAAACTCAAAACACATAGAACAACTGCCAAAACCATATGGTGGGCTGTTACTTTATCAAATCTGATGAAACAAGTACCTTATGAAACATACAAACTTCTAGATAATATAATATCCTTCTAGGTGATACATTCGTAGTAAATGCTACATTGCGTAAGCAAATTTGATCTGGCGTAGAATACACATTCTTAATAGGCCTATAAATAGACATCCAAATAAATTTTAAACCTTTGAAAAATAGGTAACAAGTCTTCCAAAAATCCAAAGTGACCCATCCTAACTTCCACTCATGGATATCCAAATAAGTTTCTAATCTCCCAGTCTCAACTATGGATTTCTTGACCCATATCAACTCAAATCCCAAGAAGCAACATCTTGTAGCCTATCCTTTTTCTTTATGTTCCTCTAACTACAAAGATTACACATGATCCACTATAACCTTGTGGGACCCAATTCCCAAACACAAATCTGTGCTTCTCTGAAGTCCTCCCGTCACTTGTTTAACATTCTGACACATAAAAATAATGCTAACAACCTTCTAAATAATATTCTGCACCCAAATATCTCCTAGAAGGATATATTACTATACTAGTGTAACGATCCAAAATCTATCTAGTCGTGATGGCACCTAACCTGACCCGCTATTTAAGACTAATGACAGTCAACATAATTCAAATGAAATAAAAGTAGTCAACAAATGAATAACTGAATTTTCACATAATATCCCAAGGACTGGTAATACAAGTCATGGGCCACTAAGACTTAGATTTTACAAAGCTGGTATGAAATAATTACAACATCTGTGTGGAATGTACATTGACAGAATCAAATCTAAACTACCAAAGACAAGTGGTAGCTATATCCGGAAGGCAAGTACATCTTTAGTGCCAGCTCCCGTCATCCACAATATCTCAGTTCCAGGATCTGCACACAAGGTGCAAAAATGTAGTATGAGTACAACTGACCCCATGTACTCAATAAGTAACAAACCTAACCTCAGGTTGAAAGCAGTGACAATCTCGGTGCAACCCGATATAAATAATAATCTATTGCGGTGTGCAACCCGATTCAAATATTAGAGCCCACATCAGTCAGCAATCCGCTCACGTCTCCATATGCCAACATCTCACAACAACATAGTCAACAATACAATACGAGATATCATAATAAGCCACAAATTCAGCTCAAACTCGTGTCATATACAGTGATACCAATAACATGTGAGATAGCATACGAAAAACGTATAAAGGCAGAGATATAACATATATAGAACTATTATGACTCAACAATATGACTACAGCTAAGGCAAATAGCTCAACATGGCAAAATAGCCCTATCTTGTCTCAAACAATAAAGCAAATAACCTAGACATGATTTCTAGCATGAATATTACTCACGTAGTCATATAATTGGAGAAAACATGATATCAAAGAAACATGAGGACAAAATAAGACATATAATAGCCTAAGAACTATCCGGATTATGAATACCCCGGTGCACGCACACACGACCGTCACCTAGTACGTGCGTCAACCCTAAAACATTTCAAATATCATAGTTGCCAGGGATAATTAACCTCAAATTCATGTTTAGATATGTTACTTACCTCGAACAAGCCAAACCAATACCAAGCAAGCCAAAACAATACTCTAGAAAAGCCATCCCACGCGAACCGACCTCTAAATGGCTCGAAACTAGCCAAAAGCAATTCAAAAATATCAAATAATACCATAAGAAACAAACCCAAACAATAAAGGTTAAATATTTTAATCAAATACTCAAAATCAACAAAAATGTCAACCCGGGCCCGTACCCCGAAACCCGACAAAACTCAATAATTTCGAAAACCCATTCGAATAAGAGTCCAACCATACTAATTTCATCCAATGTCGTCCCAATCGATGTTCAAAATCCAATTATTCACTGTATAAACGTTTAGACAAAATCCCGTAATTTCTCTTTTAAATTCATAATCAAAATGCCAAACTCAAAGATGAAATCATGTAATATAATCATATCCGAGTAAAAAATACTTAACCCAATCCATTTGATGAAAATTCATTCCATAATAGCCTAAATTCGAGCTCTCCAACTTAAATTTGATAAAATGAGCTTAAGCTTCGAAATAGAGTATTTTATAACACTACCCAACTATATTCATCGCCATCGCGACATATCCTACGCGATCTCATAGAAGAAACATGGCACTGCCCAAAATACACATCACGTTCGCGACACAACAAATGTGAATGCGATGACCACATGAAGAGAACTGCGTGAACACACCTAACTCCATGCGAACGCGACGATAATTTGCCCATCACCCACTCTGCCTCGCAATCACGAACTTACTCGCGCGAGCGTGATAGTCAAACCACTCAAGCTCCGCGAAACACCCCCAATGTTTTTAGAATAATAGTTGCATTCTCAATTTACCATCTTTATAATGAGGATAGATTTTACTCTGCACTTTCTAAACGTGAATTTGATGATATATGAAAATTGCCTACTTTAGTTTGTGTTAATATGTACAAAGAAGTCATGGTGTTGCTGTGTTTAACACTTAACATCATTTTGATGCATTGTTATGAAATACAATAGATATATATAATGTTTTGGGCAGCAAACCATCTATAATCTAAAGATATTTAGTAGTTTGGGCAGTCACCTTTTTCATACTTATCCAAAGTTCATATATATTACTTTTGTGATTTGCTTTTACATAACCTCCTCTCATATTTTATTCCTTCATGCCAAATAACACCCCAACCCTCTCTCTCCTTCTTATCACATGAAATACTACATTAAAACCATCAAAATATTTCACTAAACGAATCAGCCAAACTAGTTTTTGGTGAAACTCAAGTTGCTCCTCTCTTTTGGGGTAAGTTACTAAAGTCATTTTTGCACTAGATAGTTGTTAGTATTTTTATCATATATTCTTGTATAGAACTCTTTTTTAAGTGATTCAAGCTTTAATGGAAATTTATTTTATAGCTCTATAACTCTTGTTCAGGTATCAAAATCTAGTTTTACTTTTAGGTACCCGTAAAGGGGTGATAAAATACAGAGCAGGTGCTGCCCAGATTTTCTGTTTTACAAACCTTCTATGTACTATTGTTAGTATATTTATAATACCCTTTTATATAAAACTTATATAGGGATGATTCAAGACTCCCTAGAACCTTAAGACATTTATCTACAACTTTCATGAATACCATTAAGTCTAGTTCTTCCGTTTACAGGTTCTAAACTTAGCCACAACACAAGACAATGGCACTGTCCAAATTTTCAGTTTTAAATATTTAGGGTGATTTTTACTGATATCATGTTTAATTTGACATGTTGAATTACTGAACTTATATAGA
This sequence comes from Nicotiana tomentosiformis, assembly GCF_000390325.3. Lineage (NCBI taxonomy): Eukaryota > Viridiplantae > Streptophyta > Magnoliopsida > Solanales > Solanaceae > Nicotiana > Nicotiana tomentosiformis. The sequence continues at coordinate 47,770,538 of NC_090814.1, read as the reverse complement.
TATTTGATTATGTATTTAAGGTATATATATTCTTGTAAAATTTAAGGGGAAGTTGAGGGAGTGGATGGATTTAGTTGGTCTATGGCGTAGGCGATTCGAACATCCTCAAGTTGTGGTTGAACTGTTTTGTGGTAAAACACCAAGATTTGTGTATAAACTTGAAGTTGTACTCTGTTTACTTGCTTGAATGTTTTGAACTAACTTGAGCTTTTGTTTCCCTTGTCTTCAATTAATATCTTTGTATTCATGTTAATCATGTATTTTAATATATTCGCTAACTCGTCCACTTGTACGGATTGCTTGATCATTTTGTATTCTTGTTTGGACTTTGTCCTTCTTGTGGCAGTGACTTTTTTACTCATCTCGGCGTACCACCTGATTCAGATATTTTACCATCTTGACTTTGGATTTGTGATTTGTCCGAAGAAGGTGTTTGGATTGGCTTTTAGAAAGTAGCTTTTAAGCCAAAAGCCATAAGTTGGTAATACCCAACTTTTGGCTTTTGACTTATTTTTGTACTTTTCATGCCTAAAAGTAAGTTCTTTTAAGCACTTTTTATCATTGCCAAACACCACCCAAACTAGAAAAGTGCTTAGAAGCCAATAAGCACTTAAAATAAGACAATCCAAATACCATTTAAATTATGAAACTTGTCCGTGTTAAGTATGAACTATAAATTCACTTTTAATATGGTTCTTGATTCTCTTAACTATTGGGTTTGACCCTACTTGATTTGGGGCTTCGGTGCATCTTTATATCTAATTATGCTTGGTGTGATGGCAAGATGTACATATTGGGCAAAAAGGGATATTTGCCAAGCTCTCTTGGATTGATGTTATACGCTTTCTTGACACTTGATTCTTCAACAATGAAATTGATATTTGGAAACATTTCAAGGTTTGATATTTGATACCTTTGGTATATTTACTTACTTTAAATTTATGTTTCATTTGAGCTACCTATGACTGAAAAAGGGAAATTGGAGAATCTAATAGCTCCAAGACTAAAGTTTATATGCCTCTAAGCTTTATGCTTAGCGATAGTTATTTTTTATCGTAGGTAATGTGCGAGAAGAGATTTGAAGAGGGCCTTTCGTAGTAGACTTTTCGAGAGCTTTTTTGGATATCACATTTGTATATGTACCTAGGATTTGTATAGTTTTGGGACTTGTACATGATTTATATGTCACACTTATGTATGTAATTTTGGAGGCTTGTTGGATCTCAAGATCATAAGCTTGTAACTTGAATTGGAGACTAATTTGCTGTTTCAGGGTTTGTTAATAATCCAAGTCTTGTAATATGCTAAATATACACTTTGTCTTGTAAATATGTACAAAGGAGAAGACAAGTGTAACGACTCGGCCGATCATTTTGAGAGTTGTAGTCCCGTTCCCACATTTACTACTCATTTTGTACTTTATAGTTGTTATGCGACTTGTCAGGGCAGTTTGTTCGGGTCCGGAATAAATTCAGAATGAAATGAGACACTTAGTCTCAAGGTTGAGAGCTTAAGTTGAAATGATTGGCCGGATATCGATCTATGAGTAAACGACTTCGGAATAGAGTTTTGAAGGTTATGTTAGCTCCGTTGTATGATTTTGGACTTAGGAGCGTGTCTGAATTGTGATTCGTAGACCCGTAGTGGAATTAGGCTTGAAATGGAGAAAGTTGAATTTTTGGGAAATTTGACCGGGAGTGAACTTTTTGATATCCGGATCGGAGTCCGATTCTGGAAGTTAGTGTAGGTCCATAATGTCAAACGTGACTTGTGTGCAAAATTTGGGGTCAATCGGACGTGTTTAGATAGGTTTCGACGTCGTTTGTAGAAGTTGAATTTCCTTAGTTTCAATAGGCTTGAATCGGGGTGCGATTTATGTTTTTGAAGTTGTTTGATGTTATTTGAGGGCTCGACTAAGTTCGTGTGAGGTTTTAGGACTTGTTGGTATATTTGGTTGAGGTCCCGGGGGCCTCAGGTTGATTCCGTATGGTTAATGGATCAAAAGTTGAAGTCGAATGACTGCTGAAGTTGGACCTCTGCTAGTGTAACCGCACCTATGGAGCCTTGATCGCAGGTGCGAGCTCACAGGTGCGGGCTGTGATGCGCAAATGCATTTTGAGGAGTGTGCAGGTGGTCGCAGATGCGAAGAGTTTTCTGCACCTGCATTGCCGCAAGTACGGTGAGAGGTGCGCATCAGCAGAAGGGGCGCAGGTGCGATAGGGAGTTCCTCTTCTGCGTGACCGCAGATGCGGCAGGAAGACCACAGAAGCAGAAGTGGGCAGGTGAGCTGGGACCGCAGAAGTGACTTGGATGCTCGCAGAAGCGAGTACCGGAGTGAGTGACCGCAGGAGCGGTATGGACCGCAAATGCGTGGGTTATGTCGCTTCTGCGACACCGCAGAAGCGGTTAAGAGTCCGCAGAAGCGTAAAGCCTGGGCAGATTATTAAAACAAGGGTTTGCAATTTTGGCTTCATTTCAAACATTTCAAGCACGATTTAGGCGATTCTTGAGAGTGTTTTCGAGGGGATTCTTCAGGTAAGTCCTTTGTGCTCATTTTTGATCAATAATCTTGCTTCCCCATTGATGTTTTCACCTAGTTGGTGTGTATTTAAGGTGTAAATTGGGAGTTTGAGGCGAGGGATTTAGAGAGTTTGATTTGGAGATTTGGGTGACGATTTGGTATCGCATTTTGATAGATTTGGCATGGTTAGACTCGTGGTCGAGTGGGCTTTCGGGTTTTGTGACTTTTATCGAATTTTGAGATGTGGTCCCGAGGGCCGACTTTTGAGTCGATTTTTTATTTTGATTAATAGCTTAGCATTTTCTTATGGAGTTGATTTCTTTAGCCCGTATTGATTATATTGCATTGTTTATGACTAGATTCGAGGCATTCAGAGGCCGTTTCGCGAGCCAAGGGTGTGTTGGAGTAGAGATTTGCTCGGATTAAGGTAAGTAACAGTTCTAAATTTGGTTTTGAGGGTACAAAACCCCATATTACGTGTCATGTATTTGGTTTTGAGGTGACACACATGCTAGGTGACGGGCGTGTGGACGTGCACCGTAGGAAATTGTGACTTAGTCAAATTTCGTGGAACCATATAGTTGAATAATCTGTTGTTGTCTGTATATTCTCCATGTAGTAGAGAAATTGAACCACAAATCATGTTAGAAATCATGTTTAGACTATGTGTTGGCACTGTAGGGACCCACATAGGTCGTGTACATGATGAATTATCTGCTAAATTATTGTTTTATGCTCAATCACAGTTTTACTTGTTATTATATCTCAGTCTCTATTATTCCGTGTTGACACATTATATCATTTCTATTGGGGCTGACTTTCATGATTACTGAGAGCCCGAGAGACTGGAGAGATTGATGACTGAGTAAGGCCGAGGGCCTGACTGTGAGATATTGATACTATAGCACGTGAGTTGTCCGTGCGGATCTTGATATTATACTATAACACTTGAGTTATCCCTGTGGATCCAGATATTATACTATAGTACATGAGTTGTCCATGCATCACATGAGTTGTCCGTGCGGATTATAGTGCTTGGGCTGAAGGAGCCCCTCCAGAGTCTGTACACACCCCCAGTGAGCGCAGGTACCTACTGAGTGCGAGTGCCGAGTGCTGAGTGAATGGGAGGGCTAAGTGACTGTGGCCCTGAGAGGATGCATTTGATTTCATTATTGTTGCACTTAGCTGCCATGTATCACTATCTTGAAATTTCTGAAAGATATTACACTATGTTTCACTTAAACTTGTAATGGAGTAACTGTTTGACCTAATTTATCGAACTTGAGAACATGCCTACTTTCCTATGTTGAAATCACTGTAATTGAACTATAACGGTGAATCTTGTCACTATTTTCTGTTCTTTATTTAGTCTTATTACTTACTGAGTTGGTTGTACTCACGCTACACCCTACACCTTGTGCGTAGACCCAGGCGCTTCCGGTCACGGCGGTTGCTGAGTTGTGGAGTTCAGATTCTCGGGGACTATCGAGGTAGCTACTTGGCGTTTCGCAGACCTTGTTTCTCCTTCCCTATCTTTCCACTTATTGTATTTAGTTTCAGATGATCATAGATAGTATTTTTCCATACTTGTGATGTATAGATGCTCATGTACTCTATGATACCCCGGTGGTTGGGAATTTTCGCGTTGTATTTATGGTTTCTATCCCGTTTATGAGAACTTTTATTGTTTAAACTGCTTTAATTCGTTTTCTATTAAAAGTGTTGGAAATATTTTGAAATGTCGGCTTGCCTAGTACCACGATAGGCGTCATCACAACAGGTTAGGATTTTGGATCATAACAAGTTGGTATCAGAACCTAGATTACATAGGTCTCACGAGTCATGAGTAGGTTCAGTAGTCTTGCAGATCGGTACAGAGACGTCTGTACTTATCTTCGAGAGGCTGCCGAACCCTTAGGAAATTTCACATTCTTGTATTCTTGTCGTGCCGATTTGTTGGTTCCGGTAACTAAACTTCTGTATTCTATTCTCTCACAAATGGTGAGGACACGTGCTACCGGACAAGATGGACAACCATCGGTGCCACTAGCTAGGGCCACGAGAGGCCGAGGTCGCGGTAGGGGCAGAGGTGCAGCTCGTACAACAGCTAGAGCAGCACCTGCAGATCCGCCAGTTTCTCCAGCTCAGGAGCAGGTTCCATATATAGTTGAGCCAGTGGGGTCGGCTCAGACACTAGCTGTGCCCATTGTGATTCTAGGCCTTCACGAGGCTTTGGCCCAAATATTGACGGTTTGCACTGGCCATGCTCAGGTGGTATCGGCTCAGGCCGCGCCAGCCACTTCTCAGGCCGGGGGAGGTACTCATACCCCCGCTGCCCGTACTCTAGAGCAAGCTATGCCGGGACTTCAGACACCGGAGATACTACTAGCCCAGCCGATTGCATTTGCTCAGGCCCCGGTGGTCCCCGTTATGACTGATGATGAGCAGAGGAGACTTGAGAGATTTGGTAGGCTTCGGCCTCCATCATTTAGCGGTGCTGAGTCGGAGGATGCCCATGGCTTCTTGGATAAGTGCCAGCAGATTCTTCGTACAACAGGTATTCTAGATACTAGCGAGGTCTCGTTCACTATATTTCTGTTTTTTGGGGCTTCCTTAAGATGGTGGGAGGCTTATGAGAGGCATAGGCCGGTCGGTGTAGCACCACTTACATGGCAGGAGTTCTCCGTTCTCTTCTTGGAGAAGTTCGTGCTGCAGTCTCGTACAGAGGAGCTGCGCAGATAGTTTGAGCAGCTTCGACAGGAGGGCATGTCTATGACCTAATAAAAAATAAAGTTTTCTGAGTTAGCCTGCCACGCAGTTTGATTGGTTCCCACTGATAGTGATAGGATCATGAGGTTCATTGATGGCCTCACGTATCAGCTGCGGTTGCTTATGATTAGGGAGAGGGTATCTGGTGCCAGTTTTGACGAGGTGGTTGATATTGCTCGGCAGATAGAGATGGTCCATAGCCAGGAGTGTGGTGAGGGGGAGGCCAAGAGGCCTCGAGGTTTGGGCACTTTTGACGATGTACCTTCTGGGGGAAGTCCTACCATAGTAGGGGTCATCCGTATAGGCCCGCTCAGACGACTCATCCAGCTCATCGTGGCGCATCAGCTAGCCACGGTTCTTACAGTGCTCACTCAGGACAGTCTTCATTTAGTGCACTACTAGCACAGAGTTCTCACTATGCCTCGTCCGCTCAGGTTTCTACAAGTAGTTCCTCGGGTTATCAGGAGCAGCAGTTCCATCAGAGGAGGGGTTGTTTCGAGTGCGGAGACTTTGGTCATATCAAGAGAGATTGCCCTAGGTTGTTGAGTGGGGATCCACAACAGAGTTCTCAGCTAATGGAACCAGCACCAACAGTTACACCACCCACTCAGCTAGCTCGGGGTGGGGCCTAGGCAGCTAGAGGTCGCCCTAGAGGGGGAGGCCGATCGGGGGGGAGGGGTCAGGCCCGATTCTATGCTATCCCTGCCAGACCAGATGTCGTTGCCTCCGATTCAGTGATCACAGGTATTGTCTCATTATGCCACAAGGATGCCTTATTTGACCCTGGTTCCACTTATTCGTATGTATCATCGTATTTTGCTCATTATTTGGATATGCCCCATGAGTCCTTAGTTTTATTTATTCATGTATCTACACCAGTAAGCGATACTATTATTGTGGACCGTGTATATCGGTCGTGTGTAGTGACTATTGGGGGATTGGAGACTCGAGCTGATCTCTTATTGCTTAGTATGGTGGACTTCAATGTGATCTTGGGTATGGATTGGCTGTCTCCATATCATGATGTTCTGGATTGTCATGCTAAGACTGTGACGTTGGCAATGCCGGGGTTGCCAAGGATCGAGTGGAGAGGTTCTCTAGATTATGTTCCCCACAGAGTGATTTCATATTTGAAGGCCCAGCAGATGGTTGGGAAGGGTTATTTATCTTATTTGGCCTTTGTGAGGGATGTTGGTGCTGATACTCCTGCTATTGATTCTGTTCCTGCGGTACGAGATTTTCCGGATGTGTTTCCTGCAGACCTGCCGGGTGTGATGCCCGACAGGGATATTGATTTTGGTATTAACTTGGTTCCGGACACACAGCCCATTTCTATTCTACCGTATCGTATGGCACCGACTAAGTTGAAGGAATTGAAGGAGCAACTTCAGGAACTCCTTGATAAGGGGTTTATTAGGCCTAATGTGTCGCCTTGGGGTGCATCGGTTCTGTTTGTGAAGAAGAAGGATGGTACTATGCGAATGTACATTGATTATAGGTAGTTGAACAAAGTTACAATCAAGAACAAGTATCCTTTGCCGCATATTGATGATCTATTCGACCAGCTTCAGGGATCAAGGGTGTTCTCTAAGATTGACTTGAGGTCTGGGTAGCACCAGTTGAAGATTCGGAACTCGGATATTCTAAAGACAGCATTCAGGACCCGTTATGGTCATTTTGAGTTCTTTGTGATGTCTTTTGGGTGACCAATGCCCCAGCAATATTCATGCACCTGATGAATAGTGTATTTCAGCCTTATCTCGACTCGTTTGTCATAGTGTTCATTGATGACATTCTGGTGTACTCTCGTAGCCAGGAGGAGCATGCCTAGCATTTGGGGATTGTGTTGCAGCGGTTGAGGGAGAAGAAGCTTTATGCTAAGTTCTCCAAATATGAGTTTTGGCTTAGAGGTGTCCAGTGAGGGGATTCAGGTGGATCCGAGGAAGATAGAGGCGGTTCAGAGTTGGCCCAGATCGTCCTCAGCGATAGAGATTTGGAGCTTTCTTGGCTTGGCCGGTTATTATCGTCGATTCGTTGAGAGTTTCTCGTCTATTGCATCTTCTTTGACTAAACTGTCCAAAAGGGTGCTATTTTTAGATAGTTGGATGAGTGTGAGGAGAGCTTCCAAAAGCTCCAGACTGCCTTGACCACCACTCCAGTTCCAGTTTCAGAAGCTCAGCTTCTGGTTCTTATACAGTATATTATGATGCTTCTCGGATCGGTATTGGGTGTGTCTTGATGCAGGGAGGTAGAATGATTGCTTATGCTTCGCGTCAATTGAAGCCTCATGAGAAGAACTACCTTGTCCATGATTTGGAGTTAGCTGCCATCGTTCATGCATTGAAGATTTGGAGGCATTATCTTTACGGTGTGTCTTGTGAGGTGTTTACAGATAATCGGAGTCTCCAGCACTTGTTCAAACAGAAGGATCTAAATTTGAGGCAACGGAGATGGTTGGAGCTACTAAAGGACTATGATATCACATTTCTGTATCATCCCGGGAAGGCCAATGTGGTGGCCGATGCCTTGAGTAGAAAGGCAGTGAGTATGGGTAGCTTTGCATTCATTCCAATTGGTGAGAGACCTCTTGCAGTTGATGTTCAGGCCTTGGCCAACCAGTTCGTGGATGGAAAGAAATCAAAGATATACGCCTCAAGCTGAATCAAAGTCGCACGATAAGAAAGAAAAATGGAAAGTTTTCCTAAATGCCCTGTAGCCGCTCGAAGATAGGTATGGATGTCATTATACCGATCTGCAAGACTTCACTAGACACTTGCTCATGACTCGTAGAACCTATGAACCTAGAGCTCTAATACCAACTTGTCACGAGCCAAAATCCACCTTGTCATTATGATACCTAACCCGACCCGCTAGGTAAGCCCAATGATAGTCAACATAATTCAAATAAAATAAAGTAGTCAACAAATGAAATAACTGAATTTCCATACAATATCCCAAAGACTGGTAGTACAAGTCATGAGCCACTAAGACTTAGATTTTATAAAGCTGGTATGAAATAAGTACCACATATGTTTGGAATGAAAATAAACAGAATCAAATCTAAAACTACCAAGGACAAGTGGTAGTTATAACCGGAAGGCATATACATCTTTAGTGCCAGCTCCCGTCATCCACGACATCTCAGCTCCAAGATCTACACGCAAGGTGCAGAAGTGTAGTGTGAGTACAATCGATCCCATGCACTAATTAAGCAACAAAACTAACCTCAGGTTGAAATAAATGACATGCTCGGAAGAAGGTCAGTATCCAACATCAATATTCAATAACAACATGAGATATGATAATGCCGGTAACAGTAAATAACTCAAAAAATATCATGATCAACTCGTTCACAAGTACAGGAAATAAGATATGATTTTCAAGTATAACAGTTAAAGTCCAAATCTCAGATCGAAATCATTAAAATATGAGTTTATCAGATAACTATGATCTCTCCCAACTTTCAACAACAGATAAAACTTTTCATTTACCCGTTAGAATGAGGAAAATAAATCTCTATGCCTACATGTCAAGTATGCACGTCAAGTCAATAACACCATATCGCCATCTAGCAAGAGGAAAATATATCTATATGCCTACATGTCAAGTCAATATTATCACAGTGAAATCATCAAGTACACTTTCTCTCAACACACTCAAGGTGCCTGGCTCAAATGCCCCTCATCATCACACACACAATCACCCAGCACTGTACGGGTGCTGGCTCAAAAGCCCCTCACCAAAGCACGTATATGTCACAGTGCATGTGCTCGCTGTAATATCAAACTCCGGAAGGGCGGATCCTGGCCCAAGCGCTAATCAATAGCCAATATGGCCTAATACGGCATGCAACCCGATCCAAATAATAATCAGTTGTGGCATTCAACCTGATCCAAATAACAATCTGTTACGGCGTGCAACCCGATACAAATAACAAACACGCCCGTCACCTAGCATGTGTGTCACCCCTAACACATCTCAAATATCATAGTCCTAAGGGATAATTACTCTTAAATCCAAGTTTAGATATGTTACTTGCCTCGAACAAGCCAAACCAACACCGAGCAAGCCAAAACAATACTCTAGAAATGCCATCTCGCATGCACCGACCTCGGAACGGCTCGAAACTAGCCAAAAAGTAACTCAAAAACATCAAATAATGTCATAGGAAACAAGCCCAAACGAAAAGGGTCAAATCTGTAATCAAATACTGAATGTCAACCAAAATGTCAACACGGACCCGCACCCTTGAACCCAACAAAACTCACAAATTTTGACAACCTATTCGAATACGAGTCCAACCATACTAATTTCATTCAATTCTGACTCCGAATCGATGTTCAAATCTAATTATTCGCTTTTGAAATGTTTATACAAAAACCCCAAATTTCGCTTTTAGATTCATAATCAATTTGATGAAAATCCTCTCTAATATTGCCCAAATGCAAGCTCCCCAACTCAAAATGTGATAAAATGAGCTCAAGGTCCGAAATAGCGTATTTTATAACACTGCCCAACTATATTCATCGCGATCACGGCATATCCCACGCGATCGCGTAGAAAAAAAATGGCGTTGCCTAAAATACACATCACATTCACGAAACAACGCACAAGAACGCGATGACAATAGGAACAGAACTATGCAAACGTGCCCAACTCCAAGCGAATGCAACGACATTTTGCCAAGCACGCACACTACTTCGCGATCGCGAACTCACTCCTGCGACCGTGATAGTCAAACCACTCAAGCTCCACGAATGCGGTCTTCCAATGATGGACGCATAGAGTAATAGTACCCAGATCCAACTTTACACAATGTGATTTTAGTCCCTCACTCGCGATCGCGAAGAAAGAGAAACAGCACTAGAAAACCATATATAAAGTGATCACCCAATGTGGTCCGAAACCACTCTGAAACTCGCCTGAGCCCCTCGGTAACCTGTCCGAACATACCAACAAGTCCCAATACATAACACAGACCTACTCAAGGCCTCAAATCACATATAATAACATCAAAACCACGAATCATCGATCAAGATCAATCTCTTAAGTTCATAAACTTCGAACTAAGCATCTGATTCAAGCCTAAACAATTTGAAATGAACCACAATTTTGCATACAAGCTCCAAATGACATATCGAACCTATTCCAACTCCCTGAATAACAATCCAAACCCGATAATATCAAAGTCAACTCCCGATCAAACCTATGACCTTTTCCAACCTTCAAATTGTCATCTTTTGCCAAATAGAGCCAAAACCTTCTAGAAACGTCTAGATGCAAATTATGGCATACGCTCAAGTCCAAAATCATCATCCAGATCAGTGAGAGCAGCGCAGCCTCTCCTCAGCTGACTGAGTGAGCCCCACTTCATTTCGGGGTCATGTATCTCTTGTTCCATGTACATAGTGTTTTGAGGTATAGCCGGGGCCTTGTTGCCGGCACTGTCGTAGCACTCTTTTATTTCTGTTAGAGGCTCCGTAGACATAGTGTGGGTTGTATCTTTTTTTGGGAAGGTTGAACTAAACTTGTTGTAATTGTATCATCTGTCCCACTTTAACTATGAATGTATAGTGTACTGTTTTGGGAACTTGTTAATGACGTAACTAATGAAAATGAACTGTTGTTATTCACATGACCTCTTACTGTCTAATTAATTAAATGCATTCTTCTCTTTATTCATGGGTGAGTTGGGTAGAAGGTATTGTACAGGCTTGCTCGGCCGGGATATCTCGGTTGAGCACCGATTGCATTCCCCGAAATGGGGGGTAACATTTTCAACACAGTTTAAATGTGCCTATTACCCGACATTGGCGATGGTTGCAAATGTTTCATGTCATAAAGTTTCTGCCTTTTCTTCAAGAAACTGTAGCCATCTCATTTTTATTGTTGTATACATGTCAAGAAACTATGATAGAATGAAAATAGTACTTTTTAGAAGTTTGTATTAAAATTCGATCAACATGTGTGTCTTCCTTAGGATGGCTAGGAGATCATTATTAATTTTATTGTGTATACCTACAAAAAAAGGTAGTAATTATTTATGATAGACAAACCAAATCATACTATATTATAAGTGGGAACCTTCAGAGTTAAGATTGAATTACCAAATTACCTATTAGAAGCTGAGTGACCATTTTGTGCTTCACCCCAAAAACCTTCAATTAAATGAATAATTCTAACTCCATTTTCTTAAAAGTTATTATTTACAAATCAAAGTTTCACTTCATCTTATATGTAACTCTTGTAACTTATTCCTTCATTAACCAGCGCACTAACTTAGCAGCCTATTCATTACTACAAAAATCTGTAGAATATCAGGAGTTACCCCTAAGTAAATTAATGTAGGTTAATTCTATTAATATATATAATGGGAGCCCAAAGAACACAACGAAAAAAGTACTATATAAAGGCAATGAAATGATTTCCATTTCCCTCAAGGACGGTCTTGAAGTAGTAAATTTTCTTTGATCTTACTTTTTCTGTTTTCTTTCCTTTCTGTTCCAATGTAAAACAAATGTAGGAAATATAGAAATTGAGAGTCGGAAAAGTATACAGATATGATGGATGCTAGAATTAGAATAGTTTAAACTCTCGCTATCTTCAAACTTCACGGACGATAAGATCACATATGACGCTAGCAGAGTTCGTGAGATATATGAGAGGTTGGTTTCTCCGAAAAGCTGGTTTTAGGATTGACACTACTTGATTCAATCATTTTAGTGTATTTTGATTACAATCTTTTAAGATAAAAAGACAATCTATACTATTCGATATATAGTATTTACGGCCAAAGAAAGGGTGTTATTTATGTATTTAGAGGGCGAGTGATATCTTGGCCGCTTAAATTATTTTCGTTTAGGTATATTAAAAAATTTTCCCTTGTCATTTCTATTAAAGCTCAAATTTTTAGTTTTTATGAGTCATATCATGAATGCGAATAGTACAAAATTAGAGCGTTGACGTTTCTCTACCGGTCGATAGATGATTGGTCTTGAAAGAAATTAAAAATAATTGAAATTGTTGCTAAAATGCATATGAAAATTTTAAGTGAGAAGTTTCAAAACCCTCCATAGCATGGCGAACTGAATCTTCCTTTCCTTATTCTCATATAGTGTTTATGAAAAAATTACAGGCGATTAATATTACTTCCAATTACGTACATCACTCAAGAACAAAAGTTAAGATGTTAAAGATATGTCAAATGATATACAATAATTAACTTTGTGTATGTTATAAAATTTATTTTATAACTCAACCACTTTAGATTATATATGGAGTTTAGGTTATAGTTTTTTTTTTAATTTGCTACACGTCAGGTATGATAGATGCAGGATGCTAGGTATACACGTGTGAAGCACTTGTCCGAAAACTAGTAGCTTTCTAATGATGCAAACATGTACAACATATTTTTTTACTCTTCCCAATATCGTTCCCAATGATAATATACTAGCATAAAAGTAAATATAAAAGTTTTTTGACAAATAATGTAGTATATGTAATACATGTACGCGCACACAAACACCCACACATATATGTATAATCAATACGTTGTATAATGTTGAATAACAAATAACTTTGTTAGCGTCACCTGATCTTTTGTGTATGCTTTTCTCATTATTTGCCATGTTTAATTTTTCTACATTAGATGCATCATATTGTTCCATTTCGTAAATATCGTCTCAAATTTTTTCTTAACCTATGCAAATAAGAGACAGTGTTTTAAAAGGCTTTTTTGGGATTCGTCTCGAGGCTCGCCCTGGGCAGGGGCACTATCAAAATACTATAAGGCTCAATGGAGCTTAGTTTTGTGAGACTTACTTCCCAGGTGTCCAAAATGTGCCTAACACTCACCGCTCGGGACTCGCCTAACAATTATTAATGCAAATCATGCATGAAATTTCCTAATTAGCATTGTTAACCTTCATAATTCTAACAAATGAATGACTAAAACTTCTATTCAACTATGGAATATGAAAATTGCGAGTAACTCAAAATACCAACCCATAATATTGCATATTTATTAATTGAGAATTTCATGAGGGTGAATATATATCATTTTAATAGCTAAACTTTTGCGTCTTTGCTTACTATAGGTTATCATATATTAGTTTTATGTCTCTTAAAATTATTAAACTTTTATTATTTTGTTATTTGAAAGTAATTTTATATTTATTCATCAGGAGTAATTAATATTTTAAATAAAGTATTAATAAAGTTTATTGATTATTAACTTTTAGAAGGTAAAATGTGCAATTTGTTTAAAAATATTGTGATTTTCAATCATTTGAAAAATAAGACGTTATACTTAATGGTTCTCTCACAGTAACTTTAACACTATTGCATTATTTATATTCATAAAACATGCAAATATTTTAATCCTTTCTAATTTTTCTTACTTAAACTTTTATATGTAATTTATATTTTATTTACAATTATTATGCTATATATCTAATCTTTTTTATTTTTCTCAAATTTTTAATGTACTTTAATTTGTATATTTTTGTGATTATTATGTTATTTTATTAAAATATAAAATTAAAATGTTAAGGATCCATGGTGCATGCCGCATGTATCGGGGCTTATGCCTCACCCCTAATAAAATGCTCCGCCTCATACCCCGCCTTTTTAAATACTGATAAGAGAACATGATCCAATAAAATATAATTGATGATGTTCAAAAGGACATAAAATAATAATTTTGTCTTCTTTTAGACTTGTCGCATACTGTTATCACATTCTCTTAAGGGAATGAGAATGAAACAAATTCAATGGGACGGATTTTCACTTCTTCTACTTACAATCATACATGAATTTGATGATGGTAAGATATAGAAATTCTACCACTTCGGATGGTTATAATTTCCTACAAACTCTATTACCACTTCAGGTGGTTATAATTCTTGCAAAATCTACTGGAGTACAAGAATATCTTTTAATACAAGAAATTTTGTTTCTAAAATTATTGTGAAGTAAAATCAATAATCCAATTCGTAGCAGCGACTACAAAATAGCAACAGGATTTTCTACATCAAAACCTTTCACATACCTTAAAAACTGCTTGAGATGGGTAATAAGGCAAGAAGCAAGAAAATGCAAGTGGACCATTTCCACCATCACTTTGAACACTTCAAGAAATATTCTCCTTGCGTGTCCCCTGAAATTGTTTAGAGTTTAATGATTTTGAGGTTTGTATCAATCGACCATTGTTGTCTTGACAAAATTGTCCTCGGCCCGTACTTTTAATTTCATATTCATACTTCCTAATTTTGAAAGAACAAGACCTAAGTTACACTTTGATCTTTTCACGGCATCTGATCTAAAATGGTAGCGTCTCGTGCCAATAACGTGTTATGAAATAATAAAAGAAGAATATTGCAGAGAAAAATATATATAGAGAAAAATGTTATTGATTTTGGGATCACATACAATAAAATATAACCTCTCTATTTATAGGGGAAGAAGGGACTTAACCGTCAAGTAACAAACCCTAGAATATCTCTAAAATATAGACATTCACCATAAATACAATTCTATTTATAACCAAACAAAAAATTGCTTTCTTCTGTCGTAAAGCCTCAACCCAATAGGAATATTTAAAAATATTTTCTTCAACTTACATTATAATAAGTTGTCTGCATCAAGCATCATACTCCTTGAGGTGCGGTTATTACTTAGACTCGATGTAAAGGCGGAATACTTTGTGAATCACGCTGCCCTTTTAATATTCTTCAACTCTCAACAAGAATTGACAAAAAAGGAGAATGATATATTTCCACAGCAAAGAAAGAAAAATTATCAGAAAGAGCTTCCAAACCACACAGTGTCTAGATGATATTATGAGAGTTTATATATATAGGTCTTCTTTCTCCCTCTATAGTTCTATACGTTATATAATTTAGAGTGATAAAAAAATTGCTCAAAGGATTTGGACAATATGTTAATTCTTGGTTTTCAAAATTGATAATTGCATCTGCTTATGAAAAATCTATCCCGAAGCATTCGACTTACTAACACCGAAAATATTGGAGATGAGATCTTGTTATGTGCAGACTTGTACTTGTGAGTATTCAACTGAAAAAGTTTATATATATATATATATATATATATATATATATGTATATACTTAAGCCAACGGTTGAATAAACTTGCAAAAAAAATATTTAGTTACTTATTAAAAAGACATAACATTTTATAAATGACACTTCAAATGAAACTGGAACGGTTAGTCACATTAGTAATATAAAATCTGAAGGGCTACACCCCTTCAAATAAATTTGATATTTATATTTATTTATTTAAGAAAGTAAAGAATTTAGATTAATAAGAAGGGTAATTTGGTAATTTAACTTTTTAGTGAACCCGGTAATACAATACTGGATCCACCCCTGATGGTTTAGTTATTTTAGAGGAAGAAAACAATTTGAGCCCAAACTCATCCAGCCCGTCCAACCCTCCCAGAGATTAATGGGTTGAGCTACAATATTTTAGCTCATGGGTCAATTAGGGTTGAACCCAAGTTAATCCATTATTGTTTTTAGCCATTCTGACCCATGATTTAGCTCAAATACAACTCATGAAACTCACCCCAAAACAAAGGGATCTCAACCCAACTTATCTAAAAATTTACTTAGTTACCACCAAAACCACCCGCCCCCACCCCCCGCATTTTTTTTGTATTTTTAATTTTCTATTTTTTCGTTTTCCTGCACCACCCACCCCACTCCACCCGCAAAATATTCAACCCCCGCAAATGTTTTTGTATTTTTACTCCTTTTTTTTTGTATTTTCAATTTTTAATTTTCTGTTTTTTCGTTTTCCTGCACCATCCCTGAAAAATTTTCTTTTTTACTTTTTGTTTTTTATATTTTTAATTTTCTGTTTTCTGTTTTTTTGTTTTCCTACACCACCCATCCAACCCCCAACCCCGCAATTTTTTTTGTTTTTTCACTTTTTTTTTTGTATTTTTAATTTTCTGTTTTTTCGTTTTCCTGCACCACTCACCCCCTACCCATCCACCCACAAAAAAAAGATTACTTTTTTTTTTGTATTTTCAATTTTCTATTTTCTGTTTTTTTTTTTTTTACTAATAGTATTTATTTACCATTTATACATAGGTGTATAAAAGGTAAAATATTTTGTTTATGCAAAATGAGCATGGTTCTAAAACATGGGTCAAGTTGGGCGGGTTGAGTTATGACCCATTGTTTAGCCCATCTTGACCAAGGCCATCTTAACCCAAGTAAACTTTGACTTGGGTTGGGCAATAACTCATTTATTGACTCAACTCATCTTGATCCGCCCAAATTTAGCCCAACCTGCCCATTTGCCACCCCTAAATTTAAAACTAATCTATCTATATTACTATAAAATCAAGAGCCCTCTAAACTAAAACTTAAATTACTTAATTGCTCTTGTTTTTAGCCTTGTTACCCTAAAGACCATTAACTATCGTTCCTAAGTTTTTCAACCGTTGCCACCTTTACGGTTTTACATCGCTACTCTCGGCGAAGAGTCGCTGCTCTCCTCACTCTTCAAATTAGCCTCTTAACATGCCTTCACCAAACGTCTTCTTTCTTTACTTTTCTTACCAAGTTTGTGTGCTTAATCCTGGTGATATTTGTTGCGGAAGCCAAATGTATATAGTGTGAATGAGTCACAATTACTATATCAAAAATTATGATAACCACTAAATAATAAACAAGACAACAAGACAACAATAAAAGAACACCAGAATTTACGAGGTTCGGCCAATTTTGCCTACTTCCTCGGACACAATCAATATTTTATTCCACTCCAAAATTACAAGTAAAATAATACTAAAAAGAGAAGATACAAATGCCTTAAGAAGATTAAAAAAAGGCAAATGAGAGGTGTACATAAATCCTAAACATTAGGCCTCCTTTTATAGGGTGAAATTTCCATTCAAAATTGTCATCCACCGATGTGGGACTTTTGACAATTTCAACAAATCTCCACCTTGGCAAAATTTCACATCTTCAATTTTCTCTCAATAACAAATTTTGGTTGTGTCTTCATCTTCAATCTTTAGTGTTCAATAATGTTGATCAAATCCAAACAATGTTGAAACTTGACCGCAGTCACCACTTTTGTCAGCATATCAGCAGGGTTCTCTGTAGTATAAATTTTCTTCACCATGACTCCACCTTCTTCTATGATTTCTCGTACGAAATGATACCGAACACCAATGTGCTTCGTCCTTGCATGATAAACTTGGTTCTTCGCTAATTGAATAGCACTTTGACTATCACAAAAATTTGTAATATTTTTTTGTTCAATACCAAGCTCCTTTAGCAACCCCTGAAGCCAAATTGCCTCCTTCACAGCCTCTGTAATAGCCATGTACTCTGCCTCTGTTATAGACAAAGCAACTGTTGACTGCAAAGTAGACTTCTAACTAACTGGTGCCTTTGCAAAAGTAAACACATAACCAGTAGTTGACCTTCGCTTGTCCAGATCACCCGCAAAATCCGAGTCACAATATCCAACTACTGGCCGATTGCCTTCCTGCTCAAAAACTAACCCAACATCTACAGTACTATGAATATACCGTAGAATCCATTTCACAGCTTGCCAATGCTCCTTTCCTGGATTATGCATATATCTGCTAATAACTCCAACGGCTTATGAAATGTCAGGTCTCGTACAAATCATTGCATACATCAAGCTACCAACAGCATTTGCGTGTGGTACCCTTGACATATACTCCTGTTCAGTTTCATCCTTTGGCGACATAGTAGTACTTAGTTTAAAATGGGGAGCAAGTGGCGTACTAATTGGCTTAGTCTTCTTATCTATGCCAAAACGCTATAGTACTCTCTTCAAATATTCATTCTGAGATAAACAGAGTTTCTTCGAACGTCTATCTCTTATTATCTCCATGCCAAGAATTTTCTTTGCCTCACCCAGATCCTTCATCTCGAACTCCTCCTTCAGTTGAATCTTCAACTTATCAATTTCTTCCGAATTCTTGGAAGTGATCAACATATCATCAACATATAGGAGAAGATATACAAAGGAACCATCATTAAGTTTGCGCAAATACACACAATGATCGTATTTACTTCTCTTGTACCCTTGCCGTAACATAAACTTGTCAAATCGTTTGTACCATTGTCTAGAAGATTGTTTCAATCCGTACAACGATTTTTCAAGTTTGCATACCATATTTTCTTTTCCAGCAGCTTTGAATCCTTCTGGTTGATTCATGTAGATTTCCTCCTCCAAGTTTCCATGTAAAAACGCAGTTTTTACATCCATCTGAACTAGTTCCAAATCTAACTGTGCTACCAAAGCCAACATAATTCTAATGGAGAAATATTTTACAACTGGAGAAAATACTTCATTATAATCAACTTCCTCCTTCTGAGCATATCCTTTGGCCACCAATCTTGCTTTGTAGCGAACATCTTCTTGGTTAGGAAATCCTTCTTTCTTTGCAAATACCCATTTGCACCCAATTATTTTCTTTCCCTTCGGGAGATTGGCCAATTTCCATGTATGATTCTGATGAAGGGACTGCATTTCTTCATTCATGGCAATCCTCCACTTATCTTCTTCTGAACTTTGGATTGCGTCTTTATAAGTGGTAGGAACACCATCAGCTACAATTGAGGTTGCACAAGCAACCGTCTCTATGAGACGAACAGGTTTCGTTATTGTCCTTTTTGGCCTGTTAGTTACTATTGATTCAAGTTGTTGTCGAGGTTCCTGAGTTGGAATCTCCCTCTCTACTGGCTCTTCTTCCAGAGGGTAATCTTCATTTGTTTCCTCCTCTGCTTCTTGCGTAGGAAAAATAAATTTTCCCTCAAACTCCACCTGCTTTGATGCACCACCAGTTTGTTTGACATCTTCAACTGTCACCTTATCTGTTATGGCAGATTCATCAAAGGTAACATCTCTGCTGAATATAATATTCCTTGTTTCTGGACACCATAAGCGGTATCCTTTGACTCCAGAAGTAATCCCCATAAATATAGCCTTCTTTGTTCTCGGATCCAATTTTGACTCTTTCACATGATAGTATGCAATTGAGCCAAACACGTGCAAAGAGTCATAATGTACAGCAGGTTTTCCATACCATTTTTCAAATGGTGTCTTGCCATCAATGGCAGCAGATGGTAGACGATTAATGAGGTGGCATGCATATATAATTGCCTCAGCCCAAAATTTTTTGCCCAAGCCAGCATTGGACAACATACACCGTACCTTCTCCAGTAAAGTCCGGTTCATACGTTCTGCCACTCCATTCTGTTGTGGTGTATGTCTGACAGTGAAGTGTCGGACGATACCATCATTTTCACAGACCTTATTGAAATGATCATTTTTGTATTCACCTCCATTGTCTGTGCGAATACACTTGATCCTCCTGCCTGTTTGATTCTCCACCATCCTCTTCCATTTGAGAAAAATTCCCAACACTTCATCTTTCCTCTTCATTGTATACACCCACACTCTTCGGGAAAAATTATCAATAAAGGTTACAAAATAGTGCTTCCCACCCAATGAAGGTGTTTTGGAAGAACCCCAAATATCAGAGTGCACATAATCCAAAATGCCTTTAGTATTATGGATCGCTATACCAAATTTAACCCTTGTTTGTTTCCCTTTGACACAATGCTCGCAAAACTCCAAGTTGCAAGTCTTTACGCCTTTTAACAATCCTTGATTAGATAAAGCTTTCAAGGATTTTCCTCCAGCATGTCCCAAGCGCATGTGCCATAGCCTGGTTGCTTCTGCCTCTTTGTCATCACTGGATGTCACTGTTGCTGTCCCAATAACTGTGCTACCACGATAGCAGTACATGTTATTGTTCTTCCGATTGGCCTTCATTACCACTAGTGCACCGGAGCATATTCTCATCACTCCATTTTCTGCAATGATTTTGAACCCTTTTGATTCTAGGGCTCCCACAGAGATGAGATTCTTCTTCAAACCCGGTACATATCGAACATCTGTTAATGTTCTGATCATTCCATCATGGCTCCTTAATCTTATTGAACCAATGCCATATGAGGTAAGAGGGCTGTTATCCGCTGTGTGGATGACTCCATATTCTCCTTCTTGAAAATTCACGAACCAGTCCTTGTTGGGACACATATGGTAGCTACAAGCCGAGTCCATCAACCATATGTCTGATGATGTTGATAACTCTGTTGTAACTAATGAGAAGTCTGAATCATCACAATCAGCTACATTTGAATCCATAATGGCCTTTCCATTATTTTGTCTGGCCTTATTCTTCAACTTCGGACAGTCTTTCTTCCAGTGCCCCTTTTCTCGACAAAAGGCACATTCATCTTTGCTGGGTCTAGATCTCGACTTGGATCTTCCCTTCTTAGTCCTCGTTTGATTTTGAGGACGACCCCTCATAATTAGTGCTTCTCCTTCTCCGCCCTTCTGTTTTTCTCCCTTTCTTTGTTCATAGCTGTACAAAGCCGAACAAACTTCTCTGAGAGAAATTTCGTCATTTTCATGGAGTAGAGTAGTTTCAAGGTGCTCGTACTCATTAGGAAGTGACCCCAACAACATCAAGGCCAAGTCACCATCATCAAAAGTTGCATCCATATTTTGCAAATCTGTGACCAACTTATTGAAACTGGTGATATGTTCATTCATTGTGGTACCAGGAACATAGGTGAAGCGAAACAGTCTCTTCTTCATGTACAATTTATTTTGACTGTTTTTCTTCAAAAATTTATCCTCCAGTGCTTTCCATAATTTACTTGCAGAAGTTTCCTTTGTGTATGGATATTTCTGCTCTCTAGCAAGGTAGGATCGAATGGTACCGCAAGCAACACGATTGATAATTTTCCAATCTTCTTCTCCAATAACATCTGGCTTCTTTTCTTCAATGGCAAGATCTAGCCCTTGTTGAAAAAGAACATCTAGAACCTCGCCTTGCCACATCCCAAAATGTCCTGACCCGTCAAAAATTTCTACCGCAAATTTCGCATTTGACACAATTCTTGTCATAAGCGAAGATGCCAACGATGACGTATTATTGACACTTGATGTAGATTCTTCTTGTTTATTGTCTTCCATTTTGACAGAAATATTATTTAGTAGCTCACAACACAAATCAAGATTATTTCCTTTCTGGTGTGGAAGATCATACTAAGCTGCAACCACAGAACATACTCATACAGAACCTTGACTCAGTTACCAAGATAGATCTTTTCTGATGTGGAAGATCAGTCTATGCTGCAACCACAGAGCATACTTAGACAGTACCTTTTCTCTGATACCAATTGTTGTGGAAGCCAAATGTATATAGTGTGAATGAGTCACAACTACTATACCAAAAATTATGACAACTACTAAATAATAAACAAGACAATAAGACAACAATAAAAGAACACCAGAATTTACGAGGTTCGGCCAATTTTGCCTACTTTCTCGGACACAATCAATATTTTATTCCACTCCAAAATTACAAGTGAAATAATACTAAAGAGAGAAGATACAAATACCTTAAGAAGATAAAAAAGTCAAATGAGAGGTGTACATAAATCCTAAACATTAGGCCTCCTTTTATAGGGTTAAATTCCCATTCAAAATTGTCATCCACCGATGTGGGACTTTTGACAATTTCAACAAATCTCCACCTTGGCAAAATTCCACATCTTCAATTTTCTCTCAATAACAAATTTTGGTTGTGTCTTCATCTTCAATCTTTAGTGTTCAACAATGTTGATCAAATCCAAACAATGTTGAAACTTGACCGCAGTCACCACTTTTGTCAGCATATCAGCAGGGTTCTCCGTAGTATGAATTTTCTTCACCGTGACTCCACCTTCTTCTATGATTTCTCGTACGAAATGATACCGAACATCAATGTGCTTCGTCCTTGCATGATAAACTTGGTTCTTCGCTAATTGAATAGCACTTTGACTATCACAAAAATTTGTAATATTTTTTTGTTCAATACCAAGCTCCTTTAGCAACCCCTGAAGCCAAATTGCCTCCTTCACAGCCTCTGTAATAGCCATGTACTCTGCCTCTGTTATAGACAAAGCAACTGTTGACTGCAAAGTAGACTTCTAACTAACTGGTGCCTTTGCAAAAGTAAACACATAACCAGTAGTTGACCTTCGCTTGTCCAGATCACCCGCAAAATCCGAGTCACAATATCCAACTACTGACCGATTGCCTTCCTGCTCAAAAACTAACCCAACATCTACAGTACTATGAATATACCGTAGAATCCATT